>NC_134353.1:588237179-588954679 GCF_048569485.1 Anomaloglossus baeobatrachus | reverse complement strand
TTAGCAAAGTTTATTCTTCAGTGAAAGGGTAACTGTTCCATGTTTTCGCCATTTGTGGATAATGGCTCTCACTGTAGTTTGCTAGAGTCTCAAAGGTTTAGAAATGGCTTATAACCTTTTCCAGACTGATATATCTCAATTACTTTGTTTCTCATTTGTTCCTGAATTTCTTATGATCGTGGTATGATGTCAAGCTTTTAAGGATCTTTTAGTCTACTTCAGTTTGTCAAGGAGGTCCTATTTAAAAGTTAAGTCATTTCTTGATTGAGAACAGGTGTGGCAGTAATCAGGTCTGGGTGTGGCAAGAGAAATAGAACTCAGCTTTCCAAAGATTATAAACCACAGTTAATTTATGGGGAGGCGTTTGTGGGGGGCAATCACTTTTTCACACAGGGTTTTGTATGTTTGGATTTCTTTTCCCTTAATAATAAAGGCTTTCATTTAAACAATGCAATTTGCATTTACATGTTATCTTTGTCTAATATTTCAATTTGTTTGGTAATCGGAAACATTTACGTGTGACAAACATGCAACAGAATAAGAAATCAGAAAGGGGCAAACACGTTTTCACACCACTGTATATGTGTGTGGGTGTGTATATATAATGTATGTATATATATGTGACTACCTGGACTAGTCAGGTCATCACAGGGTTCTGCACAATCTTTCTCTCCCTGTGCAAGCCTCAAACCTCCATGGTTCTGGGAACCTAACCTCTAGTACTGCCTCCACCAGCATTCACAAATTCTAGATACACCTTGCATCACACCTGTCAGGCACACCAGTGGGCTGCTTAAGTAGGAATAGGGCCGCCCACCTAGGGGTCAGGCAGGGAGGTGGGAGGTGTCAAGTCAGTTCAGTGGTAGCCCTCAAGCTGTGAGGAGCTCTGAGGAAGCTGGAAGTTGTAGTTCCCAGGAGAGAAGCAGACTAGGTCGAAGACGGTGGTCTGGACCTAAATGAATCGGACCCCCGGTCGCAGGTGATTGAGGCTAGGTGCCTGGGACCTGTCTTGGAGGATGGTCAGCAGCCTGGGCCTAATCACCGGTCTGAGACTGAAGGCACGATGGGGTACACGGACCTCAGTTTGGGGAGAAGCTTCAGGCAACCCGGCAATTAACCTGCGGAGGACAGGACTTCTATGGAATGTTCCCACGAAGCTCAGAGATCGGGGCTACTAGCGCAACGAGGGAGATAGGGCTTTCCAAACAAGCAGACCACTGAAATCCCAAGCATGAGCCCCTGAGAGAAAGCTCTTCTACATAGCCACAGTGGGGAGCGAGGCCCGGAAAGCTCCAAGCTGATGGGCCACAAAGGACACTTTAAAACTACTGTGCCAGGAGGCAGGTCATGGACCACCAGGCAGTGCTGCAAGGCACGGGAACCGGACGAGCTCCCCCAAGAGGGCAGCGGCCCCCAGAGGCTTGGTTTACCCTGTTGTCAGCGTCTGCTTTATTGCTGAGTGAGTACCAGATTAACCCCTGCAACCAGAGAGCTTGCGCTTAGCCTGTACCCCACACCACTATCCAGAATCCCGGGGCCTACCCCTACCCGTGGAGGGTAACGTCATCTGGCTGCCCCACTCTATCACCCCGGGTACTCCCCAACGGCAGCGGCGGTACTCCCTATTACCGCACACCACGGGTGGCATCATGAACTATATCTCCCCTGTAAATACCCCCTTTCTTCATTCGGGTGTGACCCTTAGCCCCTGGGTTCGGAGACCCACGAGCCACGAGCAGTGACATCCGAATCCGAGCGGTTCGACTGTTGCCGGGGTGTTACATATATAGTACAATTCAAAAGTATGGGGTCGCCCAGACAATTATGTCTTTTCCATGATAAATCATCTTTTTATTTATCAAATGAATTGCATGATGAATAGAAAATATAGTCCAGACATTGACGAGGTTAGAAATAATGATTTTTACTTGAAATAATAATTTTCTCCTTCAAACTTTGCTTTCGGCACAGAATACTCCTTTACAGCAATTATAGCTTTGCAGACCTTTGGAATTCTAGCTGTTAATTTGCTGAGGTAATCTGGAGATATTTCACCTCATGCTTCCAGAAGCCCCTCCCACAAGTTGGATTGGCTTGAAAGGCACTTTTTGCGTACCATACGGTCAAGCTGCTCCCACAACAGCTCAATAGGGTTGAGATCTGGTGACTGGGCTGGCTACTCCATTACAAATTGAATACCAGCTGCCTGCTTCTTACCTAAATAGTTCATGCATAATTTGAAGGTGTGTTTTGGGTCATTGTCCTGTTGTAGGATGAAATTGGCTCCAATCAAGCGCTGTCCACAGGGTATGGCATGGCGTTGCAAAATGGAGTTATAGCCTTCCTTATTCAAAATCCCTTTTACATTGTACAAATCTCCCACTTTACCAGCACCAAAGCAACCCCACACCATCACATTACCTCCACCATGCTTGACAGATGGCGTCAGGCACTCTTCCAACATCTTTTCAGAAATTCTGTGTCCTTGTCCTCCGCATCCTGTCCCTAACTATTATCGATTTTACGAAATAAAGGATCTTGTATTTCATCTTTGTGAGTGCCTTTTCTCATTCTTCTTATTCGTGATGATTGGCACCTCCTATTTTTGTGTCCTAGCTCTCCTCCTTGGCTAGTGATTTTTCTGCTGCTAATTTAACTTTCGTTGGAGTCAGTGGTGCTGGACTGTCTGCTTGGTCTGCTTCTGCGTCTCACAAATGTTCTTCTGTCTGATCCAAACACCTCAAACTTCAATTTGTCTGTCCATAACACTTTTTTCCAATCTTCCTTTCTCCAATATCTGTGTTCTTTGGCCCAAATTAATCTTTTCCTTTTATTGGCCAGTCTCAGCTTTGGCTTTTTCTTTGCCACTCTGCCCTGAATGCCAGAATCCTGGAGTCGCCTCTTCACTGTAGACGTTGACATTTGGCATTTTGCAGGTACTATTTAAAGAAGCTGCCAGTTCTGTGAGGCATCAATTTCTGAAACTAGAGACTCTAATGTACTTGTCTTGTTGCTCAGTTATGCAGCAGGGCCTCCCACTTCTCTTTCTACTCTGGTTAGAGCCTGTTTGAGCTCTCCTCTGAAGGGAGTAGTACACATCATTGTAGGAAATCTTCAGTTTCTTGGCAATTTCTCTCATGAGATAGCTCAGTGAATAATAGAGAACCTAAAATATAACCTTTAATATAATTATAAATAAAAATCCATTTAGGACTGTAAAAGATATAAAACCGCCAATAAACTCAGCACCTGCAGAGGTAGAGATTGGCCAGTTAGATAATGTGGAATTTATCATTCATGTAACCAGTTATTGTACATAACCGGAAAATTAGATCCGCAGCATATTATTAGAGTATGTGCTGTATATCATACCGCCATATAGTCATCTGTCTCAGATGAATGGTAGTAACACAATTGGTAGAGAAAATCAGGAACGGTCTTACCCAATCTGCCGTGTATACATTTCCCTACTCATCAGGCACTGAATGCTGGATACTTTTGGTAACCACCAAAACGGAGAAAACACCTGGTCCTTTATCTGGATGACTCAGGATCCCCACTGGTTCCCAACATGCGTCCAGCCGTTGTGCATCAAATCTCCCAACGCGTTTCTTATATCATCAGGGGAGCATAAACATCCCAAATTTTGGTCAAAAAAGACCCACACAATATGGCATAAGTTACTGTTGAAAAATATATATAAACCACGTTAATCAAAAGATCCGAGTATGATAACCAAAGCATACGGTACGTGCAACAAAGCGAGTATAACTTACATCCATCACCTCCAGGAAATACCTGGGCAGATCGCGTCTATCATGCAGCACCGCCTGGTTTAAATAAACCGCTCGTTCGGAATAGCGTGTGACGTCACATCCGCTTGTAGCGGTGAGCTCACTTCCGGGTCACCTGATCGCAACCGCGGTCTGCGCGTCACACAAGGGGGCGTACAATTTAGTCATGTGCTCCTATGCTTCAAGGCAGTATGACTACAACAAAATGGCCGCGATTGGTCTCGCAAATAAGCGGTAATGATACGGCCAATCTATTAACAGTGGCCCATCAAAAATGGCAGATGGGCCATACGAGCAACTGTAACACCTGCTACAGGTACCCAGATAGGTAGGTGACTCTACAAACATTACAACGGACAGAAAAATGATTTAGAAATAAGGGGAAAAAAGACCAGGACGATTCCCAGGAGAAATTATCAAAAAAGGCAGAGCCACTAGAAAAAATAAATCTGTAAATGTTATAAATAAACCACATGTCAATGGATCAGAGAAGGCCAGAATTGACCCGGAGTATTAAAGCACAACCTACATCACATCACGTAAAAATTTTTTTTACCAAAAAACCTCATTACTATGGGCAGGGAGATAATTTCTCCTGGGATGTAGCACATGACTAAATTGTACGCCCCCTTGTGTGACGCGCAGACCGCGGTTGCGATCAGGTGACCCGGAAGTGAGCTCACCGCTACAAGCGGATGTGACGTCACACGCTATTCCGAACGAGCGGTTTATTTAAACCAGGCGGTGCTGCATGATAGACGCGATCTGCCCAGGTATTTCCTGGAGGTGATGGATGTAAGTTATACTCGCTTTGTTGCACGTACCGTATGCTTTGGTTATCATACTCGGATCTTTTGATTAACGTGGTTTATATATATTTTTCAACAGTAACTTATGCCATATTGTGTGGGTCTTTTTTGACCAAAATTTGGGATGTTTATGCTCCCCTGATGATATAAGAAACGCGTTGGGAGATTTGATGCACAACGGCTGGACGCATGTTGGGAACCAGTGGGGATCCTGAGTCATCCAGATAAAGGACCAGGTGTTTTCTCCGTTTTGGTGGTTACCAAAAGTATCCAGCATTCAGTGCCTGATGAGTAGGGAAATGTATACACGGCAGATTGGGTAAGACCGTTCCTGATTTTCTCTACCAATTGTGTTACTACCATTCATCTGAGACAGATGACTATATGGCGGTATGATATACAGCACATACTCTAATAATATGCTGCGGATCTAATTTTCCGGTTATGTACAATAACTGGTTACATGAATGATAAATTCCACATTATCTAACTGGCCAATCTCTACCTCTGCAGGTGCTGAGTTTATTGGCGGTTTTATATCTTTTACAGTCCTAAATGGATTTTTATTTATAATTATATTAAAGGTTATATTTTAGGTTCTCTATTATTCACTGAGCTATCTCTTGACTATTATTGTGAATTTATACCCAGTAGCTATTTCAATATTTATTGTAAAGGGTATGGCTGGCTTTCTAACAACGGGCTTTGATACCAGTACATGGACCACAGAGGCGAGGGAGGTGTTTTCAGAGAGGGAGTTCACACAGAAAAAGTATACACCCTCACTAAATGGTGCTTTTAGGGATTTAACTAAGACATATAAGAATCGGGTCACTTCTTGGTGGGAGATACAATCCCTCGAATGCTATCTGAAAGATCAAATTGTACCACGTAATTTACGTATTTCTCTTACTCCCAATTACAGATATAAAAGTCCAGAACTAATTGCTGCATGGCGTAAAGAGATCACAAACTGCTCATTGAAATTAATGATCCTCCTCTTAGAAGAGGAAAAAAAGAATTTGGCCAAACTCGACGGCTTACTCAAGGAGCAGATTGAGGTCACTAAAAAATTTTCTAGTGAGGCGGAGTTTGGGACGAAGGAAACTACCCTACAGGGTGTCATTGAGAAACATCAGTACCATCTCAAGGAGAAAAAACACAGGTTTTACATCAGAGACGTACAGGAATTCAGAGACAATAAGGCTTACAATTTTCCGGTTATTAGGTATAATAAACCTAGTGATACAGAGGGCACTTCGACTGATACAGAGTATTCGGATACAGAGGGGAGGAGTAATCAGCGGAGGACCAAACAAAGGGGAAGAGGTAGGAATTCCGATAGGGGTGGTTACAACAAGGGACCTTTTTTAGAGTCCAACCACTTTCTGAGGATCAAACAGGGTCCGGGGGGGTACAACCCACAGGGGGTTCAACCCAAATAATCAATCTATCGGACAGGCTCCTCTCTGATTTAGAAATGACGGTACTGAGTAAGGGTCTCTCCTTCGTCCCCACATCTGATTTCAATCACTTTGATGCAGTAAAAGATCTCAATCTGTTTACACGGAAACTTAAATGGAAAAAACACTTTGCTATGGAGAATAAGAAAGTTTGCAGAGAAATGGGTATTGCCAATGATCTTTTGGAGGATGTCAGATTTCTTTACAACTTGAGTGACATCAATCCAAATTTGGAGGGTAGGGGTCCCTTTACTGATCTCAAACTAAAAAGCAATAAGATGCCCCCGACCAATAGTGAAGTATCGGCCATTGATGTATTCTGTAATCTGGTTACACGTGACTTAGGTATGATCACTGACAAGCACAACAGGAAATTTAATCTTACCAGGCAGGAGATGGAATGTTTGGGTAATTTAGAGAGGGACACTAACATCATTGTGAAGGAATCTGATAAAGGAGGCAATATCGTACTCATGAATGTCTCTGATTACAAAAAAATGTGTATGGACATCCTTGGGGACAAATCTAATTATGAGAAATTGAATGGTAATCCTACATCAGACTACCTGTTGACATTGAGAGGGTTATTGTTGAGTGCATGTGACAGAGACTTGATCAGCAATACTGAATTCGATTTTCTATACCCTCCTTTTCCGGTGACCCCCACTTTCTATTGCTTGCCAAAAGTACACAAGGGCCTATCTCCATTGCGGGGTAGGCCAATAGTGTCGGGCATTGGCAGTGTTTCGCAAAACATAGGCATCTATGCGGATAGAATACTAAGACCTTTTGTTACATCCTTGGGGTCCTATCTCAAAGACACCACGGATTTACTTAAAAAATTGGAGGGTATTACGATTGAAGATGATGTCTTTTTTGTCAGTATTGATGTCGAATCCCTCTATTCTTCTATTAGACACGATCTAGGCCTGCAGGCGGTGAACTTTTTCTTGAAGAGTAGGGGACAGCAATTTGATGACCATAATTCTTTTCTTTTGAGTCTTGTGGAGTTTTGTCTCAAGAATAATTCTTTCTTGTTTAATGGACAGGTTTACCACCAGCTGAGGGGGACCGCGATGGGGAGTCCAGTGGCCCCATCGTATGCTAATCTCCTCCTCGGTTGGTGGGAGGAGACCTGCGTCTTTGGGGATTCATCCCCTGTCCCCCAGGATAGCATTTTGCTATGGTGTCGCTTCATAGACGACGTGTTCGTTCTATGGAGGGGTACTGAAGATGAAATAATCGGAACGGTTGCCGCTTTGAACAATAACTCTTTGGGCTTGTTCTTCACTTGTGAGTTTGATAGATGGAGTTTGCCTTTTCTAGATGTGCTGATTGAAAGAGACTCTAATGGAAACATTCATACCAGTACATATAGGAAACCGACGGCTACCAATTCGCTCCTACGATGGGAGAGCAACCATCCTAATGGTCTGAAAAGAGGGATTCCGAAGGGTCAATTTTACAGACTAAAACGAAACTGCTCGGATGAGCAGAGATTCCACCAACAGGCCCTTGATTTGAGTTCCAGATTTCATCATAGAGGATATCCAGACCATGTGATTAAGAAAGCCTTTTCTGAGACACAGCAGAAAACCAGGAATGATCTCCTACACGGATCAGGGAGACCAACATCAGATGAGGAACTCATTCGCTTTATCACCACCTTTAATAATGGATCAGAGGAGGTTAGAAGGATTCTTGAGAGACATTGGTCCATTCTCAAGATGGACGATGACATCGGTAAATGTATTCCCAACGCCCCTGCAGTGACCTACAGGAAGGCCCGCTCTATAAAAGAGAGACTGGTGCACAGCCATTTCTCATGTCATACCGGGACATGGCTGACTAATCCAGTCAAAGGCTGCTACAAGTGCAGCGGGTGCATTGCATGTAGTTACCTTAAGCCAGGAAAATTTTTCTTTTCCCATGTTCTGGAAAAACGATATGACATCCGCTCCTTCATTAATTGCAGAACTAGGGGCGTTATTTATAAAGCCACCTGTAGCTGCCACAAAGAGTATGTGGGTAAGACCAAAAGGGAATTTAGGAGGAGAATAGGGGAACATATCCGGGACATTCGCCTGGGCAATGATACTCCAGTGGCCCGTCACATCATGGAACATCATGCAGGGGATGCCAAAGCAATCAGCTTCCAGGGCATTGATGTAGTGCCCCCCCCTCTTAGAGGTGGGAATTGGGATAATAAAATTCTCAAACAAGAAACCAAGTGGATTTTTTGGCTTAAAACTAGTAAACCATCGGGCCTCAATGAATCTCTCTCCTTTGCACCCTTTGTGGTAGACTAGATTGGAGATAATGTAGGAGGGACAGTCGCCGCCCGAGTGGGGGCACCAATCACCGGTCTTTTTAGGGTGCCGACCTCCACAAATAGGTAGGGTCATTCTTCACCTTAGGGCCTTTAGGTTTTGGTCAGAATGGTGGTGGTTCTCTTCCCCCCTCTCCCTGCCCATAGTAATGAGGTTTTTTGGTAAAAAAATTTTTACGTGATGTGATGTAGGTTGTGCTTTAATACTCCGGGTCAATTCTGGCCTTCTCTGATCCATTGACATGTGGTTTATTTATAACATTTACAGATTTATTTTTTCTAGTGGCTCTGCCTTTTTTGATAATTTCTCCTGGGAATCGTCCTGGTCTTTTTTCCCCTTATTTCTAAATCATTTTTCTGTCCGTTTGTAATGTTTGTAGAGTCACCTACCTATCTGGGTACCTGTAGCAGGTGTTACAGTTGCTCGTATGGCCCATCTGCCATTTTTGATGGGCCACTGTTAATAGATTGGCCGTATCATTACCGCTTATTTGCGAGACCAATCGCGGCCATTTTGTTGTAGTCATACTGCCTTGAAGCATAGGAGCACATGACTAAATTGTACGCCCCCTTGTGTGACGCGCAGACCGCGGTTGCGATCAGGTGACCCGGAAGTGAGCTCACCGCTACAAGCGGATGTGACGTCACACGCTATTCCGAACGAGCGGTTTATTTAAACCAGGCGGTGCTGCATGATAGACGCGATCTGCCCAGGTATTTCCTGGAGGTGATGGATGTAAGTTATACTCGCTTTGTTGCACGTACCGTATGCTTTGGTTATCATACTCGGATCTTTTGATTAACGTGGTTTATATATATTTTTCAACAGTAACTTATGCCATATTGTGTGGGTCTTTTTTGACCAAAATTTGGGATGTTTATGCTCCCCTGATGATATAAGAAACGCGTTGGGAGATTTGATGCACAACGGCTGGACGCATGTTGGGAACCAGTGGGGATCCTGAGTCATCCAGATAAAGGACCAGGTGTTTTCTCCGTTTTGGTGGTTACCAAAAGTATCCAGCATTCAGTGCCTGATGAGTAGGGAAATGTATACACGGCAGATTGGGTAAGACCGTTCCTGATTTTCTCTACCAATTGTGTTACTACCATTCATCTGAGACAGATGACTATATGGCGGTATGATATACAGCACATACTCTAATAATATGCTGCGGATCTAATTTTCCGGTTATGTACAATAACTGGTTACATGAATGATAAATTCCACATTATCTAACTGGCCAATCTCTACCTCTGCAGGTGCTGAGTTTATTGGCGGTTTTATATCTTTTACAGTCCTAAATGGATTTTTATTTATAATTATATTAAAGGTTATATTTTAGGTTCTCTATTATTCACTGAGCTATCTCTTGACTATTATTGTGAATTTATACCCAGTAGCTATTTCAATATTTATTGTAAAGGGTATGGCTGGCTTTCTAACAACGGGCTTTGATACCAGTACATGGACCACAGAGGCGAGGGAGGTGTTTTCAGAGAGGGAGTTCACACAGAAAAAGTATACACCCTCACTAAATGGTGCTTTTAGGGATTTAACTAAGACATATAAGAATCGGGTCACTTCTTGGTGGGAGATACAATCCCTCGAATGCTATCTGAAAGATCAAATTGTACCACGTAATTTACGTATTTCTCTTACTCCCAATTACAGATATAAAAGTCCAGAACTAATTGCTGCATGGCGTAAAGAGATCACAAACTGCTCATTGAAATTAATGATCCTCCTCTTAGAAGAGGAAAAAAAGAATTTGGCCAAACTCGACGGCTTACTCAAGGAGCAGATTGAGGTCACTAAAAAATTTTCTAGTGAGGCGGAGTTTGGGACGAAGGAAACTACCCTACAGGGTGTCATTGAGAAACATCAGTACCATCTCAAGGAGAAAAAACACAGGTTTTACATCAGAGACGTACAGGAATTCAGAGACAATAAGGCTTACAATTTTCCGGTTATTAGGTATAATAAACCTAGTGATACAGAGGGCACTTCGACTGATACAGAGTATTCGGATACAGAGGGGAGGAGTAATCAGCGGAGGACCAAACAAAGGGGAAGAGGTAGGAATTCCGATAGGGGTGGTTACAACAAGGGACCTTTTTTAGAGTCCAACCACTTTCTGAGGATCAAACAGGGTCCGGGGGGGTACAACCCACAGGGGGTTCAACCCAAATAATCAATCTATCGGACAGGCTCCTCTCTGATTTAGAAATGACGGTACTGAGTAAGGGTCTCTCCTTCGTCCCCACATCTGATTTCAATCACTTTGATGCAGTAAAAGATCTCAATCTGTTTACACGGAAACTTAAATGGAAAAAACACTTTGCTATGGAGAATAAGAAAGTTTGCAGAGAAATGGGTATTGCCAATGATCTTTTGGAGGATGTCAGATTTCTTTACAACTTGAGTGACATCAATCCAAATTTGGAGGGTAGGGGTCCCTTTACTGATCTCAAACTAAAAAGCAATAAGATGCCCCCGACCAATAGTGAAGTATCGGCCATTGATGTATTCTGTAATCTGGTTACACGTGACTTAGGTATGATCACTGACAAGCACAACAGGAAATTTAATCTTACCAGGCAGGAGATGGAATGTTTGGGTAATTTAGAGAGGGACACTAACATCATTGTGAAGGAATCTGATAAAGGAGGCAATATCGTACTCATGAATGTCTCTGATTACAAAAAAATGTGTATGGACATCCTTGGGGACAAATCTAATTATGAGAAATTGAATGGTAATCCTACATCAGACTACCTGTTGACATTGAGAGGGTTATTGTTGAGTGCATGTGACAGAGACTTGATCAGCAATACTGAATTCGATTTTCTATACCCTCCTTTTCCGGTGACCCCCACTTTCTATTGCTTGCCAAAAGTACACAAGGGCCTATCTCCATTGCGGGGTAGGCCAATAGTGTCGGGCATTGGCAGTGTTTCGCAAAACATAGGCATCTATGCGGATAGAATACTAAGACCTTTTGTTACATCCTTGGGGTCCTATCTCAAAGACACCACGGATTTACTTAAAAAATTGGAGGGTATTACGATTGAAGATGATGTCTTTTTTGTCAGTATTGATGTCGAATCCCTCTATTCTTCTATTAGACACGATCTAGGCCTGCAGGCGGTGAACTTTTTCTTGAAGAGTAGGGGACAGCAATTTGATGACCATAATTCTTTTCTTTTGAGTCTTGTGGAGTTTTGTCTCAAGAATAATTCTTTCTTGTTTAATGGACAGGTTTACCACCAGCTGAGGGGGACCGCGATGGGGAGTCCAGTGGCCCCATCGTATGCTAATCTCCTCCTCGGTTGGTGGGAGGAGACCTGCGTCTTTGGGGATTCATCCCCTGTCCCCCAGGATAGCATTTTGCTATGGTGTCGCTTCATAGACGACGTGTTCGTTCTATGGAGGGGTACTGAAGATGAAATAATCGGAACGGTTGCCGCTTTGAACAATAACTCTTTGGGCTTGTTCTTCACTTGTGAGTTTGATAGATGGAGTTTGCCTTTTCTAGATGTGCTGATTGAAAGAGACTCTAATGGAAACATTCATACCAGTACATATAGGAAACCGACGGCTACCAATTCGCTCCTACGATGGGAGAGCAACCATCCTAATGGTCTGAAAAGAGGGATTCCGAAGGGTCAATTTTACAGACTAAAACGAAACTGCTCGGATGAGCAGAGATTCCACCAACAGGCCCTTGATTTGAGTTCCAGATTTCATCATAGAGGATATCCAGACCATGTGATTAAGAAAGCCTTTTCTGAGACACAGCAGAAAACCAGGAATGATCTCCTACACGGATCAGGGAGACCAACATCAGATGAGGAACTCATTCGCTTTATCACCACCTTTAATAATGGATCAGAGGAGGTTAGAAGGATTCTTGAGAGACATTGGTCCATTCTCAAGATGGACGATGACATCGGTAAATGTATTCCCAACGCCCCTGCAGTGACCTACAGGAAGGCCCGCTCTATAAAAGAGAGACTGGTGCACAGCCATTTCTCATGTCATACCGGGACATGGCTGACTAATCCAGTCAAAGGCTGCTACAAGTGCAGCGGGTGCATTGCATGTAGTTACCTTAAGCCAGGAAAATTTTTCTTTTCCCATGTTCTGGAAAAACGATATGACATCCGCTCCTTCATTAATTGCAGAACTAGGGGCGTTATTTATAAAGCCACCTGTAGCTGCCACAAAGAGTATGTGGGTAAGACCAAAAGGGAATTTAGGAGGAGAATAGGGGAACATATCCGGGACATTCGCCTGGGCAATGATACTCCAGTGGCCCGTCACATCATGGAACATCATGCAGGGGATGCCAAAGCAATCAGCTTCCAGGGCATTGATGTAGTGCCCCCCCCTCTTAGAGGTGGGAATTGGGATAATAAAATTCTCAAACAAGAAACCAAGTGGATTTTTTGGCTTAAAACTAGTAAACCATCGGGCCTCAATGAATCTCTCTCCTTTGCACCCTTTGTGGTAGACTAGATTGGAGATAATGTAGGAGGGACAGTCGCCGCCCGAGTGGGGGCACCAATCACCGGTCTTTTTAGGGTGCCGACCTCCACAAATAGGTAGGGTCATTCTTCACCTTAGGGCCTTTAGGTTTTGGTCAGAATGGTGGTGGTTCTCTTCCCCCCTCTCCCTGCCCATAGTAATGAGGTTTTTTGGTAAAAAAATTTTTACGTGATGTGATGTAGGTTGTGCTTTAATACTCCGGGTCAATTCTGGCCTTCTCTGATCCATTGACATGTGGTTTATTTATAACATTTACAGATTTATTTTTTCTAGTGGCTCTGCCTTTTTTGATAATTTCTCCTGGGAATCGTCCTGGTCTTTTTTCCCCTTATTTCTAAATCATTTTTCTGTCCGTTTGTAATGTTTGTAGAGTCACCTACCTATCTGGGTACCTGTAGCAGGTGTTACAGTTGCTCGTATGGCCCATCTGCCATTTTTGATGGGCCACTGTTAATAGATTGGCCGTATCATTACCGCTTATTTGCGAGACCAATCGCGGCCATTTTGTTGTAGTCATACTGCCTTGAAGCATAGGAGCACATGACTAAATTGTACGCCCCCTTGTGTGACGCGCAGACCGCGGTTGCGATCAGGTGACCCGGAAGTGAGCTCACCGCTACAAGCGGATGTGACGTCACACGCTATTCCGAACGAGCGGTTTATTTAAACCAGGCGGTGCTGCATGATAGACGCGATCTGCCCAGGTATTTCCTGGAGGTGATGGATGTAAGTTATACTCGCTTTGTTGCACGTACCGTATGCTTTGGTTATCATACTCGGATCTTTTGATTAACGTGGTTTATATATATTTTTCAACAGTAACTTATGCCATATTGTGTGGGTCTTTTTTGACCAAAATTTGGGATGTTTATGCTCCCCTGATGATATAAGAAACGCGTTGGGAGATTTGATGCACAACGGCTGGACGCATGTTGGGAACCAGTGGGGATCCTGAGTCATCCAGATAAAGGACCAGGTGTTTTCTCCGTTTTGGTGGTTACCAAAAGTATCCAGCATTCAGTGCCTGATGAGTAGGGAAATGTATACACGGCAGATTGGGTAAGACCGTTCCTGATTTTCTCTACCAATTGTGTTACTACCATTCATCTGAGACAGATGACTATATGGCGGTATGATATACAGCACATACTCTAATAATATGCTGCGGATCTAATTTTCCGGTTATGTACAATAACTGGTTACATGAATGATAAATTCCACATTATCTAACTGGCCAATCTCTACCTCTGCAGGTGCTGAGTTTATTGGCGGTTTTATATCTTTTACAGTCCTAAATGGATTTTTATTTATAATTATATTAAAGGTTATATTTTAGGTTCTCTATTATTCACTGAGCTATCTCTTGACTATTATTGTGAATTTATACCCAGTAGCTATTTCAACAATTTCTCTCATGGAATATCCTTCATTTCTAAGAACAAGAATAGACCGTCGAGTTTCACATTAAAGTTCTCTTTTTCTGGCCATTTTGAGAGTTTAATAGAACCAACAAATGTAATGCTCAAGATTCTCAACTAGCTCAAAGGAAGGTCAGTTTTATAGCTTCTCTAATCAGAAAAACTGTTTTCAGCTGTGCTAACATACTTGCACAAGGGTTTTCAAGGGATTTCTAAACATCGATTAGCCTTCTAACACAGTTAGCAAACACAATGTACTATTAGAACACTGGAGTGGTAGTTGTTGGAAATGGGCCTCTATACAACTATGTAGATATTGCCTTAAAAACCAGATGTTTCCAGCTAGAATAGTCATTTACCACATTAACAATGTATAGAGTGTATTTCTGTTTAATTTAATGTTAGCATTATTGAAAAAAAGTGTTTTTTTTTTCAAAAATAAGAAAATATCTAAGTGACCCTAAACTTTTGAACATATATACAGTGCCTACAAGTAGTATTCAACCCCCTGCAGATTTAGCAGGTTTGATAAGATGCAAATAAGTTAGAGCCTGCAAACTTCAAACAAGAGCAGGATGTATTAACAGATGCATAAATCTTACAAACCAACAAGTTATGTTGCTCAGTTAAATTTTAATAAATTTTCAACATAAAAGTGTGGGTCAATTATTATTCAACCCCTAGGTTTAATATTTTGTGGAATAACCCTTGTTTGCAATTACAGCTAATATTTGTCTTTTATAAGACCTGATCAGGCCGGCACAGATCTCTGGAGTTATCTTGGCCCACTCCTCCATGCAGATCTTCTCCAAGTTATCTAGGTTCTTTGGGTGTCTCATGTGGACTTTAATCTTGAGCTCCTTCCACAAGTTTTCAATTGGGTTAAGGTCAGGAGATTGACTAGGCCACTGCAACACCTTGATTTTTTCCGTCTTGAACCAGGCCTTGGTTTTCTTGGCTGTGTGCTTTGGGTCGTTGTCTTGTTGGAAGATGAAATGACGACCCATCTTAAGATCCTTGATGGAGGAGCGGAGGTTCTTGGCCAAAATCTCCAGGTAGGCCGTGCTATCCATCTTCCCATGGATGCGGACCAGATGGCCAGGCCCCTTGGCTGAGAAACAGCCCCACAGCATGATGCTGCCACCACCATGCTTGACTGTAGGGATGGTATTCTTGGGGTCGTATGCAGTGCCATCCAGTCTCCAAACGTCACGTGTGTGGTTGGCACCAAAGATCTCGATCTTGGTCTTATCAGACCAGAGAACCTTGAACCAGTCTGTCTCAGAGTCCTCCAAGTGATCATGAGCAAACTGTAGACGAGCCTTGACATGACGCTTTGAAAGTAAAGGTACCTTATGGGCTTGTCTGGAACGGAGACCATTGCGGTGGAGTACGTTACTTATGGTATTGACTGAAACCAATGTCCCCACTGCCATGAGATCTTCCCGGAGCTCCTTCCTTGTTGTCCTTGGGTTAGCCTTGACTCTTCGGACAAGCCTGGCCTCGGCACGGGTGGAAACTTTCAAAGGCTGTCCAGGCCGTGGAAGGCTAACAGTAGTTCCATAAGCCTTCCACTTCCGGATGATGCTCCCAACAGTGGAGACCGGTAGGCCCAACTCCTTGGAAAGGGTTTTGTACCCCTTGCCAGCCTTGTGACCCTCCACGATCTTGTCTCTGATGGCCTTGGAATGCTCCTTTGTCTTTCCCATGTTGACCAAGTATGAGTGCTGTTCACAAGTTTGGGGAGGGTCTTAATTAGTCAGAAAAGGCTGGAAAAAGAGATAATTAATCCAAACATGTGAAGCTCATTGTTCTTTGTGCCTGAAATACTTCTTAATACTTTAGGGGAACCAAACAGAATTCTTGTGGTTTGAGGGGTTGAATAATAAATGACCCTCTGAATAAACTTTTCACAATTTAAAAAAAAAAAAAAAAAAAAGAAATAACATTCTTTTTTGCTGCAGTGCATTTCACACTTCCAGGCTGATCTACAGTCCAAATGTCACAATGCCAAGTTAATTCCGAATGTGTAAACCTGCTAAATCTGCAGGGGCTTGAATACTACTTGTAGGCACTGTATACTGCCAGTTATTTAATATATTTATATTTTAATTTATATAAATGATGTTGTGATCTGAGCAGAAGGTCTAGTTAACTGGTTTTCACTACGCTTGTATCTAAGAATAGATTATAGTAGCTACCAAGGTCAGGCTGCGTTGTCAAATAAGACAAACTAACTGTATACCCTTTCTCAAACTTGCTGAACACAGTTATTTCTGACATATCTTGGGTACTCCCTGACATTCAACATAGTGTAGGACTGACTAGGACAAATCTAAACACCTGCCCTGGCTAGGAAATAAATATTTGACTCCGATAAGTGGCACATATGAATATCATATCAGTGCACGTTAGTCTTAGCAGATACAGTAAAGACCAAAAGTTTGGACACACCTTCTCATTCAAAGAGTTTCTTTATTTTCATGACTCTAAAAAGTGTAGATTCACGTTGAAGACATCAAAGCTATGAATGAAAACATGTGGAATGAAATACTTAAAAAAGTGTGAAACAACTGAAAATATGTCTTATATTCTAGGTTCTTCAAAGTAGCCACCTTTTGCTTTGAATACTGCTTTGCACACTCTTGCCATTCTCTTGATGAGCTTCAAGAGGTAGTCACTGGAAATGGTTTTCCAACAGTCTTGAAGGAGTTCCCAGAGATGCTTAGCACTTGTTGGCCCTCTTGCCTTCACTCTGCGGTCCGGCTAACCCCAAACCATCTCGATTGGGTTCAGGTCTGGTGACTGTGGAGGCCATGTCATCTGGAGTAGCATCCCATCACTCTCCTTCTTAGGGTGGCTTTACACGCTACGAGATCGCTAGCCGATGCTAGCGATGGTGAGCGTGATAGCACCTGCCCCTATCGTTATGCCGATATGTGAAGATCGCTGCCGTAGCGAACATTATCGCTACGGCAGCGTCACACGTACTTACCTGCTCGGGCGGCGACGTCGCTGTGACCGGCGAACCGCCTCCTTCCTAAGGGGGCGGTTCGCTCGGCGTCACAGCGGTGTCACTAAGCGGCCGCCCAATCAAAGCGGAGGGGCGGAGATGAGCAGGACGAACATCCCTCCCACCTTCTTCCTTCCTCATTGCTGGCGTGTGACAGGTAAGGAGAGGTTCCTCATTCCTGCGGCGTCACACGTAGCGATGTGTGCTGCCGCAGGGACGAGGATCAACTTTGCCCAAGAGACAGCAGCGATAATTTGGAGAGGACCCCCATGTCAACGAGGAGCGATTTTGGATGTTTTTGCAATGATCCAAAATCGCTCCTAGGAGTCACACACAACGAGATCTCTACAGCGGCCGGATGTGCGTCACAAAATCCGTGACCCCAACGAGATCGCTGTAGCGATCTCGTAGCGTGTAAAGCCTGCTTTAGTCAAATAGCCCTTACACAGCTTGGAGGTGTGTTTGGGGTCATTGTCCTGTTGAAAAATAAATGACGGTCCATCTAAACGCAAACCGGATGGAATAGCATGCCGCTGCAAGATTCTGTGGTAGCCATGCTGGTTTAGTATGCCTTCAATTTTGAAAAAATCCCCAACAGTGTCACCAGCAAAGCACCCCCACACCGTCACACCTCCTCCTCCATGCTTCACTGTGGGAACCAGGCATGTAGAGTACATCCGTTCACCTTTTCTACAAAGACACAGTGGTTGGATTCAAAGATCTCAAATTTGGACTCATCAGACCAAAGCACAGATTTCCACTGGTCTAATGTCCATTCCTTGTGTTCTTTAGCCCAAACAAGTCTCTTCTGCTTGTTGCCTGTTCTTAGCAGTGGTTTCCTAGCAGCTATTTTACCATGAAGGCCTGCTGCACAAAGTCTCCTCTTAATAGTTGTTCTAGAGATGAGAAGGTGTGTCCAAACGTTTGGTCTGTACTGTAGATCTATTTTATTAAGTGGCATGTTAATGAGTTAGAAGCATTGTACTCCAACGATGCTATCATTAAGTCTGGTGTGTAACGCCAGTCCGAAATGGAAAGTGTCAGCATGTTTTTACTAAGCAATTTGAAAGCAGCAAGATGCAGGACCAAAGACCTTGATTCCAGCGATATGTCACATACAAGGCTGCTTGATGCAATAAAAAACTTGTTCCTTGTATAATACTGCTCTGCAGAATCCCACATCGTCTCTAATATACAGATTTCTGCAAATGTACAGTGTACTTAAAAAACAGCCAATCAGTGGATGGCTTAACACAAAGTCCAACATTGAGACAACTGGTAGATCTGCAGCAAATAAAACTGTATAAGGCTATGTGCACACAGTGTATATTTTGATGCATTTTTGGGTGCAGATTTGTCACATTTCTGCATTCTTGATGCATTTTTGCCTGCGTTTTTAAGCCCTTTCACCCATAGACTTCATTATGAAAAATGCATGGCAAAAACACACTAAAAATGCGGTGGTTTTTCTGCGTGGATTCTGCCAGAAAATGCAGATTTGGTGCAGAAAATTTCTGCACCAAATACTTAACATGTGCACATACCCTAAGGCTATGTTCGCATGCTACGTATTTGGTGCATCTTTGTGCGCCATTTTTGCATCTCTTGGCAGGAACAACGCAGTGTAAAATACACACGTTTATGCCACATCTTTGGTGCAGATTTTTCCCCAATCTCTTAAGGCGGCACGGTGGCTCAGTGGTCAGCACAGCAGTCTTGCAGCACTGGGGTCCTGGGTTCAAAACCCACCAAGTACACTATCTGCAAGGAGTTTGTATGTTCTCCCTGTGTTTGTGTGGGTTTCCTCCTGGTACTCCGGTTTCCTCCCACACTCCAAAGACATGCAGACTCTAGATTGTGAGCCCCAATGGAGACAGTGGTGCCAATGTATGTAAAGCCTTGTGGAATTAATAATGCTAAATAAATGAATAAATATTATATTAAATCTGCAGCAAAAACGCTGAAAGAATTGCTGTGCTGTGCTGCAGATGTAAATATAAATCTTCCACAAGAAAATAAGCAACAAGTGCATGAGACTTCAGGGAATTCACTCTTTGCTGGCATCAGGAAAACTTCAAGGTTTTGAGAAAAAACTATGCAGATAAAAAGAAATAAAACTGCAAAGGCCATAAGTGTAAGGTTTTTTTTGGCCGAGTATGATGTGGAAACCCTAAACACCAATGAAACACGTGATGTAGTGACACTGTTGAAAAGACAAAACATACAACTGGCATCAGACTGGATAGTAGGATTTGAAAGAGTTTTCCCATAGTTAGGTTATTCTTGGCAGTAATGACACTAATTGATACTAATTGCTCATTCTTTGTTACCCAAAACTGCTGTAGGCCTCTTTCACACGTCCGTGAAAAACCATGCATATTTTTCATGGACGTGTCAAAGGTGCGTTTTGCCCTCCGTGAGTCGTGTTTATGGCACACGTGTGTTCTCCGTGTGTTATCCGTGATAACACACGGAGAACGGGAACTTTCTACTCACGTGTCCCTGGCTTCGCTGTCCGTGGTACTGATCTTCGGTCTCCGGCCCTGCCGACTCCACGCTGCTGCTGATTCTGGCTGCAGTGAAGTGAATATGCAATGAGCATAATGAGTGGCGGTCGGAAGCAAGTGACAGCAGCGGCAGAGACAGGAGGGCTGGAGAAGGTGAGTAAAGTTTTTTTATTATTTTCTCAGACACGTGTGTTTTCTCTGGCACGTGTCACATGGAACACCTACGTGTGGTCCGTTTGCGTTCCGTGTGACACCCGTGATGCCGGAGAAAAACGGACATGTTAATCTGTGGAGCACACGGACACACGTATGCTCCACACGTACACACGGTCCATGGTAGAACACGCACGTAAGCGAGGACCCATTGATTTTAATGGGTCTACATGTGCCCGTTTCTCCGGTACGTCGTGACGAAAAGGACCAAACACGTACCGGAGACACGGAGGTGTGAAAGAGGCCATAGATAGCAACAGTTTTCACATTACACTTAAAATCAATGAAGCAACTGAGAAATGCATCAATATAACACGATCTTCAGGGGTTTCTGATAATTCTTTCAAACTCTTACATAAGAAGCCCAATACATCTTAAAAGGAAGAAACTCCAGTTTCACGGTGTGTGGATAAAATAGAAATTTATTGAAAGCCCATCGAAAGGTAAAATACAGACATGAATGTCAATAGAAAAATTAAAAAAGAACTAAGTGTTTTGAATGATAAACATTCTTAATCATGATTAGGAATGTCAGGGCCAGCATCAGCACCCGCCACACCTAGGCAAGTGCCGGGGCCCTGGACAGCCAGGTTGGCCACTCGCTTACGTCATTTCTGCGGCCCCTCGGCCGAGTTCTGGGAACCGCAGTGCTTGGCAGGAAAGTGCGTCTGCCGTCCCTGGCATGCAGTCCACAACGTTCAGTGTGTGCTCCTGGTCTGAAGTTCATCTGTGGGTGGATCTACCGTGCATGTGCTCCAGTCCCACAGATGAAGAGGAGCCACAGCACAGCACCAGCCAGCAACCCCCAGCACAGTGCTGTCATCCAGCGCTGGATGGGCTCCCTTTCCACCGTAACATGAGCGGTATGTTCCACACACACATCCCCTTCCGATCTGTATGCCCTCTTCCTCCTAAGCTGTATGTACCCTCTCCTCGAGATCTAATGGGCCCCAGTGACCTGTATGGGCTCCCCCCAAGCTGTAAGTGCTGGCCCTCCACTGCCGCATGTGCTGGCCCTCAGATCTATGTGTGGCCCTCCAGAGCTGTGTGGGCACATGTCTCAGCTGCTCCCACCATAAGCTACAACCCTTGTGTTATAAAAAAGAGATAACTAAAACAGTATGTGTGCAGCAGAGCTGTGTGTATGTGCAGCAGAGCTGTGTGTATGTGTGTGTGCAGCAGAGCTGTGTGTATCTGTATGCAGCATTGCTATGTGTGTGTGCAACAGAGCTATGTGTGTGTGCAGCAGCAGAGCTGTGTGTATGTATGTGTGCAGCAGAACTGTCTATGTGTGTATTTGTAGCAGAGCTGTGTATATGTGTTTGCAGCAGAGCTGTGTGTATGTGTGTGTGTGTGCAGCAGAGCTGTATGTATGTGTGCAGCAGAGCTATGCATGTATGTGTACAGCACAGCTGTGTGTATGTGTAGCAGAGCTGTGTGTGTGTATGTGTTCAGCAGAGCTGTGTATGTGTGTTTGCAACAGAGCTGTGTATGTGTGTGGGCAGCAGAGCTGTGTGTATGTGTGTATGCAGCAGAGCTGTGTGTGTGTGTGTGTGTGTGTGTAGCAGAGCTGTGTGTATGTATGTATGCAGCAGAGATGTGTATGTGTGTGTTTGCAGCGGAGCTATGTACAGTATATGTGTGTGTGTGTGTGTGTGTGCATCAGAGCTGTGTGTGTGTATGTGTGCATCAGAGCTGTGTGTATGTATGTGTGCATCAGAGCTGTGTGTATGTATGTGTGCATCAGAGCTGTGTGTATGTATGTGTGTGTGCATCAGAGCTGTGTGTATGTATGTGTGCAGCAGAGCTGCGTGTATGTATGTGTGCAGCAGAGCTGTGTATATGTGTATGCAGCAGAGCTGTGTATGCATGTGTGCAGCAGAGCTGCGTGTATGTGTATGCAGCAAGCTGTGTGTATTTGTGTGTGCAGCAGAGCTGTGTGTATGTATGTGTGAAGGAGAGCTGTGTATGTATGTGTGCAGCAGGGCTGTGTATGTACAGTATGTGTGCAGCAGAGCTCTGTGTGTGTGCAGCAAAGTTGTGTGTATGTGCAGCAGAGCTGTGTGAATATGTACTCTTTGAGCCGCAGAGCTGTGTGTGCAGAACAGCTGTGTTTATACAGTATATACTATTTGGGCAGCAGAGCTGTGTGTATGTATTCAGCAGTGCTTTGTGTATAGTAGTCTTGTGTGCACGAAGGAATCAGAGTTGTGTGTTTTTCTGTGTCTGGGCCCATCCTGGTTTATATAGTCCTCATCTGGGCCCATTCTGGTTTATATAGTCCTTATCCTGGGCCCATCCTGATATGTATGTCTTCATCCTGGGCCCATTCTGGTACAGATGTCCTCACCTTGGGTCCATTGTGGTATAGAGGTCCCCCATCCTAGTAGACTGTATATGTTCTCATCCTTGGTCCACTCTGGTATATATGTCCCCATCCTGGTATATATGTCCTCATCCAGGGCCCATCTTGGTATATTTGGTCATCATCCTGGTATATGTGCTTCTACCTAGGCCCATCCTAATATATATGTCCCCCATCCGGGGCCTTTCCTGGTATATATGGTCCAAATCCTGTTATATATGGTCTTCATGCTGGTATAAATGTGCTTATCATTGGCCCCGTACTGGTATATACAGTCTCTGTTCCGTCTCTAAGGCATAAAAAAACATTGTGATCACCTCCGTCCGATCCCATGCCACGCAGAGTTTTTCTATGTAACAGCAAGGAGCAGTTGCTGACATCTGACACCGGCGTGGGTGCCATGGTGCTTGACGTCACTGTCATGCACCCCCAGTGACATGCACGCCAACATTAGCTGCTGGTTACTGTTTGGTCAGGAGCTTGTATTTCAGCGCAGTGACCCGACGGGTGTCAGTGTTGTAACGCATTTCACTTGGATACGATACACTTTATTAACTGAAGAATGTCAGACATTACTATTAATAATGATAGGTCATGCACAATTAGTAAACCAATAGAATAACATTTACTTTAAAGGGAAGGTGTTGTCCAAAAAAAAAAAATTTCAATAACTGAAAAAATATAAAGTATTAATGTTTTAATGGCACGCCCCCGATGCTCTGCCACACGCACGTGCACACACACAATGCTCTGCCACACCAATGCCTGCAATACTCTGACACACGCATGCACACACACAATGCTCTGCCACATATACGCCCGCAATGCTCTGACACACGCACGCACACACAATGCTCTGCCACATGCACACACTCACAATGCTCTGCCACATACACGCCCGCAATGCTCTGCCACATGCACGCACACAGTTTATGTGTGTGTACAGTGTGTATATACTGTGTGTGTGACCGAGCACCCAACATGAGGCCGGCGGAGCCAGTGTGTGTATATACTATATACTGTGTACTGTGTGTATATACTGTGTGTGTGACCAACCAGCATGAGGGCGGCGGAGCCAGTGTGTGTATATACTATATACCGTGTGTACTGTGTTTATATACTGTGTGTGTGACCGAGCAGCATGAGGGAGGAGGAGCCAGTGTGTGTATATACTATACACTGTATACTGTGTGTATATACTGTGTGTGACCAAGCAGCATGAGGGCGGCGGAGCCAGTGTGTGTATATACTATATACCGTGTGTACTGCATGTATATACTGTGTGTGATTGAGCAGCATGAGGGAGGCGGAGCCAGAGTGTATATATACTATATACTATGTGTACTGTGTGTATATACTGTGTGTGACCGAGCAGCATGAGGGTGGCGGAGCCAGTTTGTGTATATACTATATACCGTGCGTACAGTGTATATATACTGTGTGTGTGACTGACCAGCATGAGGGCGGCGGAGCCAGCGTGTGTATATACTATATACTGTGTACTGTGTGTATATACTGTGTGTGTGACCAACCAGCATGAGGGTGGCGGAGCCAGTGTGTGTATATACTATATACCGTGTGTACTGTGTTTATATACTGGGTGTGTGACCGCCCAGCATGAGGGTGGCGGAGCCAGTGTGTGTATATACTATATACCGTGTGTACTGTGTGTATATACTGTGTGTGTGACCGAGCAGCATGAGGGAGGAGGAGCCAGTGTGTGTATATACTATATGCCATGTGTACTGTGTGTATATACTGTGTGTGTGACTGAGCAGCATGAGAGCAGCGGAGCCAGTGTGTATATACTATATACTATGTGTACTGTGTGTATATACTGTGTGTGACCAAGCAGCATGAGGGTGGCGGGACCAGTTTGTGTATATACTATATACTGTATACTGTGTGTATATACTGTGTGTGACCAAGCAGCATGAGGGCAGTGGAGCCAGTGTGTATATATACTATATGCCATGTGTACTGTGTGTATATGTGGCGCCCTGGGCTAGCCAGGTCGTCACAGATAACACACAAACACCCCCACCCCCATTAGACAGTAACATTAGCCAAACATAAAAATCCTTGTTGCCTCCCTCCAGGGTCTGATGTCCACACCAGGTGGGGCGGAGCCAAGCGGTTGGCCCCACCCACCGAGGAGTTCACAGGCCTGGAGGTGGGAAAAGTGACAGTTGAGTTCAGGAGTTTGACGAGTGAGGAGTAAACACTTTGGTGTCTGGGTTTGTGGCCCAGGCACTGACAACAAGGTTGGCAGACGGTGGTGGCCGTCTGCAGGAGTGGTGAAGCAACGTGGAACCGTAGGACTGGGTTCGGGCGTTGGCTCGCTGGTACCGACCGGGGAGCGAAGTGAAGCCAGCACACACAGGCAGGGCTATCGGACCCCGACCAGGTTTGGAGCCGCCGATAATAGTCAAATCCGAGTGTGACCGGAACCCCAGGGGTTTCCTAACAGCCAAAGACCCAATAGAAGGCAACCGCCCACACCGTGAGGGTATACAGCTACCGCCTAAGGCTAGAGACCCAAGGGCCAGCGCCTGCAGGCAAACGGGCTCCTCCGGCACCCATACACCGGGGAGCGGACTACTGTTGGGGATCCATCGTAGTCAAACAAGTACATCAAGGTGCAGGGAAAGACAGCCGCCATCACCTGTCCGGGGAGAGACACTGCAGCCGGCTGCGGGACCCGTCCATCCAGCCGTTTGGTTTACCAAGGACTTTGTGCATCTCTTACTGAGTGAGTACACCCGTGCCATCTGCCACCGCGCGGCGCTGTCCCTGCAACCCTGCACCTCACCAACCCTGCCTCCCTGTCACACCACCGGGCCCCGGGACCACCGACCCCTACCCACGGAGGGGGAAAACAACATCCCAGCTGCTCCCTACTATCGCTCCCGGGATCCCCGTCATCAGAAGCGGTGGTGCCCATCTTCACCACAACCCGTGGGTGGCGTCACGAACTAAATCCCCCAAACCAACCACCCCTTTCACTCACGGGCGAGGAGCACCGCTCGAGTCCCCGGATCCGGCCCACCGCTTGACCCACCGAGCAGCAGCAGCCGCAGCAGCGCCGGACCTGAGCGTTAGCGAGCGCGCAGCAGCGGCAGCGTCCTACCCGCCCGCGACAACTTGGCGTCACGAACAGGATTGAACCCATCTACTTACCAGTAGAAGTGCGCCTTGTGATCTCCGCCGGCGGTGTCCGGCTGAAAATTTTGAAGCGCCGCCATCTTGGCGCGAAAATCTCCCGCTCGAGCGTCTTCTCCGAGCAGGGAAGGCGCAAAAGCAAAGCCCCGCCCCCAACAAGCGAAAGTCCTGAAGAGAATCAAGGGGGGACGGGAAAAAGATATCTGCGCCCGACGGAGCTGTTGGAGGAGTGGCGGTTGCAGCTGCCGCCGCACCCGTAGTTGTAAACGGGATAGCCCCTGCTCCGGCCGCAGGAGCAGGGGGGGCCGCGGGCCCAGCGGTCGCCCAGGTGATGCCGTTCTCCCTGCCCTATGTGCCCGGTGCTACCTGGCTACCGCAGTACGATGGGAAGCCTGATGCTCTGCAGGTGTTCCGGAAAAAGATTAGCCCACTCCTCGATTTATATCCCTTGGCTGATAGGCAACGGGCAGCAGTAGTGCTAGGGCAGCTAACTGGCGCGGCTGAGCAGGAGGCGGAGACCTGGACCGTCGCGGACCGGGCCTCGGTGACTACCAAATCGCTTTTGAGACCCGCACAGAAGCAGAGCTGAGGATACAGTTTTATCAGTGCCGACAACGGCCTGCGGACAATGTAAGAGACTATGCCCTGCGCCTGCAAACAGCCCTCCGTACGCTGAAGCGGGTGGACACTATTAACCCTTTAGTGTCGGAGCTAATTTTCACCTTAATGACCAGACCAAATTTTGCAATTCTGACCAGTGTCACTTCATGAGGTTATAATTCTGGAACGCTTCAACGGATCCCGGTGATTCTGAGATTGTTTTTTCGTCACATATTGGACTTCATGTTAGTACCAAATTTAGGACAATATTTTTTGCGTTTATTTATGAAAAAAATTGAATATTGGCAAAAATTTTGAAAATTTAGCAATTTTCAACTTTAGAATTTTTATACCGTTAAACCAGAGATTTCTGTGACACAAAATAGTTAATAAATAACATTTCCCACTTGTCTACTTTACATCAGCACAATTTTGGAAACTAAATTTTTTTTGTTAGGAAGTTAGAGGGGTTCAAAGTTTATCAGCGATTTCTCATTTTTACATCAAAATTTACAAAACCATTTTTTTAGGGACCACATCACATTTGAAGTGACTTCAATAGGCCTAGATGACAGAAAATACCCAAAAGTGACCCCATTCTAAAAGCTGCACCCCCCAAAGTACTCAAAACCACATTCAAGAAGTTTATTAACCCTTCAGGTGCTTCACATGAACAAAAGCAATGTGGAATGAAAAAAAGCAAAAATTAAATTTTACATAAAAATGTTGCTCTAACCCAAATTTATTCACTTTTAGAAGAAATAACACAACAAAATGGACCCCAAAACTTGTTCCCCACTTTCTTATGAGTGCGCCGATACCCCACATGTGGTCAGAAACCCCTGTTTGGACAAATGGGAGGGCTCGGAACAGAATGAGCAATATTTGAATTTTGGAAAGCAAATTTGGCTGAAATAGATTGCGGGCACCATGTTGCATTTACAGGTCCGCTAAGGTACCTAAACAGAAGAAACCCCTCACAAGTGACACCATTTTGGAAACTAGACCCCTCAAGGCTTCTATCTAGGGGTATAGTGAGCATTTTAGATCCACAGGTACTTCACAGATTTTGTTAACGTTACGTTGTCATATTGAAAATTTTAATAATTTTCTCAAAAATGTTGCTTTAGCATCAATTTTCTCACTTTTTCAAGAGGTAATTCCAAAAATTTGACCTCAAGGTTTGTTAACCACTTTTTTTTGAGTGCAGTGATACCTCACATGTGGTCTGAAACCTTTGTTTGGACAAATGGGAGGGCTTGGAACGAAAGGAGCAATATTTGAATTTTGGAAAGGAAATTTGGCTGAAAAAGATTGCGGGCACCATGTCGCATTTGTAGGGCCCCTAAGGTACCTAAACAGCAGAAACCCCGCACAAGTGACCCCATTTTGGAAACTAGGCCCCTCAAGGAATTTATCTAGATGTTTGGTGAGTACCCTGAACCCCCAGGTGCTTCACAGAATTTTATAACGTTGAGCCATGAAAAAAAAAAAATAAAATTTTACCACAAAATTGTTATTTCAACCAGGTAGCTTTTTTTTTTACAAGAGTAAAAGGAAAAAATTCAGCATAACATTTATTGTGAAATTTCTCCTGAGTTTGGCGATACCTTATATGTGGTGGAAATCAACTGTTTGGGCGCATGGCAGGGCTCGGAAGGGAAGGAGTGCCATTTGACTGCAAAATTGGCTGGAATCAATAGCGGACGCCAGGTTGCATTTGGAGAGCCCCTGAGGTGCCTAAACAGTGGCGGTCCCCCACAAGTGACTCCATTCTGGAAACAAGACACCTCAAGGCTTTTATCTAGGTGTATAGTGAGCAGTTTGAATCCACGAATACTTCACAGAATTTGATAAGCTTAGGTTGCCATATTGAAAATTTTCATTTTTTTCACAAAAATGTTGCTTCAGCATCAAATTTCTCACTTTTTCAAGAGACAACAACAAACCGTGGACTCAACAGGTTGTTATCCAATGTCTTATGAGCACAGGGATACCCCACATGTGGCCAAAAACCTCTGTTTGGATAAATGGGAGGGCTTGGAATGGAAGGAGCACCATTTGAATTCTGGAAAAGTTGAAATAAATTGCGGGCACCATGTCACATTTGCAGGGCCCCTTGGGTACCTATACATTAGAAACCCCCCACAAGTGACTCCATTTTGGAAACTGGATTTTATTCAGGAGTATAGTAAGCATTTTGAATTCACAGGTACTTCACAAAAATGTTGCTGTAGCAACAAATGTCTCACTTTTAGGCTATGTGGCCATGATCCAGCGACACGGCGTCTAGTACACAGTGTCAGCCTCCTGCAGAGATGTGAGTGTTGTCCACGGGAGAACGCAGCTGCCCATGCCCACGATTTGGGTTCAGGCCGCTGTGGAGCTCTATGCTACCTGCAGAGAACACTCATCTCCGCAGCATAAATTGACATGCTGAGGCTCGGGAAGCTGCGCCACAGGTCAGTTTATGCTGCGGAGAAAAGAAGCACATTGGGCAAGCACATTGGGCATGGGATTTCTAAAAATCCTTCCACTGTGCTTCTACTGCACAACGCAGCGCTATGGACACAGGGACACACTATGGACACACTCTGCGCCCAAAACGCTGCAAATCCCGATTATGGGCGCACAGCCTAAAATGCTACAATGGATGAATGGATAGATGTCAAACATATATAACGTCCCACCCCCTGCATATTCTAAGCTGGCGCCCTTTAGTGCCTTTCATGTGGCACTAAAGGGTGCCTAGCCTTGTATTTAGCCCCCGAAAAAAATTAATAATTAAAATAAACGACGTGGGGTCCCCCCTATTTTTGATAGCCAGCTAGGGTAAAGCAGACAGCTGTAGCCTGCAAACCACAGCTGACAGCTTCACCTTGTCTGGTGATCAATTTGGAGGGCTCCCCAGGCGTTTTTTTTAAAAGAAAAAAAACGTGGGGTCCCCCCCAAATTAGATCACCAGCCAAGGTGAAGCGGACAGCTGGGGTCTGGTATTCTCAGGGTGGGAAGAGCCATGGTTATTGGACTCTTCACAGCCTAAAAATAGCAGGCCGCAGCCGCCCCAGAAGTGGCGCATCCATTAGATGCGCCAATCCTGGCGCTACGCCCCAGCTCATCCCACGCCCTGGTGCGGTGGCAGACGGGGTAATATATGGGGTTGATACCAGCTGTAATGTCACCTGGCATCAAGCCCTGGGGTTAGTGATGTCACGGCATCTGAACAGATACCCGACATCACTAACCGAGTCAGTAATAGAAAAAAATAAAGACAAAAAGAAAATTATTTGAAAAAACACTCCCCGAAACATTCCTCTTTCCCCAATTTATTGAAAATAAAGAAATTCCGGTCGCTGTAATCCATTTTGGAGGTCCCACGCCGACTCTGGATCTTCTAGAATATGGAGGGCACGTTCAGGGAACGTATCCCCCATTTTCTGGAAGAGCAAGCTCTCCATGAGCAGTGTGGGTGCAGTAATCTGAGAATACTGCACTCACACTGCCCCGGTCCAACTTAGGGCAGAGTGACCTGCAGTAACCTCATTCCAGAATATGAGGGGCACGCTCACAGAACGTACCCCCCATTTTCTGGAACAGCAGTCTCTCCATGTGAGGAGTGTGGCTGCAGATTACTGCACTCACTCTCCCCCGGTCCACAGTGGAGCAGCCTGTGCAGCAGCGACGTCAGCGTCCCTGCTTGCAGGGATCCAGCTGACAGCCGCTGTCTGCGCATGCGCCGCCAGCATTCAAGAAGGAGGCGGCGTGATCGCGGGACGGATCACCAGACAGGTAACGTAAGACCGGGGGCTGGGGAGGGTGACGGGGGGTGACCTAGCGGGACCTGGGGACACCTTTCTGTCGCATGTGACGTGTCACATGCGGCAGAAAGAGCAGAATGAATGCGGCCGCGCGCTGTGCGCCGCCATCTTCCACGCTCCGGAGGGGGGAGGGGGGGTGGCTCTGGAGAACCGGAGGGGGCTCCAGTGACCAGAGGGCTCCGGTGGACCGGAGGAGGGGTCAGGGGGAGGACATTTCCCTCCGATCTGAAATGTTTGATCATTTCAGATCGGAGGGAAATGAATGCAGAGCCGCCGCCGGCGGCAGTTTTCTGTGCACTTCGTCGCCATTTTGAGTGCTCCGGAGGGGGGGGTAGGGGTGGTGGGGGGACTCTCCGGTACCAGGGGCTTTGGGGGCACTAGGGGTTTAGATTTCTTTCTCATCTGACATGTTTGATCATGTCAGATGAAAAAGAAATCAGTTTTACCGGCCATTTCTTTTTTTTTCATGTGTTCGACGGTATACAGTGTATACCACTGATCACATGATCGGGGTCCAAAAAAAACACCCCGATTCATAATCTGGGGGGTCTCAGCTACCCCCGGTAGCTGAAACCCCCGAGATTTTCGGTCGCTGGGGGGCGCTACAGGGTTTTTTCGGGCCGCCGCTTTAAAGCGGCGGAACAGAATAAGTACCCTGTTTTGCCGCCGCTTTAAGTCGTACGGCCGTCGTTATGAGGTTAATGATGTGGACAGCAATAAGATGCTAGTAGAACAATTCCTGCAAGGGCTGGGGTCCATGGAAGACTGAAAGCAGCTGCAGCTGTGGGCCCTAGAACACCCCAATCTGGACTTTGGCGTGCTGAAAGATCGGGCCATCAAGGCCCTGCAGGCCCCAACGCCAGATGCTACTGAAGCGGCTTCATGGCCGGCTGAAACCGCTCCTATCACGGTGGCACCTCCACCCCCGGCCCTACCGGCCCTGGCAGCGCCCGTCGGGATGATGGAGGAACTAGCGGCCCAGGTCCGCCGCATGGATGGAGACCTGGCCAAGATCCTCGCCGCACTCCAGCTTCCGATGAGAGTCAAGCCCCCAGAAGGGATCTAGCTTGCCGACAGCCCGGAGGACGTCCCCTGGATGCAGTGGAGAAGGACCAATGACTCACGGTATGGGCCTCCTATCTGTTACAGGTGCAGCAAGCCTGGCCACTACTCTAGGTGGTGCCCGTTAAACGAGCAACCCCTGGGGCCAAGGGCCAATCCTCAGGAGTAGACACCAACGCCCCCCCCGATTGGCAAGACCGGTACGTCGGAGCTCGCCCTATCATCCCCCTGGCAGTGGACGGTGTCCCGCTCATGGCCCTCTTGGACACAGGATCACAGGTAACCACTATACCATATACACTGTACCAGCAGTATTGGGGCACTGACGAACTTGCTCCCTCTGATGACAGCCTGACCCTTATCGCAGCCAATGGACTCCCGCTAACCCAGGTGGGATACAAGCAAGTGACCCTTACTGTGGGACATGCAGAGTTAAAGAATCAAGGGATGATTGTGGTAATGAATGAACCCAGTGATCACACCCCTAAAGTAATCTTGGGGACCAACGTGATGGAGCATTGTATGAGTGAGGTGCTGAATCTGTTGCAGCAGTTGGCCGCCACAGCAGGAGGGGGGCGACAGAGGGCTGTGCAGCGTGAAATCCGGGCCCTTCTGTTTCGGCAGCAAGTGAGCTCGACTGGCGGAGAGATTGTTGGAGTGAGGGTGATGGATGTGGCCCCCTTAGTAGTGCCACCCCGAAGTGAAATGATGATCTGGTGCAGGGCAGCAGTAGGCCCCCAGGGGCGCGACTACCCGGCGATGGTGGAACCCATGCCTTCTGAACACTGGCCCACGGTGATCGCGGCCAGAGGGGTGGTTGACGTTAAAAAGGGGAGAGTGCCTGTAAGAGTGCTGAATTGTGGAGAAGAGGAAGTCAGGCTCCCCCGTTACGCTACCCTCGCCAATTTGCTCACCTTAGACCCTCACACCATTCACGAAGCTGTCCCTCCTACCTCAGCATCCCCTGCCAGTAACCATACACCCCCTGAACAGTTAGAGGAGTGGTGCCAGGAACTACACGTAGGTACTGAAACCACACCCACGCAGCACAAAGAGGGGGTATACCGAGTAGTGCAAGAGTATGAACAGGTTTTCAGCAAGCACCCATTAGATTTCGGGAGGATTAAGGGGATTCAAAACCATAGGCCTACACCCACCCATCAAAGAGAGGTATAGGCCCATTCTGCCAGCACACTATCAATGCGCTAAAGACATGTTGAGGAATATGAAGAAGGCGGGGGTCATTCGGGATAGTTGTAGTCCCTGGGCAGCCCCACTGGTGCTGGTAAAGAAGAAGGACGGCACCATGAGAATGTGTGTGGATTACCGGAAGATCAACCAGATCACGTATAAAGATGCCTATCCTCTCCCCCGTATCGAAGAGTCGCTAGCTGCACTGAGAACTGCTAACTTCTTCTCTACCCTTGACCTCACTAGCGGGTACTGGCAGGTAGCGGTCGCGCCAGAGGACCGTGAGAAGACGGCATTCGCCACTCCCATGGGACTCTGTGAATTTAACAGCATGCCGTTCGGGCTGTGCAATGCCCCTGGAACCTTCCAACGGCTAATGGAGTGCTGCCTGGGGCATCTCAACTTCGAAACGGTCCTACTGTACCTGGACGATGTGATTGTGTATTCCCAGACGTACGAGGCCCATCTGGAACATCTGGCTGAAGTGTTCGCGTCCCTAGCCAAATATGGGATGAAATTGAAGCCCTCTAAGTGCCACCTACTGAAGCCCAGGGTGCAGTACCTCGGACACGAGGTGGGCGCGGAAGGCGTCGCCCCAGATCCCGAGAAGATCACTGCCATTCCGGACTGGCCGAGGCCGACCACAGTGAGGGAAGTGAGACAGTTCCTGCGCCTGGTGGGCTACTATCATCGTTTCATTAAGGGATTCACGAAGATGGCCACCCCCATGCAAGACCTCCTCGTGGGACAGACCAAGGGTGGCAGGCCCTCTGGAACCCCGTTGGCATGCGGAGAGAAGCACGAAGAGTCCTTTCGCCAGCTGAAGACGGCCTTGACCGGGGAAGAAATCCTGGCGTACCCCGACTATAACCTCCCATTCATCCTCTACACCGATGCCAGTAATGTAGGCTTGGGAGCCGTCCTTTCCCAGGTCCAGAACGGAAGGGAAAAAGTGATCGCCTATGCCAGCAGAAAACTCCGGCCCACGGAGAGGAACCCTGAGAATTACAGCTCCTTCAAGCTTGAGTTCCTAGCCCTGGTGTGGGCCATTACTGAGCGATTCCGCCATTACCTCGCAGCCGCTAAGTTCACCACCTATACGGACAATAATCCATTAACCCATCTGGACACGGCCAAGCTGGGTGCGTTGGAGCAGCGGTGGGTGGCCAGGCTGTCTAATTATGACTTCACGATCAAGTACCGAGCCGGCCACAAGAACACCAACGCGGACGCGCTATCCCGGATGCCCCACCTATCGGATGAGGGGCCGGAAGGCGATGATCTCGAAGAAATCGAGCTGCCTGCATTTCACTGGCCACCAGTCAAGCAGTTGCATGTCAAGCAGCAACAGGCGAACCTGGACCCGCTGCCCAGTCAGGGATGGCAAGAAGCCCAAGACCATGCGCCTGCCGTCCAAGTGGTCAAGACCATGATTGAATGAGGTTTCACTAGACTGGACCCTGCTGCTCTGCCTGAGGCCTAATGGCTGTGGAAAGAACGAGCCCGGCTGCATCTGGACCAGGGGAAACTGTATCGGGAATTGATCAACCCGAAGACCCATGAGAAGGTTCGTCAGCTTGTGGTTCCTCAGGCTAGTGTGCCCACAGTTCTCCGGCTTACCATGACGGAGCCGGGCACTTTGGGTGGAAGAAGCTGGAGATGCTGTTGAGAGAGCGGTTCTATTGGAGTGGGATGCGGGAGTCTGTGGAGGCCTGGTGCCGAGAATGTGGTACCTGTGCACTGAGAAGAAGGGACGAGGCTAGCCAGAAGGCCCCTCTACGCCCAATCATCACTCATCAGCCGGTGGAGTTGGTCGCCCTGGACCATGTCAAACTCGCCCCTAGCCGAAGTGGGTACACCTACGCCCTGACCATCGTAGACCACTACTCGAGATTCATGGTGGTTGTCCCAGTCAAGGACCTGACCGGCCGTACCGCCGCTAGAGCATTTCAGGCCTATTTTTGCCGACCGCACGGGTACCCGGAGAGGGTGCTTACCGATCGGGGTCCGGCTTTTGAAGCGGAGGTGTTTCAAGAATTCTGCCAGTTGTACGGCTGCAAGAAGATTCGGACCACGCCTTACTATGCCCAGACTAATGGCATCTGTGAAAAGATGAACCATCTGGTCCTGGGTCTCCTCAAGACGTTACCGTTAGAAGAGCGGAACCTGTGGCCAGAAAAGCTGCCTGACCTGGTCGATATGTACAATAACATCCCCTCTAGCTCTACCAAATGTACACCAGCGTATTTGATGAGAGCTCGGCCAGGCCGGTTGCCGGTGGACCTAGAAATTGGCTTGGAAGCTCCAGAAGCCCTCCCTTCGACTGCTGGATGGGACACTCGGCAGAGAGCGCAGTACCGACAGGTCCAGGAGTACGTAGAAAGGAACCTGTGTCGGAGCCGGGAACAGCAGGAACAGTACTTCAACAAGCGGGCTCCAGCTGGCCCCTTTAAACCTAGGGATGTAGTGCTGAAACGAAAAAGAAGAACCCATAAGCTTGATGACCAGTGGGAAAAGACCCCATATGTCATACAACTCACTGAATGGGAGAATGAGAAGGCCTACCAGATTAGTCGTGACCAGGGTAAGACTTCGGCCACGGTTTCCAGGGACCACCTGAAGAGGGGCGCATCTCCATTGAAGGTGGCAGCTGAAGTTCCAGCCCCCAGACAAACCAGGGAGAAAGAAAAAGAGGTGATCCATACAGTGATGGGTGATTTCCCAGCGGACTGGCCTACACAGAACGGCGCAGTGCTTATTCCGGTAATAATGTTCCCACAACCCGTGGAGGAAAAGGAGACAGAAGTAACCGCCAGTGAACCAGTGCCCATGGCTGCACCTGTACCCAGTCCACCTGAGATTCCGCCGGCCCCACACAGTAGATGGGAAGAGGAACTGACTGTCTCTTCTGTCCCCTTGCCCTCCACTGATAGCATGGGGCCCAGAAGGTCCACACGCCCCAACCTAGGCCAACCCCTGCTTAGGTACAGGGAAACTACCATTTAGGGGTGTCATATGTTAAGTGTGTAAATATGAATGACAAAATCAACCGAAGATCATCTGATTAGCGACAGTGATTATCCCGGCCGTTGCCGGCAAGTTGTCCCCGGAGGTACTTTATGTGTTTACAACCTGCATGAGAGACTACTCATGGACATGGCCAAGAACTGGCAGGCCAGCCACAAACTGGTGGGCATGTAAATAATTTTTGGGATGAAAGCCGTTGCCGCCTCCGGAGAGGCAGATTGGAGGAAGGGCCCGCAGCAGAACAGTCTGGGTATCCAGCCACCACCAGGACCGGTGGCCATCCTCCGGGGGTCAGGGGTCCCCCAAGGACGTGGGGTCCCCTGAAGTGACAGCCGGGTGCGAGTTACCGTACCCGTTCCCGCTCTGGCAGCCTGAACCTGGACTGGGGTCAAGGGGTGCTGCCCACTTCTTAGGGGCAGCATCAGGGCTAGGTTGCTTGGGTGGGAGAGTGGAAGACATCCGTCCGTCCGTCTGTTGTTATTAAAAATGTTTTTGTTTAAATGTGCAACGTTTAAGTGTCCTCACAAGAAATGCTTATATGTTCAAAATGTTTTACATGTTAATTTATATTTTTACAGTTTTTGAAAAAAAAAATAAAACGGACGGGCAGCCCGCGGACGGTCTGCATTTCACCAAGGGGGAATGTGGCGCCCTGGGCTAGCCAAGTCATCACAGATAACACACAAACACCCCCACCCCCATTAGACAGTAACATTAGCCAAACATAAAAATCCTTGTTGCCTCCCTCCAGGGTCTGATGTCCACACCAGGTGGGGCGGAGCCAAGCGGTTGGCCCCACCCACCGAGGAGTTCACAGGCCTGGAGGCAGGAAAAGTGACAGTTGAGTTCAGGAGTTTGAAGAGTGAGGAGTAAACACTTGGGTGTCTGGGTTTGTGGCCCAGGCACTGACAACAAGGTTGGCAGACGGTGGTGGCTGTCTGCAGGAGTGGTGAAGCAACGTGGAACCGTAGAACCGGGGTCGGGCGTTGGCCCGCCGGTACCAACCGGGGAGCAAAGTGAAGCCAGCACATACAGACAGGGCCATCGGACCCCGACCAGGCTTGGAGCCTCCGACAATAGTCAAATCCGAGTGTGACCGGAACCCCAAGGGTTTCCTAACAGCCAAAGACCATATACAATAGGACCAATTGAGTTCAATATACGAAAAACAAAAAACCTCAATTTCAATTAATATTAAACTTTTATTGATATATTTTAAAATTTAGACACCCATTAATAGTGAACACACAAAGGGCGTAGATGATGAAGGGGAGGAGCTAAATATATGGGGTCCCTATAGCACCCTATGGGACCTTGCTCCTACCTACCAACGGAGGGTATGACGCCGTAACTGTTTTGGGCGCCCCCGTTCCACGTCGGCTCACCCTCTAGTTGCCCTAGATAGTTAGTGAATTAAAATAATAATTACACTACGGATGGCCATACAATAGTACTAGAATGTATTAAGTACAAAGTGCTCATGTAATCACACTGTCTGATAGATAACAGCTTCCTATCAGGAAAACCAGGACAAAAAATCAAAAATTAAGCCCCAATATAGGTAGGCTTCTGCAGAAAAATTAGTCCATAGTACATGATCCAGTACAAATTAGTACATGGTACAACAAAGTGCTCATATAATCACACTGTGATAGATAACAGCTTCCTATCAGGAAAACCAGGACAAAAAGAAAAAAAAAAAAAAAAAAACTCAAATATTAAGCCCCAGTATAGGCAGGCTTCTGCAGAAAAATTAGTCCATAGTACATGATCCAGTACAAATTAGTACATAGTACATAATACACAATCTACATTAACATAATGGAGGAGCACATTAACATAATGGAAAATTCAGTTCCATCTGTCAGTTTTTCCTCCCATGTCCCAGTGTGATATAGTATGGTATGGCAATCACACATGGATAAACTTTTACACAATCATAATTGCACAGATCTGCACTGCATAAACCGATGCTGATACATGTAATGCAATGCCTGAGGGCAATCATGCAGATGATTCTTATAGAGCAGAAAATAGGGGTATAGATAACCCCACAGGGAAGAAAAAAATGGTTACTTCCCTTTTAGCAGCATGCTCTGTATCGCCTCTACGCGTTTCCCCTTTCCATGATATAAGGATCTTCAGGAGGCTGGAGGATTGCAGTTATCAGATGTGAATGTAGGAGTAATCCATGGCTGTGTATTATGTACTATGTACTAATTTGTACTGGATCATGTACTATGGACTAATTTTTCTGCAGAAGCCTGCCTATACTGGGGCTTAATATTTGAGGTTTTTTTTTTTGTTTGTTTTTTTTTTCTTTTTGTCCTGGTTTTCCTGATAGGAAGCTGTTATCTATCACAGTGTGATTATATGAGCACTTTGTTGTACCATGTACTAATTTGTACTGGATCATGTACTATGGACTAATTTTTCTGCAGAAGCCTACCTATATTGGGGCTTAATTTTTGATTTTTTGTCCTGGTTTTCCTGATAGGAAGCTGTTATCTATCAGACAGTGTGATTACATGAGCACTTTGTACTTAATACATTCTAGTACTATTGTATGGCCATCCGTAGTGTAATTATTATTTTAATTCACTAACTATCTAGGGCAACTAGAGGGTGAGCCGACGTGGAACGGGGGCGCCCAAAACAGTTACGGCGTCATACCCTCCGTTGGTAGGTAGGAGCAAGGTCCCATAGGGTGCTATAGGGACCCCATATATTTAGCTCCTCCCCTTCATCATCTATGCCCTTTGTGTGTTCACTATTAATGGGTGTCTAAATTTTAAAATATATCAATAAAAGTTTAATATTAATTGAAATTGAGGTTTTTTGTTTTTCGCTAACAGCCAAAGACCCAATAGAAGGCAACCGCCCACACCATGAGGGTATACAGCTACCGTCTAAGGCTAGAGACCCAAGGGCCAGCGCCTGCGGGCAAACGGGCTCCTCCGGCACCCATACACCAGGGAGCGGACTACCGTTGGGGATCCATCGTAGTCAAACAAGTACATCAAGGTGCAGGGAAAGACAGCCGCCATCACCTGTCCGGGGAGAGACACTGCAGCCGGCTGCGGGACCTGTCCATCCAGCCGTTTGGTTTACCGAGGACTTTGTGCATCTCTTACTGAGTGAGTACACCCGTGCCATCAGGCACTGCGCCGCGCTGTCCCTGCAACCCTGCCTCCCCGTCACACCACCGGGCCCCGGGACCACCGACCCCTAACCACGGAGGGGGAAAACAATATCCCAGCTGCTCCCTACCATCGCTCCCGGGATTCCAGTCACCAGCAGCGGTGGTGCCCATCTTCACCACAACCCGTGGGTGGCGTCACGGACTAAATCCCCCAAACCAACCACCCCTTTCACTCACGGGCGAGGAGCGCCGCTCGAGTCCCCGGATCCAGAACACCGCTCGAGCCACCGAGTAGCAGCAGCCGCAGCAGCACCGGACCCGAGCGTTAGCGAGCGCACAGCAGCGGCGGCGTCCTCCCCGCCCGTGACATATATACTGTGTGTGTGACTGAGCAGCATGAGGGAGGCGGAGCCAGCGTGGGTATATACTATATACTATGTGCACAGTGTGTATATGTCGTGGGCGGGGAGGGCGCTGCGCTCGCTAACGCTCAGGTCCGGCGCTGCTGCTGCTGCTGCTGCTCGGTGGCTCAAGCGGTAGGCGAGATCCCGGGGACTCGAGCGGCGCTCCTCGCCCGTGAGTGAAAGGGGTGGTTTGTTGGGGTTTGGGATGTCGGTTTGTGACGCCACCCACGGTATGTGGTGAGGTTGGGACACCACCGCTGCTCGGTACGGGGATCCCGGGAGCAATGACAAGGAGCAGCTGGGATGGTTCTTTCCCCTCCGTGGTTAGGGGGAATTTTGGTGGTCCCGGGGCCCGGTGATGTTGACTGGAAGGTGGATGGCGGGGTTTGGCGAGGTGCAGGCTCGCGGGGGCAGCGCGGTGCCAGACGGCATGGTGGTACTTACTCAGCCAGTAACATACACGGAGTCTCTGGTAAAACAGACGGCTGGATGGACGGGTCCCACAGGCGGCTGGGGTGATCACTCCCGGTAGGTTGGCGGTGACTGTCTCTCTCTGAACCTTTGTTGTGTTTTCGGCCCCGATGGCTTCCCACCGGTAGCCCGCTCCCCAGCGGTGTGTTTGCCAGAGGAGTCCCTTTTGCCCGCAGGCGCTGGCCCTGGGAACCCTAGCTGTGGCGGTAGCTGTATTTCCCTTCACGGTTGAGCGGTTGCCTTCAGTCGGGTCTTTACTGCTGGGAAACCCCGGAGGTTCCCGTTGCTGACGGATTTGACCGGTTTAACGGCGACTCCAAGCCTGGTCGGGGTCCGTAGGCCCTGCCAGATGGTGCTGGCTTCTCTTCGCTCCCCGATCCGGTAACGGCGGGCCACCGCCCGTCCCCGGTCCTTACGGTTGTGCGTCAATCGGCCTCTCCTGCAGACGGTCACCACCGTCTGCCAACCTTGCTCTCAGGTGCCCGGGCCACATACCCGGACACGGTCAGTCTGCTCCAGCTCCTCAACTACTACTCTCCTCCTTCACTTTCCCTCACGGAACTTCAACTAACTCCCTTTTCCCGCCTCCAGGGCTGTGAACTCCTCAGTGGGAGGAGCCAACCGCCTGGCTCCACCCCACCTGGTGTGGACATCAGCCCCTGGAGGGAGGCAACAAGGATTTGTGTCTGACCTTGATGTTCCTAACCGGGGTGTGGGGTGTGTTGTTGCAGTACCTGTGACGACCCGGCTTGTCCAGGGCGCCACATTCCCCCTTGGTTAAACGCAGACCGTCCGCGTGCTGCCCGTCCATCACCGGTTTTATTTTCTCAATTCTGTAGAAAAACGGTAAAACATGTAAAACACAAGCATTTTTATAAAACTTCCCTTACGGGAGGCACTTTCTTAAATGTTACTAAACGGCAGTAAAGTTTATTAAACATACGGCTTCCGCTCTCCCCCCGCCCAAACAACCTGGCCCTGATGCTGACCCTAAGAAGTGGGCAGCACCCCTTGCCCCAGTCCAGAACCAAATTGCCCGAGCGGGTATGGTCCCTTTCAGGGGACCCACGTCCATAGGGGACCCCTGACCCCCGGAGGATGGCCGCCGGTCCAGGTGGTGGCCGGTCCCCAGCCTACTTTACTGCGGGCCCTTCCTCCAATCTGCCTCTCCGGAGGCGGTAACGGTATAAGCCAACATTTTAATTTACATGCCACTAGTTTTTGGTTGCCCTGCAAGTTCTCGGGCTTGTCCATAAGCAGTTTCTTACGCAACGGTGCAGAAAGTCCCAACGGGGACTAGTTGCCGGCAACGGCTGGTTCAATCACGGTGCTAATCTGGTCACAGTCCGGTTGATTACTTTCTCTTATCATTCGGTTACATACTTAACGGTACTGGTGGTCCCAACGGGGACAACTTGTGGCTGAGAACCGCTGATCCTGGAGCGGCTACCACCGCGGAGGGTCGGCCCAGTCCGGGACCGGACGGTACATCGGGTTCTCCTTCCATAGGCAGTCCAGTCCGGAACCGCTGATCGTTGTTGGAAACGGTGGCGAGGGCAGCGTGCTCGGGATTTCCTCTTCCATCAACTGTACTCACTCTGGACCCCTTGCGGCAGGGCCGGTCCCCGGCTCCCACTCAATCAGGGCTGGTTCGGGAACTTGGGTGGCCTGGTCATGACGCGCCACGGCCGCCGCGGCCCCTTGCTCACGGGCCTCCACTACGGCGACCATTCTGCGCATCTCCGCCCTCCAATCCAACAGCTGCTGCAGGCTCTGCGCCCTGACCTTCGTCCAGAACCGGCCCAGCTCTCGAAGCTCACCCGGGCCGCCGTCTTCGAAGGCTACTCCCCCCCTGCTCCTCCAGAGCTTAGATGCTCCGGTGGCGGGTGCTCCCACGCTCCAGCCCCAAGACGCCACCATCTCTCCATCCGCGTCCCCCCTTGGTCTCTTTCCGGCACCTCCTCTTCAGGGGCGGAGCTTCTGCTTTTGCGCCTCCACTGCTCGGGAAGACGCTCGAGCGGGGAACTTTTCGCGCCCAAGATGGCGGCTTTTGAAAATTTTCGGCTGGACACCTCCGGCGGGACACAAGGCGCACTTCTACCAGGCGGTAGAACGGTAAGATCCTGTTCGTGACGCCAAGTTGTCGCGGGCGGGGAGGGCGCTGCGCTCGCTAACGCTCGGGTCCGGCGCTGCTGCTGCTCGGTGGCTCGAGCGGTGGGCGAGATCCCGGGGACTCGAGCGGCGCTCCTCGCCCGTGAGTGAAAGGGGTGGTTTGTTGGGGTTTGGGATGTCGGTTTGTGACGCCACCCACGGTATGTGGTGAGGTTGGGACACCACCGCTGCTCGGTACGGGGATCCCGGGAGCAATGACAAGGAGCAGCTGGGATGGTTCTCTCCCCTCCGTGGTTAGGGGGAATTTTGGTGGTCTCGGGGCCCGGTGATGTTGACTGGAAGGTGGATGGCGGGGTTTGGCGAGGTGCAGGCTCGCGGGGGCAGCGCGGTGCCAGACGGCATGGTGGTACTTACTCAGCCAGTAACGTACACGGAGTCTCTGGTAAAACAGACGGCTGGATGGACGGGTCCCACAGGCGTCTGCGGTGATCACTCCCGGTAGGTTGGCGGTGACTGTCTCTCTCTGAACCTTTGTTGTGTTTTCGGCCCCGATGGCTTCCCACCGGTAGCCCACTCCCCAGCGGTGTGTTTGCCAGAGGAGCCCCTTTTGCCCGCAGGCGCTGGCCCTGGGAACCCTCGCTGTGGCCGTAGATCTATTTCCCTTCACGGTTGAGCGGTTGCCTTCAGTCGGGTCTTTACTGCTGGGAAACCCCGGAGGTTCCTGTCGCTGACGGATTTGACTGGTTTAACGGCGACTCCAAGCCTGGTCGGGGTCCGTAGGTGCTGGCTTCTCTTCGCTCCTCGATCCGGTACCGGCGGGCCACTGCCCGTCCCCGGTCCTACGGTTGTGCGTCAATTGGCGTCTCCTGCAGATGGTCACCACCGTCTGCCAACCTTGCTCTCAGGTGCCTGGGCCAAGTACCCGGACACGGTCAGTCTGCTCCAGCTCCTCAACTACTACTCTCCTCCTTCACTTTCCCTCACGGAACTTCAACTAACTCCCTTTTCCCGCCTCCAGGGCTGTGAACTCCTCAGTGGGAGGAGCCAACCACCTGGCTCCACCCCACCTGGTGTGGACATCAGCCCCTGGAGGGAGGCAACAAGGATTTGTGTCTTACCTTGATGTTCCTAACCGGGGTGTGGGGTGTGTTGTTGCAGTATCTGTGATGTCCTGGCTTGTCCAGGGCGCCACATATATACTGTGTGTGACCAAGCAGCATGAGGGTGGCGGAGCCAGTTTGTGTATATACTATATAACGTGGGTACAGTGTGTATATACTGTGTGTGTGACCGAGCAGTATGAGGGCGGCGGAGTCAGTGTGTGTATATACTATATACCGTGTGTACTGTGTGTATATACTGTGTGTGTGACCAAGCAGCATGAGGGCGGCGGAGTCAGTGCGTGTATATACCATATACTGTGTGTACTGTGTACTGTGTGTGACCGAGCACCCAGCATGAGGGCGGCTGTGGCAAAGAGAGCGCAGAGGTAGGAGGAGGGTAGCGTCGGCGCGGGGGTCAGAGAGGGGGGTTGCCAGTGGAGATGGTAGCAGCGGCGGCAGGGGGAGGGGCATTGGCACTCACACAGGCCAAATGGGTGACAGGTGGAAAGTGCAGCATACAGCATACGCTGTGAACTGCATAAAGATGGCGCCAATCTCCTCCTTCTGCTGTGATCTGGACAGCCCAGGGGCGCGTCCATTTCACAGCAGACGCCTTCTCTATGTTACAGTATAGGGTCGAAGACCGACAAAGGTCTTTTATGCCCAGGGGGCTGCCATAAAGGAGGTGAGTAACTGTCGTTACAAACACCAAATCCAAGATGGCAGCCCCCAGTGCTTCAGTAAAACTAGAAATAAATAAAAACTAACTAAACAGTGAGTTTAATTTTGTATTAAAAATACTTGATTTCATAATCACTATTATTAATACAAAAATAAGAAACTGTGAGACCTTTCCTTTAAAGATTTCACACTTAGGTTATTGTTATATTCCACTATCTGCCATCAAAAATGATTTCCTGTATCTTTCCTTCTTACTAGAGTTGAGCGCGGTTCGTGGTTCGTGGTTCTCCAGTTCGCGGCTCGAGTGATTTTGGGGCATGTTCTAGATCGAACTAGAACTCGAGCTTTTTGCAAAAGCTCGATAGTTCTAGAAATGTTCGAGAACGGTTCTAGCAGCCAAAAAACAGCTAAATCCTAGCTTGGTTTCTGCTGTAATAGTGTAAGTCACTCTGTGAATCAAACTATTATCACATTTCAGTGTATAGTGTGCGTGAACAGCGCCTTCAGATCACTGCTGTTTCTATAATGGCGATCGCCATTTTTTTTTTTTTTTTCTTGTCTTCCTTCCCTAAGCGCGCGCGTCTTGTGGGGCGGGCCAGCATGTCAGCCAATCACAGACACACACACACCTAAGTGGACTTTGAGCCAGAGAAGCAACGGCATGTGTGATAGGATCTGCATGTCACATGTCCCTGCATTATAAAACCGGACATTTTCTTCACGAACGCCATTATCTGCCTTCTGCGTCTTTGGTGTCAGACATCAGTGTCGCAGCTCCGTCCTCCTGAGTCCTATAGCCGATACAGCTGTATGCGCTGCATACACAGCGTTAGACAGCTTAGGGAGAGCACATTCTAGCAGTCCTTTTAAGGGCTCAAAGCGGCAGGGTCAGAGAGCCATAAGTGACAGGTCCTGCAAACAGCAACAGCGTCTGTGTAGCGCAGGTCAGGGATTTCCTCCCTGCATTTCACCATTAGGAGGGAATAGAAAGGCAGGCTTCCATTCCTCTACCCAGAGCACCACAATCCTGCCACTGTACCCTCTTGTCCTCTGCACACTCCAACTCATTCTAAGTAAGCCATTATACTAGCAAACACTCAGTGTACCTAGTGGCATCCTAAACGTGGCTATTGGACTTTGCTATAGTCCCACTAGTGCAAAGACATTAGCAGAGCACATCTGCCTGCATTGCACACTCCAAGTTTTTTAAACTAAGCAATTTTACTAGCAAACACTCAGTGTACCTAGTGGCATCCTATACGTGGCTATTGGACTTTGCTATAGTCCCACTAGTGCAAAGACATTTGCAGAGCACGTCTGCCTGCATTGCACACTACAACTTTTTTAAACTAAGCAATTTTACTAGCAAACACTCAGTGTACCTAGTGGCATCCTATACGTGGCTATTGGACTTTGCTATAGTCCCACTAGTGCAAAGACATTTGCAGAGCACGTCTGCCTGCATTGCACACTACAACTTTTTTAAACTAAGCAATTTTACTAGCAAACACTCAGTGTACCTAGTGGCATCCTATACGTGGCTATTGGACTTTGCTATAGTCCCACTAGTGCCAAGACATTTGCAGAGCGCATCTGCCTGCGTTGCACACTCCAACTAATTATAACGAAGCCATTATATTAGCAAACACTCAGTGTACCTAGTGGCATCCTATACGTGGCTATTGGACTTTGCTATAGTCCCACTAGTGCAAAGACATTAGCAGAGCACATCTGCCTGCATTGCACACTCCAAGTTTTTTAAACTAAGCAATTTTACTAGCAAACACTCAGTGTACCTAGTGGCATCCTATACGTGGCTATTGGACTTTGCTATAGTCCCACTAGTGCAAAGACATTTGCAGAGCACGTCTGCCTGCATTGCACACTACAACTTTTTTAAACTAAGCAATTTTACTAGCAAACACTCAGTGTACCTAGTGGCATCCTATACGTGGCTATTGGACTTTGCTATAGTCCCACTAGTGCAAAGACATTTGCAGAGCACGTCTGCCTGCATTGCACACTACAACTTTTTTAAACTAATCAATTTTACTAGCAAACACTCAGTGTACCTAGTGGCATCCTAAACGTGGCTATTGGACTTTGCTATAGTCCCACTAGTGCAAAGACATTAGCAGAGCACATCTGCCTGCATTGCACACTCCAAGTTTTTTAAACTAAGCAATTTTACTAGCAAACACTCAGTGTACCTAGTGGCATCCTATACGTGGCTATTGGACTTTGCTATAGTCCCACTAGTGCAAAGACATTTGCAGAGCACGTCTGCCTGCATTGCACACTACAACTTTTTTAAACTAAGCAATTTTACTAGCAAACACTCAGTGTACCTAGTGGCATCCTATACGTGGCTATTGGACTTTGCTATAGTCCCACTAGTGCCAAGACATTTGCAGAGCGCATCTGCCTGCGTTGCACACTCCAACTAATTATAACGAAGCCATTATACTAGCAAACACTCAGTGTACCTAGTGGCATCCTATACGTGGCTATTGGACTTTTGTCAATTCACAGTATTGGAACGTTATTTGCATGACATCTGCCTGCATTGCACACTCTAACTTTTTTAAACTCAGCCATTATACTAGCAAACACTCACTGTACCTAGTTGTATCCTAAACGTGGCTATTGTACTTTTGTCAATTCACAGTATTGGAACGTTATTTGCAGGACATCTGCCTGCATTGCACACTCAAACTTTTTTAAACTCAGCCATTATACTAGCAAACACTCACTGTACCTAGTTGTATCCTAAACGTGGCTATTGTACTTTTGTCAATTCACAGTATTGGAACGTTATTTGCAGGACATCTGCCTGCCTTGCACACTCAAACTTTTTTAAACTCAGCCATTATACTAGCAAACACTCACTGTACCTAGTTGTATCCTAAACGTGGCTATTGTACTTTTGTCAATTCACAGTATTGGAACGTTATTTGCAGGACATCTGCCTGCATTGCACACTCAAACTTTTTTAAACTCAGCCATTATACTAGCAAACACTCACTGTACCTAGTTGTATCCTAAACGTGGCTATTGTACTTTTGTCAATTCACAGTATTGGAACGTTATTTGCAGGACATCTGCCTGCCTTGCACACTCAAACTTTTTTAAACTCAGCCATTATACTAGCAAACACTCACTGTACCTAGTTGTATCCTAAACGTGGCTATTGTACTTTTGTCAATTCACAGTATTGGAACGTTATTTGCAGGACATCTGCCTGCATTGCACACTCAAACTTTTTTAAACTCAGCCATTATACTAGCAAACACTCACTGTACCTAGTTGTATCGTAAACGTGGCTATTGTACTTTTGTCAATTCACAGTATTGGAACGTTATTTGCAGGACATCTGCCTGCCTTGCACACTCAAACTTTTTTAAACTCAGCCATTATACTAGCAAACACTCACTGTACCTAGTTGTAGCCTAAACGTGGCTATTGTACTTTTGTCAATTTACAGTATTGGAACGTTATTTGCAGGACGTCTGCCTGCATTGCACACTCAAACTTTTTTAAACTCAGCCATTATACTAGAAAACACTCACTGTACCTAGTTGTATCCTAAACGTGGCTATTGTACTTTTGTCAATTCACAGTATTGGAACGTTATTTGCAGCACGTCTGCCTGCATTGTACACTCAAACTTTTTTAAACTCAGCCATTATACTAGCAAACACACAGTGTACCTAGTTGTATCCTAAACGTGGCTATTGTACTTTTGTCAATTCACAGTATTGGAACGTTATTTGCAGGACGTCTGCCTGCATTGCACACTCAAACTTTTTTAAACTCAGCCATTATACTAGCAAACACTCACTGTACCTAGTTGTATCCTAAACGTGGCTATTGTACTTTTGTCAATTCACAGTATTGGAACGTTATTTGCAGGACGTCTGCCTGCATTGCACACTCAAACTTTTTTAAACTCAGCCATTATACTAGCAAACACTCACTGTACCTAGTTGTATCCTAAACGTGGCTATTGTACTTTTGTCAATTCACAGTATTGGAACGTTATTTGCAGCACGTCTGCCTGCATTGCACACTCAAACTTTTTTAAACTCAGCCATTATACTAGCAAACACTCACTGTACCTAGTTGTATCCTAAACGTGGCTATTGTACTTTTGTCAATTCACAGTATTGGAACGTTATTTGCAGGACGTCTGCCTGCATTGCACACTCAAACTTTTTTAAACTCAGCCATTATACTAGCAAACACTCACTGTACCTAGTTGTATCCTAAACGTGGCTATTGTACTTTTGTCAATTCACAGTATTGGAACGTTATTTGCAGCACGTCTGCCTGCATTGCACACTCAAACTTTTTTAAACTCAGCCATTATACTAGCAAACACTCACTGTACCTAGTTGTATCCTAAACGTGGCTATTGTACTTTTGTCAATTCACAGTATTGGAACGTTATTAGCAGCACGTCTGCCTGCATTGCACACTCAAACTTTTTTAAACTCAGCCATTATACTAGCAAACACTCACTGTACCTAGTTGTATCCTAAACGTGGCTATTGTACTTTTGTCAATTCACAGTATTGGAACGTTATTTGCAGGACATCTGCCTGCCTTGCACACTCAAACTTTTTTAAACTCAGCCATTATACTAGCAAACACTCACTGTACCTAGTTGTATCCTAAACGTGGCTATTGTACTTTTGTCAATTCACAGTATTGGAACGTTATTTGCAGCACGTCTGCCTGCATTGCACACTCAAACTTTTTTAAACTCAGCCATTATACTAGCAAACACTCACTGTACCTAGTTGTATCCTAAACGTGGCTATTGTACTTTTGTCAATTCACAGTATTGGAACGTTATTTGCAGCACGTCTGCCTGCATTGCACACTCAAACTTTTTTAAACTCAGCCATTATACTAGCAAACACTCACTGTACCTAGTTGTATCGTAAACGTGGCTATTGTACTTTTGTCAATTCACAGTATTGGAACGTTATTTGCAGGACATCTGCCTGCCTTGCACACTCAAACTTTTTTAAACTCAGCCATTATACTAGCAAACACTCACTGTACCTAGTTGTATCCTAAACGTGGCTATTGTACTTTTGTCAATTCACAGTATTGGAACGTTATTTGCAGGACGTCTGCCTGCATTGCACACTCAAACTTTTTTAAACTCAGCCATTATACTAGCAAACACTCACTGTACCTAGTTGTATCCTAAACGTGGCTATTGTACTTTTGTCAATTCACAGTATTGGAACGTTATTTGCAGCACGTCTGCCTGCATTGCACACTCAAACTTTTTTAAACTCAGCCATTATACTAGCAAACACTCACTGTACCTAGTTGTATCCTAAACGTGGCTATTGTACTTTTGTCAATTCACAGTATTGGAACGTTATTAGCAGCACGTCTGCCTGCATTGCACACTCAAACTTTTTTAAACTCAGCCATTATACTAGCAAACACTCACTGTACCTAGTTGTATCCTAAACGTGGCTATTGTACTTTTGTCAATTCACAGTATTGGAACGTTATTTGCAGGACATCTGCCTGCCTTGCACACTCAAACTTTTTTAAACTCAGCCATTATACTAGCAAACACTCACTGTACCTAGTTGTATCCTAAACGTGGCTATTGTACTTTTGTCAATTCACAGTATTGGAACGTTATTTGCAGCACGTCTGCCTGCATTGCACACTCAAACTTTTTTAAACTCAGCCATTATACTAGCAAACACTCACTGTACCTAGTTGTATCCTAAACGTGGCTATTGTACTTTTGTCAATTCACAGTATTGGAACGTTATTTGCAGCACGTCTGCCTGCATTGCACACTCAAACTTTTTTAAACTCAGCCATTATACTAGCAAACACTCACTGTACCTAGTTGTATCGTAAACGTGGCTATTGTACTTTTGTCAATTCACAGTATTGGAACGTTATTTGCAGGACATCTGCCTGCCTTGCACACTCAAACTTTTTTAAACTCAGCCATTATACTAGCAAACACTCACTGTACCTAGTTGTATCCTAAACGTGGCTATTGTACTTTTGTCAATTCACAGTATTGGAACGTTATTTGCAGGACGTCTGCCTGCATTGCACACTCAAACTTTTTTAAACTCAGCCATTATACTAGCAAACACTCACTGTACCTAGTTGTATCCTAAACGTGGCTATTGTACTTTTGTCAATTCACAGTATTGGAACGTTATTTGCAGCACGTCTGCCTGCATTGCACACTCAAACTTTTTTAAACTCAGCCATTATACTAGCAAACACTCACTGTACCTAGTTGTATCCTAAACGTGGCTATTGTACTTTTGTCAATTCACAGTATTGGAACGTTATTTGCAGCACGTCTGCCTGCATTGCACACTCAAACTTTTTTAAACTCAGCCATTATACTAGCAAACACTCACTGTACCTAGTTGTATCGTAAACGTGGCTATTGTACTTTTGTCAATTCACAGTATTGGAACGTTATTTGCAGGACATCTGCCTGCCTTGCACACTCAAACTTTTTTAAACTCAGCCATTATACTAGCAAACACTCACTGTACCTAGTTGTATCCTAAACGTGGCTATTGTACTTTTGTCAATTCACAGTATTGGAACGTTATTTGCAGGACGTCTACCTGCATTGCACACTCAAACTTTTTTAAACTCAGCCATTATACTAGCAAACACTCACTGTACCTAGTTGTATCCTAAACGTGGCTATTGTACTTTTGTCAATTCACAGTATTGGAACGTTATTTGCAGCACGTCTGCCTGCATTGCACACTCAAACTTTTTTAAACTCAGCCATTATACTAGCAAACACTCACTGTACCTAGTTGTATCCTAAACGTGGCTATTGTACTTTTGTCAATTCACAGTATTGGAACGTTATTTGCAGGACATCTGCCTGTCTTGCACACTCAAACTTTTTTAAACTCAGCCATTATACTAGCAAACACTCACTGTACCTAGTTGTATCCTAAACGTGGCTATTGTACTTTTGTCAATTCACAGTATTGGAACGTTATTTGCAGCACGTCTGCCTGCATTGCACACTCAAACTTTTTTAAACTCAGCCATTATACTAGCAAACACTCACTGTACCTAGTTGTATCCTAAACGTGGCTATTGTACTTTTGTCAATTCACAGTATTGGAACGTTATTTGCAGCACGTCTGCCTGCATTGCACACTCAAACTTTTTTAAACTCAGCCATTATACTAGCAAACACTCACTGTACCTAGTTGTATCCTAAACGTGGCTATTGTACTTTTGTCAATTCACAGTATTGGAACGTTATTTGCAGGACATCTGCCTGCATTGCACACTCAAACTTTTTTAAACTCAGCCATTATACTAGCAAACACTCACTGTACCTAGTTGTATCCTAAACGTGGCTATTGTACTTTTGTCAATTCACACTACTGCAAATCTATGTGCAGCACCTCTGCATGACAACCTCGTGCTCTGTTTTTAATAAGCTATAATGATAGCACAAAATACTGCCATTTTGTGGCATCATAGAACTGGCTGTTGTATTCCATTAGTGCCCCACTGGTGACAAGCTATTTCTAGCACCTCTACATCACACCCTCATGCACATTTTGCTACGCTAATGTTATAGCAAACTCATGGAATTCATTGCTGCATTTCATAATTCGGAGGGATAGAAAGTCAGGCTTCCTTTAGCTTTTCCTTCTGTTCATAGACAGCATCTCCAAGACAAATTTCCCCTCCACGTCTAAGTGTGGAGAGGCAGCTAGTGCGCATGCGTGTGCCGATGTACCCCAGCTGCAGCATAATTACAGTGTTTCGCCTAGTGAGTATGCTCAGCCTGACTGTGCCATTCCTGACGCTAAGTTTTCATTTCGGGATACAGCGCATGCTCCCACACTAAGTGTGAAAAGCCTCTTTGCACAGGTGCTTGCATTCCGTGCCGGGTATAAGTCCTGTTTTGGGCATAGACACCATGCTAAAGCTGATAGTCTTTTTTCAGAGACTGTATTTCATGCTACTGAGCATGCTCAGGCACTTCCTGCATCAGAGACTAGGTCCGGTAATGAACTCTTTGGCCCTGGCCCTGATGTGGGGGTCCCATATAGACCACAGGGCATCAGGTGTCCTCCCAAATGGCTTGCAGAGGCCCACACCTATGACTTGTCACCACATTATTGATGCTCAGACGATGACTGGTGAGGTGTTTGGCTCATGGCAGCCATGAGGTCATCATTGAAGTTGCGTTTCCAAATAGGACGCTAGTTATGCCACTCATGACGTGTCACTCTACTTTTGTCTCCAGGAGGTGCATTGTGGTTCACCCTGGTTTGGGGCGGACCCAGGTTATAAAAGGGGCTGGAGCCAACAAGGAGGTGCGCAGTCTTCTATTATGCTCCGAAAGAGCACACCTCCATGTGTTGAACCCATTGCGGCTTTAGGCCAGAGGTAGGCAGGGATCGGGTGGTGGATGCAGGCCACCACCACAGTTGGTAACGCAGAACGGTTAAGACCAGCTCCTGTCCTAACAGTCCTGCTTGTGCAGCCCAGTGGCATTAACAGGCCTGCTGCTGCTGATGCGCCTGCTGTCCACAGGTGTGGCCCCTACGCACACGGTCAGCGTACTCAATGGCCCCTGTGTTGTTAACAGGGAGTTCCTGGGCTGGGTGGGCATGTGGACCCTGTGACGCTAACAGGGCTCACAGTCTCCAGATCCGAATGGCGTCTAACTCGGTTCAGGCTACTATTAGTTTCATAGCCACACAGCTCTGTATCCTCCACCAAACCTTCAAGTTGCCAACCTCTCCTTTTCCAACTGGGAGCACGGTGGACACTGACTGCTGATGGGGATATATACCTTTCTCTTTCTTTTCTTATTAATTTTCGTTATATAGCGGTCACAGATTATATACCACTTTATCCAAATCTGCCAGTCCCACTGTAACAGATGTTGTTTCTTCAGCAAATGTTACAGTTGCTTAACCACCAAATCCACGGACCAAAACTTTTTTCCCCTTTCCAACACACCTGTTCCCCTTTCCAACAGCATCTGTCCTTTTTCAACTCATTTTGGGATATGACCAAAAGTGCAACTGTGCAGGGACACCGTACTCAACGCCATCTCAGCACAGCAGCCATCCCTCGGTCCCTCCGATGTGGACAAGTAAAAGACCATTTCCTCCTATCCATGACAAAGCGTTGAGATTCACTCTGTGCAGCACTGGTGTTTAGTGGACAAGTAGATCTAAGATTGTGTACCACATTCTGCAGATACTCCTGTATACGTGCGTCTATTTCTATGGCAGGAATTAATTCGCCAAATTTTGTCTTGTACCGGGGATCTAACAGTGTGGCAACCCAGTATTCAGGATTAGTTCAAATTCAGACAATCCGAGGGTCATGTAGGTAGTGCAGCAAGAAGGCGCTCATGTGTCTTGTGCATCCAGGAGGACCAAGTCCTTGGTGTGTTGGTGGCAGAGAGGTGAGAATCGTGCATCCTTCCTCTGCCCTCTCCCCCCAACCTCGCACAACCGAAATGTGAGCAAGCTCTCACTCATCTGCTGAGTCTTCCATGCCCATCGCCAGTTCGTCCTCCATTTCTTCATGGGCTCCTGCACTTTCATCAACACTTTTTGCTGATACTATGCGCCCTTGTTAATCCCTCTCCCTCACCATGACTGCCGCATAGGTGCCGCTGACCATCTGGACCTCGTAGATCTTGTTATCCCTTCCGCATATGACTCCTCCTGTACTTCCTCCCCTTCCTCTTGTCCCAACACCTGACTCCGAATAATAATTACAGTGTGCTCCATCATGTAGATGACCAGAATTGTCACGCTGAGAATGACATTGCCAGTGCTAAACATCTTCGTCGACATTTCAAAACTGTGTAGCAGGGTGCATAGGTCCTTGATCTGACACCACTCCAGCAGCGTGATCTGCACCACCTCTGGATCAAGTTATCCCAGGCTATATGTCTTACCGTATTTCAGCAGGGCTCTGCGGTGCTGCCACACACGCTGCAACATGTGCAGATTCCAATTCCTGCGTGTCGAAACATCGCATTTACGGCGTTTAACTGCCAGACCCTAAGACTTCCGGAGTGATGAAAGTTGTTGAGCTGCTGTGTGCGCACGATGGAAGTGAGCACATAGCGAGCGTGCCCACTGCACAAGGCCATGTAGGCCGTGATGGTGTTTTAAAAATTGCTGGCGAATTCGGTTCAACACGTGAGCCCTAAAAGGCACGTGTGTCACATTGCCCTGAGGATGGCCCGCAGCCAGGTTTGCATCATTGCCGCACACGGCTGTTAAGTCACCAACGGAGTCCGCTCCGTCAATTTGTACTCCGGTCGCCAGGTGACAACGTGTTCCTTTCATGAATAGTGCTGATGATGGGAGAGTAGTCGATGCCAGCGGCGCAGGTGGACGCAGGTTATGCTCACCCACTGGGCTGCATTACCTTGACAGATGCAGAATCTCTGGCTGAATGTAGCTGGTGGGTATCTCACAGATGAAATACCATCATTCAGCTACAACCAATGGGAAGACACCACACCCTTTTTTATGCCCATCCTGTCTGCAGACCACTGCCAGACATAGCTATGAACCTCTGGTTAATTTTACCCCCAGTTCAGTTTTATGATTTTGTGTGCTTGTTACCTGACTACTTTTCCTGCTTGCTGTTTATGTACCTTGTTGGCCGATACGCATTTCACCTCTGCTTGTTTTCTGATTCTTTCCTGGCCGTCCCATTCTGTTCCTGTTCCTCAATTAATGTTTTGACCCTGCCTGACTACTATTCTCTGTAATAGCGGTGTGACTCACATTTCCCATACATTTCAAAGTAAAACTTTGACCGCCTGATGGCATTGAGCTCTGCTGCCAGCATAGTAAGGAGGTGTGTGGTAGTCCTTGTGCGCAGTTGCAAGGAAGGGTGGCCTGACCACACAGGGTTTGCGCCAAGGTAGAGGACCCACACGAGGTTGAAGAGGCAGAAGCAGTGTATTAACTTCTACATACAGAACAAGGATTGAAACAACTCGTGGGGACGGCAAGACTTGTACAGCAGACCCTTCTCCATCTCTCACCATAGTTTGCCAGTGCCCAGTCAGTGACATGTAATGACCCTGTCTATGCTTACTGGTCCAAGTATCTGTGTTGAAATGCACCCTGTCGCACACAGATTTTCTCAAGGAAGTGGTGATGTTGTGTGCGACATGCTGGTGTAGCGCGGGCATGCTTTTCTTGGAGAAGCAGTGGTGATTGGGCATCTGGTACTGGGGCACAGCGACAGACATAAGGTCTGTAAAATCCTGTGTGTCCACTACGCGTAAAGGCAGCATTTCGGTAGCCAACAGCTTACAGAGGGATAGAGTCAACCACTTAGCTTTGTCATGGGTCGCAGTAAGTGGCCTTTTATTTGACCACATCTGAGGGACAGAGATCTGGCTGCTGTCTGTAGACGGTGTTGAGTAGGGTGTCCCTGGAAAAATGCAGGTTTGTGAGAAAAGTGCAGGCGGAGACATGATGTTGCCTTCATCTTGCCTTCAGATCTGTTCATCTTGTATCATTTTTAAAAAACACAGCAAGCAAGGGTTACTCCAAGTGGAGTCTACCTTTTTTCCCCAAATTGGGCACACAGACACCCCATCAGTGGCAGGACTTGTGCCCTAGTTGCAAACAGGATGTTTTGATTTGCATCAAGCACATTCCAAATCCACAAGCATTTACTCTCCCCAGGATGACACAGGGGTAGTAAATTCCTTCTGGATCCATGACTTGTTCATTTTGATGAACGTCAGTCTGTCCACATTGTCACTGGACAGACGCGTGCGCTTATCTGTCAGCACACACCCAGCAGCACTGAAGACACGTTCAGAGACAACGCTGGCAGCTGGACACGACAAAATCTTCAAGGCGTAACTGGAGAGCTCTTGACATTTTTCTAGATTTGAAGCACAAAAGGAGCAAGGCTCCATTTGCAAAGTCATTGCATCGATGTTCATTTGGAGATACTCCTGTATCATCCTCTCCATCCGTTGACTATGTGACACACTTGATGTCTCTGGTGGCCTTGCAAAGGAGGGTCTAAAAAAATTATGAAAAGATTCCATAAAATTGCTGTTACCAGCACCAGATACGGTCCTACTGGTACGGGTAGACTGTTGAAGATGACGAGGCCGTCCCATGTTTGTCAAGTTACAACTGGGAGAATCACTCCCTTCACCTGCACGGTTGTTTGGTGGAAAAGCCGAGCTAAGATCGAGTAACAGCTTCTGCTGATACTCCTGCATACGTGCGTCCCTTTCTATGGGTGGAATTATGTCACAAAATTTGGACTTGTCCCGGGGATCTAATAGTGTGGCAAGCCAGTAGTCATCATCACTTCTAATTTTGACAATCCGAGGGTCATGTTGGAGGTAGTGCAACAAGAAGGCACTCATGTGTCTTGCGCAGCCATGCGGACCAAGTCCACGCTGTGTTTGTGGCATAGAGGTGCTAACCGTTCTTTCTTCCTCTGTCATCTCCCCCCAACCTCTTTCAACTTAAATTTGACCAAGGTCCCCCTCATCAGCTGAGTCTTCCATGTCCATGGACAGTTCGTCCTCCATATCTTCATGTCCTCCTGCACCTTCCTCAACATCTCGCCTGCTACCATGCGCCCTTGTTGATCCCTGTCCCCCATGGTCCCATGCCTGCCGCGTTGGTGATGATGAACGTCTGGACCTTGGTGATGTTGTTGTGTCTTGCGCATATGAATCCTCCTGTAGTTCCTCCCCTTCCTGTTGTCCCACCCCCTGACTCCGAATAGTGTTTAGCGTGTGCTCCAGCATGTAAATGACTGTAATCGTCATGCTGATAATGGCATTGTCAGCGCTAAACATATTCGTCGCCATGTCGAAACTGTGCAGAAGGGTGCATAGGTCCGTGATCTGAGATCACTCCATCAGGGTGATCTGCCCCACCTCTGCATCTCGTTGGCCCAGGCTATACGTCATGACGTATTGCACCAGGGCTCTGCGGTGCTGCCACAGTCGCTGTAACATGTGGAGAGTTGAATTCCAGCGTGTCGCCACATCGCATTTCAGGCGATGAACCGGCAGGCCGAAAGACTTCTGGAGCGATGCAAGTCGCTCAGCTGCGGCGCTTGAACGGCGGAAGTGAGCACTGCAGACAGTTTCCGTGCCCTGGTCAGAAGGCCATCTAGGCCGGGATAGTGTGTTAAAAATTGCTGGACAACAAGGTTCAACACGTGAGCCATACAAGGCACGTGTGTCACCTTGCCCAGGCGAAGGGCCGCACCCAGGTTTGCAGCATTGTCGCACACGGCCTTACCAGGCTGCAGGTTGAGTGGAGACAACCATTTATTAAACTCGGACCTCAGAGCTGACCACAACTCCTCAGCTGTGTGACTCTTATTCCCAAGACATGTCAAGCTAAAGACCGCCTGATGCCGTTGCGCTCTGCTGCCAGCATAGTAATGAGGGGTGCGTGATTCCTTCTGCGCAGTGAGAACGCTGGTGGCCTGACCAGGCAGGCTTGGGGCGGAGGTGGAGGACCCAGATGAGGTGGAGGATGCAGAAGCAGTGGCGGAACTTGGACAGACAGAGGATTGACACACAAGTCGTGGGGACGGCAAGACTTGTGCAGCAGACCCTTCACCATCTATCACCATAGTTACCCAGTGCCCAGTCAGCGACATGTAACGTCCCTGTCCATGCTTACTGGTCCAAGTATCGGTGCTGAAATTCACCCGTTCACACACAGAGTTTCTCAAGGAAGCGGTGATATTGTGTGCGACATGCTGGTGTAGCGCGGGCACACCTTTCTTAGAGAAGTAGTGGCGACTAGGCATCTGGTACTGGGGCACAGCGACAGATATAAGGTCTCTAAAATCCTGTGTGTCCACTAGGCGGAAAGGCAGCATTTCTGTAGCCAACAGCTTACAGAGGGATAGAGTAAACCTCTTCGCTTTGTCATGGGTCGAAGGAAGTGGCCTTTTATTTGACCACATCTGAGGGACAGAGATCTGGCTGCTGTGTGTAGACGGTGTTGAGTAGGGTGTCCCTGGAAAAATGCAGCTTTGGGAGGAAAGTGCAGGCGGAGACATGATGTTGCCTTCATCCAAAGTTGGTGCTATCGATGTCTGAGAGAGCTGTACACACTCACTTGTTTCCCCTTCCAAACCAACTGACGACCTACCAAGCAAACTGCCTGTTGCGGTTACAGTGGTGGAAGTTGTGGGTGGAAAAACAGGTGTGACAGCTGTCCCCACAGTCCTAGAAGATGACGAGCGCGCGGATGCCCTGGAAGGGGCAGGCGGTGGATGGTTGGCTCCACTAGGCCGCATTGCAGCACGGTGAGCTTCCCACCAGGCCATATGATATTTATTCATGTGACGATTCATGGAAGAAGTTGTCAAACTGCTGAGGTTTTGACCTCTACTAAGATAACCATGGCAAATGTTACAGATCACATAATTTGGCCGATCTTTTTTTATGTCAAAAAAGGACCAGGCTAGGCAAGGCTTAGAGGCCATGCGACCTGTTGATCCACCCCGAATAATGCTCAGAGGCAGAGTGGTGGCTGAGGATGCAGTTGTAGACGTGCTACCAGTGCTCCGACTGTGTCCAGGAAGGCGCCAGGTTACTTCGACGTCGGTTGCATCCTCCTCCACCGCCTCTATTGACCTCCTCGAGTGTCTGACTGTGGGTTGACAGTAGGTGGGATCTAGAACTTCATCATCAATTGTTGTGTTTGCACTCCCCTCCCCCTCAGACCGAGTTTCTTCTTGCCCTGACCGAATATTTAAGTTGTCATCCCAATCGGGTATCTGCGTCTCATCTTCATCAGTATGTTCCTCATTGCCTATAACCACAGTTGTTGGAAAGGCAGCATTTTGGTAGCCAACAGTTTGCATTTTATGAAAGTCAACCTCCAAGCCATGTCATGCCCTTCTAAAAGCATGTATAACACAGCGAGGGGACTCCAACCACAGTCTCCCTCGTTGCCACTCACTGGGCCACACACACCCCACTTGACTGGCATCGGTTGAGCCCCCTTTTGAAAAAGAAAAAGATGCTTTGCATGAAGCACTCTCAAAAATACGCGTGCCTTTCCCGTCCCCTGGCTGACCCCGGGGAAGAAAAGTCCTCTGAGAGCCATGACTTGTTCATCTTGGTTCTTTTAGAAACACAGCGAGGGGACTCCAACCACAGTCTCCCTCGTTGCCACTCACTGGGCCACACACACCCCACTTGACTGGCATCGGTTGAGCCCCCTTTTGAAAAAGAAAAAGATGCTTTGCATGAAGCACTCTCAAAAATACGCGTGCCTTTCCCGTCCCCTGGCTGACCCCGGGGAAGAAAAGTCCTCTGAGAGCCATGACTTGTTCATCTTGGTTCTTTTAGAAACACAGCGAGGGGACTCCAACCACAGTCTCCCTCGTTGCCACTCACTGGGCCACACACACCCCACTTGACTGGCATCGGTTGAGCCCCCTTTTGAAAAAGAAAAAGATGCTTTGCATGAAGCACTCTCAAAAATACGCGTGCCTTTCCCGTCCCCTGGCTGACCCCGGGGAAGAAAAGTCCTCTGAGAGCCATGACTTGTTCATCTTGGTTCTTTTAGAAACACAGCGAGGGGACTCCAACCACAGTCTCCCTCGTTGCCACTCACTGGGCCACACACACCCCACTTGACTGGCATCGGTTGAGCCCCCTTTTGAAAAAGAAAAAGATGCTTTGCATGAATCACTCTCAAAAATACGCGTGCCTTTCCCGTCCCCTGGCTGACCCCGGGGAAGAAAAGTCCTCTGAGAGCCATGACTTGTTCATCTTGGTTCTTTTAGAAACACAGCGAGGGGACTCCAACCACAGTCTCCCTCGTTGCCACTCACTGGGCCACACACACCCCACTTGACTGGCATCGGTTGAGCCCCCTTTTGAAAAAGAAAAAGATGCTTTGCATGAAGCACTCTCAAAAATACGCGTGCCTTTCCCGTCCCCTGGCTGACCCCGGGGAAGAAAAGTCCTCTGAGAGCCATGACTTGTTCATCTTGGTTCTTTTAGAAACACAGCGAGGGGACTCCAACCACAGTCTCCCTCGTTGCCACTCACTGGGCCACACACACCCCACTTGACTGGCATCGGTTGAGCCCCCTTTTGAAAAAGAAAAAGATGCTTTGCATGAAGCACTCTCAAAAATACGCGTGCCTTTCCCGTCCCCTGGCTGACCCCGGGGAAGAAAAGTCCTCTGAGAGCCATGACTTGTTCATCTTGGTTCTTTTAGAAACACAGCGAGGGGACTCCAACCACAGTCTCCCTCGTTGCCACTCACTGGGCCACACACACCCCACTTGACTGGCATCGGTTGAGCCCCCTTTTGAAAAAGAAAAAGATGCTTTGCATGAAGCACTCTCAAAAATACGCGTGCCTTTCCCGTCCCCTGGCTGACCCCGGGGAAGAAAAGTCCTCTGAGAGCCATGACTTGTTCATCTTGGTTCTTTTAGAAACACAGCGAGGGGACTCCAACCACAGTCTCCCTCGTTGCCACTCACTGGGCCATACACACCCCACTTGACTGGCATCGGTTGAGCCCCCTTTTGAAAAAGAAAAAGATGCTTTGCATGAAGCACTCTCAAAAATACGCGTGCCTTTCCCGTCCCCTGGCTGACCCCGGGGAAGAAAAGTCCTCTGAGAGCCATGACTTGTTCATCTTGGTTCTTTTAGAAACACAGCGAGGGGACTCCAACCACAGTCTCCCTCGTTGCCACTCACTGGGCCACACACACCCCACTTGACTGGCATCGGTTGAGCCCCCTTTTGAAAAAGAAAAAGATGCTTTGCATGAAGCACTCTCAAAAATACGCGTGCCTTTCCCGTCCCCTGGCTGACCCCGGGGAAGAAAAGTCCTCTGAGAGCCATGACTTGTTCATCTTGGTTCTTTTAGAAACACAGCGAGGGGACTCCAACCACAGTCTCCCTCGTTGCCACTCACTGGGCCACACACACCCCACTTGACTGGCATCGGTTGAGCCCCCTTTTGAAAAAGAAAAAGATGCTTTGCATGAAGCACTCTCAAAAATACGCGTGCCTTTCCCGTCCCCTGGCTGACCCCGGGGAAGAAAAGTCCTCTGAGAGCCATGACTTGTTCATCTTGGTTCTTTTAGAAACACAGCGAGGGGACTCCAACCACAGTCTCCCTCGTTGCCACTCACTGGGCCACACACACCCCACTTGACTGGCATCGGTTGAGCCCCCTTTTGAAAAAGAAAAAGATGCTTTGCATGAAGCACTCTCAAAAATACGCGTGCCTTTCCCGTCCCCTGGCTGACCCCGGGGAAGAAAAGTCCTCTGAGAGCCATGTCCACATTGTCAGTGGACAGACACGTGTGCTTATCTGCCAGCAGACCCACAGCAGCACTGAAGACAGGTTCCGAGAGAACGCTGGCTGCAGGACACGACAAGATCCCCAAGACGTACGTGGCGAGCTCAGGCAATTTATCAAGATTGGAAGCCAAGAATGAGCAGGGCTCAAGTTGCACAATAATGGCATGTTTCCTTGCATATACTCATATATCTGTGTGTCCTCCTCTTTTTCCTTGTCCAGCTCTTTTGTTTTCGCATGAGTATATGTCCTTGTCACTTTCCCATGTGTTGTGAGTTGTTTGTGACCTTTTGGACACCTTTGAGGGTGTTTTCTAGGTGTTTTTCTGTGTTTGTGATTGCCTGCCATTGTTTCCTATGCAGTTCGAGTTCGGTTCGTCGAACGTTCGCCGAACCGAACTCGAACGGGAGGTCCGTTCGGCGAACCAACCTCGAGCCGAACCGCGACCGGTTCGCTCATCTCTACTTCTTACATCTTAGTAGGAGTAGACAGTTACTGAAGGTGCTCTTCTGTCTCATGTACAGCTCATATAATGGATTAGCATTATTATTCATTATTGCCACAGACGTCTGCGTTCTTTCTCCACTACCTCTTCAAAAGTGTGAAGATGGAGGCCCACAGCTGAGCTTGCCTTCTTGATAATTTATTGGGCTTATCAGCATAAGCCACCCGCACACTACTTCCCCAGCATATGATTGCGAGAAAGATGGCACTTGCCACCAAAGACAAATAGAACATTTCTAACAACTTGCTGCACACATTAAACAACCGTAGTTTGCATAGGAAGTACAGTTTGTTCATCCCCTTCTTGTAAACCCTCTCTGTATGGCATCTTCCATTGAGTTTGCTGTCCAAGTGTACCCCCAAAAATTTGTAACGCTCAACCTAGTCTTTCTCCTGACCAGCAATAGTGATAGGTAAACATTCCATCTTTCTTCTGCTATAGTTCAGCCCCAACTCATTTTTCTTTATGTTTGTAGATAGTTAGTATGGTTCCAATCCCAAAATCCGTTATCGCCTTTCCATATTCCTCATCACTTCATCCCTCTCTAATACATCCAACTACTATTCACGAGTAGGATCTACAAGTCATCCGAGAATTTTGAAGGTGGCAAAAATCCGATTTATACTGAAATTCTGCTGTATTCAATGTGAAAAGAAAGGGCGACAGTATCGTTCCCTGAGGGGCACCTATACTGCTCAATAGTCTGCCAGACACAGTCACTCCCGTCGGTACAAACTGCAGCTTGTCTGACAAGTAGTCGGTTATCTAATTTCTCATCCCCACATCCACTTTCATATCAGTCATCTTTTTTTGCACTAGAGAAATCAAAGAACACTACTCTCACAGTGGTTCCACAAGTGAATGTACTGTATGTGTGACGCCCTGGCCAAGCCAGGGGTCACAGGTCACAACACCACATGCACCCAACATTCCCGGCAGGTACATCTAAGCTAACCTAAAATCCTTGTTGCCTTCCTCCAGGGGCTGATGTCCACACCAGGGGGTGGGCCAGGCGGTTGGCTCCGCCCACCGAGGAGTTCACAGCCCTGGAGGCGGGAGAACCAGGCAGTGCAGTTTAGGAGGAGGAAGTAGAAGGAGGTGGTAAAGGAGGACAGTAAGAGTGAAGGAGTAAAAAGGAACAGTTAAGAAAGCCTGAAGTTGGTCCGGGTGTGTGCCCCGGACTGAGACAGCAAGGTCATCAGACGGCGGTGATAGTCTGCAGGGGGACTGCTTGGAGGTTGCTGGAAGGACCGCGGATGGGTGGTGACCCGGCGGTACCGGAGCAGTATACGAAGAACAGTCAGCACCAGGGCAGGGGCCTTTCGGATCCCGGCAAGGCTAGGAGTCACCATAATTTGCCAAATCCGTCAGTGAAGGGGACCTCTGTCTCCTAACAACCAAGTGCCGATTGAAGGCAACAGTCCGACCGTTAAGGGGAGACACCGCCACCGCCAAGGCACCAGTTTCCCAGGGCCAGCGCCTGCGGGCTAGAGAGGGGCTCCTCCGGCCCATATCCAAGCCGGGGAGTGGGTAACCGGTGGGAACCCATCGCTACCAAAAAGACTTTACATGGGTGCAGGGAAGAGACCGTCACCGCTAACTGCAGGGAACATCAGCACCGTAACCGTCCGAGGGACCCGTCCAACCAGCCGTTTGTTTACCGAGAACTGTGTCGTGTTTACTGGCTGAGTGAGTACCTCCGTGCCGTGCGGCACAGCGCTGCCCCTGCGCCCCTGCACCTCCACAGGCCCCATACCCGCCTGTCCACTATACCAACCCCATCACTGTGCCCCGGGACCACCAAACCCCCTACCCACGGAGGGGCAAATCAACAACTGGCTGCTCCATACCATCACTCCCGGGCTCCCCAGACAGAGCAGCGGTGGTGTCCACAACCGTGGGTGGCGTCACGGACAATAAACAATCCCCACAACCAAACCCCTTTCACTCACGGGCGAGGAGCGCCACTCGAGTCCCTGGGATCCGGCCCATCGCTCGAGCCACCGAGCAGCAGCAGCAGTAGGCCACAGCAGCCGCAGCGGCAGCCGGACCCGAGCAGTGGGAGAGCGCGGCGTCCCCTCCTCCGCCCGCGACATATGTAACATAGACATAGCATTGTCCACCCCCAATTAATGCTGCTAAGCAAACTATAGGGGTCAGCAAAAGACCTCACCCTTGGAATCAAGTAAGCAAGTACTAACTGTTCCAAGGACTTCATAGCGTGCAATGTTAAGGCTACAAAACGATAGTCATTTAGGGATGCACTAAAAGTAGACGTTCATACCGGAACCAGGCAGAAAGTCTTTCATAACACTGGTACCCTTTGTAAGTGTACACTCCAATTAAATAAATACTGAAAAACAGTACACAGCTGGTTTGCACACACTTTAAGGCTATGTGCCCACGCTGCGGAAAATGTGCGGATTTTGCTGTGGATTTCTCGTGGAGAAGCCGCGGATTTCCCGAAAATCTGCAGCACAGCTACTCCCCAGCTATTTCTATGGCATTTGGGAAATGCTGTGCGGAAAAATCTGCAGCATGTCAATTATTGTTGCGGATTTCTCCGCAGGGTCCCATATACTTACCTGCCTTGATAGAGACCCGAGTCACTTTCTCCATCCGGTGTAGCGGCAGCGGCAGCAGCGCGGTGGATCCAGCCAGGTACAGGAAGGAAGAGGTGGGCGGGGCCTGCACGAGCTCCGGTCATGTGACAGCTGGAGCTAGTTCAGGCCCTCCCACCTCCAGCACAGTGAACCCGATGCTGCCTGACAGTGACCCGGCCGCCGGAAAGCGAGGTGCTGCATGATGGAGGTAAGTATGAGCCCCCCGATCACTGCAGCACTTCTTCTGCATTGAGGATGCAGTGCCGAAGCCATGGTACTGTATCCTCAATGCAGAATGCCCGCACCATATCCGCACGACATTCCGCTGTATATCCGAAGCATGGAAACAGAGAAAGTTCTGTTGCGGATTTCTGGGAGCACCTGTGGAATGTCTTGCGGATATAACCGCAGGACACTGTCCCCGTGGGCACATAGCCTAAGGACACGTGGACTGAGTGCATCTGGCCCTGCTGCTTTACCTATGTTTAGTTTCCTAAATGCTCCCCTCACATCATTTTGAAATTAATCTGTTCATCCCCCAATATCAATGTTGCAGATTGTTCCCTAGCTCCATCACCTCTCCCTGTTTGCACTGCACATGTATTGCTGAATCTGTTGAAAACTCATGGGCCCTTGGACACACATCCAGCTGAAGTAGGTGCTGGGGGTCGGCTGGACCCCTTTACCGCCAGGCCCGGTTGTGACCTCTGTGATCACGATCGTTACGCCCCTGCCTATACGCTATAGAGGTAATGAGTTTTGGTTTTAAACAATTATTTCTAAAATAGCAAATCATCTTCATCCAGAGGATAGGGGATGATTTGCTAATTGTTTGGCATCTGAGAGCTGAGATCTCCTGCAAATGGAAATGGAACTGTGGAAATCGAATAACAGAAGAGGTGCACATATTCGAATTTTACTCTATTCATTGTCTATGGGACAGCCAGAGAAAGCCGAGGTCAGAGTCCACCTGATAGGGACCAGTGTTCATTTTTTCTTTTATTTGCCGATCAGCAAGCTATCCCCTATGCTGTTGATAAATGATAACTTGTTGTGTTGTAAATAACCCTTTAAATAGGTTATGCAGGGAGAAATTTTCTAGAACACACCTAAGTGATCTGCAAAATGTGCTTTCATCTGCAGTGCACAGTAGATAATGATATGCCCTAGAGTCAGGGTTGCTCCAGATAACACAATGCTGCCTTTTTCCAATGACTAAAAGTGTGGCAGGCACCAAGAGGTTATTAACACCAAGATGCAATTTTAGACAGTGTGTGCTAAATACCAGAAGTAAATTTACACAAATGCTTGAGCTCTTTGTTTATAACCCCTTACTGACTAATTCTAACCTTAACAATCAGGACAACTTTTACATTCAGGCCTTTTTGCGAAATTGTTGTTGTTGCAGATTTTATTATACTAATACTACTTTTTCAGAAACAACAGATCTTTTATGTGAAAGTGTATTGTTTGATCTGTAAAAACAAACTGAAATACACAATTCTAATAAATCTTCCAGCATTAATGTTTGCTCTATATATTTATGCAGATTTTATTCAGAAAACCAACCCAAATTCTCTAGCTTTCTCTGGCACAAACTAATTTGCTTATTTATTTTTGCCTTCTTTTTTACGCTTTGTATCATAGAAAAATTCATCGACTCTCAGAATCAAGTGTCTAGTATACATACTATCAGTGTTGGACTGGCCTCTGACTCCAGTAATACCAGGCCTGGCCGCGGTTACCTGGGTTGAACTCCGGAACTCTCACCTGAGCTCCGGAGTGCAGCCTGGACTGAACTCAGGGTTTACAGGACTGATTGCGGTTAAGTTCATGACAGATGCGAGCAGGCCGGGCTCAACTACGAAGTTCTCACCTGAGCTCCGGAGTTCAGCCCGGCCTGTCCGCAGATGTGACATGAACTGAACCGCAATCGCCGCGGAATGAGTCGGCGCTCGCAGTTCAGTCCTGCAAACCCCGAGTTCAGTCCAGGCTGCACTCCGGAGCTCAGGTGAGAGCTCCAGAGTTCAGTGCAGGTAACCGCAGCCGGTCTAATATTACTGGAGATTCCTCCGGTAACCAGTCTGATTCTGCATACTATAGACAATATCATTAGCCGACTATTTCACAATTGGTTCCCAAGACATTTAATAGCAAACATTTTTGTTTCATTATTAGGGCACCTTAAGGCTGTGTGCCCAAAAAGGCAGCGTCTTACAGTTTCAGCAAGGTCAATGGGATTTCTAGAAATCTGGTCCCCACTGTGCTTTTTTTTTCCCCCTCAGCGTAAACTGACCTGTGGTGCGTACCTCAATTCTGCAAAAGATCAATTTATCCTGCAGGTATACTGAGTTTTATATGCACATTTTCCCCATAGACTTGCAGTAGATGCAGAAATAATGCAGATGAAAAACACACATAGATTTTTAGTCTGTTTCCACTGTGGAAACGCTTAAAAAAATGCATGAAATCCGCACATAAGTATACAGTGCCTACAAGTAGTATTCAACCCCCTGCAGATTTAGCAGGTTTGATAAGATGCAAATAGGTTAAAGCCTGCAAACTTCAAACAAGAGCAGGATTTATTAACAGATGCATAAATCTCACAAACCAACAAGTTATGTTGCTCAGTTAAATTTTAATAAATTTTCAACATAAAAGTGTGGGTCAATTATTATTCAACCCCTAGGTTTAATATTTTGTGGAATAACCCTTGTTTGCAATTACAGCTAATAATCGTCATTTATAAGACCTGATCAGGCCGGCACAGGTCTCTGGAGTTATCTTGGCCCCCTCCTCCATGCAAATCTTCTCCAAGTTATCTAGGTTCTTTGGGTGTCTCATGTGAACTTTAATCTCGAGCTCCTTCCACAAGTTTTCAATTGGGTTAAGGTCAGGAGACTGACTAGGCCACTGCAACACCTTGATTTTTTCCCTCTTGAACCAGGCCTTGGTTTTCTTGGCTGTGTGCTTTGGGTCGTTGTCTTGTTGGAAGATGAAATGACGACCCATCTTAAGATCCTTGATGGAGGAGCGGAGGTTCTTGGCCAAAATCTCCAGGTAGGCCGTGCTATCCATCTTCCCATGGATGCGGACCAGATGGCCAGGCCCCTTGGCTGAGAAATAGCCCCACAGCATGATGCTGCCACCACCATGCTTGACTGTAGGGATGGTATTCTTGGGGTCGTATGCAGTGCCATCCAGTCTCCAAACGTCACGTGTGTGGTTGGCACCAAAGATCTCGATCTTGGTCTCATCAGACCAGAGAACCTTGAACCAGTCTGTCTCAGAGTCCTCCAAGTGATCATGAGCAAACTGTAGACGAGCCTTGACATGACGCTTTGAAAGTAAAGGTACCTTACGGGCTCGTCTGGAACGGAGACCATTGCGGTGGAGTACGTTACTTATGGTATTGACTGAAACCAATGTCCCCACTGCCATGAGATCTTCCCGGAGCTCCTTCCTTGTTGTCCTTGGGTTAGCCTTGACTCTTCGGACAAGCCTGGCCTCTGCACGGGTGGAAACTTTCAAAGGCTGTCCAGGCCGTGGAAGGCTAACAGTAGTTCCATAAGCCTTCCACTTCCGGATGATGCTCCCAACAGTGGAGACAGGTAGGCCCAACTCCTTGGAAAGGGTTTTGTACCCCTTGCCAGCCTTGTGACCCTCCACGATCTTGTCTCTGATGGCCTTGGAATGCTCCTTTGTCTTTCCCATGTTGACCAAGTATGAGTGCTGTTCACAAGTTTGGAGAGGGTCGTAATTAGTCAGAAAAGGCTGGAGAAAGAGATAATTAATTCAAACATGTGAAGTTCATTGTTCTTTGTGCCTGAAATACTTCTTAATACTTTAGGGGAACCAAACAGAATTCTGGTGGTTTGAGGGGTTGAATAATAAATGACCCTCTGAATAAACTTTTCACAATTTAAAAAAAAAAAGGAAATAACATTCTTTTTTTGCTGCAGTGCATTTCACACTTCCAGGCTGATCTACAGTCCAAATGTCACAATGCCAAGTTAATTCCGAATGTGTAAGCCTGCTAAATCTGTAGGGGGTTGAATACTACTTGTAGGCACTGTAGCTATAAAGTATTGCCAAATACCAGGAAGTATCCAAAACAAGGCAGCTTTATTTGAAACATAACATGCCAACAAGAGACAAAAAATAGCGTAAAAAAACCTATGTAAAAAAAAAACAAACTAAAAATGAAAGTAAAAAAATGCAAGAAACCTAATTTATATAATGGATGCAGAAATTCTGCAACGTCAAAAGCTAAGTGTGTGAATGTAGCCTAAGACTAACTTATTATTGGTCCATGTTCTGTTTGTAAAAACCTCACACAAAAAGACGTGGCTACTGGGCAGATACTGCAATTTTTGTATAAATTTTTTCTTCGATTTCCTTAAGTAGTAATGCATGTCTATATTCTTGCATTCATTGTTTGCATGCTTTAGCATTTCAAAGTGCAACTGTCTTTTCTTTGGCATTATACAGTCATATGAAAAAGTTTGGGCACCCATATTAATGTTAACCTTTTTTCTTTATAACAATTTGGGTTTTTGCAACAGCTATTTCAGTTTCATATATCTAATAACTGATGGACTCAGTAATATTTCTGGATTGAAATGAGGTTTATTGTACTAACAGAAAATGTGCAATCCGCATTTAAACAAAATTTGACCGGTGCAAAAGTATGGGCACCCTTATCAATTTCTTGATTTGAACACTCCTAACTACTTTTTACTGACTTACTAAAGCACTAAATTGGTTTTGTAAGCTTATTGAGCTTTGAACTTCATAGGCAGATGTATCCAATCATGAGAAAAGGTATTTAAGGTGGCCACTTGCAAGTTGTTCTCCTATTTGAATCTCCTATGAAGAGTGGCATCATGGGCTCCTCAAAACAACTGTCAAATGATCTGAAAACAAAGATTATTCAACATAGTTGTTCAAGGGAAGGATACAAAAAGTTGTCTCAGAGAATTAAACTGTCAGTTTCCACTGTGAGGAACATAGTAAGGAAATGGAAGAACACAGGTACAGTTCTTGTTACGCCCAGAAGTGGCAGGCCAAGAAAAATATCAGAAAGGCAGAGAAGAAGAATGGTGAGAACAGTCAAGGACAATCCACAGACCACCTCCAAAGACCTGCAGCATCATCTTGCTGCAGATGGTGTCAATGTGCATCGGTCAACAATACAGCGCACGTTGCACAAGGAGAAGCTGTATGAGAGAGTGATGCAAAAGAAACCCTTTCTGCAAGCACGCCACAAACAGAGTTGCCTGAGGCATGCAAAAGCACATTTGGACAAGCCAGTTACATTTTGGAAGAAGGTCCTGTGGACTGATGAAACAAAGATTGAGTTGTTTGGTCATACAAAAAGGCGTTATGCATGGAGGCAAAAAAACACGGCATTCCAAGAAAAGCACTTGCTACCCAGAGTAAAATTTGGTGCAGGTTCCATCATGCTTTGGGGCTGTGTGGCCAATGCCGGCACCGGGAATCTTGTTAAAGTTGAGGGTCGCATGGATTCAACTCAGTATCAGCAGATTCTTGACAATAATGTTGAAGAATCAGTGACGAAGTTGAAGTTACGCAGGGGATGGATATTTCAGGAAGACAATGATCCAAAACACCGCTCCAAATCTACTCAGGCATTCATGCAGAGGAACAATTACAATGTTCTGGAATGGCCATCCCAGTCCCCAGACCTGAATATCATTGAAAATCTGTGGGATAATTTGAAGCATGCTCTCCATGCTTGGCGACCATCATACTTAACTGAACTGTAATTGTTTTGAAAATAGAAATGGTCAAATATACCTTCATCCAGGATCCAGGAACTCATTAAAATCTACAGGAAGTGACTAGAGGCTGTTATTTTTGCAAAACGAGGATATACAAAATATTAATGTCACTTTTATGTTGAGGTGCCCATACTTTTGCACAGGTCAAATTTTGTTTAAATGCATATTGCACATTTTCTGTTAGTACAATAAACCTCATTTTAATCAAGAAATATTACTCAGTCCATCAGTTATTAGATATATGAAACTGAAATAGCTGTTGCGAAAACCCAAATTGTTATAAAGAAAAAAGGTTAACATTAATAGGGGTGCCCAAACTTTTTCATATGACTGTATATAATGTTCAGTTATGCACCTGTTCACACTGCATGTTACAGAGTGCAGTTAGTATTTTTGACTTTTTAAAATAGACTTATGAGTGCTGCTAGCATTGCTACAGAGGTTAAAGGTGTGTGTGTGTGGGGGGGGGGGTGATTGAGGGGTGGGGTCAGCCTGTCAGTGCGCAAACCATAAGCCGCACACTGCATCAAATTGGGCTACCTGGCTGTCATCCCAGAAGGAAGTCTCTTCTAAAGATGATGCACAAGAAAGTCAAAAACAGTCTTCTGAAGACAAGCATACTAAGGATACAGATTACTGGAACCATTTCCTGTGGTCTGATGACACCAAGATAAACCTATTTGGTTCAGATGGTATCAAGCATGTGTGGCGGCAGTGAGGCGTAGGTTACAAAGACAAGTGTATCTTGCCTATAGTCAAGCATGGTGGTAGGAGCGTCATGATTTAGGGCTGTATGACAGCTGTCGGCTGTGGAGAGCTACAGTTCATTGAGGCAACCATTAATGCCATCATGTACTATGATGTACTGAAACAAAGCATGATTCCCCCTCCCTTCAAAAACTGGGCTGCATGGCAGTATTCCAACATAACAACCCCAAACACACCTCCAAGACAACCACTGCCTTGTTAAAGAAACTGAGGGTAAAGGTGCTGGACAGGCCAATTATGTCTATAGACCTAAACCTTATTAAGCATCTGTGGGGCATCCTCAAACAGAAGATGGAGGAGCGCAAGGTCTCTAATATCCACCAGCCCCATGATGTTGTCATGAAGGATGGAAGAGGATCCATTGGCTCCAGTGAAGCTCTAGTGATCGCCATGCTCAAGAAAGTTAAGGCAGTGCTTTAGAATAATGAGAAAACAAAGACCAGGACAGCTGGACCTCATAATGATAATAAAATGCATGTACCCCAATACATAATGAAATGGACAACAGAGACTAAAAGGGCAATACCATGCTAGTACATAATGAGTAGTAAACCACTGTTTGAAAAAAGTGTATAAATATTTATTGTACAAAAATACAACACTGACATTACAAAACATTTTTCTTGTCTATGGCATTTCCTTTGTGGATTTTTTCAGTTAATTGTTTTTATTGCAGATATGTTACTGAAAAAAGGGCCAGATTTTAGATATTTTTTGTAGAGGGTTAACTATTAGTGATGTGCGAACGTGCGCGGCACTACTTGGTATTCGATTAAGCATCGGGGTGCTCGAGATGCTAGATATTCCATTGAGTGTTTTGGTATTGGAGTCCCTAACCCGCATGTTTCGCGGCTGATTTTAAGTCACTAAACATGCGGGGATTGACTGCCAATAATGGTAATGCCATAGCCATGTTGGCTACTGGCATTACTGCAATTGGCCGGCCGGTGACGGCAAGCTCAGCACACTCTACCAACAAATAGTGTAGGGGCAGATTCTGCTGGAGAAGAGACTGTGTTATAGAATTACAGTGCTGGTACAACATTAAACCAACATGTCTTTTCAGGGCTTATTCAAATAGATTCTTTTCTCTAATAATACCACTCATAAGTGTAATTAGTGTAGAATTCGAAAACTGCAAATAAGCCATTGTGCCCAGTACATTGTATTGCCCATACAGTGTGCCCAGCTTGTGCTTCTGGAACCTTGCACCCCACAAATTAAGCGGGCTCTCCTCACTACAACAATGGCAGACATGTGGACAGTAGGCTATGCGCGTACGGTGCGTTTTTCCTGCGTTAACGCTGTGTTTTGAACTGCAGCGTATCAGTGCCAAATTGCATGCATTCTGCTTCCCCACAAAGTCTAAGGGCGGCTTTGCACGTTGCGACATTGCACGTGCGATGTCGATGGGGCCAAATCGAAAGTGACGCACATCCGGCGTCGCAGTCGATATCGCAACGTGTAAAACCTTTTTGATACGATGAACGAGCGCAAAAGCGTCGTTATCGTATCATCGCTGCAGCCTCCGACATTTCCATAATGCCGGTGCAGCGACAGGTGCAATGTTGTTCCTCGCTCCTGCGGCAGCACACATCGCTGTGTATGAAGCCGCTGGAGCGAGGAACATCACCTTACCTGCCGCCGGCTGCAATGAGAAGGACGGAGATGGGCGGGATGTTTACGTCCTGCTCATCTCCGCCCCTCCACTTCAATTGGCCGCCTGCTGTGTGACGTCGCTGTGACGCCGCATGACCCGCCCCCTTAGGAAGGAGGCGGGTCGCCGGCCAGAGGGACGTCGCACGGCAGGTATGTGCGTGTAAAGCTGCCGTAGCGATAATAATCGCTACGGCAGCTTTCACTAGATATTGCACGTGCGACGGGGGCGGGACTATCGCTGCAGCATCGGTAACACATTGTTACCGATGTCGCAGCGTGCAAAGCCCGCCTAAGAGAAGTCTGAAAACTCAATGCGCACGCTGCGTTTTTAAGCGCAGCGTTTTGGATGCCCAAAATCGCTGCGGAAAAAAAAGCAGCATGTCACTTGTTTTGTGCGTTGTAGTTGCGTTCTCCACCCATTGAAATCAATGATGTGGGTGAAAACGCAACCAAAATGCACTTGGACTGCATTTTTGTTGCGTTGGTATGCTTTTTGGACAAACAAAACGCAGGTCTTTTCAGTCTCTCTCTGTCAATGTCGGTCAATCTCTCTCTGTCTCGCTATCCGTCAGTCGGTTTCTCCCCCCTCTATCATACTCACTGATCCCCGATCACCAGCGCAGCGCTGCACAGCTGTCACAAAGCTCCAGCTAATTTTCCTATTTTGAAAATGCCAGCCGCTCATTATTCCATCTCAAATTCCCTGCTTTCCCCACCCACCGGCGCCTATGATTTGTTGCAGTCAGACACGGCCCCACGCTGAGTGACAGCTGTCTCACTTGAACCAATCACAGCCGCCGGTGGGCGAGTCTATATCATGCAGTAAAATAAATAATTAATAATTTTAAGAAAACGACGTGCGGTCCCCCCCAATTTTGATACCAGCCAGGGTAAAGCCACATGGCTGAAGGCTGGTATTCACAGGATAGGGAGCTCCACATTATCAACAATATCAGCAAGCAGCCGCGCGGAATTGCCACATCCATTAGATGCGACAGTCCCGGGACTCTATCCGGCTCATCCTGAATTGCCCTGGTGTGGTGGCAATCGGGGTAATGAGGAGTTAATGGCAGCCCATAGCTGCCACTAAGTCCTAGGTTAATCATGGCAGGCGTCTCCCCGAGATACCTTCCATGATTAACCTGTAAGTTAAAGAAAATAAACACATACACCCGAAAAAATGCTTTATTTGGAATAAAAGACAAAAAACCACACTCTTTCACCACTTTATTAATCCCCAAATACCCCTCCAGGTCCGACGTAATCCACACGAGGTCCCGCGACGCATCCAGCTCTGCTACATGAAGCTGACAGGAGCGGCCACAGACCATGACCGCTCTCTGTCAGCTCCACACAGCAACTGAAGTGAGTCGCGCTATCAGCGATGACATCACTCAGGTTACCCGCGGCCACCGCTGCGCGATCAGTAATGACGATCAGGTGAGTTGCGGTCTCGGGTGGAGGACTCCAGGTGGCCGCAGGTAACCTGAGTGACGGTGTCGCGGGCGGAGGAGGGGACGCTGCGCTCACCACACTTGGGTCCGGCGCTGCTGCTGCTGCTGCTCGGTGGCTCGAGCGGTGGGCCAGATCCGGGGACTCGAGCGGCGCTCCTCGCCCGTGAGTGAAAGAGGATAATTTGGGTTTTGGGGATGTAGTCCGTGACGCCACCCACGGTTTGTGGTGATAATGGGACACCACCGCTGCTCTGGACGGGGATCCCTGGAGTGATGACAGGGAGTAGCCGAGATGTTTCTCTCCCCTCCGTGGGTAGGGGGAATTTTGGTGGTCCCGGGGCCCGATGATGTTGACTTAAAGGTGGATGGCGGGGTTTGGCGAGGTGCAGGGTCGCGGGGGCAGCGCGGTGCCAGACGGCACGGTGGTACTCACTCAGCCAGTAACATACACGGAGTCTCTGGTAAAACAGACGGCTGGATGGACGGGTCCCACAGGCGGCTGATCACTCCCGGTAGGTTGGCGGTGACTGTCTCTCCCTGCACCTTTGTTGTGTTTTCGGCCCCGATGGCTTCCCACCGGTAGCCCGCTCCCCAGTGGTGTGTTTGCCAGAGGAGCCCCTTTTTGCCCGCAGATGCTGGCCCTGGGAACTCTAGCTGTGGCGGTAGCTGTATTTCCCTTCACGGTTGAGCGGTTGCCTTCAATCGGATCTTTACTGCTGGGAAACCCCGGAGGTTCCCGTCGCTGACGGATTTGACCGGTTTAACGGCGACTCCAAGCCTGGTCGGGGTCCGTAGGCCATTCCGGATGGTGCTGGCTTCTCTTCGCTCCCCGATCCGGTACCGGCGGGCAACCGCCCGTCCCCGGTCCTTACGGTTGTGCGCCTCTCCTGCAGACGGTCACCACCGTCTGCCAACCTTGCTCTCAGGTGCCTGGGCCACGTACCCGGATACGGTCACTCTACTCCAGCTCCTCAACTACTACCTCCTCCTTCACTTTCCCTCACCGAACTCTCTCTCTCTCCTTTTCCCGCCTCCAGGACTGTGAACTCCTCGGTGGGTGGAGACATCAGCCCCTGGAGGGAGGCAACAAGGATTTGTGTCTGACTTTGATGTTCCTAATCGGGGTGTGGGGTGTGTTGTTGCAGTACCTGTGATGTCCTGGCTTGTCCAGGGCGCCACATTCCCCCTTGGTTAAACGCAGACCGTCCGCGGGCTGCCCGTCCATCACCGGTTTTATTTTTATTTTTTAACTGAAAAGGTAGAAAAACGGTAAAACATAGAAAACACAAGCATTTTATAAAACTTCCCTTACGGGAGGCACTTCCTTAAACGTTACTAAACGACAGTCAAGTTTATTAAACATACGGCTTCCGCTCTCCCCCTGCCCAAACAACCTGGCCCTGATGCTGCCCCTAAGAAGTGGGTAGCACCCCTTGCCCCAGTCCAGAACCAAATTGCCCGAGCGGGTACGGTCCCTTTCAGGGGACCCACGTCCATGGGGGACCCCTGACCCCCGGAGGATGGCCACCGGTCCAGGTGGTGGCCGGGCCCCAGCTTACTCCACTGCGGGCCCTCCCTCCAATCTGCCTCTCCGGAGGCGGTAACGGTATTAGCCAACATTTTTTTATTTACACGCCACTAGTTTGTGGTTGCCCTGCAAGTTCTCGGGCTTGTCTGTAAGCAGTTTCTTATGCAACGGTGCAGAAAGTCCCAACGGGGACTAGTTGCCGGCAACGGCCGGTTCAATCACGGTGCTAATCTGGTCACAGTTCGGTTGATTACTTGCTCTTATCATTTGGTTACATACTTATACATTCAAGAACATCACACCCCTAAATGTTAGTCTCCCTGTACCTAAGCGGGGGTCGACCTAGGTTGGTACGTGTGGACCTACGGGGACCAAGGTTGGTGGTGGTAGGCAGTGGGGCAGAGGACACAGCTAGTTCCTCCCCCCGGCTATCGTGTGGCGCAGGCAGAGGCATAGGGGAGCTGGGTACAGGCACATCCCTGGGCGCTGGGGCATTAACGGCCACTTCCATCTCTTTTTCCTCCACGGGTTGTGGGAACAGTATTACTGAAAGGATCACTGCGCCGTTCTGGGTTGGCCAATCGGCCGGGAAATCGCCCATCATGGTGTGGATTACCCCTTTCTCCTTCCCCTCAGCCAGTTGAGTGGTCGGGGCTTCAGCTGCCGTCCTCAATGGTGGGTGACACCTCTTCAGGTGATCTCGGGAAACCGTGGCCAAAGTCTTCCCCTGGTCACGGCTGATCTGGTAGGCTTTTCCCAATTGGTGGGTTGTATTACATACGGGGCCTCCTCCCATTGATCGTCTAGCTTATGAGACATTCGCTTTCGCTTCAAGACGACATCTCCGGGCAGAAAGGGACCTGCAGGCGCCTTTTTGTTGAAGCACTGCTCCTGCTGCTTCCGAGTCCGGCACAAATTCTTTTCCACATAGTCCTGGACCCGTCGGTACTGTGCTCTTCGTCGGGTGTCCCACCCCGCGGTCGAAGGGAGCGCTTCCGGGGCCTCCAACCCCATCTCCAGGTCCACTGGCAGTCGACCGGGCCGAGCTCTCATCAGGTACGCCGGTGTGCACTTCGTAGAGCTGGAAGGGATGTTGCTGTACATATCGACCAGGTCAGGTAGTTTCTCTGGCCATAGGTTCCGCTCCTCCAGCGGCAACGTCTTGAGGAGGTTCAGGATCTTTTCGCACATGCCATTGGTTTGGGCGTGGTAAGGTGTGGTCCGAATTTTCTTGCAACCGTACAACTGGCAGAATTCTTGCAACACCTCCGCTTCAAAGGCTGGGCCCTGGTCGGTAAGCACCTTCTCTGGGTATCCATACGGCTGACAGAAATAGGCCTGGAATGCTCTAGCGGCGGTACGGCCGGTCAGATCCCTGACTGGGACAACCACCATAAATCTTGAATAGTGGTCCACAATGGTTAGGGCATAAGTATACCCACTTCGACTAGGGTTGAGCTTCACATGGTCAAGGACCACCAGCTCCAGCGGTACATGCGTAACGATTGGGCGTAGAGGGGCCTTCTGGCTGGCCTCATCCCTTCTTCTCAGTGCGCAGGGGCCGCATTCCCGGCACCAGGCCTCCACAGATTCCCGCATCCCACTCCAATAGAACCGCTCCCTTAACAGCATTTCCAGCTTCTTCCACCCGAAGTGTCCGGCACCGTCATGGCATGCCCGTAGGACAGTGGGCACGTTAGCCTGAGGAATCTGGCGAATCTTCTCATGGGTCTTCGAATTGATCAACTCCCGATACAGCTTCCCTTGGTGCAGGTATAGTCGGGTTCGTTCCCGCCACAAGTGTTGGGCCTCGGCAGGGGCAGCAGGGTCCATCCCAGCAGAGCCCTGTTCCACCAAGGTCTTGACCAAGCGGACAGTGGGTGCCTAATCCTGAGCTTCTTGCCATTCCTCACTGGGCTGCGGGTCCAGGTTCACCTGTTGTTGATGGACACGCAACTACTCAACTGGCGGCCGGTGAAACGCAGGCAACTCGATCTCTTCAAGGTCATCATCATCCAGCCCCTCTTCTGTCAGGTGGGGCATCCGGGAGAGTGCATCGGCATTAGCATTTGTACGGCCGGCCCGGTATTTGATGGTGAAGTCGTAATTGGCCAGCCTGGCCACCCACCGCTGCTCCAGTGCACCCAGCTTAGCTGTATCCAGATGGTTTAGTGGGTTATTGTCCGTGTAAGCAGTGAACTTGGCCGATGCTAGGTAATGGCGGAACCGCTCGGTGATAGCCCACACCAGTGCTAGAAGCTCGAGCTTGAAGGAGCTGTAATTCTCAGGATTCCTTTCTGTAGGTCGGAGTTTTCGGCTGGCATAAGCGATCACCCTTTCCTGCCGTCTTGATTCTGGGCCAATACCACCCCCAAGCCCACATTGCTGGCATACTGAAAAGGGAAGCTCTGCGTCACTGATTAGTAGGTGCTCTAGGGTAAAATATGTCCATAGAAAAAAGATAACCCCGGCACACTACAACTCCCAGAAAAAGGCAACATGCAAAATTTGTATGCAAAAAAATTTTTTTATTAATACAGTAACCTCTTGGGTGTTATTCAGAAAAAATGAATATGGTCCAACATACATGGACGTTTCGGCCACAGGCCTTCGTCAACATGGACTATTATCGTGCAAACTCAAATGCATGTAGACACTCAATTTAAGAGGCTAGTAGTAATGGGGATGAATCAAATCTCCTATGTATTTTACTGAGTAGGTTCATATATCCCCAATCTAGGCAACATTAATCATCAGGTGTACTATTAGCACAGGAATTCTGTGTAGGGTATATTGGTAAATGTGCTATATAGACAGACCCTATATGTAAGACGCCAAAAAAAGAAGAACAGCGTGCGTTGGGTCAGATAGCACAAGCACGTAATCTTAAGGTAACGTTTGAATTGAATCCTGTCTCCAAATGGATGGAACTGCTAGGAAGCAGAAAAATAAGCAGCAGTCTTTACACAGAACGCACGTCCAGCGACGGTTTAGTCCTGATATTTTACACCTCCGGTGCTACCGGTTCCAATCCTCCCACTTTGCAGGACATTATAGAACTATCAAATAGACACAGAGCAGGCTCGCTTAATAGTGGCAACATTTTTCTTTTTCTTATTTTTCTGCTTCCTAGCAGTTCCATCCATGTTGGACCATATTCATTTTTTCTGAATAACACCCAAGAGGTTACTGTATTAATAAAAACATTTTTTTGCATACAAATTTTGCATGTTGCCTTTTTCTGGGAGTTGTAGTGTGCCGGAGTTATCTTTTTTCTATGCACATTGCTGGCATAGGTATAAAGGATGAATGGGAGGCTGTAGTCGGGGTACGCTAGGATTTCTTCCCCGGTCAACGCCACCTTCAGTTGGCGGAAGGACTCTTCATGCTTTTTCTCCCATGTCAACGAAGTCCCAGTAGGCCTACCACCCTTGGTCTGTCCCACGAGGAGGTCTTGCATGGGGGCAGCCATTTTCGTGTACCCTTTGATGAAGCGGCGGTAGTAGCTCACCAGGCCCAGGAACTGTCTCACCTCCCTCACCGTAGTCGGTCTCGGCCAGTCCCGTATGGCAGTGATCTTTTCCGGGTCTGGGGCGACGCCTTCCGCGCCCACCACATGTCCGAGGTACTGTACCCTGGGCTTCAACAGGTGACACTTGGAGGGTTTCAGTTTCATGCCATACTTGGCAAGAGACGCGAACACCTCAGCTTGGTGCTCTAGGTGGGCTTCATACGTCTGTGAGTACACGATTACATCGTCCAGGTACAGTAAGACAGTCTCAAAATTTAGATGTCCCAGACAGCATTCCATCAGCCGTTGGAAGGTTCCAGGGGTGTTGCACAGCCCAAACGGCATGCTGTTGAACTCACAGAGCCCCATGGGGGTAGCGAAGGCGGTCTTTTCACGGTCTTCGGGTGCCACGGCCACCTGCCAGTATCCGCTGGTGAGGTCAAGGGTAGAAAAGTAGTTAGCGGTTCTCAGCGTGGCCAGAGATTCTTCAATACGGGGCAGAGGATAGGCATCTTTATGCGTTATCTGGTTGATCTTCCGGTAATCCACACACATCCTCATTGTGCCATCCTTTTTCTTGACCAGCACCAGCGGAGCCACCCAGGGACTGCAGCTATCCCGAATGACCCCCGCCTCTTTCATGTTTTTCAACATGTCTTTGGCGCATTGATAGTGTGCGGGCGGGATAAGTCTATACCTCTCTTTAATAGGGGGGTGCCTGCCAGTGGGTATGTAGTGCTGGACCCTTTTAATCTGCCCAAAGTCTAGCGGGTGTTTGCTGAAAACTTGCTCGTATTCTTGCACTACCCGGTATACCCCGTCCCTGTGATGTGTGGGGGTATCGTCAGTGCCTACATGCAGCTCTCGACACCACTCACCTAACTGTGCAGGGGGCGTGTGGTGACTGGCGGAGGGCGAGGAGGTCGGGGAGATTGCCTCTTGAATGGTGTGGGGATCCAGGGTTAGCAGCTTGGCGAGGGTGGCGTACCGGGGAAGCCTAACCTCCTTTTCCCCACAATTTAATACTCTCACGGGCACTCTCCCCTTCTTAACATCTACCACTCCCCGGGCGGCCATTACAGTGGGCCTGTGTTCGGAGGGCATGGGCTATACCATGGCTGGGTAATCACGTCCCTGGGGACCTACCGCTGCTCTACACCAGATCATCATTTCGCTCCGGGGGGGCACAGTTAAAGGGGCCACATCCATCACTCTCACTCCTCCAATCTCTCCTCCCGCAGAGTTCACTTGCTGCCGGTACATCAAGGCCCGAATCTCTCGCTGCACAGCCCTCTGTCGGCCTCCCGCTGCAGTGGCGGCCAGCTGTTGTAGTAGGGTCAGCACCTCACTCATGCAATGCTCCATTACATTCGTTCCTAGCACCACCTTTGGATCATGATCGCTGGGGTCATTCATTATCACAACCATCCCTTTGTGTTGTAGCTCGGTCCGCCCCACAGTCATAGCCACATGTTTGTACCCCACTTGGGTCAAGGGGAGGCCATCAGCGGCGATCAATGTCATGCTGCCGTCTGGAGGGGCAAGTTCATCCTCCACCCAATACCGTTGATACAGTGTATATGGCATCGTGGTTACCTGAGATCCAGTGTCCAGGAGCACCATCAGCGGGACGCCGTCCAAAGCCAGAGGGATGATGTGGCGGGCCCCGATGAACCGGTCCCGCCAGTCGGGGGGGCCACTGGGTTCTATTCCTGAGGATTGGCCCTTGGCCCCAGGGGTTGTTCGTTTAATGGACACCGTCGGGAGTAGTGACTGGGCTTGCTGCACTTGTAACAGATCGGAGGTCCATACTGTGGGTCAGTAGCCCTTCTCCGATGCATCCAGGGGACATCTTCTGGGCGGTCGGCGAGCTGTACCCCCCCAGGGGCCTGGACCTCGTTGGAGGCTGAAGTGCGGCGAGGATCTTGGCGAGGTCTCCATCCATACGACGGACTTGGGCAGCCAGTTCCTCCATCATTCCGCCAGAATTCGCAGGCGCTGCAGGAGTTGGGGGAGAAGGGGCTATCACGATGGGAGCCGTCTCAGCCGGCCACGGGGCCGCTCCAGGGACATCGGACGCCAGGGGCTGCAGAGCCTTAATGGCCCGTTCTTTCAACACGGCAAAGTCCACATCAGGGTGCTCTAAGGCCCACAGCCGAAGCTGTTTGCAGTCCTCCGGGGATCTCATCCCCTGCACAAACTGCTCTACCAGCATTTTGTTACTGTCAGCATCATTGATGGTATCCACCCGCTTCAGCGTCCGGAGGGAAGTTTGCAGATGCAGGGCATAGTCTCTGATACTGTCGGTAGGTCGCTGTCGGCATTGGTAAAACTGCATTCGCAGCTCAGCCCCGGTGCGAGTCTCAAAGGCAATCTGTAGCTTTTCGAAGATAGTGGCCACGGAGGACCGGTCCCCCTCGGCCCAGGTCTCCGTCTCCTGCTCAGCTGCGCCGGTTAGCTGCCCCAGCACCACCGCTGCATGCTGCTTATCAGTCAGGGGGTACAGTTCTAAGAGCAAGCTAAGCTTCTTCCGGAAGACCTGCAAGGTATCAGGTTTCCCCTCGTACTGCGGCAGCCAGGTAGCTCCGGGCACATAGGGCAAGGAGAACGGCATCACCTGAGCAAGGGCGGGGGCCGCAGCCCCTCCCGCTCCTGCAGCCAGAGCACGGCCGGGCCCATTTCCATCTACCGGCACGTCTGCGGCTACGTCCACCGCTCCTCCAGCAGCTCCGTCGCAGACATCTTGTTTCCGTCCCCCCTTGCTTTCCGGCACCTCCTCTTCAGGGGCTTCTGAAAATTTTCGTACGGACACCTCCGGCGGGACACAAGGCGCACTTCTACCAGGCGGTAGAACGGTAAGATCCTGTTCGTGACGCCAAGTTGTCGCAGGCGGAGGAGGGGACGCTGCGCTCACCACACTCGGGTCCGGCGCTGCTGCTGCTGCTCGGTGGCTCGAGCGGTGGGCCGGATCCGGGGACTCGAGCGGCGCTCCTCGCCCGTGAATGAAAGGGGATCATTTGGGTTTTGCGGATAGAGTCCGTGACGCCACCCACGGTTTGTGGTGATAATGGGACACCACCGCTGCTCTGGACGGGGATCCCGGGAGCGATGACAGGGAGCAGCCGAGATGTTTCTCTCCCCTCCGTGGGTAGGGGGAATTTTGGTGGTCCCGGGGCCCGATGATGTTGACTTAAAAAGTTGGATGACAGGGTTTGGCGAGGTGCAGGGTCGCGGGGGCAGCGCGGTGCCAGACGGCACGGTGGTACTCACTCAGCCAGTAACATACACGGAGTGTCTGGTAAAACAGACGGCTGGATGGACGTGTCCCACAGGCGGCTGCGGTGATCACTCCCGGTAGGTTGGCGGTGACTGTCTCTCCCTGCACCTTTGTTGTGTTTTCGGCCCCGATGGCTTCCCACCGGTAGCCCGCTCCCCAGCGGTGTGTTTGCCAGAGGAGCCCTTTTTTGCCCGCAGGCGCTGGCCCTGGGAACTCTAGCTGTGGCGGTAGCTGTATTTCCCTTCACGGTTGAGCGGTTGCCTTCAATCGGGTCTTTACTGCTGGGAAACCCTGGAGGTTCCCGTCGCTGACGGATTTGACCGGTTTAACGGCGACTCCAAGCCTGGTCGGGGTCTGTAGGCCCTGCCGGATGGCGCTGGCTTTTCTTCGCTCCCCGATCCGGTACCGGCGGGCCACCGCCCATTCCCAGTCCTTACGGTTGTGCGTCAATCGGCCTCTCCTGCAGGCGGTCACCACCGTCTGCCAACCTTGCTCTCAGGTGCCCGGGTCACGTACCCGGACACAGTCACTCTGCTCCAGCTCCTCAACTACTACCTCCTCCTTCACTTTCCCTCACCGAACTCTCTCTCTCCTTTTCCCACCTCCAGGACTGTGAACTCATCAGTGGGTGGAGCCAACCGCCTGGCTCCGCCCCACCTGGTGTGGACATCAGCCCCTGGAGGGAGGCAACAAGGATTTGTATCTGACTTTGATGTTCCTAACCGGGGTGTGGGGTGTGTTGTTGCAGTACCTGTGACGTCCTGGCTTGTCCAGGGCGCCACATTGGCATTGCTGAACGCGCTGCTCACTTCAGCCACTCAGCAGTCACCAGAGAGTCCTTCACGGGTGACCGCTAATCAGGACGCAACACACAGACAGAGCCAGGGGATGACAATGAAGTCGGGTGAAGTTCATCCGAGTTCATTCTCATCGTGCAACTCTGTCTATGTATGCTGTCAGCGGACATGTAACAGAGCTGAATTGCCGGGGGAACGTACTGTCAAAAATGCACCCAAAACGCATAGAAATGCATCCAAAATGCATGCGCTTTGGATGCATTTTTTTTTGACAAACGCAGTGTTTACATTTGTCCAGTCTGCCAGAGGGTGTGTTCTTGTCCGCACTGTACAGAACGCAACGTTCACACATACCCTAACTGTGGTTTAAATACACTGTGGTGCTCAGAAGTAAGAGGGGCACTTGGATTTGGGAGCATAGATTTTACTGGATTTGTTTTTGGGGGTAGTCAGCGTTTTTCCAGAGCTTTTGTGCTATTAATAACATGGAATCCCTGTTTATTTGGGCTAACAGATGACAGACCTGAGTGGGGACTTGGGTTTTTGTGGGTTGAGTTGAATGGTATTTGGTGGCGATTTTGGTTCAGAACATTTTGGATCAGTTCAATTTGTCCTGTGCTTTACGCTGAGCACATACATCTGCGTTTCCATCTACATCTTACGTGATTCAGGTGAAACCCGCGACAGATCCATGCACTTATGAGGCAGCAGAGTTACCCTGGACTCCGTTCGGCCTCAGTTCAGTGGTGTCCATCTTTTCAAAAGAAAACTGTTGATGACTGCATCTTTGTGCACGCCTACAAAAAGGTGTAAAAAGATGGACACTGTCGGACCACATTCCAGACGTGAGGTCAAAGTGACTCCTTCTGCCTCATTACAGTGAATTTTTTGTTGGGAAATTTGTCTAAATAACGTTTTCCATATGTAATCCCTGGTGTAAGCGCTCAGCGTAGAGTGCAGGATAAATGTGATCCTTGCCTTACTGCAATCTTTGAGAGGCAGAATAAACAAATCAACAGCAAGTGAAGAATTGGCTTTATTACAATATTTTCCGCTGTTCACTGTGTATTATAAGTGATTTGGTGCCTTTATTTCTTAGGTCAGTATGATTACAGCGTTACAACAATGCCAGATTTCTATAGGTTTTTTTTGTTTTAGCTAAAAACGCTTTTTTTTTTTACAAAATAAAGGTTTTTTTGCATCACCAAATTTTGAAGGCTATAGTTTTATATTATTTTTATGTTGAAAGACTCATGTGAGGGCATGTGTTTTGTGGGATGAGTTAGAGGTTTTACTGGTACCATATTGAGCCACATGATATTTTTTTTATTGGTATTTCTTTTTTTGTGAGGCAGAATCAGGAAGAAACAGCAGTATAGGATTTTTTTTTTTTTTACGTCGTTCACCGTGTTGTAAAAGTGATAAAACAGCTTGCCGTAGCTCGGTGACCTGGAGGCCATAATGGCCATAATCGGGCCCCCATGATCACATCACGGGAGTCTTATTCGCTTGGGGGAGGGAGAACATTCCCTCACCCAGCCCCTAAATGTTGCGATCACTATTGATCACAGCATTTAGGGGGTTAAACAGTCAGGGTGCGGGCACCATTCCTGGCTGTGAGAGTCAGGTCTCGGCTGTCAGATAAGCCGACATCACAGTGGCGATCACACAGGTACAGCGCCCCAGCCCCTACAATCACCATGTATCCAGCGCTTCATCAGTTAGGAACCCCTATCTGACCATGACAAACTGGGTACATCGTATGTCGGTAAAGGGTTAATGTACTGATGGTGGTTCTGGTGATGTATTCATGTAAGTACCCCTTTAGAAATATTTGCGGCCCTTGAGATTGGTTCAGTATGGCAATGTGGCCCTTAGACCAAAACATGTTGTGCACCCCTGCTTTTTGCTCTTCTGCTGAAATGTAGAATGTATTGTTCTCTGTTATCAGCCATGTTAGTGGTGGCTCACAGGAAGTTCATTTAAGCCATGGCTCCTTTATGTTCTCGTCCAGTCACCGCCTCCTCTCTGCACATATATAATACATTCCATTACAGATACGTCTCGCTTTATAGGGCAGTACGGGGAGGGCTCAGACAGAGGCTGTCACAATACACTGTCAGTACAGAAAGCAGCCAGGGCGGCGCTCGGATAGACCCCAGCTGTCCACCGTGACTAAGCTATGACGCGGCCATGTTGTAAGAGCTAAACGTGCAATACTAGGCCCAGCACCCCGGGGTACAACAGTCAGCAGCGCTGTGATTGGCCCGGGCAGCCCACGTGATCAGCGGAACAAGGTGTGGGAGGGAGTTTCGCCTCCGTCAGCAGCCGCTCTCAGCTCCGCCCCCTGGCGGTGTATAGACACAACGCTCTCACACACAGGACACACGTTCGGGGTGCAGCGCGCGGATAGTCAGCGCAGGGACGGAGGGGCAGCGGCGGCGGCCATTTAGCCCTGTGTTGTCATACGGTCTTCGCCAAGAAGCACACGGGATTCCACGGCGCCGCCAGGAGGAGTAGAAACCCGCTCCTTATTGTTAGCCGCGAACAAAGAGCCAGGCAGAGCTCGTGAGAAGACGCCTCCCCCGCCCGGCTGTGGCTTCATCCTCACACGTAAGTGTGTCCAGTCATTGTGTGACGTGCTGCCGGCCGGCAGCGGAGGGGTTACACGGCGCGCGGGGAGCGCCTTATATGGCGACACAGCCTGAAATGCGGGGGGAGGGGAGCGCGGGGCCGCCGGGGTCTGCGGGGAGGGGGCGCGGGGCTCTGTGGGGGAGGCGGCTGCCATGTCTGACTGTTCCATGACTCAGTGCTTTTACATAGGCCTCTGTCGGGGGAGGACTACAACTCCCAGCGCCCTGTTCTTTCTCAGCCTCCTTTGTCTGTAGGCTCCTCCTCCTCTTTGTGTCCAGATGCTGCCACCCCCGGCCGCCTGTCCCCGCTGCCCCCGTTGTCTGCCATGTAGTGGCCATCACTGGTTGTGCGGTCCCCACATTGCTGATTATGCACTTCTGTGGGCCATCAGTGACTATAGACGTCACTAACACTGTGCCCCTGGTCTGGGAAGGTAGTGTGCCAGCCACTGAGGGAGCAGTGCTGCGATCTATCGGGGTCCAGGACTTTCCTCTATGGCTGCTGGGTCTGGTTAGCTAGAGGCCAGGGTCCAGGACTTCCTTCCACCATCCTTCCCTCTATGGCTGCTGGGTCTGGTTAGCTAGAGGCCAGGGTCCAGGACTTCCTTCCACCATCCTTCCCTCTATGGCTGCTGGGTCTGGTTAGCTAGAGGCCAGGGTCCAGGACTTCCTTCCACCATCCTTCCCTCTATGGCTGCTGGGTCTGGTTAGCTAGAGGCCAGGGTCCAGGACTTCCTTCCACCATCCTTCCCTCTATGGCTGCTGGGTCTGGTTAGCTAGAGGCCAGGGTCCAGGACTTTCTTCCACCATCCTTCCCTCTATGGCTGTTGGGTTTGGTTAGCTGGAGGCCATCTCTCAGGGTTCAGCACTTTCCTCTATTGCTGTTGGGTCTGCTTAGCTGGAGGCCAGGGTCCAGGACTTTCTTCCACCATCCTTCCCTCTATGGCTGTTGGGTCTAGTTAGCTGCAGACCATCTCTGTGTCCAGGACTGTCTTCCTCCTTCCTGTCCTCCTATGGCTGTTGGGTCTGGTTAGCTAGACACCATTTCTCAGGGTTCAGCACTTTCTTCCACCATCCTTTCCTCTATGGCTGTTGGGTTTGGTTAGCTGGACACCATTTCTCAGGGTCCAGGACTTTCTTCCACCATCCTTTCCTCCATGGCTGTTGGGTTTGGTTAGCTGGAGGCCATTTCTCAGGGTTCAGCACTTTCTTCTGTTGTTGTTGGGTCTGGTTAGCTAGAGACCATTTCTCAGGGCCCAGGACTTTTCTTCTGCCTTCCATTCCTCTATTGCTGTTGTATCTGGTTAGCTGGAGGCCAGGGTCCAGGACTTTCTTCCACCATCCTTTCCTCTATGGCTGTTGGGTCTGGTTAGCTGGAGACCATTTCTCAGGGTCCAGGACTTTCTTCCAACATCCTTTTCTCTACTGTTGTTGGGTTTGGTTCGCTGGAGACCATCTCTCAAGGTCCAGGACTTTTTTTTTTTTTTTTTCCAATTGCTGTTAGATCTGTTTGGCTGGAGACCATCTATCCTGCCTTGTGTATGACGGTCCCTCCCAAGCTAAATATAACTGAACTCTAAGTGTTTGCTGGGAATGAGCGGCCCTAGGGCTACTTGTGTAACCCTGCCACCTCAAAGCCTGGTGTCATGTGATTCGCTCTGCTGGCTTTATCTTCTCATACTAGCCCAATCCAGTTCACCGGAGGCCTGGCACAGGACCATTACACATCCTTGTTTTGCGTGACTCGCTGAGCAAGTTCTTGGGATGTCTGTTTAAGGTCAGGGAGGTTGTCCTCCAGCTGGGTGACGTCAATCACCAGGAAAACAAAGGTGCTTTCTGTAGTTGCGTAGTATGGAGCGGACTTTGTGTAATATTGGGGAATAACAAAGTACACACCTCATCACCACACTACATAGGGTTAATGCAGATTGTGTATCCAGAGTAGAGTGTTGTTGGATGGTAATCGGTGTGATGCTGGTGCCCACAATGCCCATCCTGATGACCTCTGGCAGTGTATGGTACAGTAAGCGTAGCCACTTCTCGCGGGTAGGAGTTGGCAGCGTCAGATCTATAAATAGCAGCTGATTTCAGAGGCCCCTGTTGACTAGGTTTTGTGTGTCTGAGCCCTCAGATCAGCCAGCCTGTCACATTGCAGCCTTGTGACAGGCGGAAGCTAATGTTCCCACCCATGTGACCCCCCCCCCCCCCAGCTTCTGAGAAATATTAAAAGAAGCATGTCGTGTTATTACAAGCTGCTTTCCACTAATAGGGTGGGGATTGCAGGACTACAGAGTGGCCTGTAAACAAGATCCCTGCTCCTATATGACATGGCAGGGCTTTATGTGCTGCCTCCTATGGATGGCGAAAAGGACGAAGTGAGCTACAGTAACTTCTGTTTGTAAACGAGACAATATAAAACCTGTGTTTATACCTAATATTTACAGTATACATCTACTGTGTAAGCTCATTTTCACATAAGGCAATTACAATTGTCCTCCAGTGACTCCAAACGATTTCACCCTGGAGTTCTCCGGCCTGTACAGGCATGTATGCTAGCACTAATCAGTTTTGCCTGAGGGGTTGGATGGTTCCCCTCCACCCAGTGTAAATCTTGTCCCATTTCACTGTCTTTTTGGATAGTTGATTGGATGATCTGCCTGAAAAGATTGTATGAGAGAAGTCACTTGGGAGAGCATTCTTATGGCTCCATAGAGTTAGTGATTGTGGGTTGTGTTTTTTTTTTGTTTTTTTTTTTTTTTTTTTTTTAACCGTTCTGTTGTTCTGTAGTAGTTATTGCTTTTAGAAAAATCTGGTGCCATCTCATGGGATGTGGTTCTGAGTGGCACTGATCGTTGGTAAGACGTATGAATGGTGGCCATTGTTTGCTACACCTATGCACTGCAGAGCTGCTGTTCTGTAAAGCAAAGCGATCTTTCTTGTCACCCAGCTTTCCACATGCCAGATAACATTTAGAAGGCCTAAGGCACACGCCATGAAAATTGGAGCGAGTGGAATACGATAAAACATCGCATTCCACTCGACCAACATTAACCTATGTTCCAGCACCCATGAGCGATTATTTTCTCAGCCCTAATCGGACCGAGAAAACAATCGCAGCATGCTGTGGGTGCAATGCAATCCTTGTTTCTCTCGCACCCGTTTAAGGGGCACTTTGCACACTACGACATCGCAGCTGCGATGTCGGTGGGCTCAAATTGAAAGTGATGCACATCCAGCGTCGCAGGCGATATCGTAGTGTGTAAACCCTTTGATACAATTAACGAGCGCAAAAGCGTCGTAATCGTATCATTGGTGTAGCCTTGGTCATTTCCATGAATTGGGAAAGACCGATGTTACGATGTTGTTCCTCGTTCCTGCGGCAGCACACAGTGCTGTGTATGAAGCTGTAGGGGCAAGGAACATCTCCTACCTGCGGCTCACGCCGGCTATGCGGAAGGAAGGAGGTGGGCGGGATGTCTGTCTCGCTCATCTCCGCCCCTCCGCTTCTATTGGCCGCCTGCCGTGTGACGTCACTATGACCGCACGACCCGCCCCCTTAATAAGGAGGCAGTTTGCCGACCAGAGTGACGTTGCAGGGCAGGTGAGTGCATGTGAAGCTGCCGTAGCGATAATGTTCGCTACGGCAGCTATCACCATGATATCGCAGCTGCGACAGGGGTGGGGACTATCGTGCTCGGCATCGCAGCATCGGCTTGCGATGTAGTGTGCAAAGTGCCCCTTAGTCTATGGGGAAAGAGAAAAATCGCACTGCACTCAAGGTACACCAGTGTACCTTGAGTGCAGGGTGAGAATGGCAATAGCCAGCTACAGAGGAGAGAGGGAGATAAATCCCTCCCCCTCCGCAGCACCAGCCCTCCCATCCTCAGTGCCGGCCCGCCCCCGCAGCTGTGGTCTGATCGCATGATCGGACCTCAGTCGCAGTGACACTCGCATGACACTCGTTTCCTGCTGTGCTGCCAGCATGAGCCGCCGAGTGTCATGCAAGGATCGCAGTAGATCTCCGTGTGGCCCCGGCCGAAGAAGGTTCACTGTTTGCTGTAACCACTTAAAGAACATAGGGCTGGCCGATTCTGATGTGAGGGTTTGGACCAAAACCCAGTCACTTTTTATTCATGCTTTTGAATATTTTTGTTTTCCATCAATAATACCACTTTTCTTACATATATATATTTTTTTTATTTACAGCATAGAAAAAATGGCTCAGGAGACAAATCAGACACCAGGCCCTATGCTTTGCAACACAGGATGTGGCTTCTATGGAAACCCTAGGACAAATGGAATGTGTTCTGTGTGCTATAAAGAACATCTTCAGAGACAGAACAGCGGCAGAATCAGCCCCATGGGTAAGTTACAGGGTCATCCAGAATAAGTTAACTTAGAAACGGTGACCTACAGAGTGTATCTGTAATCGCAAATGGACTAAGGTGACTCGGAGGGTTCTGGAGATAAACATGTCGTTGATTCTGGCATAGTCCAGTGTCAAAGTTGTGCACTCCCAATTGATTTTCATGTATTAAAAATAAACGGGGCAAGCAAAGCTCAGTACCCAAATTCCACATGCAACACCTGTTTCCTGTAATAACAATAAGAAAGACTTGCCCATTCCTGATGTGCCGCTGTCCATCAGACTATTTCCAATGCCTACGTCTCCCTGATCAGGTCAATAGCATCTGGCAGTTGTAGTGTTTGCGGCTTTTTTTTTTTTTTTTTTTTTAGTAGAGGATCAAAAGGAAGAGTGATTTCACAATAAGGAGCTCTATATTTCAGAACTGAGAAACAATGAAGTCTGAAGTTGAGATTGTTTGTTTATTATGATTGGCAATCTGTAGCTAAATACACATTACTGTACACATTACTGTAATGCCTATCTTTCTACACTCTAAAGGTGGCTTTACACACTGCAACATCGCAAACGACATCGCTGTAACGTCACCGGTTTTGTGACGTAATAGCGACCTCCCCAGCGACATTGCAGTGTGTAAAACACATCAGCGACCTGGCCCCTGCTGTGAAGTTGCTGATCACTACACATCTCTCAGGACCATTCTTTGGTCCTTTGTTTTCCGCTGCGCAGCATGATCGCTAGAAAGTCTCAGTGTGTAAAAAGGACTTTACAGCGACTTCGTTAACGACTTCCCTTTCAAAAAGCTGCTTTACAACGTCCCCAATGACTAGCTAGGTCGCTCTGCAGGTCCGGATCGCTGTTGCGTCGTTGGCCAGGTTTGCCTGTTTGACAGCTCACCAGAGACTCACCAGAGACTTTGTAGCGATCCCGGCCAGGTTGGTGTTTAGTTAAAGGCCCAGTCACACACAACGACTTACCAGCGATCCCGACAACGATGCGACCTGATAGGGATCGCTAGTAAGGGTGCCTTCACACTTTAGCGATGCAGCAGCGATCCGACCAGCGATCTGACCTGGTCAGGATCGCTGCTGCATCGCTACATGGTCGCTGGTGAGCTGTCAAACAGGCAGATCTCACCAGTGACTAGCCCCCAGCCAGCAGCGACGTGCAAGCGACCCTGCGCTTGCACGGAGCCGGCGTCTGGAAGCTGCGGACACTGGTAACTAAGGTAAACATCGGGTATGGTTGCCCGATGTTTACATTAGTTACCAGCGCACACCGCTTAGCTTTGCTCTCCTAGCTACAGTACACATCGGGTTAATTAACCCGATGTGTAATGCAGCTACATGTGCAGAGAGCCGGAGCCGGCAGCACAGGCAGCGTGAGAGCTGCGGAGGCTGGTAACTAAGGTAAATATCGGGTAATCACCTTGGTTACCCGATGTTTATCTTGGATACAGCTTACCGCAACTGCCAGACGCCGGCTCCTGCTCCCTGCTCGCTTCATTCGCCGCTCTCTCGCTGTCACACACAGCGATCTGTGTGTCACAGTGGGAGAGCGCCTTTGAAGAAAACGAACCAGGGCTGTGTGTAACGAGCAGCGATCTCGCAGCAGGGGCCAGATCGCTGCTCATTGTCACACACAGCGAGATCGCTAATGAGGTCACTGCTGCGTCACAAAAAGCGTGACTCGGCAGCGAGCTCGCTGTGTGTGAAGCACCCCTAAGTCGCTGGGAGGTCGCTGGTGAGATGTCACACAGTCAGATCTTACCAACAACTTAATGATACAGGTCGCAGTAGCGACCTGTATAACGATATCTGCTGTCATTGGGACCCTGTCACACAGTGTCAAACATAGCGATGCGTCCTGCCCAGCAGGACATCGCCTTTGAAGAAAATGGTCCAAGACATTCAGCAACGACCAGCGACCTCGCAGCAGGGGCCAGGTCATTGCTGGATGTCACTCACAGCGACATCAAGATCGCTTTTGCGTCACATAAAACGTGACTCAGCAGCGATGTCGCTTAGTGAGATGTTGCCTTAAGACTTAAGGGGGCTTTACACGCGATCTCGCTAGCAAGCGTTCCTCGTCTGTTGTGCGTCTTGGGCAAATCGCTGCCCGTGGCGCACAACATCGCTTACACCCGTCACACGTACTTACCTTCCCTGCGACGTCGCTGTGGCCGGTGAACCGCCTCCTTTCTAAAGGGGTTGTTCGTGCGACGTCACACGGCAGCCGTCCGATAGAAGCGGAGGGGTGGAGATGAGCGGAACGAACATCCCGCCCACCTCCTTCTTTCCTCATTACGGACGGCCGCAGGTACGAGGTTGTTCCTCGTTCCTGTGTTGTCACACATAGCGATTGGTGATGCCGCAGGAACGACAAACAACCCCCCCCTACTGACCAGACAACGACTTTTTGTAAATGAACGACTTATCACAGACTAACGATTTTTGCCTCTTTTGCGATTGTTTAAGGTCGCTCATAGGTGTTACACGCTGCAATGTCACTAACGACGCCGGATGTGTGTCACAAACACTGTGACCCCCCAACGATATAGTTAGCGATGTCGCAGCGTGTAAATGGCCCTTTAGTGTCTGAAAAGTAGTTCAGCAGAATACTTCTCGTAGCCCTGACCCTTACCAATCAAAGACTTGAACGGTTTCTAGCCAATAATAGGCCAGTGGATGTGCATAAGCCGAAGAAGCACGAACTTTCTGTTATGCATGTATTCACTTTCTGGTAGCTCTTATGTTCTAGCAATTTAATGATGTACCACATGATCTGCAGCTTTGCTGGAAGTACATTGTAATTATCCTTCCCCTCATATTCTCCTAAGCAAACTAATCACAAAGCCCCCAGTCAGAAGGTAGATTCTGTTAATATTGTAATTATCAATAATTCTAATGAGTTCCCCCCACTTCCCCCCCGCTTTCTCCCTCAGTACTTCCCATTTATCTCCCATCTTAAAGAGAACCTGTTTGATAATACAGTAAATTCATGGTGGCAGCATGACTTAGGGGCTGAGAGCCTGATTCCAATGGTGTTACTTACCAAAATTTGTGATAGCAGTGTTTTATCAGCAGGAGATTCACTATAAGGCTGTGGACATACTGGCTTTATTGCGAGTCATTCGCATGACACTCAGCTCCTGTTCTGCTGGAGTGTAAGCCTAGTGTCATGCCACGGATCACAGCACAGACGGGGATGGCAGGGCGGGCGCTGTGGAGGAGAGGGTCTGATTTCCCCATCTCTACTGCCAGCTGATGCGACTCTCACACTGCACTCGCCTTACACAGGTGCAATGCGATGTTTCTCTCGCACCCATAGACTTGTATGGGTGCGAGTGAAGACAAATCTGATTCCACCCGCAGTATGCTGTGATTGTTTTCTCTGTCCAATTAGTGCTGAGAAAATTGTTCATGGGATTGACCTCAGAGTAACATGGGTCCGAATGGAATTTGAATTCCCACCCTTTCCATCAGAAATTACTGTCAAGCACAGCTTGCATCTCAGCTCACACACACCTATACAAGTTTATGGGTGCATGTGCAGCATTGGATTGCACAGATGTCATCTGAGTGCAGTGCAGTATATGCTGAGAGAGACAATGCAGAAAATGGAGAGATTAATCTCTCCTTCTCCCAAACTGTGATCTGCTTCTTGCATGTGGAAGAATCCGATCACAGTAGGACACTCGGCTCACACTCACAGCAGAGTTTGAGCCAAGTGTCCATTTGCACATAGCATCAGATGCTGTCACATTGGTTGCCATACACTTGTCTGCTGTGTAATCTTGCCCCCACCATTGATCAACAGCTGTCAGTCAGTGGTGGGGTTACACAGGGCCTAGCATTTTGAGAACTGCTAACTCTGCAATAAAGAACAGGAATTATATCAAAATGACAAGCAGTTCAGTAAGGGACACATAGCTGCAATCAGGTGCTCAGCCCCTAAACCAGCTGCTCAAGTAAGTGAATACCTGCTGACAGTTTATTTTTAACCCCTTCAAGACCGGTTATTTTTTTTTTTCGCCATTCTTCTGAGACGTGTAACTTTTTTTTATTTTTCAGGCAATATGGTCATGTGAGGGCTAATTTTTTGCGGAACGAGCTGTACTGTTAAATGAAGCCATATGTTTTACCATATAGTGTACTGAAAAACTGAAATTCCAAATGCAAAAAAAGTGCGATAGCACTATTCTCTTTGAGATTTTATTCACACTGTTCACTATATGGTAAAACTGATGTGTTGGCGTGATGCCTCAGGTCAGTGCGAGTTCGTAGACACCAAACATGTATAGGTTTACTTTTTATATAAGGTGTTAAAAAAAACAACCCGAAAGTTTGTCTGAAAAAGTGGCGCACGTTTTACGGCATATTCTGTGACCCGTAGCGTTCTTATTTTTCGGGATCTATGGCTCAGTGACGGCTTATTTTTTTGTCTCGAGCTGACGTTTTTAGCTGTACCATTTTTGCGCAGATGTTACATTTTGTTCGCCTGTTATTGTATTTTGCACAAGTGGTGGCGACAAACTTCATTTTGGCGTTTGGAATCTTTTTTGCCGCCACGCTGTTTACTGATCAGATTAATTGATTTTATATTTTGATAGATCGGGCGTTTCTGAACGTGGCGATACCAAATGTGTATTTTTTATTTTTTTAACCCTGTAATTTTCAATGGGGCGAAAGGGGGGTGATTTGAACTTTTTAGGGGTGTTTTTACTTTTACTAGTCCCCCTAGGCGGGCTATAGTGATCAACAATCCGATCGCTCTGCCCTATCTGCTGATCACAGCTATACAGCTGTAAACAGCAGATACGCTCACTTTCTGCTTCACTGGGCTGCAGCCCGAGTGAAACTGAAAGTAATTCGTGTCAGCTAGAGGAGTCATCACATGACCCTGTGCTACCATGACAACTACTGGAAGTCATGTGATCATGTCACGTGACTTCCGGTATCGGGTGGTAAGTAAAAGTTTATCGCGATTATGATGGAGCTGTCACATATTGACAGCGCCATTTTAAGGGGTTAAACGGCACGAGCAGATAACTATTCTGCTCGTGCCTAGCAGGCACACATCTCAGCTGTGAAAATCAGCTGAGATATGCGCCATCGCGGCATGCTGCTGGCGTGAGACCGCGGGCAGTAACATAATGACCGCTAGGACATATTACTGCCCGCGGTCGTTAAGGGGTTAAGAGATGAGGGTTGTGGTTTTTTTGTTTTTCTTTTTTAAATCTTTATTATTCACAACAGCGCACAATAAATCTTTGTTCACAACAGTGCACAGTCATCTTCCGTATTCAATAAAGCTTGATTGGCTGCACTGCAGCCTTTCAACAAACTTTATTAATATATGAACAAAACTCAGACGCACATGGCCTTATTAAAAGTTCGAGTCCAAGCCATGGACAACCCAGTGTCTGGTGCAAGCCCCAAACTTTACAGTTTGACTTTGCTAGTCCCTACTTCTAACACTACATCCTCACCAACATAAAGAGTGCTCCTTATACACTTTGGACTGCCTATTGGAAGTTAAATACCAGCTAGCTATCATTTTATAGTGGCACTTGTGTAGTATAGAGAATAGTTTAGATGAATGTGTTAGACTAAGGCAGTTTTTTGCATTGTTCCATAGTAGTTGTGAGTTTAACTCCATGCCATGGCCACATTCCGTTCTTCCGTTCTTGCACTTTTGTTTCCACTCCCTTCTTCCAATAGCCATAACTTTTTTTTTTTTATTTTTCCATCCCAATTAGTGGGTTGTACTTTTGATTGACACCATTGATTTTTACCGTCTAGTGTACCTGAAAATGTGGAAATAAATATTCACATGTGGTGAAGTTGCAAAAAAAAAGTTCAATTTAACTTTTTTTTTTTTTTAATTTTCCATTACAATATGTAGCAACATCAGTGGTGTAATTTGAAAATTAGGACTTGTCCTGCAAAAGGCCTCATGACTGAAGAATAAAAAGCCAGGGGTGAAGGAGTTAACGATTAGAGAACTGTCTGAAGAAGTCACTCCAATGTTTTTCATTGGTTAGCCAGATTGTTTAATTAATTTTGTAAGACATTAGTAGCAGAAATATTAGATCAAAACCACCAAGTCTTTTTGTTTTTCATTAATGTAAATTTAGAAACTATTGGTTTCTTACTATTCCATACAAATTTAACAATTGAATTTTGATGACTGGCTAAAGAGATTACTTTAAATATTTAAAGTAACTTGGGTAACGTTTACATTTTTAAAGTTAATATTTTTGCTAGCCAGGTTAAGTCTCTTATAAGGAGTTATATCATCTTGAGCACAGCAAGGTGTTTTGCCATACGCATGGGTGTGACATCTGTATTTGCATACATGTGACATTACCAGAGAAAACACATGCCTGTGAAATAAAAAGATTTTGCATATTCACCTGTATCCAGCGGTGCTGTCTCCAGCTCTGCTGCCTCCTGCTTCTGACCCCCGCTAATTATACTCACTGAATATTCACTGTACCTCGGAGCTGGAAGCAGGAGCATCGCTGTGAACAGCATCGTTATGGAGAGCATCGGGGACAGCATTGCCGGTGACAGGTGAGTATGCAGCAAGCAGTTTGTGTGTAGTGATGTCCAGGAGGTCACTGGAGTTCCTAATCAACTCTTATGAGCTCCTAATGACACCCCCGCGACATTTGTGCTACAGCAGGTGTCACGACGTTGACTTAACGGGTTCATCAGAGTTCATTGGGAACTACGATGACCTCCTGAACGTCACTGCACACACACACTGCTTGCTGGATACTCACCTGTCTTTGGTGCTGCTCCTGCTTCCAAGGCCAAGGTGCAGAGAATATTCTGAGCATAATTAGCGGGGGTCAGAAGCAGGAGACAGCAGAGCCAAACACAGCAGTGATGGATACAGCTGAATATAGAAAATATTTTGATTTCGAAGACCTGTTTTTCTCCGGTACTTGATGTCACACAGATTACATCAGTATGCGATCCGTGTGACATCAGTGCTGCTGGTGAAAAAAACGTGTGTGTGTGTGTGCGCGCGGCCATGAGGGATCACATGGTCCATGTGAAGACACGGACGTGTGTGTGTGTAACTCCATAACATGGGTACATGTGACATCACTGTTAAACGCATATCACACGTACCTGAAACACTGATGTCTGATACAGGCCTAATGTGGATTTATCAAATGGCCTGAACCACTGACCAATCTGACACTATAAGTGACACAGTGGCGGGGGGAGGGGTGTAACTGCTAAATGTTAACTCAAATATGGCGCGTCTTCACTTTGCACTGTGCCTCAAAAGTAGTTTTCGACCACATATGGAGTATTGGCGAACTCGGGAGAAATTGTGTGACAAAATGTTAGGGTCCATTTTCTCCATATTACTTTTTTCCCTATTCACCGCCCAATGTTATACATCAAGAGGATCTTTGATTGTGACATGGCGTTCTCAATCTTTTCCAGGGGAAATGGTGCTTGAAAATGAATATGGCACTCCCTTTTGAGCCCTGCCGTAAACCTAAACAGTAGTTTTTGATTACATATTACATATGTGATATGTCTACTCAGAAGAAAATGCACCATACAGTTTTTACTTTTGTGGCAAAATATATTTTCTCAGCTCAAGATTACAAACTTCTGTGAAGCATCTGTGGGTTCAAGGTGATCACTCCTAAAAAAGAATATATCTAGGAATTTGGTGATGTTTCCAAAATGGTGATAATGTTGCGGGGGTCCCGATTGGGTGGGAGCAGAAGCGCACTCATTCTCCCAGACAGTCATGTAAGCCGAGCTCCTGATGGCGCGTGCACAGCTTCTATGCTCCTGCGATCGCCAGGATGTACCATTACATCCAAGGTCGGAGTAACCGCAAAATAGAACGTACTGGTACATCCAAGGTTGTGACTGTCGTTAAATCTCTAAACTATGTTAAAGCATTTCTGATGGAAGAAGTCTATATGACCATGTAGGTCATAAAGAGCAGAATAAAACTATACTGTAATTTCAGCAATCCAGTGTCTCATTCCAGAGAAATCCATGTCTTTCATATATGTAAATGAGCTGGTCCAGGCTATGAGCCGGACATAGATCTATAAGAGAATCTGCTATCAGAGGTTATTTTATATAAAAGGGGCGTTATCAGTGTGAGACATGTAATGGTTGACAAATTCCTCTCGAATACAGTTGACCTAACACACTACAGCAGAAGTGAACTTTGTCTTGTTCCTAAAAAAATAAAACATTTTGCAGCTGCATTTGTCCTCTCGCAGATTCTTCCATTTCACAGGCAGCCAGTGTAGGGAAGAGCAGTACAGCAGAGCTGATGGCACTGTGAGAAGACAAGCGCTTATGTTTCTAATGAGACAAGGTTTATCCTTGCTGTACTGCTGGTTATAATCAGCACAGGTCTGCAGCAGAACAGCCAGCGCTATGAGAAGATCTGCTGCTGCAAATGTTTGTAATGGGACAAGGTTCACTTCTGTTGTGTGGTGTTAGTGCTGATTCTCAGAGCTGTCTGATTATGAGCGAGGTGTCAGTCATTACATGTCTCACACTGGTATCTTCCTTTTATTTAAAGGGAACCTGTCAGCAGAAATTTCGCCCAAAACCTAAGATTCCCCCTCTGCAGCTCCTGGGCTGCATTCTAGCAAGGTCCCTGTTATTATTGTGCCCCATGTGAGACCAAAATAAAGGCTTTATAAAGTGGTACCGTTTTGTATTCAGATAGTGTAAATGTGACACGGGGGCGGGCTCTCTGGCGTCCGTTATTCTGCCCCCTGGTCCTGTATGCCGCCCCCATCGCTCCTTTCCATAGCTGATGCACCACCCACTGCTCCAGCCATCCCCGTGCATGCCCAGTGCCAGTCTCACGGGACTGAGCAGTGTGACCGCTGGTGACGTGTGCGCAGGCAAGTGATTATGGGCGGGGCTGTGATTGTTATCAGCAAGTACCCGCCCATAATCTCGTGAGCGCGCAAACCTCACCAGCGGTCACACTGTGCTCAGGGTAGTGCTAGACTGTATGGGCTGCTTCCAGGGATGACGTCCCTTTTGTCACGTGATAGTATTTTGAACACGCCCCTATCACGTGACAAAAGGGACGTCATCCCTGGAAGCAGCCCATACAGTCTAGCACTACCCTGAGCACAGTGTGACCGCTGGTGAGGTTTGCGCGCTCACGAGATTATGGGCGGGTACTTGCTGATAACAACAATCACAGCCCCGCCCATAATCACTTGCCTGCGCACACGTCACCACACTGCTCAGTCCCGTGAGACTGGCACTGGGCATGCGCGGGGATGGCTGGAGCAGTGGGCGGTGCATCAGCTATGGAAAGGAGCGATGGGGGCGGCATACAGGACCAGGGGGCAGAATAACGGACGGCAGAGAGCCCGCCCCCGTGTCACATTTACACTATCTGAATACAAAAAGGTACCACTTTATAAAGCCTTTATTTTGGTCTCACATGGGGCACAATAATAACAGGGACCTTTCTAGAATGCAGCCCAGGAGCTGCAGAGGGGGAATTTTTTAGGTTTTGGGCGAAATTTCTGCTGACAGGTTCCCTTAATATAAGCTCTGGAGGCAGATTCTCCAGCAGATCTTCTCTGGTCCATAGATCCAACCCAAGTTGTGTATTTTTCAGTGTAATATGCTTTTTGTTGGCAAGTAATTATCTTCCATTATTATTTTACTAAGTTAACTGTGAATTTTGGTTTTGTGACTATTGGTTACCAGAAATATTTAGATACAAATACTTATAGGCTATGTGCGCACTAGAAATGTGAATTTTCTCAAGAAAATTTCTTCAGAAACTTCTGGGAGTGAAAGATTTCCAGACCTCCGGAAAAAATCCGCACCAAATCCGCATGCGGATTTGCCGCGGAATAGCCGCGAATTTGCCGCGATTTTCCCGCGGGTGGTTCCCTGCGGATTTTGCATTCTGTACTGCTGAAATCCGCAGGGTACCTGCGGAAAAGAATTGACATGCTCATTTTCTCAAGAAATTTTCTCAATTCTTCTCAAGGAAATTTCTTGAGAAAAATCCGCAGAGTGCGCACAGCTATTTTTTTTTTTTTCTCATAGAATTTGCTGGGAAATGTCATCTGCACAAAGATTGCAGACATTTCTCAAGAAGTTTCCACGGCAAATCCGCGGGTAAAACGCACTAGTGCGCACAGAGCCTTAGACAAATTCCTAAACAGGGCTGCTAGGTTTTCTGTATTTTAGTTTTTCTCCTTGCCAAATAATAACATATGTTTACTGTTCTAGGGCATTATCAGATTGCAAAATCAGTGTTAGTCGTTATCAATGAGGTGTTAATAGCCGTGTGAATGAAATAAAATTATTTTAGTATCAAGTCCATTGGTTTATTAGAGATGAGCGGAGCCGTGGAAGTTTGGTGCAGCTGAAAAGGTTCAGTTTGGGACCCAGACTTGACCTGAACCCCAATGGAAGTCACTAGTTAGGCAGTTCGGGTCTACGCCCACTTGCAGCCAGCCATGAACAGAACACTTTCAGGTGTGGCTGGGTGGTTTGGTGTTTTTTTTTGTTTTTTTTTTTGTTGTTGTTTTTTGTTTTTTTTTGAGGGGGAGGGTACAAACCAAAGGGTTCACCCATCTCTGCTTATCTCTAATAATTCTATTCTATATTTAGAAATATGGAAATGAACAGTTAGGAAACAGCAATAAATAAGATTGCTCACATAAATATATAAATAACTGTACACAGCAAGAAAGTGAATAACTACTAATTATTAAATGTAATATATTTTTTTTTTTTGTATAACATAAATAAAAATATATATTTTTAAAGAATCTGTCACCTGCAAAAATGCTGTTAATCTGCAAGGTAAAAGCATTCTGAACCTGCCTAGCACATACACACTACACCATGCTGGTGGGAGGAATTCAAAGAGATCACCAGATTTTTAAGGTATAAACCAAACTAGCCCCTTAAGCAGCGCCTGTGCTGCATTCCATAAAGGTGCATTTTATGTTATCCCCTGAATCCCACTGTACACCCCACAATTACCGACTCCAGCCGCCATTATTTGAAGCCCTCACCGTCAACTTCTTCAGAATGGCCGGTGACTTGCTGCCTCCCGCACAGCAGAGCCGCGTCACCAGCAGCGTCTGCAGTGAGTATTTGGGCCCCCCCCTCTGTACCACGGGCAGCATTGTAGGAAAAAGAGAAGTTTCCAGCGCCAGGGATAAAAAATATTAAAAGTCCACTTTGTTGAAGATTAGTTAAAAAAAAATCCAGCAGGTAAGGCATAAATGTCGGATGACCAACAGAACAACGCGTTTCGACGCTCAGGTCTTAATCATGTTCAGAAAAATATAAATATAATTTATATAGATATAGATATATATTTTTTTTTTATTTTTTTTTTTTGGCAGATTTTTAGACTTTTGCCCTTTTATACTAATCATTTGGGTGTCTCTTTCTCATGCTCTCCCCAGCCCAGGTTTAGGCCATTGTTGGCTATGGAGTGCATGCATAAGCTAAAGACGGCCTTTGTGTTCAGTGTAAATGATGTTCTGGATAACGTGATGGTCATTTGAAAAGCGGCTCTCTGGTTGTAATTGTTTCAGTACAGCAGTCTGTCCGTTCTAGACCTTACACTCTCAAATGTTAGAGGTTTAATAAGAACTATCATTGGACTGAAAAATGTGTCTTGTGTGTTTCATCCAGGAGCAGCCAGTGGTTCTAATAGTCCTACCGCAGAGTCTGCAGCCATCCAGAGAGTAGAAACTGCATTAAACAACTGTGAAAGTGATGTTGGCAGCCCTACTGACAAATCCAGGTAATGGCGGAAGGGAATATTCTCTAATGATGTGAGTGTGCACCGGTGTGGATACTTGGACACTACTGGGGCATGTTTTATAGCTTCCTTGCTCACTTATGCTGAATGTATGACATGTGGACAAAAAGACTGCCTGCACTCAGCCTCATCGACCTGACGTGTGAACAGGCACATAACTGAACATGACATAAAATACAAAAAAAGACAGTTTGCGCTCTGATAATGCTAAAGTATGGAAACCATGAATGTGTGAACATGGACCTGCATTACTGTTAAGGAAAATCTAAGAAAAATTAGTTATTTAGCATATATAAATGGCCATTTGTATATCTGCCCAGTTGCCCCTTCACGGCATATCTCGTAACTGGGTACCTAACGCTATTCTGAAGCCTCTCTCTGGGTTGACATGTGGATTAGCTGCTCATTCTACCGTCAGTGACTTTCCCTATATGTAATGTTTCTTTATGCAGATGAGGCAACTTCAAAGTATAGAACTTGTGTATAAATTACGAAGACCAAGATCTTTACTTGTCAGTGACTTGAAATGTTCTACACATTCAGAGGAACATGCGTTGACCACACAGGTCCACAGTTTTACACGTAAATAAGAACGTTTCATGTTAGTTGCAATCAGAGATCTCACGATTAGTAAGGAATTTCTATATAGAAAATTGCAGAATGTTTCCTTACACAATGAATATTACATGGAAGTAGAAAAATAATGAACAAGGTTTCACTTGAAGGATCTTAAATATGTTCTTAGGCTCTCAATCCCACACAATACAAATCCTGTATTTAATTTACTCTCTTATAGCGCTATTCTACAGTGATTTACGCACGTGGTCATCACTGTCCCTATTGGGGCTCACATTCTAAATTCCCTATCAGTTTGTCTTTGGAGTGTGGGAAGAAGTCCACGCAAACAGGGAGAACATACAATTTTCTCGCAGATGTTATCTTTCCTATATAAATTGTTTTTAGCTTTCATTTAATTCCAGGTTTTCTTGCAATCCTTTTTAGAAATGTGGCTGCTTTACCTGTAACTCAGCAAATGACAGAAATGAGCATTTCAAGAGAAGATAATGCAACTTCTCCAAAAGCAGGATTATCAGAACCAGGTATGTTTTACTATCTAGATCATGATTGTATCTGGAAGTTATGGGAAATATCTGAAGGCTACTGCTGTAATATACTGTATGGATGATTCAACGAAACTCAGTGCACTGTGATTTTTGGTTTAGCTTCAGAACTCATCGATGTCTTGTACAAATAGAGTTGCTGAGTGACTGGATGAACACGCATTCTATGGATTCCTTTTTAGTTTACATTTATTACTAGGTAAGATGATAATCATATACAGTTGTGACAAAGTGTTGGCATCCTTGAAATTTCTTCAGAAAATGAAGTATTGATCTACAACCCCTGGCAAAAATTATGGAATCACTCAACTATGGGGAAAACATTATGGATTCATGAAAAACAAAAGAACGCTGCAATACATCACTAGTATTTTGTTGCACCACCTCTGGCTTTTATAACAGCTTGCTGTCTCTGAGGCATGGACCTTAATGAGTGACAAACAGCACTCTTCATCAATCTGGCTCCAACTTTCTCTGATTACTCTTGCCAGATCCGCTTATGGACCATTTTCTTCAACCTCCACCAAAGATTTTCAATTGGATTGAGATCCGGACTATTTGCAGGCAATGGCATTGACCTTGTGTGTCTTCTGTCAAAGAATGTTTTCACAGTTTTTGTTTTATGGCAGGATGCATTATTGTCTTGATAAATGATTTCATCATCCCCAAACATCCTTTCAATTATTGGGATAAGAAAAGTGTCCAAAATTTCAATGTAAACTTGGTCATTTATAGAAGATGTAATGACACCCATCTTCCCAGTGCCTTTACCTGACATGCAGCACCATATCATCAATGACTGGAAATGTACATGTTCTCTTCAGGCAGTCATCTTTTTGTTTTCTGTATGTAAATCCCATTGCCTTTAGGCGGTTTCTTACAGTTCGGTCACAGACATTGACTCCAGTTTCCTCCCATTCATTCCTCATTTTGTTTTGTTGTCCATTTCCAGTTTTGCCTTAAGTTTCCTGTCTTGATGCTTTGATCTTTTCCTTGGTCTACCAGTATGTTTGCCTTTTAACAAGCTTCCCATTTTTGTATTTGGTCCAGATTTTAGACAGTGATTGTGAACAACCAACATCTTTTGCAACATCTTTTGCAACATTGCGTGATGATTTACCCTCTATTAAGAGTTTGATAATCCTCTCCTTTGTTTCAATTGACATCTCTCTTGTTGGAGCCATGATTCATGTCAGTCCACTTGGTGCAGCAGCTCTCCAAGGTGTGATCACTCCTTTTTAGATGCAGACTAACGAGCAGATCTTATTTGATGCAGGTGTTTTCGGAATGAAAATTTACAGGGTGATTCCATGATTGATTTTTTTTTTTTTTTTTTTTTTTCTCCCCTCACAATTGAGTGAGTTCATAATTCCCGCCCCCCCCCCCCATTTGGTCTTAAAAAGTAAGTTACTGGCTAGCACATTGTTTTCATGTGTTTTTTTTGGTTTTTTTGGTTTTTTTCCTCTCGTTTCTTAAAGCCAGAAAGTTGCCTTTTTGAAATTACTTTAGTTTGGTGCCATGTCTGTGTTCTGTTTGTTTTTTTTTTTTTTTTTTGTTTTTTTTTTTACAAAAGTAAACAACTGATTGAACATCCTCAGAGCCAGGTGATTCCATAATTTTTGCCAGGGGTTGTATTGTTCCAATTGCGAATGTTTTTAGTTATACACCTATTTATTTCCTTTTGTGTGTATTGGAACAACACAAATACTTGAAAGAGGAAAAAAAAAGGCAAATTAAGACCCTTTCACACGCAACTCCAAAAATTGGCCTGAAATAATTGGTGGCACCTTCAACCTAATATTTACCTGCACACCCTTTGGAATAAATAACTGCAGTTGCTTCTTATGCCAATCAACAAGCTTCGTAAACGTCTCAACTGGGATTTTGGGTCACTTCTTTTGCAAACTGCTCAAGGTTCCATATTTGAAGAGTGCCTTCTCCCAACAAAACTTTTAGGATCTCTCCTCAGATGTTCAATGGGATTTAGATCAGGACTCATTGCTGGCAACTCCGGAACTCTTTCATTGTTTCCATCCACTTCTGCATGCTTTTTGAAGTATATTTTTGGATCATTGTCCTGCTGGAAGGCCTGTGACACAAAACACAAACCCAGCTTTCTGATACTGGAAACTTTAATTGTGACCCAAAATCCTTTGGTAATCAGATTTCATGATGCCTTACACGCAGTCAAGGCACCCAGTGCCAGAGGCAGCAAAACAACCCCCGAAGATCTTTGAACCTCCATCATATTTGACTGTAAGTGTTCTTTTCTTTGTAGGCCTCATTCTGTTTTCAATAAAGAGTAGATGTGCTTTACCAAAAAGCTATTTCCCAGAAGGATTTTGGCTTACGTACACTTTGGGAAATGGCAGTCTAGCTTTTTTTGTATTTGTGTCAGCAGTGGGGTCCTCCTGGGTCTCCTGCCACAGCATTTCATTGAAATGTTGAGAGTTCGTGCTGACACTCAAGCTGTCCTTTAGGCTCAGGGTGCATACATTTCTTTGGAACTTGATTGGGACTGCTTATCCACCACCCAAACTATCTTGTTTGCAACCTTTCATCAATTTTTATCTGCTGTCCATGTCCAGTGCCATGGGTTGCAAACTTTTTGAATATGTTGTGGACAAAGGAACATCAAGGCTACAATCCCACGATTGGTATCAGAATTTTTGATTGAAGAATTTTAGCACCATTTCTGCACCCTTTTAGTTTTATATGCGGTTTGTTTGTTGTTTTTTTTTTTGTTGTTTCTAGCTGTCTGGTGTGTCGCTCTTTGAAAGTTATTTGATTTTAAAAATTCCTGGTATTGACAGCATAATGTACATGCTTTTGTGGTGTGGTTTTTTTTTTTTTTTTTCTTTAATACGTTTTACAACGCATATGCGTTTTTACTGTGTGTCCACATCTGATGGATGTCTACAGGGAAGTTCTGCACAGAAGACTCAGCGTACCCACAAGGGAAACTGGAATGCAAAAAACGTACTGCAGGCCTAAAAAAAAAAGTAGTGAACATGAGATTTCTATAAATCTCATCCAGTTTGCTTAAACTGTAAAACGCCGTATTTTTGATGCAGCGTAAAAAGTGTGTAAAGCTAATCGTGGGCACGTACTCCCAAGCTCTCTGGAGATGGACTTGTATCCTTAAGAATGAGGACTTAAGAACCAAAATTGTGAAAAATATCAGTTCTCTTTTTGTTTTTCATGCTTAGTGTGGCACACACAATACAAAGATTGAGCCAACTTCTCCCCTTTTATCTGGTTTCAGGTGTAATTTCCATATTGCCCAGTGCCCACACCGGTTACTTGCTCGTTCACTCACCTGTTGCATCACATGCCCATTTTTTTTTTTTTTTCCTCCTGTTGTTCCAATACACAGAGAGTAAATAAACGTGTACAACAAAATCATGCATAATTGTAGTACTTTTCTAAATTTTTTTGAAATAATTTCAAGGGTGCCAATACTCAGCAATGACTGTAAATATAGCGGCCCCTTAACCTTTTAATAGCCATGACAGCTGAAGACTGCAGGAGATGTAAAATTGTAATAGGCCAGGCGTTTCTTTTATGTACTTCCATCTGTTCATTGTCTGCAATGACACTCTCCTTAGCCCACACTGCTCATCAAAGGGAATAATAGATGAGATGAGACTGTAAGGTTTTCTACCCCTCCTCTATTTTGTACATTAATCTATCCATTCGTATTCATTTTAGTTGTGACTCAGCCAAGTCCTTCAGTATCTCAGCCCAGTACATCTCAAAATGAGGAAAAATCTCCAGAACTCCCCAAGCCAAAGAAGAACAGATGCTTCATGTGCAGGAAGAAGATTGGTCTTACAGGTATTGATTGAGCTCCTTACCTTTCTGTCCTTCTGTAAGGAATATGGAAACATTATATTGATAGTACTTGCCTACTACTGTATGACAGGGTCAGTATTGTCTGGTGGCATCCGTTGTGTAGCCAGATGTCTCTCCAAGCCGAATAAAAATTGGTGATTGCACCCTAAATTATGCTGCCCTTTCCTACAGTGACCTTATCGATTGAAAGTAGAAGGTACTTTGAAACCTAAGCCACTAAGTGATCCGCCAAATGGACTTCTATAGACTTTTTTTTTTTTTCTCGCCTCCATAGACTTGAATGGGTTCGGGAGAAACCTGGATCGCATAAGTCGCAGCATGCTGCCATTGTTTTTTTCGGTCCGATTTAGGGCTGAGAAAATCGCTCATGGGTGCTGACGCACAGGCTAATATTAGTCCGAGTGGAATGTGATGTTTTATTGCATCCCACTCGCTCCGATTTTCACATTGTGTGTCTTAGGCATACCACATATGCTTGGGCAAGATCAATAACTAACTGGTGTCAGATGATTTATTGTTGAAGTCAGCGTGTACTTAATTCTTGTGTTTTCGTCCTTTAGGTTTTGACTGCCGTTGTGGGAATCTGTTTTGTGGACTTCATCGTTACTCTGACAAGCACAACTGCCCCTACGATTATAAGGCAGAGGCTGCAGCAAAAATAAGGAAAGAAAACCCAGTTGTTGTGGCAGAAAAAATCCAGAGAATATAAACCTAAATTTGTGAAGACTGAGTTTTATTTTTTTTTTCTTTTGGTTCTGATTTTAATATATCCTAGGGAAACATTAAAGAGCAGATGCATGTTTGTTTCTTTCAAATGTTAATCTTTATTTTTATTTTTATTTTTTTTGTGGTGTCTACTACTTTTTTTTTTTTTTTTTTTTCTATTTGGGATGTTTTGAGTGTTACAGGCAAAATTGAATGAATAGATGATACAGCCCTTTTTACCTTTTTGTGTTCCTGCGCTCTCAGAACTTGGACGGATCACTGCTGGCTTTACTGTTTTTTTATTTGAGTGCATATCTGATGAAATGTCTGTGCCAAAATGTAGGCCTAAAATCTGCATGCCTGCAACAGATATGTGCTATACAAGATACTGGTACTCTGTCTGGACTGTGAACCTGGTGGGCAAGCGGACTCGGATGTGTGTGCACCGTCACTGCGCTTCTTTTTTTCTTGATGATGAAACACCGTTAGATTTCCTTCCACTCTTTTTCTTAACCTTCTAACATTTAAGATGAGCAATACTCTGGTGTTTTAGACTTGACACTATTCAGCCCCTACATCGTATGTGGTGCTAGATTTTATGCTTTAGTACTTTTCAACAGTTTAGCCTTGGTTACAATTTCTCATTACTTTTTCTTTTGAAGTTGCAGAGTGTCAAATGTTCAATGGTAAAATCAACCCTGTGTCCCAGCTGTCTTGGTGCGCTCATCTAATCCTGTGGGTTTTAATGTATTTATTGTGATCCCTACAGTGCCTTTTTCTATTTCTGGCTACAATTGAGACAACCGAAATTCTGAATTGAAGGGTTCTCGGGGTTGTCTGCCTCCTTTCCTCCCGATCTGGACGTGAGCAACCATTCAATGCTTGCTGGTCTCCTATTAATAGAATGGCCTATTAGGCTGGAGTCACACTCGCGCATCGCATCACCCGGCATGGCTGCACACTCTCCGGACAGGATTATCTCAACTGCATAGAAATACATGCAGCTGACCCACTCCTGTCTGCAGTGTGTGCGGCCATGCCTGGTGCTGCGATGCGAGACTCGCGTGAGGCTTTCGCAAGTGTGACTCCGGCCTTAGAGAGAGAGAGAAGGGTGCAGAATACCCCCTTCAGTTTCAATAACTTAAGCCCGTAGTGTCAATCATTAAAGTATAAAAACAAGAGCTTCAACTTTAGCTTGCCGTGCACACTTTTTCTTTTGGATTTGGTAAGGTAATCTAATGGCTTTTGGCCATAAATGGAGGTTTTCCAATGTGACTCACTTGCACAGATTTGCATGAGAACCATACCTTACTTGGCTGCTGTAGATCCATTTTCTTGCATAGCGTTGAGGTGTCAATGTTTTCAGTTCTTCCATGAGTGCTACCAGGAACCACAATGAGGGGGGGCTGCTCACCGTATAGTTTTTCAATTGTATTTGGGTGTAGGACTGTAATTTTCTTGGTTTTATTGCATGGGCTGCATTATCTACAGCTTTGTATAAAAACTACTCTAGAAAAGACAGTAAACTTCACTGATGCTTGTCTGGTAATTTCACTTCTGTGTTATAATGGAAGGTTTGTATGAGAATTATATCCCCACCCCTCGTTTTTGTTTTTGCTCTTTTTAGATGAAAATAATTTTTTAGAGTAGTGTTGTAGTATTGCCCGTTCTCATCTGTATATACTTAATGTATGTTCACTCTCGCCTACTTTTAAGATTTTATTGTTTTCTGCCATCAACTCCTTTTTACTCCTCCCAGGCATCAGTTTTTCTATTTCGTTTATTTTTTTTCTTTGCTTTAAAACTTGTATTTCTGTTCTGAGTTACTAGATATGCAAATGTGTACAGATAGTTCATATTTATGTATTGCACATAATCATGCTATTCAGCATTTATGCTATATTGTATTATGTAAATAATAAAATGATGTACAGAGGGAATCATGTCTGTGCCATTGACTTGCATTTTAAACCGTTAATGTGACTGAAGCTTCAAGTAAGATAAAATACCATTGTTAGAAACTGCTATGTATTGTCACGTGTATGCTGCCAACATATGCTCTCAATAGAGATATGGAGTCTTGCTTCTCCGTTAAGAGGGACTCTGAATTTCTAACTTTTTTTTTTTTTTTTTTTTTTTTTAAGGGAATCTTACACCAGGTTTTTCCTACCCCATGTGAGCTCAACGTTTATGTAAGGGCAGAGACTTATTCCAGTGATGTAGCACTTATGTTCCTGCACTTTTGATTAATCACTGTTTTAGTCTGTCAGAGCTACCAGTTCTCTGAATGCTGAGCTCTGTACAGTATAAGGCCGGTGTCACACTTGCGATTGCCTCGCGTGAGTCTCTGATTGCATCACCCGTCACGGACTCACACACTCCTCACAGGAATGGGTCGGTTGCATGCATCTCTATGCAGCTGAGACGCTCCTGTGAGCATAGTGTGAGTCCGGAGCATCTCAGCTGCATAGAGATGCATGCAACCGACCCATTCCTAAGAGGAAAGTGTGAGTCCGTGATGGGTGATGCACAGTGAAACTCACGCAAGATACACGTGAGGCAATCACAAGTGGGACACCGGCCTAGCTCTGCGTATAAGCAGAAAGTTGGCAGTTAGTGATGTGGGCTGTGTTCTACAGAGTACAACCTCGCAGCAGATTTACTAGTGATTGTCTCTTGTTAAAGGGAATCTTTCAGAAGGTTTTTGCTGTGTAATATCTGGACTACATGATGTAGGGGTTAAAAATAACAAAACAAACTATGCCCCTCATGAGGCTGAGTGCTGTTTACTTAATGCAAAGGCTTGATCACCAATGATTATCATTGCTGGACTGCAATGCCACACACAGCAGTCCAGCATGGCCCCTCCTGTGACATCTCACTGTCGATGTACAATCTGTAGAGAGCCTGGTGTGGGTGGGTACAGCTCTCGTATCTGCTAGATGGCTAAATCTAAAATCTGTGTCAGACTGCACCCAGTAATCTAAGTGATACGTCTTTGGTTTCAGGATCTCTAGCCCTACATTATGCTGCTCTCAGATGAGGCAGCAAAAATCTGCTGACTGTCCCTTTCTGATAAAACGTTTTATCAAAACTACTGCAAGCAGCCCATTAACCCTAGAACGCGCAAGCATAACAATCTACCATAGAAAACAAATTACCTAGCAGGCCTGCGAGGCCCCAGGTATGCGTTCTAAGGTTGTCACTCACCATAATTAAAGAGTCTTTATTATGATGCTGTCAGATTAGGTAGTGAAAACCTGGTGACCTTCCCTTTTTAAAGAGAACATTGATATTATGCCACTTACTAGAATTTGGCAAGCTTTTTGTGTTTTTGTTTTGGGTTTTTTCCCCCAATTTTTTAAATTCCACAGTTCTAAATCTGGCATAGTTTACCTCCCCCCCACCCCATTCTTGTTTCTCTGTTCTTGAAAAAATATTGATCTGTTCCTTCCCCCACGTACCCTTTTTTATGTAAATCTTGCCTTGTGAGAGTGGACTTCAAATTTACTGCAGTCTTTTTAAGCACCATGCCCACGACTAGATCTGCATACAAGGAAGAGGGGGCTATATAGAAGAAACGGAGGTGCAGGAGTCAAAATAAGCTACTCCATACTCAAGAGCAGAGAGGCATTTACAGAAGGCGCACAATTACATATTTATGGGAAATGACAGGTACTCTTAAGTCTTTGAAAAGACTGTCACTGGCCTAACTCATCAAACTGCTGGTGACCAGCTGGTATTGCCGGGAAGTGTCCCCTACAAGTACAGTCGTGACCGAACGTATTGAAGCTGAAAATTGTGAAAAACAATGTCAGTGATAGGTCTTTTAGTCAGACATTTCTATGGTTACTGAAGCACAATTTATAAGTATTTTAGAAGTTTTTACACTTTGACGATTTAATGAAGTTTGTGCGTAAACCTCACTTTTTCCAGTATTCTTTTAACCCTTTATTTTTCAATACTTCTGAAGTTCACCTAGACATACTGGATATACGTTTCTGGACCAAATCCTGACTGATGACAACTCATTCTTGTCTAATCAGTGCTTGGAGTTTATCACCATTTCTATTTATTATCATTTATAGCGCCACTTATTCCATGGCGCTATGCTTTTGTTTGGCCATATACTTTCAGCACTGACCATGGATTTTCAATGGGATTGAGATCTGGAGACTTTTCTGGCCAGGGACCTAAAAAGGTTAATGTTTTGTTCACCGAGCCACTTGTCACATGGTTTCAACCATGCCCCCCAAAAAAAAACCCTAAACAACCTTTCAACTAATTGCTCTAGGATTGTTGGGATAAGTTGCTCCTGGATGATGTTTAGATACCATTCTTTATTCATAGCAGTGTTTTTGGGCAAAATTGTTAAACTCCAAGCACTGATGAGAGAATAATTTGCTATCTGTCTGGATTTGGCTCAGAAGTTGACATGCCAGAGTGAATATCAATACCCTTGGGGGAAAAAATAAGGGGTCACACTGAAAATATTGAGGTTTTGCACAATTTTGATGTATTTGAAATATAACTTATGAATTGTCTATAAACATCTGAATAAAATATCTAAAACCACGGAATAGGCAAACTTTGTGACCAGCAACATTTGTGTTGGTTTCAACTTTGTCATGACTGTAGTACTACGTAGCATCCATTTAAGTAAATTAATGTCCATAGGATTTGTGGAAATAGTCTGGATGACAGCTGACTGGCTCATGGGAAGGTGTTACCAATATCTATTAAGTCTTGTGCCATTATAGGGTAAATAAAGCTACTTTTGTTTATACCCATTATTTTTGGGAAATGTTTTTGTTTTTAGGTTTTGGGGTTTTTTTGCGTTTTAAGTCTTAAGCATGATTGCCACAATATGACTCTGAAAGCTTCAAATTCTATGAAAGACATTGTCACTTCTCCACAATGCCGGAGTGCTGCGGGTTGCATCACTGAGACCTCATGATCACTAGAACTGGGCTGCCACTCCATGTGTATTGGACTGCCAGGTACCTGAGCCATTCAGACTATGGAGCAGTAAGGCAGAATAGGTGATCCATACCTGGCTTTGGTGTTCTCGAAGAGATGATCAGGGACAGGGGCACTTAGCTGACAGATCTCACCCTAATATTATATTATTTACTTGTGTTTTTGATATGCCTTTATAAGATTTATTGTAATGAGTCGGTCTGAAAAGTTCTTTCATAAAGTGGACATCACCTGTCTCCACTTATTCTTTCCCAGTGTAGGGCACTTGATCAGTCATTTGCAGCATATGGAGTATTCCTACACTGTGTACAACAAATAGTGAAAATGTAGTCTTGATCATTTCTGTCACTACGGACCTGTCCTCATTCAGGACGTCCAGAAGAAAAGCAAGAGTGAGCGTCAGGTACCCACATACCGGTAAGATTTTTTTATTTTTTCCAGAAAATCATTTTAAAAGCATTCTCCATTTTTGTAGCCCATCTCTGGATCCTTTTTCTATTTCATCAATGCCTAGAGACAATTTTTTATTGTGCCAGGTTTATCAGGATATGATATAGGAATAGCGTGTCACTTACTGGGTTATGTAGTGTAGTTTTGATAAAATCACTGCAGGAGATTATCATTAGAGGACAACTTGGTGTGCTGCCAGGGAGTCCAGAATATTAATGACCTCTGTATAACTGCTAGATCTGCAGCAAAGATATTTATTTTTTCAAAATGACGGCAAACCGCTCTAAGTGACACGTAGCTGGAATCAGGGTCTCTATTTACATTATGCTGCTCTCAGATTAGTAAAAACCAGGTGACAGTTTCCCTTTTAAATTTCCTGCATAGATCTAGATCTGTCAGGTTCAATACAGACATATAGTGTATAAACTAGTGGGTGTTTATTTTGTGCGTGGGTATCCTGTAAACGGTATACAGTTTGTTCCCAGGTTGTCTATCTATACAGGACACATAAAGCAATGTTCAAAAAAAAAAAATCCGATCATGAAGGGAATTGAAGAAACATCACAAATTTATCTAAAACATGGTATGTAATTATGGTCTTTTACTTTAAAGGGTATTTCCACTTTCCACTACAGTTTGCTGTAAATGTCTGAGAAGCTTGCCCACACCTATCTTTAGAAATGGGGTCCGACCTCCCCCCACTGAGCGCTATATCCTGGCAGAGAATTAAGTGGCTGCAGCTCTCCATGATTTTCTCCTTTTGTGTAGTCTCCTGATAGCTATCATTTTAGATTTGACCTTGCTGAAGTCTTGGTGGGATGTGCTGAGATTTAAAGGGGTTCTCCAGGATAAGAAAGTGTCTGCTTTCGACCTAAAAACAAGGTCAATTTCACTTCAAGATAGCTCTTCGACTGTTGTGCCAGATGCAACTCATGGAGATGTGGGCTGCTTGGTTTTTGTTTTTTTTTTTCTTTATCCTTTATACCCCTTTTAAATGTTACTTTTATTGTGTGAATTACAATGCTGACATGTAGAATATATTTATGTTTACCAATGTTTATTTTTTTAATAAAGTTTAATTTTTTCAAAAATTTGTGTTCTGTATTAATTTGTCACTTTTAAAGGTTAGATGTGTGAAAATGTTTCAGGTGTCACAATTTGACCATCAAAGGAGTTTTCAAGGCTTGACATACATTTCTGTAGTCACTGTGTCAGCGGATTTGCAAAGCCTGACACCAGGCATAAATCACAGTCAGATTTCCTTCAATTGAGCAGGTGGTCACATGACTGCCAGTATACACTGCCTTGCGAAATTATTTGTCTCCCTTGAATTTTTCCCACATTTCAGGCTTCAAACATAAAGATAAGTTTTAGTGTTATGGTGAAGAATCAACAAGTGGTACACAATTGTAAAGTTGAACGAAATTTATTGCTTATTTTAAACTTTTTTAAAAAATAATAAACTGAAAATTGGGGCGTGCAATATTATTCATCCCCTTTTACTTTCAGTGCAGCAAACTCACTCCAGAAGTTCATTGAGGATCTCTGAATGATCCAATGTGTGTAACCTAGTCTCTGTATAAATGCACCTGCTCTGTGATAGTCTGTGTTCTATTTAAAGTACAGAGAGCATCATGAAGACCAAGGAACACAACAGGCAGGTCCGTGATACTGTTGTGGAGAAGTTTTAAAGCCGGGTTTGGTTAAAAAAAAAAAAAAAAAAAAAAAATTCCCAAACTTTAAACATCCCAAGAAGCACTATGCAAGCGATCATATTGAAATGGAAGGAGTATCATACCACTGCAAATCTACCAAGACCTGGCCGTCCATCCAAACTTTCATCTCAAACAAGGAGAAGACTGATCAGAGATGCAGCCAAGAGGCCCATGATCACTTTGGATGAACTAAACAGATCTACAGCTGAGGTGGGAGAGTCTGTCCATAGGACAACAATCAGTCGTACTCTGGACAAATCTGGCCTTTATGGAAGAGTGGCAAGGAGAAAGCCATTTCTCAAAGATATCCATAAAAAGTGTTGTTTAGAGTTTGCAACAAGCCACCTGGGAGACACCAAACATGTGGAAGAAGGTGCTCTGGTCAGATGAAACCAAAATCGAACTATTTGGCACAATGCCAAACAATATGTTTGGTGTAAAAGCAACACAGCTCATCATCCTGAACACACCATCCCCACTGTCAAACTTGGTGGTGGCAGCATCATGGCTTGGGCCTGCTTTTCTTCAGCAGGGACAGGGAAGATGGTTAAAATTGATGGGAAGATGGATGGAGCCAAATACAGTACCATTCTTGAAGAAAACCTGTTGGAGTCTACAAAAGACCTGAGACTGGGATGGAGATTTGTTTTCCAACAAGACAATGATCCAAAACATAAAGCAAAATCTACAATGGAATGGTTCACAAATAAAGGGTGTTAAGGGTGCTTTACACGCTGCAACATCGCTAGCGATAGCACCCGCCCCCGTCGCTCGTGCGACATTTCGTGATCGCTGCTGTAGCGAACATTGTCGCAACGGCAGCGTTACATGCACATTCCTTGACAGGGATGTCGCTGTGACCGCCGAACAATCCCTCCCTCAAGGGGGAGGTGCGTCCGGCGTCACTGCGGCATCACTAAGCGGCCGGCCAATAGAAGCGGAGGGGCGGAGATGAGCAGGACGTAACATCCCGCCCACCTCCTTCCTTCCGCATTGCCGGTGGACTCAGGTAAGGAGATGTTTGTCGTTCCTACGGTATCACACATAGCGATGTGTGCTGCCACAGGAACGACAAACATCGTACCTGCAGCAGCAACGATATTAAGGAAAGGAGCGACATGTCAACGATCACTGTTTTTGAACGATTTTGCAATCGTTGATCGTCGCTCCTTGGTGTCACACGCTGCGATATCGCTGTCGGCGCCGGATGTGCGGCACTAACGACGTGACCCCGATGATATATCTGTAGCGATGTGGCAGCGTGTAAAACACCCTTAAGCCAAGTCAAAGTCCAGACCTGAATCTCTGGAAAGAGCTGAAAATTACTGCTCACAAACGCTCTCCATACAACCTCACTGAGCTCAAGCTGTTTGCAAAGGAAGAATGGGCAAGAATTTCAGTCTCTCGTAGCTATACCCCAAGCAACTTGCAGCTGTAATCGCAGCAAAAGGTGGCGCTACAAAGTATTAACTTAAAGAGGACGAATAATATTGCACACCCTACTTTTCAGTTTATTCTTTTAGAAAGTTTAAAATAAGAAATACATTTCGTTCAACTTCACAATTTTGTCCTTGTAGTTGATTCTTCACCATAACATTACATTTTTTAGCTGTGTTTGAAGCCTGAAATGTGGGAAAAAGGTTGAAAAATTCAAGGGAGACAAATACTTTTGCAAGACACTGTATGATCTGCATAATAGCAGTCACATGCAGACCAGATTCTCATCTGCTTCTCTCAATGTTCCAGATGAAAATCTAGTGGACACGTGACCAATACTATGCAGAGCACACACCAGTGATTTACTGCCCGCTCAATTAAGTACAACTTTGACAAAAACGTACAATGCCAGGAATCGTCAATATGCAGTACACAGTGACTATATACAACTAAATACAATAGAGAAAAAAATAGCCAATAAAAATATCAATTATATCTTATTGAATAACGTTAAAAAATATATGTATATCGAAAGGTGAAAAAAATAACCAAAAAGAGGAGCAGCACAACAGAGGAATGTATAAATCTAGCAGCAAAAATAATAAAATAGCCTTAAAGAATCTTTAAAATTCTGTCCCCCACAAAAATATATAACCTGGGGGAGAAATGAATCATACCCAATACTAAGGACAGGAAAACTTAACCATGCATGTGATAATAGTAGTAAGATCTGCTGACAGAAGAGCAGGCTCTGACTCAAGTTATACCATATAACCATATAAATATTTAATAAACATAGGAATTGGTATTAGGAGGCATTTCCTGCAGTCATAACTTCCCTCTGCTGTGCCGCCACCAAATTCCGACGCGTGTTTCGATATGCAACCCTCGTCAGGGAGCATGGTGCACACAGTAACTGCAGAAAAGGGACATAATGACTGTTTAAACACAATACAAGGGCTTGGTGCTTTGTGGTGTGGATAGACTTTTTAAGTGCACATTCCCACCTTCTTGATTTTCCAAGTATCTCCTCCCGTCCTGTAGGGGGGTCATTGAGATACAGGGATGACAAGCAGGTAGGAAGGTGTATTTAGGTGATTAGCCATGCTATGATGCACGAGCGCCTGTACTTTGTTTGAACAGTCATTCTGAGCTGACTGTACCTTTTTAACCTAAACCCCCTCATGACCTATAATGTACTGTTATGTCATAGGTCATGTTCGTCCAATTAATGTGGGCTCACACGGCGAGCCCACTTATTTCCCCTCATGTCGGCTAATAGGATCAGTCGACATTAACAGCTAACAGGCTGTCAATCTCTGACAGTGGAATTTAACACACGCCCTGTGACCACTGGGTGTCGATGGGTTTTCATAACAGCCGGGCGTCAGGTGATGACCCCTGTCAAGGTCATGGCGTAGTTCCTGTGAACACTGGCTGAGTGCCACCATTCACAGCATTTCTGCTGTACAGAGCGATGCTGAAGTACTACTCTGTACAGCAGAAGTGATCACAGTACATCAGCTTCAAGTCCCCTAAGGTAAAAAAAAAACACAAGTTCAAATTACCACCCTTTTGCCCCACTGAAAGTAAAACAAAAAATAAAAGAAAAAAAACATATTTGCTATCTATCAAAATATAGAAGAAAATGAATCTGATCGGTAAAGGGTGTAATAAGAAAAAAAAATCAACGCCAGAATGACTGTTTCTTGGTTGCTGCAACATTGCAATAAAATTTAATAAGAGGCGATCAAAACATCACAAAATGGTATATCTTAAACACGTCAATTCAATACACAAAAAATGTCATTACTAGGGATGAGAGAACCGGTCGCGGTTCGGCTCGAGCTCGGTTCGCCGAACCGAGGTCTGGTTCGAGTTCGCTTCGGCGAACCACTCGAACCCATAGGAAACCATGGGAGGCAATCACAAACACATAAACACCTAGAAAACACCCTCAAAGGTGTCCAAAAGGTGACAAAACACTCACAACGCAACACAAACACATGGTAAAGTGACAAGGACAAATACTCATGCAAAAACAGAAGAGCTGGACAAGGAAAAAGAGGAGGAGACACAGATATAGGCATGGCATGCCCTTCTAAAATCATGTAAAACACTGCAAGGTGACTCAAAGCGGAGTCTCCCTTTTTTCCAAAAATTGGGCCACACAGACACCCCTTCAGTGGCAGCACTTGTGCCCCAGTTGTACACTTCACAGGTAGATTTGCATCAAGCACATTCAAAAATACGCCATCCTTAACCGTCCCCAGGATGACACCGGGGTAGGTAGCAAAGTCTTTGCTGAACCATGACTTGTTAATCTTGGCTCCTTTTAAAAAACACAGCAAGGGTTACTCCAAGCAGAGTCTCCCTTTTTTTCCTAAAATTTGGCCACACAGACACCACTTCAATGGCAGCACTTGTGCCCTAGTTGCAAACAGGATGTTTTGATGTGCATCAAGCACATTCCAAATCCACAAGCTCTCCCCAGGATGACACAGGGGTAGTAAATTCCTTGTGGATCCATGACTTGTTCATTTTGATGAACGTTAGTCTGTCCACATTGTCACTGGACAGACGCATGCGCTTATCTGTCAGCACACACCCAGCAGCACTGAAGACACGTTCAGAGACAACGCTGGCAGCTGGACACGACAAGATCTCCAAGGCGTAAGTGGAGAGCTCTGGCCATTTTTCAAGATTTGAAGCCCAAAATGAGCAAGGCTCCATTTGCAAAGTCATGGCATCGATGTTCATTTGGAGATACTACTGTATCATCCTCTCCAGCCGTTGACTATGTGTCAGACTTGTTGTCTTGCAAAGGATGGTCTAAAAAAATTATGAAAAGATTCCATAAAATTGCTGTTACCGGCACCAGATACGGTGCTGCTGGTACGGGTAGACTGTTGAAGATGACGAGACCGTCCCATGTTTGTTAAGTTACAACTGGGAGATTCACTCCATGCACCACGGGTGTTTGGTGGAAAAACCGAGCTAAGATCGAGTAACAGCTTCTGCTGATACTCCTGCATACGTGCGTCCCTTTCTATGGCTGGAATTATGTCACAAAATTTGGTCTTGTACCGGGGATCTAATAGTGTGGCAAGCCAGTAGTCATCATCACTTCTAATTTTGACAATACGAGGGTCATGTTGGAGGTAGTGCAGCAAGAAGGCGCTCATGTGTCTTGCGCAGCCATGCGGACCAAGTCCATGCTGTGTTTCTGGCATAGAGGTGCTAACCGTTCTTTCTTCCTCTGACATCTCCCCCCAACCTCTTTCAACTGAAATTTGACCAAGGTCTCCCTCATCCGCTGAGTCTTCCATGTCCATGGACAGTTCGTCCTCCATTTCTTCATGTTCTTCTGCACCTTCCTCAACAGTTCGTCTGCTACCATGCGCCCTTGTTGATCCCTGTCCCCCATGGTCCCATGCCTGCCGCCTTGGTGATGATGAATGTCTGGACCTTGGTGATGTTGTTATCTCTTGCGCATATGAATCCTCCTGTAGTTCCTCCCCTTCCTGTTGTCCCACCCCCTTACTCCGAATAGTGTTTAGCGTGTGCTCCAGCATGTAAATGACTGGAATTGTCATGCTGATAATGGCATTTTTAGCGCAAAACATATTCGTCGCCATGTCGAAACTGTGCAGAAGGGTGCATAGGTCCTTGATCTAAGACCACTCCATCAGGGTGATCTGCCCCACCTCTGCATCTCGTTGGCCCAGGCTATACGTCATGACGTATTGCACCAGGGCTCGACGGTGCTACCACAGTCGCTGTAACATGTAGAGAGTCGAATTCCAGCGTGTCGGCACATCGCATTTCAGGCGATGAACCGGCAGGCCGAAAGACTTCTGGAGCGATGCAAGTTGCTCAGCTGCGGCGGTTGAACGGCGGAAGTGAGCAGACAGTTTTCGTGCCCTGTTCAGAAGGCCATCTAGGCCGGGATAGTGTGTTAAAAATTGCTGGACAACAAGGTTCAACACTTGAGCCATACAAGGCACGTGTGTCACCTTGTCCAGGCGAAGGGCCACACCCAGGTTTGCAGCATTGTCGCACACAGCCTTACCAGGCTGCAGGTTAAGTGGAGACAACCATTTACCAAACTCAGTCTCCAGAGCTGCCCACAACTCAGCTACTGTGTGACTCTTATTTCCAAGACATTTCAAGATAAAGACCGCCTGATGCCGTTGCGCTCTGCTGCCAGCATAGTAATGAGGTGTGCATGATTCCTTGTGCGCAGTTACAACGCTGGTGGCCTGACCAGGTAGGCTTGGGGTGGAGGTGGAGAACCCAGACGAGGTTGAGGAGGCAGAAGCAGTGGAGGAACTTGGACAGACAGAGGATTGACGCCCAAATCGTGGGGACGGCAAGACTTATGCAGCAGACCCTTCACCATCTATCACCATAGTTACCCAGTGCCCTTTCAGCAACATGTAACATCCCTGTCCATGCTTACTGGTCCAAGTATCGGTGGTGAAATGCACCCGTTCACACACAGAGTTTCTCAAGGAAGCGGTGATGTTGTGTGCGACATGCTGGTGTAGCGCGGGCACACCTTTCTTAGAGAAGTAGTGGCGACTGGGCATCTGGTACTGGGGCACAGCGACAGACATAAGGTCTCTAAAATCCTGTGTGTCCACCAGGCGGAAAGGCAGCATTTCGGTAGCCAAGAGCTTACAGAGGGATAAAGTCAACCTCTAAGCTTTGTCATGGGTCGCAGGAAATGGCTTTTTATTTGTCCACATCTGAGGGACAGAGATCTGGCTGCTGTGTGTAGACGGTGTTGAGTAGGGTGTCCCTGGAAAAATGCAGGTTTGTGAGGAAAGTGCAGGCGTAGACATGATGTTGCCTTCATCCAACGTTGGTGCTATCGATGTCTGAGAGAGCTGTACACACGCACTTGTTTCCCCTTCCAAACCAACTGACGACCTACCAAGCAAACTGCCTGTTGCGGTTACAGTGGTGGAAGTTGTGCGTGGAAAACCAGGTGTGACAGCTGTCCCCACAGTCCTAGAAGAGGAAGAGCGCGCGGATGCACTGGAAGGGGCAGGCGGTGGATTGTCAGCTCCGCTAGGCCGCATTGCAGCACGGTGAGCTTCCCACTGGGAAATATGATATTTTGTCATGTGATGATTCATGGAAGAAGTTGTCAAGCTGCTGAGGTTTTTGCCTCTACTAACAGATTCCCGACAAATTTTACAGATCACATGATTTAGGCGATCCTTTGCAAGGTCAAAAAAGGACCAGGCTAGGCAAGGCTTAGAGGGCATGCGACCTGCTGGGCCCCCCGACTACTGCTCAGAGGCAGAGTGGTGGCTGAGGATGCAGTTGTAGACGTGCTACCAGTACTCCTCCTCTGTCCAGGTAGGCGCAAGGTAACTTCGTCGTCAGTTGCATCCTCCTCCACCGCCTCTGTTGACCTCCTCGAGTGCCTGACTGTGGGTTGACAGTAGGTGGGATCTAGAACTTCCTCATCAATTGTTGTGTTTGCACTCCCCTCACCCTGAGACCGAGCCTCTTCCTGCCCTGCCCGAATATTTAAGTTGTCATCCCAATCTGGTATCTGCGTCTCATCGTCATCAGTATGTTCCTCATTGTCTATAACAACAGGTGTTTCAGTTTGTGACAAACGGTCAACATTATGCTCAGAAACTTAGTCCTCACGGCCTGAATCTGAGTCACAAAGGTTATGGGCATCACTGCAGACCATTTCCTGGTCTGTACTCACTGTAGCTTGGGAGCAGACCTCTGATTCCCAGGCTATAGTGTGACTGAACAGCTCTGCAGACTCAGCCATCTCTGTTCCACCATACTGTGCAGGGTGGATGGAGACTTGAGAGCTGTGAGAAAGCAAGTGTGATTGGGATGACAACTCAGAGGGCTGGTGTTTGTTGGATGCGGTAGTTGAGGTGGCGTAGAGGGCACTTGTTGGACCACTTGAGATCCATTCAAGCATTTTCTTTTTTTGGCCATCATCTACCTTTTGTTCCAGTTGTTCGTGTCCGTGAAAAAGGGAGCACATCGGATTGTCCACGGTAAGTAGTAGACATCTTACTTTTGCTGGAAGATGGCTTATCTTCAGCAGATGTTAATGGAGCTTTGCCACCTTCCCCACGGACAAACACTTTTTTTCCTTTTCCAACACGCCTGTTCCCCTTTCCACCAGCATCTGTCATTTTGCCACTCATTTTGATTGCGACAAGATTGTGCACTTAAAATGTGGTAGTAAAAAATGAGAGGTGGTGTAGATTGCAGCTGTGGTCTACCTTTATTGACAGCAGAATAAACAACAATAACTATCCCTGACAATGCAACTATGGCCCTTAAACTGGCAGCACAGTTTGCTATTCTAATAGCTTAGTAAAAATGAGTTTGACGGTGCAATGCAGAGGTGCTGGAAATAGCTTGGCACCAGTGAGACACTAATGAAGTCCAACAGCCACTTTTTGGATGCCACTAAGTTTCCTCAGTGTTTGCTATTATAATGCCTTAGTAACAATGAGCTTGATGGTGCAATGCAGAGGTGCTGTAAATTGCTTGGCACCAGTGGGACACTAATGAAGTCCAACAGCCACTTTTTGGATGCCACTAACTGGCAGCACTCTTTTCAATTAAATGGCTTTGCAAAAATGTGCAGGAGGGGAGAATGCAAAAGGTGGTGGGACTTGCTTGGCACAAGTGCCACAATAATGGAGGACAGCAGCCACTCTTTGGATGGCACTAACTGGCAGCACTCTGCAATTAAAATGGCTTTGCTAAAAAGGGCAGGAGGGTACAGTGGCCGGGTTGTGGGTCAGTGTAGAGGAAAGGCAGCTTCACTTTCTATCCCTCTTAATGGTGAAATGCAGCAAGAAAGTCCCTGAGCTTAGCTACACAGACGCTGTTATCTCTAGCTGTTAAAAACTTTTTCCACGGACCTGACTGTCACCTATGGCTCTGAGCCTACTGTAATTAGCCCTTAAAAAACTTCTATCCCTATTCTGTATAGCGCTGTGTGTAGAGCATACACAGCAGGACCGGTGACAGGAGCTGCTCCAGCGGTGACTGACACCCAGACGCAGAAGGCAGATGCCCGTATTTATAATGCAGGGACATGTGACATGGACATCCTATGACACATGCCCTTGCTTATCTGGCAAAAAGTCCACTTAGCTGTGTGTGTGTCTGGGATTGGCTGACATGCTGGCCCGCCCCACTAGACGCGCACTTAGGGAAGGAAGAATATAAAAAAAAAAAATGGCGATCGCCATTATCCCAGCAGCAGTGATCTGAATGCGCAGTCCCCGCACACTATATGCTGAAATTTCATAATAGTGTGAGTCACAGAGTGACTTACACTATTACAGCGAAAAGCCAGCTAGTAATTAGCTTGGCTTTTGGCTGATAGAACCGTTCTCGAACGTAACTCGAGCTAACGAACTTTTAGCAAAAAGCTCGAGTTCTAGTTCGATCTAGAACAGCCCCCAAAATCACTCGAACCGCGAACTGGAGAAGCACGAACCGCGCTCAACTCTAGTCATCACTAAGTCCCAAATCCCAAAAAATGAGAACACTACAGGTCTCTGAAAATGGCAATAAAAGCGCTATTTTTTTTTTATATTTTTTTTTCTTTTACAATTTAAAAAAAAAAAAAAATAAAAAAAATATACAGGTTTGGTATCTATGAGCCCGTACTGACCTGGGAAATCATATTGTCAGGTCATTTTACCATATAGTGAACATGGTACATAAACAAAAAACAGTTGTGGAATTGCACTTTTTTTTTGCAGTATGACTGCACTTAGAATTTTTTTACAATATGGGCAGAATGAATGGTGTCATTCGAAGTACAAAAAGGCAGGACTGGAAGTTGAGAACATGACATTTTATACAAGATTTTAACAATTCAATAAATAATAAATTTTAGAGGAACAGTATGCTGCAATATCTACCACTTCCTTTGCATTCAAACGTACAAAAAACAATATTGATGGAAAAAATTTAAAAAAAATACTCATGTCTCTTTAAAGAAGGGAAGGAAAAAACAGAAAAACTCCAGGTGGTGAAAAGGTTAAGGCTGTACTCTCATGGTTAATTTTGCATTCACAGCTACCATGTCCACATTTCTAATGAAAATGTATGTAAATGAAGAGATAAGGCTGGTTACCCTAAAAACAGTGCATTCTCTGTATACAGTTACAATCCTACAAATAATGCACAATGGACCAGAAGATAGAATTGTTAATTGTTATGTAAATAGAGTTTTGAGTTCTATCAATCAATGGCTTAGGTCATTTGAACAGCTCCCCCTCCCTTCATGTCAGCAGATGACTGAAACTAGGTATCCTCTACTAGATCCAACATTGTGTATATATAGGATAGGTAGAAAATGACTGTCAATTTTAGATAACCAAAGAGTTGAATAGTTGTTAGGCCTAAGGCTATGTGCGCACGTTGCGTAAATTCATGCAGTTACGCTGCGCTTTGCAGCGCAGCGTAACTGCATGCGTCCTGCGTCCCCTGCACAGTCTATGGAGATTGTGCAGGGGCCGTGCGCACGTGGCGTCTCAGAGCGCAGCGCTTCGGTTACTGCCGAAGCGCTGCGCAAAAAGAAGTGACATGTCACTTCTTCCGTGCGCTTTGCCGGCAGCTCCTGCTCTGTCTATGGCAGGAGCTGCAGGCAGAGCGCACGTTCTCGCCGGCACCATGCGCTTCAGAACGGAGCTTTTCAGCTCCGCTCTGAAGCGCACCTTTTACGGTGCTGGGCTAGTACGCAACGTGCGCACATACCCTAAAACACACGGCATGAAAATCGTTGCGAGTGGAATGCGATAATACATTGCATTCTACTCGGACCAATATTACTCTATGGGGCAGCACCCATGAGCGATTATTTTCTCAGCCCTAATTGGACTGAGAAAAAAGTCACAGCATGCTGCAGGTGCAATGCGATCCTTGTTTCTCTCACACCCATTCAAGTCTATGGGGCGAGAGAAACATCGCACTGCACTCGCATTACACCAGTGTAATGCGAGTGCCGAGCGAGAATGGCAATAGCCGGCAACACAGGAGAGAGGGAGATAAATCTCTCCCTCTCCTCCTCAGCAGCGACCCGCCCCTCCTCAGTGCTGGCCTGCCCCTCAGAGCCGGCCCGCCCCCCGCAGCTGTGGTCTGATTGCATGATCGGACCTCAGTCACAATGATACTTGCATGACATTCGGCTCCCGCTGTACTGCCAGCATGAGCCAAGTTTCATGCGAGGATCGCAGTGGTCCCCTTGTGGCCTGTGCCTTCTTGCTAGCTTCTAGGTGTTAAACTAAAGGTGCGAAAAGGGCAGCAGTAGCCCAGACCCTCTGACTCCTCAGCTGTAGGGAGCCTACTTGTGATGAGTGTTGAGGTTCGTTGAACCAGCACAAACCCCCCAAAAAAAATCAGTTTGGCAGCCGAACTTGACCCTGTACAACAAATCCCATATAAGCTTATTGGGACCCGAACGTGTGAGCTGTAAATTGTGCTACACTAAGGGCTAGGGGGCTGCAAAGCAGGAGAACTATACTTAGGCCAGAGACACTTGCGAGTGACTCGAATCGCCATCACCCGGCATGGCCGCACACTCTCCTGACAGGAGCTGGTTGGCTGCTGTATTTCTATGCAGCTGAGACGCTCCTGTCCAGAGAGTGTGTGGCCGTGCCAGGTGATGCCGATGCGAGACCCATGCGAGTCACTTGCAAGTGGTACTCCGGCCTAACCAAGTCTCCCATTCTGCTGTCATAATACTTACGAGTCTGCTCATTAGCTTTTATGCATATTCACTTCTTACCCCGCCCATCCTCTGTGCTGTCATCTGTGATTGGTTGTGGAGCGTAAAAATAAATAATTGGATAAAAAATTGCACAGGGTCTCCCATATATTGATACCCAGCGCAGATAAAGCAGACAACTACAAGCTGCAGCCCCAGCTGTGCACTTTATCTTGGTTGTGTTTCAAAATACGAGGGACCCCATGGGACTTATTTCAAATTATTTAAGATCTCTTGAAGGGCTGCACTTCATCACTTTCTGGAGATTGAAACAATCCTGACATTTCACTGTCAGTAGACTACTATGAAGCACACACACAGCTTTGTCTATACAGATACGGTAAATGTCTACAATATGGACAACACAAGGAAAGATTCCTAAAAGTAAATTCTAAATGGCTGGAAATATTAAACATTAGAGGCCATATTCATCTTTGTTGTTTCTTCAGATTTCTTGAGTAATTTTCCACTTTTTAGTGGCTTTACTATTTGTGCCTTATTTTCTAAATAGTTTGTGCAATTTTTCAAGATGTCTTTCCTTTTTAAAGGGAATCTGTCACCATGTTTTTGCTACCCAATCTGAGCATAGCGTGCTGTAGAGGCACAGACCCTATTTCCAGTGATGCATAACTTAGGCTGCGGTCAGACAAGGGTATGGCATCTATTGCAAGATGCTAATCACCCTCAGCTCAGGATCTGCTGTGAGCATGAGCCGAGTGTAATCTACTGTGAGCCGATCTTGTGATCGAATCACAGGTGCGGAGAAGAGGGACAATGTGATCTTTCTATCTCCTCCATTGTCAGCCTCTGCTTGTATCGCACTGCACTCTGATGTCATCCAAGTGCAGTCTAGTTTTTCACCCATAGACTTGTATGGGTGCCAGTGATGTGAGGCTTGCTGCTAAACACAGCATGCTGCCATTTATTCCTCACTCTGACCAAAAAATTGAGATCGGCAGCACTCAGCGGTGTGAGGAGTTTTAATGTTGCTTCATGCAAACAGGTGAGACAGCAAAGGGGAGGTGAGGGGAGGGAGCAGAATGGACGACGGTACCGTTTTGCACCTTTAGGGGTGTTTTCAGGTGGACCCGTGAAAGCACCCCTAGAGGTGCGAAACGGTACTGAGTGCTGCCGATCTCAATTTTTTGGATGGATGTTTCCATTGCTTGGCAATAGCACCACGGTGGCTGCCAGTCTTCCTTTAACTGTATATCCACAGGTGTGGGCTCAGAAAAATCCTGCTGCAGGATAGTACAAGTGCAAGCGGCTCCTATACTAAGGACTTCTTGGATTAAGAAACCGCCGCCGGCAGGTCCCAATAGACGGTAAGCAGTGCCCAGATTTTTTCCTTCTACCTGCTATTACTATTCCTCACTCTGATTCGGCCTGAGAAAAAAAAATCGCAAATCGGAATTGCCCCATAGCATAACATTGGTCTGAGTGGAAAGCCACTAGTGGCATTCCACTAGTCCAATTTATACGCTTGTGTGCAAGAGCCCTTACTGGGCTGCTTGCTGTGATTTTGATACAATCAGGGATTTCCCTGCTTAGATCTACCAGCTATCTGAATGCTAAACTCTGTTAACTACACCACTGATTAGCAGCTTTCTCTGTGTACTGTACATTGGCAGAAAGCATTCAATCAGTGTTGGATTTGGGGTTAAACTGAGCTCATGCATATGGAGGACTACCTGGTAGCAAGTTTACCAATCCTCTATTCTTTTGGAGGGAAGCACTCCAATTAGGAAAATTGGACAATCTGCCAAACTGAACAACAAAGATAACTCAGAATCTTTATTTATTAGTTATCAGTCACACCGACATACATCCCCTGGGTGACCTCAGGTGGGGGCTGGTCATTGGGATGTGGCTTGGGTCCCAAAAATTATGATATCCCCATATCCTTAATCTAAGGAGGTCCCAGGTGGAAGATATTCATGCTGTATTTTCAATCATTATTTTGGCTATCAATAGGAAACATGGCATATACAACCCTATCCTTGTGGCAGATATTGATTTGAGGTTGATATGCAGATCGCACAGCCATTTAATAACGTGCATGTGGTTCCCCTCAGAATCACAATGTGGAAAATATGTCTCCTATAACTGTAAGACCTGCGCCTGTCACAAAAACCCAAATATTCATAAATGTAACACCAGTGCCCTCCTGTGTGCCTTTTGAAGTCAGGAGCCTTAGCTATCCGAGCGCTAAAAGTGTCGCTTCTCAGCCTCTTGTATACACTACATCTGGACGTGTCTGCTTTCCAGCAGATGCACCAGTTCAATTACCTGTTCACACAAAGGGGTTGTAGCTAAACAAGGGCCATTATGTACAGTGATAGGTCTTTTTTCATTTCCATTTATGATGAGCCATGTTTCTTATTGAACGGTTCTATTTTATTATTACATTATGACACTTCTCCTCTCGAAAGGTGGCATGGGAGACCAATTGTGGGTACCACTTTCCCATCACCCTGAAAGACTGTGGGTACTATTTTCCTATCATCCTGACAGGCTGTGGGTAACACACTCCTACCACCTCATAATATCTTAGGATCAGTGCTAATCATGGGGCAGCTGCCACTGACCATGTAAGGCCGGCACTACACGGGGGACTACTGAGATCGGGAGCTGAGTGTCATGCGAGTGTCACTGCGACTGTTGTCCGATCATGCGATTGGACCGCAGCTGTGGGGGGCGTGCCGGCACTCAGAAGGGGAGGGCTGCCTCTGAGGAGGGGCGGGCCGGTGCTGCGGAGGGGATGGAAGGATTTGTCTCCCTCTCTCCTCCATTGCCAGCTATTGCCATTCTTGCAATGCACTCGCAGTACACCGGTGTACTGCAAGTGCAGTGCAATTTTTCTCTCGCCCCATAGACTTGAACGGGTGCGAGAGAAACAAGGATCGCAATGCACCCGCAGCGTGCTGCGACTATATTCTCGGTCCGGTTAAAACTTTTTACGGTACAATTCTGGGGTCAACTAGTCTTTAATTATCAGGGCCTGTTTGATGGGTTGAGTGAGAACGGTGAACACTTCCAGAGCTTTGCCTTGTAGCTCTGGGGTTAAGTATTGAGCCCACTGATCATTGGACAACTGATACTGTCTGCAGGTCTTTTCAAATCCTCTCAAAATTATGTTCAAGTCCCCTTCATTTTCCAACAGGAAAATGCTCAGGATGGGGTTTAAAGCTATATTATGCAAATCCATCAGTACTATTTTATAAATAGCAGAACAGAGCTGAAGTCATGCTCTCAGCTGGTCTACGCAACTCTATGAACACAAGAATATATGGAGAAAAAAAACTTAGAGCTTAAATATGGGAATCTTTATTATACATAAACATACAAATTGCACAGTGCATATATAAAAACAAACAAGAGAAAAAGTCCTTGTAGGAACTGAGGAGAATAGTGATATTGTAACCAGAAAAAAACCTGGTACAGCCCCAAACCAATAGGATTGTTCCAGACTGAACAACGATGATAACTCAGAATCTGTAGTTATTAGATATCAGTTATTCCCACACACTTCCCCTTGGTGACCTCAGGTCGGGTCTGGTCAATGGGATGCGGCTCTGGCCAAAAATGATGGTATCTCTGATCTTCAGGATATCTGCCCCCAAGGAGGTCCCAGGTGGAAGATACTAATGCCAAATTTCCTATCATGATTTCAGCTTTGTATTGTTAGGAAACATGGTATATACAATCCTATCCATCTGGCTGATATTAATTTGGGGCTGCTGTGTGGATCACACAGCTATTCAAGAACATGCTTTTGATTTCACTTGGGATCACGATGTTGAACATGTGTCTCACATAACTGTAGAATCTACGCCTTTCGCAAAAACCCAAATATTTATAACTGAAAAAACAGATCCCTCCTGCCTACTATGTCCCTTTTAAAGTCAGGAGCCTTAGCTACCCAGGCGCTAAAAGTGTGGCTTTTCAATTTCTTGAATCCACTAAATCTGGACTCTGTCTGTTTTCTAGCAGATATACCAGTTCAATTACCTGTTCATATAAGGGGGGTGTAGCTAAACAGCGGTCTAATGTAGAGAGCTAGGTCTAGTTTCCTTTTTCAGCTTCTAATAGGTTGGTCATATGTTACCATTACATTGACACCACTCCCTTCTAGAGATTGAATGGGAGACCGATTTATAGATCGTCTCCCAAGTCCCAAGCCCATCTCCCAACACAACCTTCCTGGATCTCACAATACCCAGAGGTTAAACATATCGCTTCTTAGCATCTTGTATGCACTGAATCTGGACTTCGTGTCTGCTTTCTAGTAAATATACTAGTTCAATTACCTGTTGACACCAGAGAGTTGTAGCTGAACACAGATCAGGGCAGATATAGAGTGTTAGCTCCCTTTCCAGTTATGATGAACCATGTTTCCAATAGATTAGTTCTATTTTATCATTAGATTATGACACACTATAATGCCTTTATTGTCTATACATGTCCCTTATGAATTGTAAAGTTCTAAGGAATATGTTGTTGCTATAGAAATAAAAATCTAATATATAAAGCTGCGTGTATGTATGTGTGTGTGTCCGCTAAAAGAATCCGCACCGTCGCATTTACAATCACAAAATTTCGCCCAGACACCCAATGTGACTCAGGGAACGTCATAGACGATGTTTTGACAGGAAAATTTAACCCCGCGCTTTACAGTTACTCTCCAAAAAACCTCCATAAAGTCAATGAAGCTGCGAGCTAAAGGTTATTAATAGGAGCTGTGAGTGGTTGCTATAGGAACAAAATAAACTGTTAGTATAAGAAGCTTATGTGTCAGGTAATAAGATGTTGGTGATGAGATGGATAGAGAGACAGAAAGAGACAGAGACAGACATAGGCACAGACAGAGTAAGAGGCAGGAAAATAGATAGACAGACAGACAGAGATAGAGAGAGACAGACACAGAGATAGAGAGACAGACACAGAAATAGAGAGAGACAGACACAGAAATAGAGAGAGATAGACACAGACTGATACAGAGACAGAAAGAGAGACAGATAAACACAGACAGACAGAGAGATAGACACAGACAGACGGGGAGACAGAGACTGGGAGAGACAAACAGAGACTGGGAGAGACAAACAGAGACAGACAGAGACTGAGAGAGAGACAGTTACTATGCCGGGCAATGCCCGTGTACTACAGCTAGTTATAAATAACACAAAAATAGCAAATAGCCCTGGGGATCCACAGTAGCAATAGTGTAAATAGCTGAATCCAAGAGGAGCAGTGAACAATAGGATAAACAAGACCTAAAATATAACGTTTAATAAATATACATATAAAAATGAGCAGCAGCTCACAAGTGAGTAAGAGCAAAACAGCACACAGTATATACCAGTGCTATATCAGGGCATATCTAGACGAGCCCAAATCAGATCAACCTTGGTAATAGGAATCCAAGATGGCAACCTTCAGAAGAAAAAGGGAGCCTCCTACAGATTACCCAAGGGATGATCAGAACAACAAACAGAGACACATACCTTCTTGTTGCCAAATACTAGAGACCACAATGACAAGCAATAGTGTCTCAAGACTGCTTCATAAGGATCAGGGAAAACGTATTTCTCATTGGATCCCCTATAGGGAACGTTCTTACCAGATCCTGAAGAGATGGCAGGGCGACTGTATCAAAGTACTTAGGTCTCCTAGGGGAGCTGTCAATCAGCTCTTCAGATCCCACAGGAATGCCACAGAATGAAACTCCACATGTCATAGTGAACCTTTTGAAAAGCGGCACTTTTCAAAAGGTTCACTATGATACACGCTGTGTGCGTATCTTGGGCATGACATTTACTGCACCTTTGGCGATTTTTGAGGCAGTACCCAAGGCCTTTCACCCATACTCCCCTGATGATTGATCCCCAAGAAACGCGTTGGGAGTGAGTGTTTCTGACAGACATGTGGAGTTTCATTCTGTGGCATTCCTGTGGGATCTGAAGAGCTGATTGACAGCTCCCCTAGGAGACCTAAGTACTTTGATACAGTCGCCCTGCCATCTCTTCAGGATCTGGTAAGAACGTTCCCTATAGGGGATCCAATGAGAAATACGTTTTCCCTGATCCTTATGAAGCAGTCTTGAGACACTATTGCTTGTCATTGTGGTCTCTAGTATTTGGCAACAAGAAGGTATGTGTCTCTGTTTGTTGTTCTGATCATCCCTTGGGTAATCTGTAGGAGGCTCCCTTTTTCTTCTGAAGGTTGCCATCTTGGATTCCTATTACCAAGGTTGATCTGATTTGGGCTCGTGTAGATATGCCCTGATATAGCACTGGTATATACTGTGTGCTGTTTTGCTCTTACTCACTTGTGAGCTGCTGCTCATTTTTATATGTATATTTATTAAACGTTATATTTTAGTTATAAATAATAATTATAATAATAAAAAAAAAGTATTGAGTAGATTCCTAGTGAAGAATGCCTAACAAAATGTACATGCTACTTCTCTGGTGTCTTTGAAAGCCTAAACATATGAACAGCAAGTCATTTTTGCATAGAAATGCATTTGATCATTTTTTAGCATTTTTTGCAATGTTTTCCATGTAAAAATTGTTGGAAAACGACACATTGTGAACATACTGTATCTTAAAGCAACACATTAGGTAATGACTAAGTAGCGACTTGTTACTGTGTATCAGTTTGCCTTTAAAAAAAAACCTAGATGCTAATCTTTGGATTGGAGACTTGACACTCGGAGCCTGTAGAATAGAGGAACAATGTCCTTGTCTGCTAGGGAACAGTTATTAATTCACTATAAAAGGAGTAGAGCAAGGCGAACATTAATGACTTGACATTTTGCATTTGACTCATACTGTAGAAACTAACAATTCATGCTCTTTTGCAGAGGAAAAAAGACCTTTCCTTTGACATCTGTTAAATGAATGGAGCTGAAAAAAAATCGCTGCCAGAAATGGCCCAAGCAATGTGAGAACTGGCAACCTTCCATCTGGAGCTGGAGAGCAGTAGTCCCGCTCATACAGTGCATGCTTGGCTCTTAGCTCTCTTCTGCACTTAATGTACAAACCATAGTGTGCTAACCAACACTCAGGCAATGTTAATTCCATTTTAGTAACCCTAAATAGCTGTTGTTTTTAAGAGATATAAGTAGTAAAACCTGAACATTTTACCAGTGCAATTAAAAGGCATGACTTTTTCTTTTTTTTTTTTTTTTTTTTTAAAGGGGCTAACCACTTTCTTGGTATTTTTTATAAATGTGCTGTAAATAGCATCAAGTGCAACTTACTAATAAGTTTCTAATAAGCAGTTCAGCCGTGCTTGTTTATTCTCAGAAGTGCTGCCCATTTTAAGTACAGTTCTATACATAGCCACTGATTGACAGGTATGTGACCAGACCCGTCCATCAGCGTCTTCTATTGTAAAACACAATAGTAATATGCACTAGCATCCCATGCAAATAATCTGTAAAATAACAGGCATGTTGCAGATTTGAATACGAATCTGCTTTGAATTGATTTGCTTTGTTCATGTATTTTCCTGCAATTTTCCTGTATTTTGTTGCACTGTAAATACGCTGTCATACCTCTGCATGTACAGTCAACGGTTTTGAGACTGACACAAATTTTATTTTTCACAAAGTGTGATGTTTTAGTTTTTAACCGCTTCACGAAATCTGCCGTATATGTATGGCGCAAATCGGAAGCAGGTGTATGCAGCAGCCTCATGGCATTTAACGTGTCAGCATGGAACACACCATTCTTAGAGCCCATCAGCTCATTCGTGAAATAACCGCTGGCCATCGATTGGTTGCTACTAGTGATGGGCGAACCCCCCCGATGTTCGGTGTTCGGTAGACTCGCCCGAACGTTTTGTAAAGTTCGAGTTCGGGTTCTGAGATAACATGATCTTGCGTCCGAACACCAATCTTGTACTTTATAGTTATGTGATGGGGCGGGGGGGCTCTGTAAAATAAAGAACACAGTTAATAATAAACATTGTCATTATACTTACGGATCCCACAACGCATCCTGCAGACTCTGTCTCCCGCCACTTCTGCTTCTGAGTCTGATCATTGCTATGCCCGGTAACCAACGCTGACGATAGGACCTTCCATTACGTCATAGCCATGTGATCAGTCACGTGTGAATGTTGTATTATCTCATTGGCTACAGACTGTTCAAATGACTATGACGTCATGCAAGGTCCTGTACTGTCAGTGGATAGGGATGGACGAGCATGCTCGCCGGTACTCAGGGCTCGCCTGAGCATCTCATCACTCAGTATACTCGGCGAGTGCCGAGTACCATGCAAGATGCTTGGACACATGCTAGGCTCCCCCTCTCTGCATGTTGGCGCTCTTTACAGAGTCAGCCCACATGTAGGGATTGGCGGCCACACACTGTAATACCACAGCTGGGGAATAGCGGCACCGGGAATCAGGTGATCGAAGATCACCGTTGCTATAGTAACCCGCTTATTAGGTTACTATGGCAACAGTGGCAGCGGTGATGTCACCGCTTACCAACCCGCAGTCTGTGCTCACTCATTGAATGATTAGACAGCATGGGGAGCAGACGCGTCTTACTCCCCCCGTGCTTTCTGATATAGCAGAGCTAGATTGTTTGAAGAAGACAGAAAACCAGGATCGTGGAGGGGTGAGAGGGAGTAATAAAGATGGAGTCACTAAGTGTGTCTGTGTATTTATTTTTAATAAAGTATTTTTTCTCTGTGTGGTGTCTTTTTTTAACCCTTTATTGGAGATTCTTAATGGCTAGATCAAACTTGGCCTGACATTAAGAATCTCGGGCTTAATATCAGCTGGTAAAACAAAATTCCTTATTACCCAGCATGTCACCCGCCACCAGGGCCTCTGGAAGAGTTGGATACAGCGCCACAAGGTTGCGCTTCTATGAAAGCACCATTTTCTGGGGTGGCTGCGGACTGCAATTTGCAGCGGGGGGGGGGCCCAGAAAGCTTGGGCCACCCTGCATTGTGGATTCCAATCCCCAGCTGCCTAGTTGTACCTGACTGGACACAAAAATTGGGCAAAGACCACATAGTTTTTTTTTAATTATTTCATGAAATTCATGAAATAATTAAAAAAAGGGTTTTCCTATATTTTTGGTTCCCAGCCGGGTACAAAGAGGCAGCTGGGGGCAGCCTGTACCTGCCTGCTGTTCTTGGCTAGCATACAAAAATATGGCGAAGTGCACGCATTTTAAGTTTTTTATTATCATTTTTAAATAGCTAAAAAAAAATGGGCTTCCCTGTATTTTGATTGCCAGTCTGGTAAAGCCAGGCAGCCAGGGGCTGGGATTCCCTGCACCTAGAAATGGCACAATGTTTCCCAGCACCATTTCCAGGTGGTTTACATGGCTCGTCCAGCGGCCCTGGTGGTGGTGGCACACTGGGTAATAAAAGGGAAATAAACGCAGCTGACTCACTGCTGTCAGGAGGTTGTGCGCCGTGATGCAACACTTGCATCACGGCGCACCAGGACCTTTGAAAAAGTCATCAGCCAATGAGGTAATACAACATGCCCACCTGACTGATCACATGGCCATGATGTTATGGAAGGTCCTTTAGTCATTGTGGTTACAGGGAGGTCCCAGCAATGATCGGATGGACGTGGAAGCGGCTGGAGACAGAGTCTGCAGGACAAGTTGCAGGACCTGTAAGTATGATCATAATGTTTTTTAATAATGTGCTTTTCCTGAACTGTAACATGAACATCCCAGGAAAGCTCGTGATCTGGACTATTGAAAACAGTGAAAAGTAAAAAAAATGTTTTAAAGAAATATGAAAAAATAAAAAACATAAAAGTTCAAATCACCTCCAAATAAAGATAAAAAAACCCAGCATATGTAGTGTCATCATGTTCAGAAAATGCCAATTTATTGAAATATTAAAATAATTAACCTGATCAGTAAACATTGTCAACCAATTGAAGAACGCCAAAATTAATATTTTTTGGTCACTGCAATACTACAAAAAAATGCTGAAACAAGTGATCATAACGTCACATCTATACCAAAATGGTATCAATAAAAACTCCATCTCACCCCACAAAAAAAGTCATCACACAGCTCCGTCAACAAGAAGTTAAAAACATTACGGGTTTTGAAACTGGTGACATGCGACCCCCCCTTTTATTTTTTTCAAACTTCTGATATTTTTCACCACTAAAGTAATTTAAAAAACTGGACATGTTTGATGTTGCAGTAATCATATTGATGAGGAAAATCATATTGCAAAGTACTTTTAACCACAAAATGTACACCGTAAAACAATTCCCCCCCCAAAAAAGTCAGATTTATGTTATTTTCACAATTTCACCCCATTTTGATTTTTCCCCCTATTTTCTGGTACACTGTGGTCAAATGAATGGTGTAATTCAAAAGTACAACTCATCCCGCAAAAAACAAGCCCTCATATGTCTATATGGACAGAAAAATAAAAAAAAATATGACTTTGGGAAGAAAGGAAAGAGTAAATGAAAATGCAAAAACAGAAATTGACTACGTCATGAAGGAGTTAGGCTAGTTTCACACTTGCGTTCAGCGCATTCCGTCACTATGGAGAATAGCGCAGTCTGTTAACGCACTGCTCTATTCTCCATAGACTTATATGGATGACGCACTGTAACGCCAGTGTCTGCGTTGCATCCGCTGGATGACGCAGCGTCGTTATTTTGACGGGCGGATGGAACGCTGCATGTAGCGTTTTTCTGCGCTTGGCGGAGTGTCAAATAACCGCAACCTGCAGGAATCTGTTTGGCGTCCGTTGTTTTTATAATGGACGCCTATGGTGGCGGATTCTGTTAGAATGCGTCATTTGACGGATTCGTTAGCGCATCCGTCTTTACACAACTGCGCATGCCCAGATGTGTAAAGTCAAGGAAAAAAACCTATAATGGATTGCGTTATTTTGTACGATCTGTAGCATCCGTTGTGCCACTATATGCAAGGCATCCGTTGCATGCATCACACAACGCAATGCTACGGATCCCGTCCAACGCAAGTGTGAAACTAGCCTTAGGGTTACTTTGAACACTACGACATCGCAGCTGCGATGTTGGTGGGGTCAAATCGAAAGTGACGCACATCCGGCATTGCTGTCGATATCGTAGTGTGTAAAGCGTTTTTGATATGATTAAAGAGCGCAAAAGCTTTGTAATCGCATCATCGGTGTAGTGTCCGACATTTTCATAATTGCGCGACAGCGACGGTACGATGTTGTTCCTCGTTCCCCTGCGGCAGCACACATCGCTGTGTATGAAGCCGCAGGAGCGAGGAACATCAGCTTACCTACGTCACCGCGGCTCACGCCGGCTATGCGGAAGGACGGAGGTGGGTGGGATGTTTATGTCCTGCTCATCTCTGCCCCTCCGCTTCTATTGGCCGCCTGCCATGTGATGTCGCTGTGACGTCGCACGACCCGCCCCCTTAGGAAGGAGGCGGGTCGCCGGCCAAAGCGACGTCGCAGGGCAGGTGAGTGCATGTGAAGCTGTTGTAGCGATAATGTTCGCTACGGCAGCGATCACAAGATATCGCTGCTGCGACGGGGGCGGGTACTATCACGCTCGGCATCGCAAGCATCGGCTTGCGATGTCGTAGTGTGCAAAGTACCCCTTAGAGTGTCAATTTGCATTAACTCTTGATTTTTATCTAGAATGATCAGATGAATTGTGAAATATTGCAGTCATTCCTTACCATGAAAAATAATTTAATCCCAAAAACCCCATTTCCACTCAATATCAATCCTGCCACAAAATGACCTGCTTACATAATTTCAATAATCTTTTTGCTAACTCAGTAGAAAGTGTTAATGAGGACAAAGCACTGATGACACTTTGTCATGCCGATTGCATTATAAAAGTAGACTGGTTGCTTTAGGGTGAGGACTAGAGCTGGGTGGACTCACAAAAAAACGGGACCAGGAGTGAGAGTTTTGTAATGAGTTTCATTATGATATCCAATGTGTATATAAATATAGCCACATCAACAGCAACATAAAGTTCAGGAAAGCATCCTGATTAGAGCTGGACAGACTCTCAAAAAAACAGGACCGGTGGGTCCCTGCTCTCTTTTTAAAAAAAATCTGGGATTAATGAGGGCTGGAGTGACACACAGTTTAGATTAATGCACAGAGCAATTTATGGTTTTAACATCCCCACCAAGCAGACTATGAATAAAATAGAACATTGCCCCAAATGTAAACAGCCGAAAACGGACTTATACCACGGGATTTGGCAGTGCCCACAAAGTCAGAAATTTTGGGGAAAAATGAAGACACTTATAGAAAAAGTATGGGAAGTGGAAATGGAACTAGACCCATTGTTATGGATTTTCCACCACAGGACTAAAGAAAAGGAAGGAGGAGGAGATACATGGGGGACCACGATTCCAAGACTCTTCCATAATATTGCTATGATAGGGAAAATGGCCCTACTACGCAGATGGCTCGAGGAATCTGTTCCATCAGAGGAGGAGGTGGTCAATCAGATTAAAAAGCTGCTCAATATTGAACAGTTGGAAGCCGAAAGAAATAAGGACGAACTAACGGGAAACTTTTTTAAAAAATGGAAGAGATTTATAGTACAACAGTATGGAATTGCAGAAATACGGAAAGTGGTATCTCCTTTCACTAATACGGAATGGTATCTACTGGGAGACTTGCAAGGCACATTGGGAAAGCTGAAAATACACACGCAGTAGAGACACAACAGTAGGGCGAGACGAGGGTTTCAGAGAAATAGGGCTTCAAACGGGAATCAGAATATAGAGGAGCTGTGTGTTCTTTTGCGACTTATACCTGGTGTTCAGCGTATTAAAAATGTTGGGGGGGATAAAGTGGGAATAAAAGAGGGTGGGTTAAGACAAGGGTGGGTAAATTGGTAAGGTGAATTTATTCTTGTTCAAATGTTAGACATATTGTAATAATTCTGAAAAATGCAATAAAAATTTATGTTTAAAAAAAAAAAAATCTGTATCCGCTCCAGAATCCGCCCCCATATAAGTCTATGGGGGTCAGAATCTGGAGATTAAAAATGGTGGTAGAAAGGATAGAGGAATAGGAGCGCAAGTGGTGGACTTACCAAGGCACCCGGCAGGGCTGTACACTGCTCCTAGGCCTCACTTTTACTTCCTGGTCCGCTAATTACAGTCAGACATACCCTTACCCTGAGTATCAGCTGACTGCATCGAATCACAGGCACCAGGACAGCCGGTGGGCGGGGTAAGCAGTGAAACTGAAGGGGCCCATACACTCTAGCATCTACCGTGAGCCTAGAATTTATGGGCCTATTCCATGTTAGTGGGCGTGACTGGCTTGGTTAGTGGGCGTGTTGATGTTTCCTCTCGCCCCCCCTGCCCCACTCCATCTGCGGATCTCACCCCCTCAACCCCGCTTCTATTATAAACAACTCCATGCCAACGTGGACTTAGAAAAAGATTGTTTATTCTGTCTGGAAACATCGGACGGCATTTTGAACCTGCCCCTATTATGTGATTGGGGCGTGTTGAAATTATGTCATATCTGGAAGGAGCCCATACACTCTAGCATCAACAGTTAGTATCGTGGTAGAAAAATGTATAAATAAAACAATTGGTGCAGGGTCCTCTGGTATTCTGATTCCCAGCACAGATAAAGCACATGGTTACAGCCCCAGCCTTGCACTTGGCTGTGTATCAAAGAGCAACCGCATGCAGCCTTTTTTTTTCTTTTATATTTAAATAAATAATTTTAAAAAATGACGTGCAGTTCCCCTAATTTTGATACCCAGCCAAGATAAAGCCCCACAGCTGGGGGCTGGTATTCTCAGGCTGGGGAGACCCAGCCTAAAAATATCAGCCTCCAGCCGCCCAAAATTGTCACATCCATTAGATGCGACAAGCCCAGCTCTTTACCCAGCTCTTCCCGACTGCCCTAGTGCAGTGTCAATCGGGGTAATGAGAGGTTAATAGCCCACTGCTGCTACTAGATTATTGATGGCAGCGTCTATGAGACACCCCGCATCACTAATCTGTAAGTGAAAGTACAAACACAGCAAAAATCCTTTATTTGAAATAAAATACAAAAACCCTCCCTCTTTCACCATTTTATTAATCCTGAGACACCCCTGCAGGTCCGACGTAATCCACATGAGATGTCATGGCGATTTAGCTCTGCTACATCCAAGTCACATAGAGCGGATATAGAACATGACGGCCCGCTGCAAGTGCAGAGAATGAATGAGCTGCGCAATGAGCCGTGACATCACTCAGGTCATTTGTGGTCACCGTTGGAGGCTCCCACGGTCCTTTACCTGTTATCGCAGGTAACCCTACCTCAGGTGGGGTCACTGAGTTCACAGACCTGCATTTCCTGGCAGAAAACCGCAGTTTTTTTGCCAAGAGATGCAGATTTGGTGATAAACGTTTTACACTATGTTCCTGCACCCAAGCTACAACTCATGGCAAAAAACCCCGCATTTTTTTTTACGCTTTCTTTACATGATTTTTGGCACAGTTTTCTGCTAGGAGGTGCACATGTTGTGCTGAAATCATCTGCACCAGATTTCAGCACCAAATTTGCACCTCCTGGCAGAAAAAAAACTGTTTTCTTGCATTTTTGGGCCAAGGGATGCAGATTTGGTGATGACATTTTTACACCATGTTCCTGCACCCAATCTAAACCTTTTGGCAAAAAAAACACGTTTTATTTTTTGCCACGGGTTTTCTCACAGTTTTTTGCCACAATTTTCTGCTTGGAGGTGCACATGTAGTTGCTGAAATCATCTGTCAGGAGTTGTAGATTGGGTGCAGGAATATGGTGTAAACATTTCAGCACCAAATCTGCATCCCTTGGCCTAAAAATGCGAAAAACATTTTTTTTCTGCCAGGATGTGCAGATTTGATGCTGAAATATGGTGCAGACGATTAGAGCACCAAATGTGCACCTACTGGCAAAATACCATGGCAAATTTGCTGCGAGAAAAAAATGCTTGAAAAAAACTCGGGTTGTATGTTGTAAAATTTTCAGCACCAAATCTACATCTCTTGGCATAAAAAATCCTGCGGTTTTCTGCCAGTAGATGCAGGTCTCACATGAGGTGAGGTTACTGATTTTGCAGAGGTTACCTGAGGTCAGGTTACCTGCTGTTACAGGTGGAGGACTCTGAGAATTTCCAGCTGTAACCGCAAATAACCTGAGTGACGTCATCGCTCATCGATATTATATAGAGGAGCAGTGTGTGGTGGGGCATATTATACAGAGAGACAGTATGTGGGAGAGATACAGAGAGGCAGTATGAGTGAGAGGGGGGTATTATACCTAGGGGCAGTGTGGGAGAGATATTACAGAGGGGTGGTGTAGAGAGTATATTATGCAGAGGGGCAAGTTTTTCCAAGAGTGATAGGGAGACTGTGGAACGTTTGAGGAGTGAAGTCCTGAAATTCCTAGTGGCAGCCCTGGAAGGGATAGTCATGTATGTGTGACGCCCCTGAACTAGTCAGGGTGTCACAGGGAACTGCACTCCTTTTTCTTATGATGCAGAACCCACACTCCATGGTTCTGGGATCCTAACTATTGGTATTGCTTCCATCAGCATTCAAGTTCTAGTCACCTCACACCACACCCTGTCAGGCACACCAGTGGGTGGTCTAGCTGGAATAGGGCCACCCGCCTAGGGGTCAGGCAGGCTGCTGGGAGGGATTATAGTCAGTTGAGTGGTAGCTCTCAGAGTGAGGAGCTAGGGGAGTTGTATCTCCCTGGGAGACTTTGGCTAGGTCGCAGACCTAGGTGGTCTGGGACTGGAGGAGTTTTACCGGTCGCAGGGTATTGGAGAAAGGTGCCAGACTTAGTTTTGGAGAACGGTCGCCACCGGAATATCTAGTAACCGGACCGTTACTGAGCACGGCGGGGTACTGGACCCTAGATCAGGCAGTAGCTTCACGCAACCTGATAATTAACCTGTGGAGGATAGTCTCTTTATGAACTTTCCCCAAGAGCTCAGAGATCGAAGGCACCAACACAACGAGGTGGATAGGGCTTTCCAACCCATGCGGCCCACTGAAATCCCAAGTGCCAGCCATCGAGAGCACAGCTCCTCTATCAAAATATAGGGCTGGATCCTGACAGTTTCAGGCCCACGGGTCACTCAGAAACGTCTAAACATCAGTGCATGGAGGCAGGTCAGGACCATCAGCAATACCAACGGGAACGGATTCCTGGACGATTCCTGGACGAGCTCCCTAGAGTGGCAGTGGCACCCAGAGACTTGGTTTACTCCTGTGTCAGAGTCTACTTAATGGTCGCACCAACATCCACACAGCCTGAGTGTTTACGCTACTCCCCCTCTGCCTCCTGCCAGCTGCATGGTCTGCACCACGCTTCCCTGCGCCATCACCATCCAGAGTCCCGGGGCCTACCCTACCCACGGAGGGAACGTCATCTGGCTGCCCCGCTCCATCTCCCCCAGGTACTCCCATTGGCAGCGGCAGTACTTACCGCAAACCACGGGTGGCATTACGAACACTAATCCCCAGTAAATAGACTTCCCCCTTTTATTTTCGAGTGGCCGCGAGCCCCCGGGTCCAGAGACCCTCTAGCCACAGCAACCCCGGATCCGAGCAGTCCGACTGCTGCAGGGGCGGTACATATGCTGCAGCCCTGGGCTGATTTTTGGGGACCACAGTGTTCGAGCTGGCAGCCACACTTTCTTGGCTGCCGGCCTGTTAAATCGGCACTTGCACGCAGTGTTCAGAGGCATTAAAGTTCATCTGTGGGTGGAGCTAGCGCACTGTGTGCTCCCATCCCGCAGATGAAGAGGAATCGCAATGCTGTCAGCATCCTGCCAGCGCCAAGCTATATGTCCCCTCCACCCCAGTGTTGTATAACCCCAGTGCTGTATACACCCCAGAGCTGTATGTCCCCTCCACCTCAGTGCTGTATGCCCCCCAGAGCTGTATGTCCCCTCCACCCCAATTCTGTATACCCCAGAGCTATATGTCCACTCCACCCTACTGCTGTATACCCAAAGAGCTGTATATCAACCCCAGTACTGTATACCCCCTCAGAACTGTATGTCCCCTCCACTCCAGTGCTGTGTACCCCAAGGGCTGTATGTCTCCTCCACCCCAGTGCTGTACACCCCCCAGAGCTGTATGTACCCCAACCCCAGTGATGTATACCCCCCAGAGCAGTATGTGCACCAACCCCAGTGCTGTATACCCCCCAAATCTGTATGTCCCCTCCACCCCAGGGTTGTATGTGCACCAACACCAGTGTTATCTACCCCCAGAACTGTATGTCCCCCCCACCCTAGTGCTGTATAACCCCAGAGCTGTATATCTCCCAGAGCTGTATGTCCCTACACCCCATTGCTGTATACCCCCCAGAGCTGTATGTCCTACAAACAAAGTGCTGTATACCCCCTAGAGATGCATGTTACCCCCCACCTCAGTGTTATATATCCTCAGAGCTGTATGTCCCCCATACCAGTGCTGTATACTCCTCACCCCAGTGCTGTATACCTCCAGAGCTGGATGCCCCCAGAGCTGTATGTTCCTCTCAGAGTTGTATGTTCCCCCAGAGCTGTATGTTCCCCCACCCCAGAGCTGAATGCCCTTCTTTAGAGCTGTATGCCCCCCTCTGGAGCTGTAAGCCCCCCACTGCTGTATGCACCCCTCCCCAGTAATGTGCATGCCCCCCCAGTAATGAGTATGTCCCCAGCCTCTCCTGTGATGTATATACAGCAGTGTCAGTGGGCACTGTGTGCGGCCATGTCTGTTATTGATTGCCACCAATCAGCGCGGTGCAGCCACATGCCCAGGAGGAGCTGGATGAGAATTAAGCAAGGGAGGTGAGTGAGGCTGCTGCTTGCTTCCCAAAATTAAAAATACCTCTAAGGCTAAGTTCACACACTGCATCTTTTACTGCATTTTTGGTGCATTTTTGAGGTCACAAAGAGGCACCTAAAGGCCCACTGAGACTCTTTCACCCGGGGCCCACAAAAACCTGGAGCCAGCCCTGCCTTAAGCCATCATTCTCACCAGCTCTCTTTTTTTTAACAAAAGCCTTTATTTTATTACCTTGGCTTATGTTCAGGGGTCATCATCTCATCCACCCAATGCACAAATGTCTTTTAACATCTCTTAAATATTGTGCTCTTGTCTGTTATTCATGTGTTATTTTAATTCTGCCCAAACCATGGACAGTAAGAATTGCAACTGGGTATGTTGTTCTCCGACATGCCGGAGCATTTGAAGAGCCAACTGGGGACTACGAGAGATGAGACTAGTCTGGTGTCGCCCCTGGTGGACTTTTCCTCTCTTCTCTCTAGTTAGTTGACTGGTGTCTCCAATGTGCTTTCTGTAGTCATGCAGCCACTGTCTGATTCTTGCTGACCATGGTTTGGGTAGCAAGAATTGAGTGACAGGTTCCATTTAAAAAGGATAATTTAAAAAAAAAAAAAAACAACAACACTGCAGTGCTCAAAAGGGCTATTGGTGGCAGCATAACATGCATCCAAATTTATTTCATTAATGAATCCCTACTTTTTATGGAGCACATATATTATCAGTATTTTAGCAAGCCTTTTTAATATTAATGCTGCTATTAGAGAAAGGGCCTGCTGTTCTGCTCATTATGACTCTACATATCTATGTGGAAAATATGTTGCATACTGGCATAGTGCCCCCATTTCAAGTTGCTGTTTTGTGTGGAAGTTTTATACAGTTTTCCTTGAAAGAAAGTAATACAAACCGCTTTACATTTTCTTATGGCTGTCAGTAGGATTTTCTAAATTAATAAATGCAGTGTGACAATTTGAAGGTTGTATGAGTCTATTCAGAATTATGATGACTAAATGCCTTTGTGCTATAGCAGAGACCAGTCAATAATTGTGGGCACTTGGCTCTGCACCATTATATCTTCCCACTCCTTTTGGGTGAGTTTCAGCAATTGAGAGATTAAACCTTATAATATCAAAATTCCATCAGCTACACTAGAACGTTTTTCCTGGCACATTACCAAAAAGCTTTCTATGCCATTCTGTTCTTGATTATGAAGCCTACATGTGGCTCTCCTATATGTAATAAACAGAAGCGGTTCCGCACTGAACCGGGCAATACCTTACACAGATTACCTTAGGACAGCCTCAGTCCTCCTTTTAGAAGAAATGGTAATGGGTGCACATGGACGAGGAGAGGAGATATCCAGAACAAAAGTCCATGAAGTAGAAAACCACGGCATACACCATCCAAGATCCAGAAAGTGCTTTTTATTCCATATAACGTGCAGGTAAAATCGCGGGAAGGAGAGAACCGGGTGCAGGCTCCCCAAGGACGACGGCCGTTTCGCACCTTGGGACCCGTAGAAGCACACAAGGTGCGAAACGGCCGTTGTCCTTGGGGGGCCTGCACCAGGCTCTCTCCTTCCCGCTATTTTACCTGCACATTATATGGAATTACAAGCACTTTCTGGATCTTGGATGGTGTATGCCGTGGTTTTCTACTTCATGGACTTTGGCTCTCCTATATGTATGATGAAAAAGTGTCATATATGTCAGCACTAGCATTAGTCAGAAGGAAAATACCACTAATACCATGTTTTTCCAAAAATAAGACCTTCCCCAAAAATAAACCCTAGAAGAAATTTTCAGTCTTTTCAGAGCAAGGCTTAAATATAAGCCCTACCTTGAAAATAAACCCTAGTTGCGTTTAAATAATAAAGTGTCCGTGCAGCTAAAAAAGTTAAAGATACTGCAGGGCACTTCGTTATAGACAGCAGACACCCCCAAAAGAGAGAAAAAGAAGAGCCCACGATCATACTCACCAGGCGCCGAATGGTAGGACCTATGGCAGAATGCACACCCACACACATCAGATCACACACCCACACACAACAGATTGCGCACACAATCAGATTGCACACCCACACACATCAGATAGCACACAAACGTCAGATCGCGGACACAATCAGATCACACACCCATACACATCAAATTGCACAAACACACACACAAACATGAGATCGCACACACACAATCACACATCAGATTGCTTACACACACATCAGATCACACACACTCACCACTTCCAGCAATATTGATTGCTTCTGGCCGTCAGAGAATTCTGGGACGCAGTGCAGTGGAATGCATAGAGGACCTGCAGTGGAAAGTATCAATGAGTTCCACTGCCAAGTCCTCCATGCATTCCACTGCATTGCGTCTCATATTTCCCTGCTGGCCGGAAGCAATTGGTATCCCTAGATGCGGTGAGCGTGTGTGTGCGATCTGATGTATGTGTGATGATGATGATGTGTGTGTGTGTGTGTGTGTCGGCCAGAACTAGGGGATGAGGATAGTGTGCAGCATACCTGCTGCGAGCGCCCACCAAAGATTGCAGGGGGACCTAGGAGCCACGCAGACATCCGGGATCTGGAAAGTATCAGTCTCCTGGGAAGAGGGGGTCTGCTTTATTGGGGGGTAAACTTACCCCCATCTGTGTTTCCCCAAAAATAAGACCTACTCGAGAATAAGCCCTAGTGCTTTTTTCGTGGCAAAAAAAGTATATGACAGTGTCTTATTTTTGGAAAAACACAGAACATAGAAAAATGGCAGGCAATGTCATTGCTTATTGTGTTGTCACTAAGTCCTATAGAGGACCCACTATGACTTGCCTCCTGTTCTGCATTCTGTAGTCCCTAGTCGATCCCATTTAATGTACGTACAGCGATATATTAATTATATTCATCCTTTATTCAATTATACATTTTCTGGGAAAGATTGGTAATAACCAATACGGCTTCTACTATAGTGTAGTACATAAAGTCTAAAGGCTACTTTACACACTGCGATATCGGTCCCGATATCGCTAGTGTGGGTACCCGCCCCCATCTGTTGCGCGACACGGGCATATCGCTGCCCGTGCCGCACAACATCGCCCACAGCCGTCACACATACTTACCTGTCCGGCGACGTCGCTGTGACCGGCGAACCGCCTCCTTTCTAAGGGGGCGGTCCGTGCGGCGTCACAGCGACGTCACTGAAACGTCACTGAACCGCCGCCCAATAGCAGCGGAGGGGCGGAGATGAGCGGGACATAACATCCTGCCCACCTCCTTCCTTCCGCATAGCGGCCGGGAGGCTGGTAGGGAGAGCTTCCTCGCTCCTGCGGCATCACACGCAGCGATGTGTGCTGCCGCAGGAGCGACGAACAACCTCGTTACTGCTGCAGTAACGATAATTGGGAATGGACCCCCGTGTCGCCAATTAGCGATTTTGCACGGTTTTGCAACGATGCAAAATCACTTATCGATGTCACACGCAACGGCATCGCTAATGCGGCCGGATGTGCGTCACAAAATCCGTGACCCCAACGACTCCGCATTAGCGATGTCGTAGCGTGTAAAGCCCGCTTTAGTTTTCGCTGTTGATGGGTATAAAATTACAAGTGGGAAATATTAGACTTACCTGTAACCTAGATCGAAAAGGACTGTTCTCTTTAATAGCTTCTAAACAATGTCATTGGAGAGGCAAAAAAGCCATTAAAGGGTTTATTTTCATCATATACTGTGATTGCTAGAATATGCTTTGTGATTGGTAGGATACCCAGCAATCTCAAAACTGAAGGGACGTCAGTGGTTATTTAGCCGTGTGACCTCTTTTCTGATTGCACAGGGATAACACAATACACCTTCCTTCTAGTAATTAAAGAAGTTTTCCCACTACTAATGTGACCGCCATTCTTTTATCCTAACTCTTTCTAACTAACTGTTTTTTAATATACTACCGCTACCTGCTTTGCTCCTGTAAACGTATCTCTATCAAACTCGTAAAGAGCTATATTGTTGTTGTAGCTTTGATCCTTCCGGCTGCAGACTGGAATTGGATCAAATGAGCAGGGCACATCACTGGTAAGGTCTGAGAGGAGAGTGAAGTGTCATCTAGGCCTGTGTTACCAAACTACTGTAACTCACAGAGAGGCTGCCCCACCCCCATCAGTGACGTACCCTGCTCAGTTGGACCGATTTCAGTCGGCAGCCGGAAGGATTAAAGCTGCAACAATAATAACGGTATTTATAAGCCTATTAGAGATAAACTTACACTAGCAGAGTGGATGGCAGAAGTATATTAGGAAAGTGTTAGTTAGGAAGAGTTAGGATAAAAGAAAGAGGATCAAATTAGTGGAAAACCTATTTAAAGCTTTCTGCACAGCTGGTGGCTGCAAAGATGAAAACTAGTGGCCCCCAAAGTCCAAGGAATGGTGGAAGTTTGGGAGGTCAGCTTCCCACATTTCCAGGAATCTTTAAGTGATTTGCCATAAAGCCTTTGTTAAATGACACTTATGACTAATCTTAGACTAAAAAGTTTCCAGAAACCCATATTCAATCATAGCCTTTTATTTTAGAAAATATGGAATATAATGGAGATAGATATGCGATCACGCTTTTAGTGGCCATTATTTATCTATAACACTAAGTGATTGTTGAAACTTGCTACTGAAAATAGCTTTGACATCACGAGCCGCAGTTATCATGTTACAGAAACCAGTCTTCAATGAAGACAATATCAGCAAAGCAATGATTGATGAGAAAGGATTAAAATCTTACGTTAAACCTCTGCAAAGATCATATGAAGGTTGTGCTCGTGTTATTTATCATCCAAAATCAAACTGTATCAAATAAACCTAAAGTGTTCATTATGAAAGATGACCATGGGAAAAAATTGTAGATCTCATGCATCACAGAGATCTCGGCATTAAAGAGATGCATTATTATTATTAGTTAGTTGGAGTCTTGTTATTATAATTACTACATGCTTATAGCACTATACATTTTTATCACCTTTAATAACATTTCTAACATTTGGGTCTTTTTATACATTGCAAATTAAAAAAAAAAATAAAATATATATATATATATATATATATATATATATATATACATCAATATACATATATATATATCTATATATACAGTACATATGCACACGCAGTATATTTATATACTGTATATATATATGTATATATGTATATATATATATATATATATATATATATATATATATATATATATATATATATATATGTGTGTGTGTGTGTGTGTGTGTGTATACAGTACAGACCAAAAGTTTGGACACAACTCATTCAAAGAGTTTTCTTTATTTTCATGACTCTGAAAATTGTAGATTCACATTGAAGGCATCAAAACTATGAATTAACACATGTGGAAAGAGATATTTAACAAAATTTTGTGAAACAACTGAAAATATGTCTTATATTCTAGGTTCTTCAAAGTAGCCACCTTTTGCTTTGATTACTGCTTTGCACACTCTTGGCATTCTCTTGATGAGCTTCAAGCTTCACTGGAAATGGTTTTCACTTCACAGGTGTGCCCTGTCAGGTTTAATAAGTGGGATTTCTTGTCTTATAAATGGGGTTGGGACCATCAGTTGTGTTGTGCATAAGTCTGGCTGATACACAGCTGACAGTCCTACTGAATAGACTGTTAGAATTTGTATTATGGCAAGAAAAAAGCAAATAAGTAAAGAAAAATGAGTGACCATCATTACTTTAAGAAAGTCAGTCAGTCCGAAAAATTGGGAAAACTTTGAAAGTGTCCCCAAGTGCAGTAGCAAAAACCATCAGATGCTACAAAATAACTGGCTCACATGAGGACCACCCGAGGAAAGGAAGATCAAGAGTCACCTCTGCTGCGGAGGATAAGTTTATCCGAGTCACCAGCCTCAGAAATCGCAGGTTAACAGCAGCTCAGATTAGAGACCAGGTCATTGCCACACAGAGTTCTAGCAGCAGACACATCTCAAGAACAACTATTAAGAGGAGACTTTGTGCAGCAGGCCTTCATGTTAAAATGGCTGCTAGGAAACCACTGCTAAGGACAGGCAATAAGCAGAAGAGAATTGTTTGGGCTAAAGAACACAAGGAATGGACATTAGACCAGTGGAAATCTGTGCTTTGGTCTGATGAGTCCAAATTTGAGATCTTTGGATCCAACCACCGTGTCTTTGTAGAAAAGGTGAACGGATGGACTCTACATGCCTGGTTCCCACCGTTAAGCATGGAGGAGAAGGTGTGATGGTGTGGGGGTGCTTTGCTGGTGACACTGTTGGGGATTTGTTCCAAATTGAAGGCATACTGAACCAGCATGACTATCACAGCATCTTGCAGTGGCATGCTATTCCATACGGTTTGCGTTTAGTTGGACCATCATTTATTTTTCAACAGGACAATGACCCCAAACACACTTCCAGGCTGTGTAAGGGCTATTTGACTAAGAAGGAGAGTGATGGGGTGCTACGCCAGATTACCTGGCCTCCACAGTCACCAGACCTGAACCCAATCGAGATGGTTTGGGGTGAGCTGGACCACAGAGTGAAGGCAAAAGGGCCAACAAGTGCTAAGCATCTCTGGGAACTCCTTCAAGACTGTTGGAAGACCATTTCCGGTGACTCCCTCTTGAAGCTCATCAAGAGAATGCCAAGAGTGTGCAAAGCAGTAATCAAAGCAAAAGGTGGCTACTTTGAAGAACCTAGAATATAAGACATATTTTCAGTTGTTTCACATGTTTTTTGTTAAGTTTTTAATTCCACGTGTGTTAATTCATAGTTTTGATGCCTTCACTGTTAATCTACAATTTTCAGAGTCATGAAAATAAAGAAAACTCTTTGAATGAGGTGTGTCCAAACTTTTGATCTGTACTGTATATATAATATATATATATATATATATATATATACATATACAGTGTATATATATATATATATATATATATATATATATGTGTGTGTGTGTGTGTGTGCGCAAGACCAGATCCCTGCTGTGGATTCTGCATAAGAAATCCACAGAATTTTACAATATAATATACGTATATGAATTTTTCAAAACTCATCCAAATGCAGCGAGGAAAATCTGCTGCATTTTAGGGGCCAAGAACAGGGATGAATACAATAGAATAATACATTATTTCCTTAATTTTGTTCTTTTTTTGGATCTTTTCCCAGCTTTGTTAAACAGTACATGCTCACAAAGAGCTAATTTCTTACAAAACAGTGCAATAAACAAATGCTGACTAATAATTGATAATAGTGTTTTGTACTGGAATGGTTTAATAGGAAGATGTCGTCAGATTCATGTTGTCCGATATATGGCCAGCGTGAATCTGACACTGGCTGTAGAAATGCAGCCAGGTATGATTTCCTATGAAACGCTCCGGCATTTCAGAGTAAGCATGCTTTGAATAGCTGGCCGGGAGCAATGACTCTGCGAACTAGTTCACCTCTCACTCCATTACCCTTTCTTTCCAGTCTGTCTTGATAAACTGTTATGGCTTGTGCGCACTTTGCGTAAATTCATGGATTTACGCTGCGTATTGCACTGTAACGTAAATGCATGCTTCCTGCATCCCCAGCCCAATCTATGTAGATTGTGCATAATCCATCCGCACGTTGGTTTTTTGAACGCAGCGATTTGGATGCCAAAATTTTGACCCAAATCCGTGCGTACAACATGTCAATTATTCCGTGCGCTTTGGATGCAGCTTCCACTCTGTCTATGGTGGGGACAGCATCCCAAGCACATGAAATTGGCATTTATTCTGCTGAAATACTGCATCCATTACACAGTGTTTCTGCAGCAATTTGAAGCGCACATGTACTGTCAAATCGCTGCAGAAATTTCAGCATTTACGTGCGCACAAAGCCTTACAGTTTTCTCTGATATTCTGACATCCATAAAGACAGTACAAAAAAATCTACCTGAAAACTTAGTTATGACCCTTTATGCGTTACAGTCTAAACTAGGGGTCTCAAACTCAGCTGGGTATATGGGCCGCACATAAAAAAAAGTTGAATTTGACTGTCTGAATTATCTGAAGGATGAGATGACATTTTATTATGACCATTTTTTTTCTATACACATTTTGATCATTTTTTAAATATTTTTTGTTATTTATTTAATTTTTTAATTGGCATTCATCTTATGGGTTATGATTGAGTTTTATAGCTTGAGTTGTTACAGATGTGGCCTTAACAAATGTGTACTTTTTGGTTTACTTTAGTTTGTTCATAAAACAACATTTTTGTGGCAAAATATTTTTTCATACTTAATTTTGTTTTTTTTTTTACATTTTTTCCCTTTGTTTTGTCCCCCAATTAGCCCCATACCGTAATATTGTCTTACAATTAGCACCATTTAGTAATTATGGCCAACATCCTGTAGTAATGTCCCCATCATGGTCAACATCTTGTAGCTTTGTAACCCATCCTGGTCCCCATCCTATAGGAATATCCCCATCCTGGTCCCCATCTTGTAATTATGTCCCCATCCTAGTCTCCATCATGTAGCAATGTCCCCCACATCCTGGTCCCTATCTTGTAGTAATGTTCCCCACCCTAATCCCCATCTTGTAGTTATGTCCCCATCCTGGTCTTCATCTTGTATTAGTGTCCCCATCCTAGTTCCCATCATGTAGTAATGCCCCCCATCCTAATCCCCATATTGTAGTAATGTTTCCATCTGATTCCCATCTTGTAGTAATGTCCCTATCTTTGTTCCCATATTGCAGTAATGTCTCCCATTCTGGTCCACATTTTGTAGCAATGTCCCCATCCTGGTCCACATCATCTAGTAGTGTCCCCCATCCTAGTCCCATCTTTTTATAATGTTCCCCATCATGGTCTCCATATTGCATTAATATACCCCATGCTGGTCCCCAAGTTGCAGTAAAGTCCCACATCCTGGTCCCCATGCTGATCCTCATATTGCAATAATGTCCCCTTTTTTCCGCTCCCTTGGTGAACAGAGTTATCTTCTTTGCCACAGCAGGGACTGTGCATAGCAGAGACATCATACACTATACACGCTGGCACACCGACATCAGCTGTCAGTATCTGATTTTGCTGCTGGTTGCTATTTATATTGCAGAGAGTTGGTCTTTGCATCATGATACATGATTGCACATTTAATTAAAAAAAGAATCTATTGTCACCAGCCATAAAGTTATAAAACTGAACACGAAGTTTCTAGTTTAATATTCTAATCACGTCAAGTGAATCTGTCAGTGGGTCCATGATTTCTAACTTTAAAATTGTAGCGCCATGTGATGACCACTGCCGAAATGGCAAAGCACCAGTAGGTGCAGTGACCCATGACCACACAGCAGCCATGCTCCAAGGGAAATCCCCCAGAGCTTCAAGCTACTTCACACCACAGGCACAGCATTACAACAGCAGTGGCCGCCATAAAGCAACAACACAAGTGAAATGGACTGAAAAACTCACTTTCCACATGTTCTAAAACTTTTAGCTAAGTAGAAAAATAGGAAGAACCCCACCTACAGTTTCCTGCCAACCAATAACATGTGAGTTAAATGGGTGGAGTACTAGTCAAAGTGAAACAAAAAAGGAGTGGACAGCATGCAATAAGCCATGCCTGTAGAAAAACTATGAACCTTATCTTCAGTTTTATATATCTTTGCCACACGGTATTAGATCAATCTATAATTTTTGGATCTGTGGTCCATGTCTTTCCCCGCATAGTTTGCTTTCCTTGGACCAGCAATCCTCCTATTTGGCCCAGGCTTTTGTAATTAGGAGGAGATTGCAAGAAGGTTGTTGCCTATTTTGCTCTCAGTTCACAATCTGAGAACACGTGAAAGGTGAGTTTTTCAGCTCCATTTACATGGTGTTAGTGCTGTGCAGTAGCCATTGTTGCTGTGGAGTTATCCTTGTGCGATGGGTTGGCCTGGAGGCATGGGGCCTTAGAGAATGGGTGCAGTGAGGTCCTAGGTTGCCTGCCCTGTTGGTTCACTCTAGATGCAATGGTGCTTTGTGCATGTTTATACCTTAAAGGCTATAAAACGTTAGGAACCGACTGAGAGGGTCACCTGATATGGCTGTGGGCTTCACACAGTTTGATCAGAATACTCAGTTTTGCAATTTTTTGCCCGGCAGCATTAGATCATTTTATGATTTTTGGTTGTGCAGTCCATGTCTTTTTAGGATGTATACTGTAATATCACAATGGTGACCATTCAAATGACAGAGGCTAAAAGTGTGATCTTTCAACCTCCATCTGGTTGGTATGCACATATGTAACTGTATAGGAAAGTGCAGCAGATTGCACTTTCCTATACAGGAGGAGACTGCAAAGAGATGTTTACCATATTGTATACGTCTCTTTACAGTGGGTCCCCATGGCGGATAGATGCTTTGTGTTCAGTCGTAACAGTGCACACTGATGGGCGCATATCTTATGAGTTTATGCACGCAACAGTGTCCACAAGTGAACCTAAGGGTACCTTCACACTTTAGCGATGCAGCAGCGATCTGACCAGCGATCTGACCTGGTCAGGATCGCTGCTGCATCGCTACATGGTCGCTGGTGAGCTGTCAAACAGGCAGATCTCACCAGCGACCAGTGAACAGCCCCCAGCCAGCAGCGACGTGCAAGCGACGCTGCGCTTGCACGGAGCCGGCGTCTGGAAGCTGCGGACACTGGTAACTAAGGTAAACATCGGGTATGGTTACCCGATGTTTACATTAGTTACCAGCGCACACCACTTAGCTGTGTGTGCAGGGAGCAGGGAGCCGCACACACTGAGCGCTGGCTCCTTGCTCTCCTAGCTACAGTACACATCGGGTTAATTAACCCGATGTGTAATGCAGCTACATGTGCAGAGAGCAGGGAGCCGCGCACACTGCTTAGCGCTGGCTCCTTGCTCTCCTAGCTACAGTACACATCGGGTTAATTAACCCGATGTGTACAGCAGCTACATGTGCAGAGAGCCAGAGCCGGCAGCACAGGCAGCGTGAGAGCGGCGGAGGCTGGTAACTAAGGTAAATATCGGGTAACCACCTTGGTTACCCGATGTTTATCTTGGTTACAGCTTACCACAGCTGCCAGACGCCGGCTCCTGCTCCCTGCTCACTTCATTTGTCGCTCTCTCGCTGTCACACACAGCGATCTGTGTGTCACAGTGGGAGAGCGCCTTTGAAGAAAACGAACCAGGGCTGTGTGTAACGAGCAGCGATCTCGCAGCAGGGGCCAGATCGCTGCTCAGTGTCACACACAGCGAGATTGCTAATGAGGTCACTGCTGCGTCACAAAAAGCGTGACTCAGCAGCGATCTCGGCAGCGAGCTCGCTGTGTGTGAAGCACCCCTAACTTTAGATCAGGCAGCTGCCAGAGCAGTTTCAGGCTGTCGGTTGCCCACCAATTTTATATTGAGATTAGTCATTAATTGTTAGGTCCTGGCCGACCCTTTTAGCAATGTATGCAGCACATGTCCCCAGAAGTACTAGATTAGATTAGATGGGCATTATGTATTGGGCAATATAATACAGCCACTGGTAAGTATATGAGATGAAAGACCAAAACAGCAAAAAATACCTAAAAATTAACCTTTAATAGTATCTCTAAAAAGGGAAGGAGTCACCTTGCCACTATTAAAATGTAGCCAGCTGCAGAACTAAACGTGCTACAAGGTCCTTAAATGACAACAAGGGGAGTAGCACACCCTGCCGCATGACATTACACCAAATGGATGGTACTAGCAGGTGTTAAATCAGACCGAGGAGGCACAAGCTGGTTCAATCATACAAACACTGCTCACTTATCCTAGTGTCACCACTGCAGCAGTGCTTATGATGACAAACAATACCACCCTCAGATTAATAAAGAGGGGGATGGATATCACAGACACCAACCAGGTGTCAAATCAAAACCAAGCCAGTACTCCAATCTTGGAATACAATCAACAATGTCCAAGGATTATAATACATTTTTCACTTCACCCTGGTATTGTCTGATTAGAATAATGGAACAATCTCACCCTTGCTGGTGTATCTTGTTTCCACGAGGTCAGTTTGTCCTCATTATCGGCGTTTCCATGGACCCTTACAGTCTAGGTCCGGGACCCCCTTAAAATGGACTCACTGTGCCTCTCCCAAATTCTCCTTCTCCCGACGCGTTTCCTAAATTATATTCATCAGGGGAGCATTAGATGAGGAGATAGAGGTTTCCAATAACAAAAGACCTCTAATGGGTTAATCAGACGGTGACAGCGCAAGTTCAACAGTTATGTATTGGGCACTAAAATGGCATATTTTGCAGTTTTCTTTCTGCAACATCCATTGCACACCACTTTCTGGAAAATGCCAGTGGTGTAAAAAAAAGTCACAATACTCATAGAATATTTCCCAATGCAGCCACATTTTACGGATTTCCGCTGTTTTGGAAGCTTAGGGGCTCTACAAATGAAGCCCACAAATTACTCCAAGAAACTCTGCTCCTTAAAAGCCAAAAGCACTTTGTTCTCTTGTGAGCCCTGCATTGAACCAAACAGAAGTATAAGGTTTGACAATACTTAAAAGAAATAGAGTAATAATTTATGGATTATGTTTTTTTTCTTTATAGCAATGATAAAGATTAAATATGTTGATCTAAATCTATGTATTAGTGTAACAAATGTAATTTTTCATTTTCTCACATCTCAATAGTAAAGAAATTGGTAATACACTTCTGAAATAAAAAATTCATTACACCCTCAGATTAATTTCTTGCGTATAGTTTCCGAACTGAAGTCAATTTTGGGACCTCAAGGGGTCTACAAGTGGGTCCCATAAACTTACTGCCAAATTTGTGCTCCAAAGGCCTAATAGCGATTCTGCAATCCTGAGCCCTGCCTTGTGCAAAAAAAGTAGTTCACAACCATATATTGCTTTTATAAATGTTTTGGCCAATTTCCTCCTATTATTTATTTTGTATGAAATAAAAATTTGGGGCTAAAACAATATAATAGTGGAAAAAAATAATTGTTTAATTTTTACAGCCCAATGCTCTAAACTTCTGAGAAGCATCTGTGAGTTTAATATGCTCACTACACCCCTACATGAATTCCTTAAGAAGTGTAATTTTCAAGATGGGGCAATTTGTCCGGGTTTACTGTTTTTCTGGCACTACAAGGGCGCTACAAAAACCATACGAGGAAAGCCTGCTTTCCAGAACACACTTCTCTATTTTAGAGCTCTACTCAGGAGAAATTGCAAACAAATTGGGTAGTCCATTTTCTCCTGTTACCCTTGTAAAAATTATAAATGTGGGGCTAAAGAAACATCTATTGGGAACATTTTTCATCTTCATGGTATGATGTTTTAGTATTCTGTGAAGCATCTTAGTTTTCATTGCTTACCACACCCCCAAATAAATTCCTTGGGAGGTCTAATTTATTAAAACAGGGTCACTTGTGGCAGGTTTCACTTCAAATATGACGTGTATGCCCAAATAGTAGTTTTCCCCCATATATGAGGCATCAGCATACTCATTGTGAAAATGAAAAAATTAGGACCAAAACAAAATTTTAGTGAAAAATAAGTAATTTTTCAATATTTTCTTCCACTTTGCTATTTTTCTTGTGACGCACCTAAAGGATTAACAGATTTACTAAGTGTTGTTTTGACAATGGGATCTGTTTTGAGATTTTCTGACACATAAGACCCTCAAGGTCCCTTCAAAAGTGTGCTGTTCCCTAAAAAAAAGTAGGCAAAAATTTCATTGGAAAAGGGAAAAATTACTGGTAATCTTTCAACCCTTCTAACTTTTAACAAAAAAATGCTTTAAAAATGATGCTGATATAAAGTAGACATGGTAAATATTATTTATTAATTATTTTTGTGAGCTATGACAGTTTGTTCTGTGGGCATAAAAGTTCAAAAATTGCAAATTTCTAAACAAAAATTGACAAACTTTAAATATTTTAAGAAAAAAACAAACCACCAAATCATATTGACCTAAATTTACAACTATCATGAAGTACAAAGTGCTACAAAAAAAAGTCTCAGTCTGGGGTATGTTGTTGAAGCATTCCATAGTTATTACCGCATAAAGCAACACTGGTCAAAATTGAAAAATTTGGCCTGGTCAGGAAAGTGAAAATAGGCTTTACAGTGAAAGGGTTAAATAAGTGCCTGGTTATCAGCCATGTACAGCGTAACCTGTCAGTCACTTGATTATGTAGTAAACCTAGACAGGTTTTAAGCTATTTCAAGTAAATTGATTTCATGGAAGTGAACATCAATGTGAATATGCCTTCCTGGAGTCTGGGCTTTCTGCAGGTAAATAGTGTCTTTCAGTGTAACAGGTTTCCTTTAAAGGGTTGTTCTGGTTTGTGCAACATTTTAAATGGCATGTCAAGTCCCCAGGCAAAAAGATGTGAATCCTATTGGAGTCCTTGCTATTGCCAGAAAAATCTGTGTGCGTGCTCATTATGAAACATGGGTATCCACTTACTTCAAAGGTATCAGGTTCTTTTACTAATAGTACAACCTGCAATATTAAACCCCAAAAATTGTTGTTCGTGTGAACAGCGGCGGACTGGAGTACCTGGGGCCAACCAGGAAAAAATCAATCTTGGGGCCCGCCAGCACCATGCAGTTACTGTACTGTATATAGGAATAACATACTGTGAGACTGTGACCGGGGTTGTCTATGATGGCCGGTACGTCTCGCCCCGGTTGTGCTCCCTCCATGTATAGAAAGCAACTCCACTCCAGGGTTTATTGCTGTTTCCCTGCAGGCTGAAAGGAGGGTTAAAATGAAACAGGAACCGGGGTGTGGGGCCCTAGTGTGAGGGAGTGAACACAACTCCCTAAGCTTCTGCCGAAGAAGCACATGTGAGCCATTTTTGGATTTGGTTTGTGCAATAAACTGTGTGCTGTGACCATTGGCGCCTGGATCCCGTGTCTTCTGCAGCGCAGCCGACCACGTTACCTCACAGATGGTGGAGAATGCGGGCAGTCAGCCTTGTGAGGCGTAGGGTCCATCCCTGGTGAATCAGTAGCGCATGTCCTGGATTTGAGCGGCTACGCTACAGCCCAAACCCGGCGGCACCATGGAGGACATACTAAAGCAGCTGGCTCAGGCTAACGCACAGCAACAACAGACCAATGCACACCTGCTCCGGTCGTTGGATCATCAGCAGCAACAGCACCAGCACTCCTTGCAATTGCAGGAACAAAGGCACCAAGAACAGATGGTTCTCCTGGCCAAGTCGATCCGTGCCGGACCGGCAGCAACAACCCCGGGACTGGGTGACGACGGCAGCGTCCGGAAAGCGGTGAGACAAGCGTTGCAAAAGATGACCCCGGGGGATGATGTGGAAGCGTTCCTGGCGGTGTTTGAGCGGGTGGCCGAGCGGGAGAAGCTGCCGACCCCCCAGTGGGCTGAGGTATTGTCGCCCTATCTGACGGGGGAGCCCCAAAAAGGGTACCTGGACCTCTGTACCAAGGACGCCATAGAATATGAGACCCTGAAAGCCGAAATACTTGCTCGGTTGGGGGTAGAGATGAGCGAACCGGTCGCGGTTCGGCTCGAGGTCGGTTCGCCGAACGGAGGTCCCGTTCGAGTTCGGTTCGTCGAACGTTCGACGAACCGAACTCGAACTGCATAGGAAACAATGGCAGGCAATCACAAACACATAAAAACACCTAGAAAACACCCTCAAAGGTGTCCAAAAGGTGATAAACAACTCACAACACAAACACATGGGAAAGTGACAAGGACAAATTCTCATGTGAAAACAAAACAGCGTTACGAGGAAAAAGAGGACGAGACACAGATATAGGCATGGCATGCCCTTCTAAAATCATGTAAAACACCGCAAGGTGTTTTTTCCAAAAATTGGCCCACACAGACACCCCTTCAGTGGCAGCAGTTGTGCCCCAGTTGTACACTTCACAGCTAGATTTGCATCAAGCACATTCAAAAATACGCTATTCTTAACCGTCCCCAGGATGACACCGGGGTAGGTAGCAAAGTCTTTGCTGAACCATGATTTGTTCATCTTGGCTTCTTTTAAAAACAATGTAAGCAAGGGTTACTCCAAGCGGAGTCTCCCTTTTTTCCAAAAATTGGGCCCCACACACACCCACCCATTCAGTGGCAGCACTTGTGCCCTAGTTGTACACTTCACAGCTAGATTTGCATCAAGCACATTCAAAAATACGCCATACTTAACCGTCCCCAGGATGACACCGGGGTAGGTAGCAAAGTCTTTCCTGATCCCAGCTCTGTTCATCTTGGCTTCCTTTAAAAACAATGTAAGCAAGGGTTACTCCAAGCGGAGTCTCTCTTTTTTCCAAAAATTGGGCCCCACACACACCCACCCATTCAGTGGCAGCACTTGTGCCCTAGTTGTACACTTCACAGCTAGATTTGCATCAAGCACATTCAAAAATACGCCATATTTAACCGTCCCCAGGATTACACCGGGGTAGGTAGCAAAGTCTTTCCTGATCCCAGCTCTGTTCATCTTGGCTTCTTTTAAAAACAATGTAAGCAAGGGTTACTCCAAGCGGAGTCTCCCTTTTTTTCCAAAAATTGTGCCCCACACACACCCACCCATTCAGTGGCAGCACTTGTGCCCTAGTTGTACACTTCACAGCTAGATTTGCATCAAGCACATTCAAAAATACGCTATTCTTAACCGTCCCCAGGATGACACCGGGGTAGTTAGCAAAGTCTTTGCTGAACCATGACTTGTTCATCTTGGCTCCTTTTAAAAACAATGTAAGCAAGGGTTACTCCAAGTGGAGTCTCCTTTTTTTTCCAAAAATTGGGCCCCACACACACCCACCCATTCAGTGGCAGCACTTGTGCCCTAGTTGTACACTTCACAGCTAGATTTGCATCAAGCAAATTAAAAAATACGCCATACTTAACCGTCCCCAGGATGACACCGGGGTAGGTAGCAAAGTCTTTCCTGATCCCAGCTCTGTTCATCTTGGCTTCTTTTAAAAACAATGTAAGCAAGGGTTACTCCAAGCGGAGTCTCCCTTTTTTTCCAAAAATTGGGCCCCACACACACCCACCCATTCAGTGGCAGCACTTGTGCCCTAGTTGTACACTTCACAGCTAAATTTGCATCAAGCACATTCCAAATCCACAAGCATTTACTCTCCCCAGGATGACACAGGGGTAGTAAATTCCTGGTGGATCCATGACTTGTTCATTTCGATGAACGTTAGTCTGTCCACATTGTCACTGGACAGACGCGTGCGCTTATCTGTCAGCACACACCCAGCAGCACTGAAGACACGTTCAGAGACAACGCTGGCAGCTGGACACGACAAAATCTCCAAGGCGTAACTGGAGAGCTCTGGCCATTTTTCTAGATTTGAAGCCCAAAATGAGCAAGGCTCCATTTGCAAAGTCATGGCATCGATGTTCATTTGGAGATACTCCTGTATCATCCTCTCCAGCCGTTGACTATGTGTCAGACTTGTTGTCTCTGGTGGCCTTGCAAAGGATGGTCTAAAAAAATTATGAAAAGATTCCATAAAATTGCTGTTACCAGCACCAGATACAGTCCTACTGTTACGGGTAGACTGTTGAAGATGACGAGACCGTTCCATGTTTGTCAAGTTACAACTGGGAGATTCACTCCCTGCACCTGCATGGTTGTTTGGTGGAAAAGCCGAGCTAAGATCGAGTAACAGCTTCTGCTGATACTCCTGCATACGTGCGTCCCTTTCTATGGCTGGAATTATGTCACAAAATTTGGACTTGTACCGGGGATCTAATAGTGTGGCAATCCAGTAGTCATCATCACTTCTAATTTTGACAATACGAGGGTCATGTTGGAGGTAGTGCAACAAGAAGGCACTCATGTGTCTTGCGCAGCCATGCGGACCAAGTCCACGCTGTGTTTGTGGCATAGAGGTGCTACCCGTTCTTTCTTCCTCTGACATCTCCCCCCAACCTCTTTCAACTGAAATTTAACCAAGGTCTCCCTCATCCGCTGAGTCTTCCATGTCCATGGACAGTTCGTCCTCAATTTCTTCATGTTCTCCTGCACCTTCCTCAACATTTTGCCTGCTACTATGCGCCCTTGTTGATCCCTGTCCCCCATGGTCCCATGCCTGCCGCGTTGGTGATGATGAACGTCTGGACCTTGGTGATGTTGTTGTCCCTTGCGCATATGAATCCTCCTGTAGTTCCTCCCCTTCCTGTTGTCTCACCCCCTGACTCCGAATAGTGTTTAGCGTGTGCTCCAGCATGTAAATGACTGGAATTGTCATGCTGATAATGGCATTGTCAGCGCTAAACATATTCGTCGCCATGTCGAAACTGTGCAGAAGGGTGCATAGGTCCTTGATCTGAGACCACTCCATCAGGGTGATCTGCCCCACCTCTGCATCTCGTTGGCCCAGGCTATACGTCATGACGTATTGCACCAGGGCTCGGCGGTGCTGCCACAGTCGCTGTAACATGTGGAGAGTCGAATTCCAGCGTGTCGGCACATCGCATTTCAGGCGATGAACCGGCAGGCCGAAAGACTTCTGGAGCGATGCAAGTCACTCAGCTGCGGTGCTTGAACGGCGGAAGTGAGCAGACAGTTTTCGTGCCCTGGTCAGAAGGCCATCTAGGCCGGGATAGTGTGGTAAAAATTGCTGGACAACAAGGTTCAACACGTGAGCCATACAAGGTACGTGTGTCACCTTGCCCAGGCGAAGGGCCACACCCAGGTTTGCAGCATTGTCGCACACGGCCTTACCAGGCTGCAGGTTGAGTGGAGACAACCATTTATTAAACTCGGACCGCAGAGCTGACCACAACTCCTCAGCTGTGTGACTCTTATTCCCAAGACATGTCAAGCTAAAGACCGCCTGATGACGTTGCGCTCTGCTGCCAGCATAGTAATGAGGGGTGCGTGATTCCTTCTGCACAGTGAGAACGCTGGTGGCCTGACCAGGCAGGCTTGGGGCGGAGGTGGAGGACCCAGATGAGGTGGAGGAGGCAGAAGCAGTGGCGGAACTTGGACAGACAGAGGATTGACAGACAAGTCGTGGGGACGGCAAGACTTGTGCAGCAGACCCTTCACCATCTATCACCATAGTTACCCAGTGTCCAGTCAGCGACATGTAACGTCCCTGTCCATGCTTACTGGTCCAAGTATCGGTGGTGAAATGCACCCGTTCACACACAGAGTTTCTCAAGGAAGCGGTGATGTCGTGTGCGACATGCTCGTGTAGCGTGGGCACACCTTTCTTAGAGAAGTAGTGGCGACTAGGCATCTGGTACTGGGGCACAGCGACAGACATAAGGTCTCTAAAATCCTGTGTGTCCACTAGGCGGAAAGGTAGCATTTCGGTAGCCAAGAGCTTACAGAGGGATAGAGTCAACCTCTTAGCTTTGTCATGGGTCGCAGGAAATGGCCTTTTATTTGACCACATCTGAGGGACAGAGATCTGGCTGCTGTGTGTAGACGGTGTTGAGTAGGGTGTCCCTGGAAAAATGCAGGTTTGTGAGGAAAGTGCAGGCGTAGACATGATGTTGCCTTCATCCAACGTTTGTGCTATCGATGTCTGAGAGAGCTGTACACACTCACTTGTTTCCCCTTCCAAACCAACTGACGACCTACCAAGCAAACTGCCTGTTGCGGTTACAGTGGTGGAAGTTGTGCGTGGAAAACCAGGTGTGACAGCTGTCCCCACAGTCCTAGAAGATGAAGAGCGCGCGGATGCACTGGAAGGGGCAGGCCGTGGATGGTTCGCTCCGCTAGGCCGCATTGCAGCACGGTGAGCTTCCCACCGGGACCTATGATATTTATTCATGTGACGATTCATGGAAGAAGTTGTCAAACTGCTGAGGTTTTGACCTCTACTAACAGAATCACGACAAATTTTACACATCACATAATTTGGGCGATCTTTTTCTATGTCAAAAAAGGACCAGGCTAGGCAAGGCTTAGAGGGCATGCGACCTGCTGAGCCCCCCCGACTAGTGCTCAGAGGCAGAGTGGTGGCTGATGATGCAGTTGTAGACGTGCTACCAGTGCTCCGACTCTGTCCAGGAAGGCGCAAGGTAACTTCGTCGTCGGTTGCATCCTCCTCCACCGCCTCTGTTGACCTCCTCGAGTGCCTGACTGGGGGTTGACAGTAGGTGGGATCTAGAACTTCATCATCAATTGTTGTGTTTGCACTCCCCTCCCCCTCAGACCGAGCCTCTTCTTGCCCTGACCGAATATTTAAGTTGTCATCCCAATCTGGTATCTGCGTCTCATCGTCATCCGTATGTTCCTCATTGTCTATAACCACAGGTGTTACAGTTTGTGACAAAGGGTCAACATTATGCTCAGAAACTTGGTCCTCACGACCTGAATCAGAGTCACAAAGGTTCTGGGTATCACTGCAGACCATTTCCTGGTCTGTACTCACTGTAGCTTGGGAGCAGACCTCTGATTCCCAGGCTATAGTGTGACTGAACAGCTCTGCAAACTCAGCCATCTCAGTTCCACCATACTGTGCAGGGTTGATGGAGAACTCAGAGCTGGGAGAAAGCAAGTTTGATTGGGATGACATATCAGAGGACTGGTGTTTTTTGGATGCGGTACTTGAAGTGGCTGAGAGGGCACTTGTTGGACCACTTGAGATACATTCAAGCATTTTCCTTTTTTGGCCATCATCTACCTTTGTTCCTGTTGTTCGTGTCCGTAAAAAAGGAGCACATCGGATTGTCCACGGTAAGTAGTAGACATCTTACTTTTGCTGGTAGATGGTCTATCTTCAGCAGATGATAATGGAGCTTTGCCACCTTCCCCACGGACAAACCCTTTTTTTCCTTTTCCACCACGCCTCTTCCCCTTTCCACCAGCATCTGTCATTTTGCCACTCATGTTGATTGCGACAAGATTGTGCACTAAAAATGTGGTAGTAAAAATTGAGAGGTGGTGTAGATTGCAGCGGTGGTCTAGCTTTATTAACAGCAGAATAATAAAGAATAAATATCCCTGACAATGCAACTACGGCCCTTAAACTGGCAGCATAAATTGCTAGTATAATGGCTTAGTAACAATGAGTTTAAGTGTGCAATGTAGGCAGACGTGCTGCAAATATCTTTGCACTACTGGGACTATACAGAAGTCCAATAGCCACGTTTAGGATGCCACTAGGTTCACTCAGTGTTTGCTAGTATAATGGCTTAGTTATAATGAGTTTGAGTGTGCAATGCAGGCAGACGTGCTGCAAATATCTTTGCACTACTGGGACTATACAGAAGTCCAATAGCCACGTTTAGGATGCCACTAGGTTCACTCAGTGTTTGCTAGTATAATGGCTTAGTTATAATGAGTTTGAGTGTGCAATGCAGGCAGACGTTCTGCAGATATCTTTGCACTAGTGGGACTATACAGAAGTCCAATAGCCACGTTTAGGATGCCACTAGGTTCACTCAGTGTTTGCTAGTATAATGGCTTAGTTATAATGAGTTTGAGTGTGCAATGCAGGCAGACGTGCTGCAAATATCTGTGCACTAGTGGGACTATACAGAAGTCCAATAGCCACGTTTAGAATGCCACTAAGTTCACTCAGTGTTTGCTAGTATAATGGCTTAGTTATAATGAGTTTGAGTGTGCAATGCAGGCAGACGTGCTGCAAATATCTTTGCACTAGTGGGACTATACAGAAGTCCAATAGCCACGTTTAGGATGCCACTAAGTTCACTCAGTGTTTGCTAGTATAATGGCTTAGTAACAATGAGTTGGAGTGTGCAAAGGCCAAGAGGGTACAGTGTCAGGGTTGTGGGTCTCTGGGTAGAGGAATGGAAGCCTGCCTTTCTATCCCTCCTAATGGGGAAATGCAGCGAGGAAATCCCTGACCTTAGCTACACAGACGCTGTCATCTTGTGTAGCTGTTAAACTCTGTTTTCAGGACCTGTCACCTATAGCTCTGACCCTGCCGGTATGAGCCCTTAAAAGGACTGATAGAAAGTGCTATCCCTAAGCTGGACAGCGCTGTGTATGGAGCATATACAGCTGTACCGCCGATAGGAGCTGCGCCAGTGATGTCTGACACCAAGGACGCAGAAGGCAGATAATGGTGTGCTGGAGGAAAATGTCCGGTTTTATAATGCAGGGACATGTACATGGACATCCTATCACACATGCCGTTGCTTCTCTGGCTAAAAGTACACTTAGCTGTGTGTATCTGGGATTGGCTGACATGCTGGCCCTCCCCACTACACGCGCGCGCTTAGGGAAGGAAGACAAGGAAAAAAAAAAAAAATGGTGATCGCCATTATCCATACAGCAGTGATCTGAATGCGCTGTTCCCGTACACTATACACTGAAATGTCATAATAGTGTGAGTCACAGAGTGACTTACACTATTACAGTGGAAAGCCAGCTAGGAATTAGCTGGTTTTTTTGCTGCTAGAACCGTTCTCGAACGTATCTAGAACTATCGAGCTTTTGCAAAAAAGCTCGAGTTCTAGTTCGATCTAGAACAGCCCACAAAATCACTCGATCCGCGAACTGGAGAACCACGAACCACGAACCGCACTCAACTCTAGTTGGGGGTGAATACATATGTAGGTGCCCAGTGCCCAGGTAAGGTACCCCCATTTCGCTCTTAAGCAGGATTTACTCTACCGGGTAGATGAAATACGGGGCGTGGGGGTAGAGCAGTTGGTGGTGCCCCAGCCGTATCGCCGGCGGGTCCTCGACTTGGCTCATAAACACCTGATGAGTGGCCACCGAGGGGTCAAGAAAACGCAGGAGCGAATATTGCAAAGGTTCTATTGGCCCGGGGTCTTTGGGGAGGTAAAACAGTTCTGCGAAACCTGCCCGGAGTGTCAGCTTACCGCACCCCTGGCCCACTTTCGCAGTCCGTTGGTACCGTTACCCATTATAGAAGTCCCTTTTGAACGGATAGGGATGGATCTGGTGGGGCCCCTCGTAAAGTCCGCTCGAGGGCACCAACACATCCTAGTGATCGTTGACTATGCCACCCGGTATCCAGAGGCGATACCTCTCAGACATACTGCAGCGAAGCTTATAGCTCGGGAGTTGTTTGCTGTGTTCTGCCGGGTGGGGTTGCCCAAGGAGATCCTTACGGATCAGGGGACCCCATTCATGTCTAAAGTGACCAAAGAGCTATGCCGGCTACTCCAGATTAAGCAGTTGCGAACGTCTGTGTATCATCCTCAAATGGACGGTTTAGTGGAGCGATTCAATAAAACCCTGAAAACCATGCTAAAAAGGGTGATTTCCAAAGACGGGAAAGACTGGGATATGATGCTTCCCTATTTGATATTTGCCATCCGAGAGGTGCCACAGGCATCCACGGGGTTTTCGCCTTTTGAGTTGTTATACGGGCGACATCCCCGGGGATTGTTGGACCTGGCAAAGGAAACATGGGAGCAGGAGCCCACCCCCCATAAAAGTGTGATTGAACACATTTTAGGAATGCAGAACCGCATAAGCGTGGTCATGCCAATTGTGAAGGAGCATTTACAGGAGGCTCAGGCCGCGCAAAGCGGCCGCTACAATAGACAAGCCACCGTGCGGACCTTTAACCCCGGGGATCGGGTGTTGGTATTGGTCCCCACGGCAGAGAGTAAATTCCTGGCTCAGTGGCAAGGCCCCTACGAGATAAAGGAAAGAATCGGGGTGGTCAACTATAAGGTATTGCAGCCCGGTAGGCGGAAACCTGAACAAATATACCATGTCAACCTGTTAAAACCTTGGAAGGAACGGGAAAGCCTGATGGTTGATTTTTCCCCATCTCCCTCCTCTTCGAGTCGTTCAAACCCGGCTCCAGCAACCTCCGGAGAGGACGAACCGGAAGTAAGGATTGGAGAAGCCCTCACCAAGCAACAGAGGCGAGAGGCCAGACGGCTGGTTCAGCAGAACCCCGATGTCTTCTCTGACCTGCCTGGTAGGACCAGTCTGATACGACATGACATTGTCACTGAGCCTCACCTGAAGGTACGCCTGAAGCGATACCGGGTGCCGGAGGCTCGAAGACAAGCCATATCAGAGGAAGTGAAGACAATGCTACGCATGGGGGTCATCGCAAAAATCCCGGAGTGAATGGGCTAGCCCCATTGTCCTAATACCAAAACCCGATGGCTCCTTAAGGTTCTGCAATGACTTTAGGAGATTGAACGAAATATCCAAGTTCGATCTCTACCCCATGCCCCGGGTGGATGAGCTGATTGATAGGTTGGGACAGGCGCGATATTTCACCACGCTCGACCTGACCAAGGGGTACTGGCAGGTGCCACTGACGGAGTCCGCCAAGGAGAAAACCGCTTTTGTTACGCCGGAGGGTCTCTTCCACTATGTTGTCTTGCCTTTTGGGTTACATGGCGCTCCGGCCACGTTCCAGAGGTTGATGGACTTGGTGCTGGAACCCCACCAGGTGTATGCATCAGCGTACCTTTATGACATCATTATTTACAGCTCCGAGTGGCAGACCCACTTGGAACAGGTACAAGCGGTGGTGAACGCGCTCCGAACAGCCGGATTGACAGCCAATCCCAAGAAATGTGCGTTGGGACTCACAGAAGCCCGCTACTTGGGCTACGTCATAGGCCAAGGAGTGATTAAGCCCCAAATTAACAAAGTTGAGGTGATCCAGAAGTGGCCTAGACCCCTGACCACGAAGCAGGTTAGGGCCTTCCTGAGTATCGTGGGGTACTACAGGAGGTTTGTACAAAATTTTGCGGGACTATCAGCCCCCTTGACGGACCTTCTCAAAGGCAAGAAGTCCGTCATGGTGCACTGGACTCCGCAGGCCGAGGACTCCTTCCAGGCTCTGAAGGGGGTCCTGTGCGGACAGCCCGTTCTTGTCAACCCTGATTTCCGGAAGGAGTTCGTAGTACAGACTGACGCCTCTGAGGTCGGCCTGGGCGCAGTGCTGTCTCAGGTGGTTCAGGGGGAGGAACACCCCGTCACCTTCTTAAGTAGGAAGCTCACCCCTCCCGAGCGGAATTATAGCGTAGTGGAGAAGGAGTGCCTGGCGATCAAGTGGGCCTTGGAGTCCCTACGCTATTACCTGCTGGGACGCCAGTTTCGCTTGGTGACTGATCACTCTCCGCTGATCTGGATGAGGTCCGCCAAGGAACGGAATGCCCGGGTTACCCGGTGGTTCCTTTCTCTACAGAACTTCTGGTTTACGGTTGAACACCGGGCCGGGAGGTTGCAGGGCAACGCTGATGCCTTGTCCCGCGGCCCATGTTTGATGGCTGTAGTTCAACCCCGCACGCTTGAACTGAGGGGGGGGTATGTGAGACTGTGACCGGGGTTGTCTATGACGGCCGGTACGTCTCGCCCCGGTTGTGCTCCCTCCATGTATAGAAAGGAACTCCACTCCAGGGTTTATTGCTGTTTCCCTGCAGGCTGAAAGGAGGGTTAAAAGGAAACAGGAACCGGGGTGTGGGGCCCTAGTGTGAGGGAGTGAACACAACTCCCTAAGCTTCTGCCGAAGAAGCACATGTGAGACATTTTTGGATTTGGTTTGTGCAATAAACTGTGTGCTGTGACCATTGGCGCCTGGATCCCGTGTCTTCTGCCGCGCAGCCGACCACGTTACCTCACAATACATACAAGTTATCATACAAGTATGAGATTTGTACACTTGTGGGCACATTCTGATTTGATGTGTCCGACCTCAGTCAATTCACTTTCATTGAGCATGTCTGTTCAGCACGTGACCACATCTATGTAAATTGCATACTTGCAGCTTCATAACCTCGCACTGTCACCACCGGCACCAGAGAATCTTGACTGCGTGCAGTGCGCGCACTGTGAGAATTCAGAAGTCTGCAGTCACATAGAGTGACTGCAGGTCATCACAAACTTGGACAACCCCTTTAATGCTCCTAACAACATAAATAAAAACATAGTAACCCTTAACTTGCCAGATGGCACAAGATTTTATAAAGAGATTGTCCATTACTTTTTAATACTGATGGCGTTTCCTTAGGATAGACCACCAATGTCCGATTGGTCAGGGATCGGCACCTGGCATGCCAGCCAATCTCCTGTTCTACATGCCATGACGGTGGTGGCCGGAAGTGCTCAGTTCTGGATTTGCTCTGTCTTCTGATAGTGGCAGCAGCTTCCTATTAAAATCAATGAGGCGGTTGTGCAGTACCCAGCCGCGGACACCATCAGAGGATGGAGCAGATCCAGAAATAAGCATTTCTGGCCACCTGCACCATAATCAGCTGATCAGTGGGGGTCCCACTGCACTCACATCAGAAGCAATGCGCAAGTGGGACCAAGGCCTAATGATAAGACATTGTCAGTATCACAAATAAACATTTACATTCAGGTACCTTATAGATGATGTTGTTTCTAGTCATTTCTTTCTATTCTTCACCTTGTCCTGACGCCATGATGACTTTTCACATCCACATGTCGTCTCTGCAGATTTCCATCTTCTCCGGTCTTCTGTAACACATCCCGACACGATGCCCCTAAAAATAGCAGAATGATTATAATACTCCTATTTAAAAATATCTGCCCTACACTGTGCCCCAGAATAAATAATGGCCCCTCACTGTGTTCTCTGCATGAAATATGACCCCACACTGTCCTTCATATGGTACATGCCCCCCCACACTGCCCTCTCCTTTCCATACTGAGCATACTCTTCACACTGTCCTTTATACTGTGTCTCCTTATACTGCCCAATCTTTATACTGTGCTCTCTCATCACACACCCCTCCTTGCTATGGCCTCACTGTCCTCCCATTCTGCCCCCTCTTCATACCTCCCCCCTCCACTACCCAGTCTCTATTCTGTGCCCCCTCATATTTTTCTCATCCCTTACTGTCTCCTCACTACCTCCTGTGTGTCCAAATACTTTTCCGCCTCACTCCCCATCTTGCCCACTTGCTCCTCATACTATGTCACTCTTTATTCTGTGTCCTCAAAATTTCTTTCCTGTTTGCTCCCCATACCATGTCCGTATACATTCCCCCAACCATACATCACCCCTCATCCTCTCTCCCTATACATCATCCCTCATCCTCTCTCATCCCATACATCACCCCTCATCCTCTCTCCCCCCCATACTGTGTCCAAATATAGTTCCCTCTCCCTATCCACTCTCCTCCATACTATGTCTATAGATACTGCCTCCACACCACCCTCTGTCCCCTCATACTGTGTCTATAGATACTGCCCCCTCCCCATCCTCTCTCTTCCATGCTGTGTATATAGATACTGCCGCCTCCCCATCCTCTCTCCTCCACTGTGTATATAGATACTGCCCCATCCTCTCCTCCATACTGTGTATATAGATAATGCCCCCTCCTCATCCTCTCTCCTCCACTGTGTTTATAGATACTGCCCCCATCTCATCCTCTCTCCTCCATACTGTGTATATAGATACTGCCTCCTCCCCATCCTCTCTCCTCCATACTATGTATATAGATACTGCCCCCTCCCCACCCTCTGTGCCCTCATACTGTGTCTATATACTGCCCCCTCCCCATCCTCTCTCCTCCATACTGTATAGATACTGCCCCCTCCCCACCTTCTGTCGCCTCATACTGTGTCCACTAATAGTTCCCTCTCCCCTTCCTCTCCCCCTCATTCTGTGTCCATAGATACCCCACTCTCACCCCATAATGTTCCTCTTTGCTGTCACTGTCTTAAGCTCTACACTGGAGCACTTCTCCATGCTCTCTGCTGCCTCTGCGCTGCGGCCCTGACTTCCGGGTCAGCAGTGTGATCAGCTGATCTGATCACCTGACAGCCGTCTCTCTGACCCGGAAGTCAGGGCCGGGCACAGCTTCAATTGTCCTTGCGTCTGACAGATACGAGCGAGGACAATTGAGCAGTGGGAGCCGCGCACTGCAGCTTCTATGAGTGTGGCTCTCAGTGCATCAGGCAGCCTGACAGCGCCCCCCTGACAGCTGAGCCCGGGGCAAATGCCCCGCCAGACCCCCCTAGATATGCCTCTGGGTAAAAAGCCCCCTCCCGGGCCCCCACACCTCCCCCCCGGGGCCCCTGCTCGCCCCACTGGGCCCCCGTCTTCTATACTCACGTGCTGCTGCTCCTGCAGCCTGGCCTGGGGCGACGCCAGGTCCGTCCTCCGCAGCGTGATGCTGCCAGCCCCCGCACAGGATGGAAGCAGTCATCGCTCTGAGACTGCCTCCTCCTGCAGTGGCGCTGCGCAGAGGAGTCAGAGCGGCACTGACAGTGACAGCAGGCAGAGCAGGGAGATCGCTCTCCCTGCTTGCTGCTGCAGAGGGAATGGGATTGTCACTACTCATATCGGCAATTATTTATCTCCCATCTGGCATGAACAAACATGATAAATCTCCTCCCCAGTCCCCCGGTGTCGCCAAACTGCTCCCCCTGATGCCCTCCCAGAAATCCAAGATGGCCGCGCGCACAGCAGCGCGCCGGCCGCATTCACCCTACTCCTCTGATTTCTGTCGCATGTGCCATGACACATGCGACAGAAAACTCCTCCCCAGGCCCTGCCAGGTCACCCCCTATAACCCCACCGGTGTTCCCCGGTGTCCCACGGTACCTGTGCAGCGTTGATCCCCCCACGGCCCTCTCCTTCACAATAGACGCTGCCGCATGCACAGAGCGGCTATCAGCTCAGCTTCCTGTGTTCAGACACAGTGAGTAGTGGTTATGCATCTGTAAGCTAAATGGGCGGCACGGTGGCTCAGTGGTTAGCACTGCAGTCTTGCAGCGCTGAGGTCCTGGGTTCAATTCTCACCAAGAACACCATCTGCAAGGAGTATGTATGTTCTCCCCGTGTTTGCGTGGGTTACCTCCGGGTACTCTGGTTTCCTCCCACACTCCAAAGACATACAGTGCTATGGAATTAATAACGCTATATAAATGAATAAATTATTATTATTACTGCAATGCCCTGCTCATGACGTAAGGAACATAATTGATCAGGAGAGCTATATACTACATTTCCAAATGGAGGGATTTGCTTTTATAGTTTCCCTGCTGAACGACTACCAAACATGAAAGTCCGTTATACACCACAAGAAAACACATCTAAATAGCGAGCTCTGTTGTTAAGTATTCATTCCGCTGGATAACTGGACTTAAAGGGGTATTCCATCTCCAAGATCCTATCCCCAATATATAGTAGGTGGAATAGCAATAATATCAGCAAATACCAATATTTGGAAATGTAGAATAGTTCTCCTGATTAGGCATGCCCTTACCTCATGAGCAGGGCATTGCAGCTTTGGTAGCAACCATTACGACATGGACTCTGCTGCTGTGGACCCGGGGAGAGTGAGTGCAGATTCATTGCACCCACACTCCTCACATGAAGGGTCCGCACTCCTAGAAAATGGGGGATACGTTCCCTGAGTGTCTCCCCCCCATATTCTAGACGGTCCAGAGTCGTCGTGGGACCCCTTTATTTTTTTTCTTACAATAAATTGGTGAAAGAGGAAATGTTTTGGGGACTGTTTTTTCAAATAAATTTCTTTTGTCGATTTTTTTTTGTTAGTACTGACAGTTTATGATGTTGGGTATCCAATAGACGCCATGACATCACAAACTGCTGGGCTTGATCTCAGGTGACTTTACAGCTAGTATCAACCCGATTTATTACCCCGTTTGCCACTGCACCAGGGCACGAGATGAGCTGGGGTGAAGCGCCAGGATTGGCGCATCTAGTGGATGCGCGACGTCTGAGGTGCCTGCGGCCTGCTATTTTTAGGCTGTGAAGACCCAATAACTATGGACCTTCCCACCCTGAGAATACCAGACCACAGCTGTCCGCTTTACCTTGGCTGGTGATCCAGTTTGGGGGGGACCCTATTTTTATTGTGTAATTATTAATATTTATTAAATAATTATAAAAAAAGAGCCTGGGGGGACCTCCACATTGGATCCCCAACCACGGTAAAGCTGCCAGCTGTGGTTTTCAGGCTACAGCCGTCTGCTTTACCCTAGCTGGCTATCAAAAATGGGGGGACCCAACGTCATTTTTTTTTTAACTATTTTTTAAATAGAAAAAATTAATGGGCTTCCCTGTATTTTGATTGCCAACCAAGGTAACGGCAGGCAGATGGGGGTGGCAACCCATAGCTGTCTGCTTTATCTGCGCTGAAAATCAAAAATACCGCGGAGTGCTACGTCATTTTTTTTAAAGATTTATTTTTACAGCACTGTGATGTCCAGCAATCAAAATACAGGGAAGCCCATTTTGTTTTTAGTTATTTAAATAAATAATTAAAAAATATATATATGGGCTCCCACTGCATTTTTTGTATTGCTAGCTAAGGGTAATCCAAGCAGCTACTGGCTGCTAACCCCCACTGCTTGGTGTTACCTTCACTGGCAATGGAAAATCCAGGGAAGCATTTTTTATTTTCTTTGCCAAAAAACTACAAAAAAAAGGACGTGAGCTTCGCCATATTTTTGTATGCTAGCCAGGTATAGCAGGCAGGTGCTGGAAGAGTTGGATACAGCGCCAGAAGATGGCGCTTCTATGAAAGTGCCATTTTCTGAGGCGGCTGCAGACTGCAATTTGCAGCAGTGGGGCCCAGAAAGCTCAGGCCAACCTGTGATGCGGATTCCAATCCCCAGCTGCCTAGTTGCACCTGGCTGGACACAAAAATGGGGCGAAGCCTTCGTCATTTGTTTTCTAATTATTTCATGAAATTCATGAAATAATAAAAAAAAGGGCTTCCCTTTATTTTTGGTTCCCAGCTGGGTACAAATAGGCAACTGGGGGTTGGGGGCAGCCGTAACTGCCTGCTGTACCTAGCTAGCATACAAAAATATGGCGAAGCCTACATAATTTTTTCAGGGGGCAAAAAACTTCTGCATACAGTCCTGGATGGAGTATGCTGAGCCTTGTAGTTCTGCAGCTGCTTTCTGTCTGTATGGAGAAGAGCAGACAGCAGCTGCAGAACTACAAGGCTCAGCATACTCCATCCAGGACTGTATGCAGACGTTTTTTGCCCACCAAAAAAATGACGTGGGCTTCGCCATATTTTTGTATGCTAGCCAGGTACAGCAGGCAGCCACGGGCTGCCTCCAACCCCCAGTTGCCTATTTGTACCCTGCTGGGAACCAAAAATATAGGGAAGCCCGTTTTTTTTAATTATTTCACTTATTTCATGAAATAATTAAAAAACAAATGATGTGGGCTTCGCCACATTTTTGTGTCCAGCCGGGTACAACTAGGCAGCTGGGGATTGGAATCCGCAGTACAGGTTAGCCCGAGGTTTCTGGGCGCCTCTGCTGCGAATTGCAGTCCGCAGCCGCCCCAGAAAATGGCGCTTTCATAGAAGCGCCATCATCTGGCGCTGTATCCAACTCTTCCAACAGCCCTGAAGCCGGGTGGCTTGTTGGGTAATAATGAGTTAATACTAGCTTTGTTTTACTAGCTAGTATTAAGCCAGAGATTCTTAATGTCAGGCAAGTTTGACCCGGCCATTAAGAATCTCAAATAAAGGGTTAAAAAATAGACACCACACAGAGAAAAAATACTTTAATAGAAATAAATACACAGACACATTAGAGACTCCATCTTTATTACCCCCTGTCAGCCCTCCACGATCCATGGTCTTCTGTCTTTCTCGTTCAACAAATGCAGCTCTGCTCCATCACTGCTGCATGGGGGAAGACGCTGCTGCTCCCCGTGCAGCCATCACTCCGTGAAGGCTGCACGGGAAGCAGCGTGCAGCCTTCACTTCGTGAGTGATCAGTGCTGCTGGCTGTCAGCGGTAACAGCGGTAACGCTGACAGACGCGTTACCATAGCAACGGTGCTCCCGGAGCCGCGGTTAGCGGTGACATCACCGCTAACTGCATTGCTATGGCAACGGTGATCTCCGTTAATGACCGGCTGTGTCAGCCGGTCCCTAACGGAACGGGGAGTCGACCGTGTGCTAGAGCATGTCGCCGGTACACGGCGATACACAAATGTGCACCGTGTACCGGAGAGATGCACTTGCAGGTCCTACATGACGCGTCATAGTCATGTGACCAGTCTGTAGCCAATGAGATAATAGCCAAGTGACTGGTCACATGGCTATTTTGACGTCACGATAGGTCCTGCATCACTGCTGGCAGTGCTGGTCACCGGGAGGATTCAGCGATCATCGGATGGAATAGAGGCAGGAAACAGAGTGCAGGAGAGATCGCTGGGACCGGTAAGTGTTATGGCAATGTTTATTAACTGTATGTGTACATTTATAATGCGTTTTTATGTGTTTGTGATTGCCTCCCATTATATCCTATTGGTTCCAGTTTGGTTCGTCGAACGTTCGCCGAACCGAACTCGAATGAGACCTCCGTTCGGCGAACCGAACTCGAGCCGAACCACGGCCAGTTCGCTCATCTCTACTTAAGACAGGTTCTTTGTGAAAGAAAGAGAGCCATATAGAATATTGAGTGTAAAAGACTGTTGCAAATCCATTAGCTGTGTATTATTCACAGAACATTACAAAACCTCCAAACAAGTTCCGCTAAGTGTGGCAAACAGGTTACCTAAATTCTTAGACAATTGCCAAATAGAAACTCAGACTGGTAAGGAGCGTGTTTTCTAGAGCAAAGGGAACACATCAACAGGTAACCACTATAATAAAGTAAAACTACAAAAGCCTGTCATACATATGAGATGGCTGTTGGGCGAAGCATTGTTTGGTTGAGTGCTGCTGTGTTATCTATGAGCGCAATGCCAACAGGCATGCCTGGCAGTGGCTTATCTCCAGAACAACTAATCGGCAATTGGAAATCAGATATTCCATATTGATATCTTCCCCGAGAATATACTAAAGTTCCCCTGTAGTAATGAAGCAATGACCAAGAGCCTTCCGCTATGCAAAATAAGTCACGGGATCAGACGGATTGACGGATAAACCAGGGTGAATTTTTTATTTACAGAGGATAACAAATGCAAGCTGCCAAGCAGCGGCGGAAAAGGAGTAAAGGTGGGAAAACAACCCACAGTGCAAAATTATAATCTTTAGCTGAAGGTACTGCACAGGTTGCCACAACTAGAACAATATACAACTATAGATTTAACAGCAGTACATCAATATGTACAGTACAGTCCAAAGGTTTGGACACACCTTCTCATCTCTAGAACAACTATTAAGAGGAGACTTTGTGCACCAGGCCTTCATGGTAAAATAACTGCTAGGAAACCACTGCTAAGGACAGGCAACAAGCAGAAGAGACTTGTTTGGGCTAAAGAACACAAGGAATGGACATTAGACCAGTGGAAATCTGTGCTTTGGTCTGAGGAGTCCAAATTTGAGATCTTGGATCCAACCACCGTGTCTTTGTAGAAAAGGTGAACAGATGGACTCTACATGCCTGGTTCCCACCGTGAAGCATGGTGGAGGAGGTGTGACGGTGTGGGGATGCTTTGCTGGTGACACTGTTGGGGATTTATTAAAAATTGAAGCCATACTAAACCAGCATGGCTACAACAGCATCTTGCAGCGGCATGCTATTCCATCCGGTTTGCGTTTAGTTGGACCATCATTTATTTTTCAACAGGACAATGACCCCAAACACACCTCCAGGCTGCGTAAGGGCTATTTGACTAAGAAGAAGAGTGATGGGATGCTACGCCAGATGACCTGGCCTCCACAGTCACCAGACCTGAACCCAATCGAGATGGTTTGGGGTGAGCTGGACTGTAGAGTGAAGGCAAAAGGGCAAACAAGTGCTAAGCATTTCTGGGAACTCCTTCAAGACTGTTGGAAAACCATTTGCGGTGACTACCTCTTGAAGCTCATCAAGAGAATGCCAAGAGTGTGCAAAGCAGTAATTAAGCCAAAAGGTGGCTACTTTGAAGAACCTAGAATATAAGACATAATTTCAGTTGTTTCACACTTTTTTAAGTATTTCATTCCACATGTTTTCATTCATAGTTTTGATGTCTTCAATGTGAATCTACAATTTTTAGAGTCATGAAAATAAAGAAAACTCTTTGAATGGGAAGGTGTGTCCAAACTTTTGGTCTGTACTGTATATATTCAACGTTAAACATTCCTGCTCTGTCCTCTATCCTAACTGGTCTCCCCTAAAGGGACTGTGTGGATACTGCATTCTGACTACGGAGGCCTAATATGGTTCCCTAACCGCCGCACCTGGTTGTACCCCAACAGCGCTGTCCGCAGGACCGGTCTGCTCTAAGGCTTGACAATGTGGTGTTGAGCACTTGACTCGGGGAGGATGAAGACGGACTTTTCTTTCCTAGATACATCGGGCAGCTGGGTTCATCCAGGCGAAATCTTCTCATAGGCCGGATACCGACTCTCTCAGGCGTGCCTGCCTCTGGGCATCCCGGAGCTGTCTGTCACTTCCTTCTTCTTCCCGCACTTTTCCCTTGGGGCAAACCAAACAAAACAGCAGGGGAGATTCGGGCCATTTCATTGTGCTCTGCAGGTGAGCCCTGTCTTTTAAAGCCACAGTACAACAAAGTCTTAAAGTCACAGTAAATCAACATCCTAGTAGGGCTGCACTTCCCTACAGTAACAGTTTTCCTGCAAAGTTACAATGCTAAGGTTATTTTCCTGGGATAAAATTAAAGGACTACTATTATTCTTTTTTAGGAGACTGTGTCTGTCTTGTTATTACAAGTTAAACCGAAAGCATAACCATATTAGTTTTAATTTTTATGCCATAAATCAATAGTACACATGAAGATAAGTAACTTATCTTATCAGACAAATTTACTTCTCTCGCTGTCAGAATTGATCAGTCATTATCAGAAATCTCAAGGTAAAATCTGTATTCAGTGAGGACTTTCCTATTATGGAGATAGGAGATGGTGGTTGTTACTGATTTATTCTTCAACTTTTCAGTTGTTCTACTATTCAGTTTGGGAAGGGAAAATGATTGTAATCATTTACATGTATTTTAAGAAAAGTAATAAAGTTCTACATATTTGCACAAAATGTCTGAGACAAGCAAGCTGTGGATTTCTTTTTTGTAATCGTGGTAAAAATATGTGTGAGAACAGGTGAAGTGGAGCTTATCCACAGTGCGCAAGTGCGATTGTAGCGCCCCTGAAGCTTCAGTCACCATAGAGTATTGCAGCTCATTTAAGCTGCGGTATTAGCCTCGAGGTAAGGAGGGGGTTAATCACCGGTGTTCCACATTCACACTTTCCATAAAGCTTTGGAGCCTTCTCCCAGGGGGATGGCTCAGGGTACACAGGGGGGTGGTAATCGTGAGTCATGGGACTTTCCTGGTCACTGAAGCTGGCCACCTGGGAGGCGGGTTCGACTTGGGGTAGAAGTAGGAGCACACCCACACAATCTTCAGTTGGTCTACCCGGGACACCAGTTCTGGGACATGACCGCTTTACCTCTTGCTTCTATTCACGGGACCTGTGGCTTGGAGCGGAAGGCTCGGCCCAGGTGCCTCACAGCTTGAAGGGCAACTCTGAAAAAAGACTTCCTTCTTTCAAACACCGGTGACTTCTCCTAACTTATCCGGGGTTGACGGAGCCCATCACAGTGGGTGACCAGTACTATCCGGGCGAGTGGCACAGCACAAAGAGAAAGTAAAGACACCTGAAACCGTAACCACTGACTCTGACTCTTTTTTTCGGCAGCGCCGCCCCGCGCCTCAGTTCTCAAACGCCATCACTACTCCCCTCATCATCCTCCCTGAGGCCTGCTCTACCTGTGGGGAGTGATACCATTTCTGGCTGCTACTACCATCCACCACGGAGGATAGCGACAGCAGCGGTGGCTAATCCCTGGCCGCATACCACAGGTGGCGTCACGACATTCATCCTACTGCCACCCCCATCATCTTCCCTCTATTGGTGTACACCTAGGGGCATGAAGCCGGGCAGGCCACCACGGCATTCCAGATTATCACACCAGTCCGGTGATGAGTAACTCAGGTACGAGACACCCCGTGCCTGACAACCCCTGCACCCTGGGTGCTACACAATGATATCATAAGCTGTGACTCGAAAGTAATGGGGAATGCGAAGAGAGGACAGTTGTTACTGGATGACAGTCTGGGAGATGGATTGAACTATGGAGGATGGGATGAGTACATGCAATCAGCGAACCTACCCAATCTTTATAATAATATGTGAGGGATGATTTAGGAAACGAATAGCAGTATTGTGCTTGATGCAGTATGTCATATCCTCCTCTCATTGATTGGTGCTTTGTATTTAGTGATCTGCAGGGCAAAAATTATATGATGGTTTCTATTGGTTATTTGATATATGGGGTCACAATCAAGTCCTTCAAAGGTCCATTTGTACATAGTAAATCAGCATTAGGCTCTGCCCTCTGATGAGCCAGTGTGGTGAAACATGTTGGGGAGGCTGCTGATAAGATTTTAATTGCAAACACTGTGGTCATTAGCAAAGAAAGAAATATGTATATAGCATTATATACTGCCGTTGTAAGAGGAGCAGCCCCACATGGGGTGTTTATAATGAGTGACAGTTATAATGCCTACATAGGTGATCTAATTTAGAGAACAGTTCTTAGCGTTTTTAATCAATTTTTGTGTGTCCATGATTTATTTTTTATAAAAAAATTAATTAAAAGTTATAGCTTAACTAGTCTTTAGTTTAGGGAATCTGTTGCCTTTGGTAAATTGTAAATTTATTTCCAAAATGGGGTCACATGAGGGGGGATTCTTCTCTTCTGGCACTTAAGGACTCTGCAAATAGAGTCTGTAAACAATTCTAGGAAAATCTACACTCTAAAAGTTAAATAGCGCTCCTTCCCACCTTAAGGCCCCGTCACACTAAGCAACATCGCTAGCAACATCGCTGCTAACGAACAACTTTTGTGCCGTTGCTAGCGATGTTGCTGTGTGTGACATCCAGCAACAACCTGGCCCCTGCTGTGAGGTCGTTGGTTGTTGCTGAATGTCCTGGGCCATTTTTTAGTTGTTGCTGTCCCGCTGTGAAGCACAGATCACTGTGTGTGACAGCGAGACAGCAACAACTAAATGTGCAGGCAAGAGGAGCCGGCTTCTGCGGAGGCTGGTAACCACAGTAAACATCGGGTAACCAAGAAGCCCTGTCCTTGGTTACCCGATATTTACCTTTGTTACCAGCCTCCGCCGCTCTCACTGTCAGTGCCGGCTCCTGCTCTGTGCACATGTAGCTGCAGGACACATCGGGTTAATTTACCCGATGTGTGCTGTAGCTAGTAGAGCAGGGAGCCAGCGCTAAGCATTGTGCGCTGCTCCCTGCTCTGTGCACATTTAGCTGCAGTACACATCGGGTAATTAACCCGATGTGTGCTGTAACTAGGAGAGCAGGGAGCCAGCGCTAAGCATTGTGCGCTGCTCCCTGCTCTGTGCACATTTAGCTGCAGTACACATCGGGTAATTAACCCGATGTGTGCTGTAACAAGGAGAGCAGGGAGCCAGCGCTCAGTGTGCGCTGCTCCCTGCTCTCTGCACGTGTAGCTCCGTGCGCTTGTAACCAAGGTAAATATCGGGTTGGTTACCCGATATTTACCTTAGTTACCAAGCGCAGCATCTTCCACGCGGCGCTGGGGGCTGGTCACTGGTTGCTGGTGAGCTCACCAGCAACTCGTGTAGCGACGCTCCAGCGATCCCTGCCAGGTCAGGTTGCTGGTGGGATCGCTGGAGCGTCGCAGTGTGACATCTCACCAGCAACCTCCTAGCAACTTACCAGCGATCCCTATCGTTGTTGGGATCGCTGGTAAGTTGCTTAGTGTGACTGGACCTTTAGCCCTGCCAAGTGGCCAACCAATACAATAGAGTCACATATGGGGTATAACCATGGTGAGTAGAAATTTTGTAACAAATGTTGGTGCATTTCTTTCCTTGTTACCACTTGATAAAATGTAAAATTTCAGGCTAAAGCAACATTTTAGTAGTAAAAATATAATTATTTTTTGTTTACCACTCAATGGTATAAAATTTTGTGATGCACCTTTAATGTCAATATGCTTCCTGCACTCCTAGATCTATTCATTGAAATGTTTAATTTGTAAAATGCGGTCACTTATTGGAGAGTTCTTCTGTTCTGCTACCTCAAAGACTTTGCCAATGTGATATGGCACCTGTAACCCATTCGAGCAAATCTGCACTTTAGGCTATGTGCGCACAGTGCGTTTTTCATGGCGTTTTTGTGCGTTTTTCGGCTGCGTTTTTGGCCTCAAAACTGCATGACTTTGCTTCCCCAGCAAAGTTTATGAGTTTTCAATTTTGCTGTCCGCACACAACTGTTTTTTTAAGCTGCGTTTTTGAGCTTGAAAAAAAAAATGGACATGTCAATTCTTTCCTGCGTTTTCCCCCCATGCAATGCATTGGAAAAACGCAGCAAAACGCAGAGATCAAAAACGCAGCAAAACGCAGCCAAAAACGCACCAAATCGTGGTAAAAACGCATGCGTTTTTTATGCGTTTTTTCGACGCAGGTGCGTTTTTGTGCGTTTTTAGCGGCCAAAAACGCACAAAAACACAGCGTCAAAAAAACGCAGTGTGCGAACCTAGCCTTAAAATGCTGCTCATTCACTTCTCAGCTTTCCAGTGTGCCTGAAAAGTGTACCAAAACAGTACTTTTTCAAAATATGTGGGGTATTGTGTACTGTGGAGAAATTGCATAACAAATTATATAGTCCATTTTCTACGGTTACCCTTTTGAAAATGAAAATATTTGGAGCTAAAGAAACATTTTTTGTGGGAAAAAAAATCATTTTTTCATTTTCATGGCTCAACATTTAAAATTCTGTGAAGCACTTGTGGGTTCACCACACCTCTAGATAAACTTCTAGAGTAATACAGTTTCCGAAATGGGTTCACAACTGGGGGCTTCCACTGTTTAGGCACATCAGAGGCTCTAAAAACACAACATGGCGTTCATTATCTATTACAGCCAATTTAATGTGCCAAAAGTCAATTGGTGTTCCCTCCCTTCCGACCCCTGCCGTGTGCCCAAACAGTAGTTTTCTACCACATATGGGCAATCAGCGTACTTAGGAGAAATTGCACAAAAAATTGCATGGTCCAATTTTTCCTGTTACCCTTGTGAAAGTGCAAAATTTGGGGCTAAAGCAAAACGTTTGTGGGAAAAATTAAAATGTTAATTTTTTTTTCCCACATTGCTTTAGCTCTAGTAAAGCACTTAAAGGATTAATTAACTTCTTGGATGAATGTGGGTTTGAGCAGTTTTTAGAATGGTGTCACTTTTGGGTATTTTCTATCACCTAGGTCTCTCAAAGTCCTTTCAAAAGTTATGTGGTCTCTAAAAAGAATTGATGTAGAAAATTTCGTTGTAAAAATGAGAAATTGCCGACAAATGTTTAATCCTTCTAACTTCCTAACAAAACAATATGTTTCAAAAATGATGCTGATGTAAAGTAGACATGTGGTACTATATAAAGTGACACTAGTCAGAATTGTAAAATTTGGTCTGGTCACAAAGGTGAAAATAGTCTCTGGTGTGAAAGGGTTAAAAAGGTAAACGACAATAGAACATAAATAAGATTGGGGAAGAGAACATAGAAGAAAAATATTTCATACTGAAACCTTTAAAACTTGTAGCCTGAAGACGTAGAGGGCTTAATGTCAGTATGAACCATAATAGCTTGGGCCTAGGACCATAAAATGAGTTGAGAAGAGAGGCAAATGGGATTTTTCAATGGAGCTGCATATTTGTGTGTCTTACATACAGAATATTGCTACTTCTTCATGTTTTGGGAAGGTAACATGTGAAAAAAATGTTATAGTGTCTTTTGTTGGGAAGGGGTGTGTACAATATGAAATCAAGTGGGGTGTGCCACCCCTGTGCCAGCAGCCGACGCTGTTCGAGCCCGGACCTTCAGGGGTGGTGGCTCGAGGGTCTCCGGACCCGGGGGTATCGCAAAAATGCCGAATAAATGGGGGGGGGCGTAGATGTACGGGCTAGGCCGTAATAAGTTCGTGACGCCACCTACGGTGTTTGGTGAGGTGGGACACCACTGCTGCTGTTACGGGGCACCCGGGGGAGATGTTGTGCAGCAAGTTGTTAACTCCTCCGTGGGCACAGATGGTTGTCCCGGGACCCGGTGGCTCCAGTGCAGGGGAGATGACGACCCCAGGGGGGTGCTGGTGTACTTACTGTAAGTAGAAACACACGAGTCTCTGGTAAACCAAGGTGATGGTGGCCAGTGCCGCGGCTGGTTGCGTTCGGGATCCCCCACCCGGCTGGTGGTCTCTATCCTTTTCCTGCACTGTTTTGTAAGGTGGACTTTCCCAGTATAAAACTCAGGAGTCCGCTCCCGGCTGGATGTGGCCTAAGGAGCCGTGCCCGCAGTCGCTGGCCTGTGGGATCTATGGGCCTTGGCAGTGACCTTTTATCCCTAATCGGTGGGCTGTTGTCTTCTATGAGGGACTTTGGGTGGCACAGGACCTCTAGTCCTGGCATCAATTGGTTAATTAACCAGTTCCACTTGTTTCTGGTTCCTGGCTTCAGGGTCCGAGTACCCCCCTTTGTGCTATGGTTTCCGGGTCGGTTCCCCGTGTTGGTACCGGCAGGCTCCAACCCTGACCTGGTCCACCTCGGTTCCACCGAGCCATCTTCCCATCTCCTGCTGACGGAGACCATCGTCTGCCTCCTAGCCAGTGGCACCAGGGCTCCTACCCTGGTACCTGTCAGTCTGCTTCAGGCCTGACACACAGGCTTGACCTCCACTCCACACTCAACTAAAAACTGATCTACTGCTTTTCCCACCCTGGGCTGTCTAAACTCCTGGGTGGGCATGTCCCAACCACTGGTGTGTCTGTCTGTCCCTACGGGGGGTGACTAGGGTTTTCTGGTTGGCTGTGTGTTTCCTAATGAGGGAAGGTGTTATGCAGGGGCCTATTTGTGACTACCTGGTTTTGCCAGGGCATCACACAGCCATGTAGAATATATCAGTGGGATTTAAATCTAAGATATATTGATCAACTAATATACAGCAATTGAAAGTTTATATTGAGGCAGAAAGCTGGGTGAATGCGGGGTGTTGGACCAGGGTCAGATGAGAAAAACACTCAGGTGACAACAATAAGATGTTACTAGTGCTCCATGCAGGAAAATAAATCTACTCTACGTACATTGGTCTGGAAGTCTTTAATCAATGCCAGCTCTTCACAGGTTCCTTTAAAAAATGACTGTCTTCTTTCCAATCTTCCATAAAATCTAGATTTGTGAAGAATATTCCATGAGATGTTTAGAGCTTGGCCTATTTTTTTTTAACCTAACCCAGCTTTACTATTTTCTATAACTTTATCCCTGACCTGTCTGGTGTGCTCCTTGGTTTTTCATCGTGCTGCTTGATCCCCCGTATTCTAAAACAAACCTCTGAAGCCTTTGCAGAACAGCTGTAGTTATACTGAGAATAAATTATGAACAGGTGGACTCAATTTACTAATTAGGTAACTTCTAGATGCAATTGGTCACTCAGGAGTTTATTTAGGGGTATTGGACTATACAAATGTTCAGCACAATTTTCAGCTTTATATTTTTAAAACATTTCCTTTGCAATAAAATACATTTAAGTTCGAAGGTGTAATGTGAAAAAATGTGGACAAGTTTACAAGGTATGAATACTTTTTCAAGGCACTGTGTCTGTTCTAAATAAAATCTAATGTGAGTTTTTTTCACCCAAGTGTAGATGCTGTCTTTTTATGTTACTGACATTTGTTGCCAAGTAGACTCCTTGGTATTTTTTGATGGTGCGTCCCAATTTGTGGGCTTGGTGTCTGGTTGAAAGTCTGAAGAAGGTACTGCGAGTATCTATATCTTTGAGAACGGCTGATTGTCAGTATGAACTGTTTATCCTTAGCTTTTAGAAGTGAATTAAAAACACAAACAAAAGGAAAATGTGGGCAGTTATTTTTCAGCATCTCTGATCTGCACTTTGGAAAGCTGTGTGGCCATTACAATTGCAACCACTTTTTTCTGAATATGTTCTGTTGACCTTTGTTATCCCCAGTGCAGTTTTAACGTTTGGATTTCAAATACTCCTGTCAAAAAACTGAACTAGATGTGCAAATTGCATTTCACATTTCCTTCTATCTCCAAGCATTGATGATATAGATACAGTAATTGTCAGGCCGGGAGAGAGGCAACTGTGCAGCTGTGCATCGTTGTAGAATTTTTTCCATGTGTACATTCTGTTAATTGTCTGCTGATTCAAAGAGAGCACTTTTTCACTAAAAACTACATTATTTCCCGAAAAATTCGGTACTTGAAATAAGTATGTGAAATGCTCGAGATTTGAATATGTATCCTGTGGAAGTTTAGAACTCTAAAACAGATATTTAGCCCGGGAACAATAATCCATAATCATGGTTTTGCACACTTTGTACATACAGGGCATACAACGCTACATAAACTTGTGAGCTGTAGGATTTTTTTGACTAGCATACATTTATCCTATTAAAGGAAACTATTCTAAAGCCCGCCATCCATCGCCGCAGTTTCTCTGCACATCTAATTGCATGTCAAGCTGTGGTATTATTATTTATCAGCGGTCATATGATTAATAAGAAAATACTTTTGAATGAACGCTAAGAATTGACCTATCATTTAGAAATGAGTTTCAGAGTAGCTTCAAATGGAGTTGTCTTCTGATGGACCTCATTCTGTAGACTGCCACCTACCGAGGGCAAGATGTTTACAAAATGAAAAGAATGTGTGGTTTTCTTGTTTGTCCTAGAACTAGGAAACCTAGCTTTATTCAGTAACTATAGAAAGTGTATTTTGGGTTCACTGAGTGAAATATGCCATAGTACAAAAAACATTAGATGTGAGACTTACATAAAGGAGTTTTCCAGTTTCAGAAAACTCTTGTTCTCCCTCATTTCTCATTGTCTATTACTGATTGCACAGTTGACGTCATGTCGCTAGCACTGCCTGACAGCGCTTTAGTCATGATGTCATCAGTGCATACAATAATAGACTCTGAGAACAGCACAGTTACTCAAGATTCAGCAAGGTACTTGGGGAGGGTGAGTAAAGTCAAGGTTGTTTTTTTCAAAGACACTGCAGTAGAAGGACAGGGGTTTTATGAAACTGGAACAATTTTTAGTCCCTGAAATGTGTTTGATGCCTTTTATTGAACATGGATTTTAATATGCGCTATTTCAATAAATTTTGAGGATTTTATCCATCTACAGAGCCATCCATTTTCTTTCCTGCTATGGTCCATAAAGAAAACTCAATAATGATTAGATGCAGTCAGTATCACAAATAAATATTTATACTCATGTATCTCTTAGGTGAAACAAATTCTTCTTATCCCTGTTTACTCTTATGAAATGTTACCCCACACTGTCCTTCCTTATGAACTACAAACACCACACTGTCATCCCATATGAACTATAACCACCACACTGTCCCCTTTTTGAACTATAACTGCCATACTCTTCACTTTTATGGTGTAGAATGATCACAAAGTCTCTCCTTATGAACTGCATAATGACCACAAAGTCCCTCCCTTATGAACTGTCCAGCAGTGAGTTCACCTGTGGTCACATTTGGCAGCTCACACAGAGGGTATCATGGCAACCACCAGCTGTGAACTCCCATGACCTCACTGACATCCCCACTTCTTACAGTCGGTAACTCCCACACTGCCTTCAGTGAGTTCAGGAGGATGCAGTGAGCGGTCAGGTTTTCTAATGTCACTGCTCACTGGATGTGGCAGTCATTATAATTAATGTCACTTACCGCTCACTGAATGTAGCAAAGCCGAGGATCATCGTGGGATGTTATTATGGATTAAATCGGACCTACAGGAGTGAATTGGGGGTTAATAAATGGGTGAAGAGGTTGTCTGTGTTTTCTTTTTATCTCAAACAATTTTCATGTTTGTGTTTATTTATTTTGACTCATAGGTTAGTAATGGGGGTGTTTCAGGCACCTCTCCATTGCTAACCCAGGTCTTCGGGGCAGCTGCGATTTTTGACCCCATTGCAAACCCTATAAGTCAAAGGAAATAAACACAAACACAGAAAATCCTTTATTTGAAATACAAAACACAGACATCCTCTTTCACCCAATTATTAACCCCAAAACACCTCCACAGGTCCAACGTTATCAACATAGACATTCCACGATGATCCTTGGTTCTGCTACATCCTGAGGCTGTAGTGAGCAGGGACATTAGAAAACATGACCGCTCTTTGTGGCCTCCAAAACACACAGAGTACCATGGGAGCCCCTTCTGTGAGAAGTGGGGACGTCAGTGAGGATACCAGAGTTCACAGCTGCCGGTTTTCACACTGTCCTCTGCATGTGAGCTGGGCAGCTATTAACTCCGGTAACCTTACAACGGTCACCGTAGTTCACATCTAACCAGTGTGACCTGTGATGACCTCACTGACGTTGCCCTAGGTCATGTAGTGATGGGGACGAAAGTGTCCACATCCTGGGTGCTTGTTAATTGGCTGCGCTGCAGCCTTTCAACAAGCTTTATTCCGGTGCCCAACATGAACAGTGACACGGATGTACAGTTAGAAGTCCATTTTCGACGTTCGGCACCAGACACTAGTTGTCTAGTACAAACCTCAAAAAATACCATTTGGGTTCGCCCATCCCTACTTCTCATTTGTTTAATTTTAAATCCAAAATAGTGACATGCAGAGACAAAATCACGAAGATTCTGTCACTTTCCAAATATTTCTGGACCTAACTAGGTTAAGGGGTGAAATCCAACTGAAAGATTTCCTTAAGGACCGAGTGATTTTTTTTGCTTTTGTGCTTTCATTTATTCCTCTCCTTATTTTAAAAAAATAACTTGTTTATTTTTCCATCAACCTAGATATGTGAGGTCTTGTTTTTTGCAGGACAAGTTGTACTTTTGAATGATACCGTCCACTTTATCACATGATATACTGGAAAATGGGAAAAAATAATAATAAGGTGTGGCAAAATAGCAAAAGAATGAACTGGCAATGATTTCCAGGTTAGTATGACTATGCAGACACCAAATATGCATAATTTTTGTTTTCTTTTAAGTGGTGGAAAAAAAAGTTCGACATTTAGAAAAAAATAAATAATAATTTTTCTCGTGTCGCCACTTTCCTATAGACATACCATTTAAAATTTTTGTGAACTTAAACTATGTGGGACTTGTTTTTTGCATTCACTGCCAGTGTTTTACTTGATATCATTTTGGGGTTGATAAGATGTTTTTATTGCCTGTTAGTACATCTTTTTCTGTGTTTCATAGTATCATAGTATCATAGTATCATCTAGTTCAACCCGTAGCCTAACATGTTGATCCAGAGGAAGGCAAAAAAAAAACCCCAATGTGGCAAACAAGTTCCAATGGGGAAAACATTTCCTTCCTGACTCCACATCCGGCAATCAGACTAGTTCCCTGGATCAATACCCTGTCATAAAATCTAATATACATAACTGGTAATATTAAATTTTTCAAGAAAGGCATCCAGGCTCTGCTTAAATGTTAGTAGTGAATCACTCATTACAACATCATGCGGCAGAGAGTTCCATAGTCTCACTGCTCGTACAGTAAGGAATCCTCGTCTGTGATTATGATTAAACCTTCTTTCCTCAAGACGTAGCGGATGCCCCCGTGTTCCAGTCGCAGGCCTAGGTGTAAAAAGATCTTTGGAAAGGTTTCTGTACTGTCCCCTCATATATTTATACATTGTGATTAGATCCCCTCTAAGCCTTTTTTTTTCCAGACTAAATAACCCCAAGTTTAATAACCTGTCTTGGTATTGCAGCCCACCCATTCCTCTAATAATCTTGGTCGCTCTTCTCTGCACCCTCTCCAGTTCAGCTATGTCCTTCTTATATATTGGTGACCAGAATTGTACACAGTATTCTAAGTGCGGTCGCACTAGTGACTTGTACAGAGGTAGAACTATATTTTTTTCATGAACACTTATACCTCTTTTAATACATCCCATTATTTTATTAGCCCTGGCAGCAGCTGCCTGACACTGTCCACTAAAGTGAAGTTTACCATCCACCCATACACCCAAGTCTTTTTCTGTGTCTGTTTTACCCAGTGTTCTACAATTAAGTACATAATCATAAATGTTATTTCCTCTACCCAAGTGCATGACCTTACATTTATCTACATTAAACTTCAATTGCCACTTCTCAGCCCAATCCTCCAATTTACATAAATCTCCCTGTAATATAAAATTATCCTCCTCTGTATTGATTACCCTGCAGAGTTTAGTATCATCTGCAAATATTGAAATTCTACTCCGCATGCCCCCAACAAGGTCATTTATAAATATGTTGAAAAGAAGCGGGCCCAATACTGACCCCTGTGGTACCCCACTATGAACTGAGACCCAGTCCGAGTACGTACCATTAATAACCACCCTTTTTTGAACTAACCAAAAAACGGAAATTCTGATATTTTGATTTTTTTTCTTGTTACGCCATTTCTGGGATTAATTTATTTTATATTTTCATAGACAAACACAGTGATACCAAATACAGGTATGTGTATTTTTTAATGAGAAAAATGGGGCATGATTTGAAGTTTTATATATTTTTTTTGTTTCAGATTTTTTAAAACTTTTTTTTACTTTTCACTGTATTTATTAGTTCCCTTAGGGGACTTGTATCTGTGAATATTCAATCGCTTTTGCTATATACAGCAGTGCAACAGACTTGCTCTATATAGCAGACACCATGGTCTCTTATGAATGCTAACCAAAGCCTGCTTTAACAGGAGTGCCATGATGAGAGACAGGGTCTTAAGCAGATGTCATGGCAACACGTTGGCATCGTGCAATAGCATCATGGGAGTACCAATGAGGCGTTGGAACAGTGTGCTTCCCTGCTGGCGTGCATTAAATGCACAGATTGACAGCAGCATTTAACAGGTTAACAGCTGTGAGCAGAGCTTTGCTTCACCTGTAGCTGTTGGAGGTAGATGATGGCTGAATATCACATCATCATCTGCTAGGAAAGTGATTAGGCCATGTATGACAGACATGCAATAGGGGGAAGAGAGCTATTCATTTCAGGTTATCAGTATTGTTCATCACCCATGTAACGATAACATTTGGCCACTAGGTGTCAGTAACACTCACTATTGGTCTAAATTTACAGTGTGTAAGGAAAGTATTCAGACCCCTTTAAATTTTTCACTCTCTGTTTCTTTGCAGCCATTTGGTAAAATCAAAAAAGTTCATTTTTTTCTCATTAATGTACACTCTGCACCCCATAGTGACAGAAAAAAACAGCCACGTAGAAATTTTTGCTAATTTAATACACAAGAAAAACTGAAATATCACATGGTCATAAGTATTCAGACCCTTTGCTCAGTATTGAGTAGAAGCACCCTTTTAAGCTACTACCGCCATGAGCAGGGCCGTATTTGGGGTTTTTGCTGCCCTAGGCACTGTCAGTGGTGGCGCCCCCTTCTGATCAGTCAGATTAAGGGTATGTGCACACAGCATTTTGCTTTCATACAGATCCGCGCTGTAACCCGCCCAAAAAACCCAAACTCTAAATATTAAAGAAATGAACTTATACACTGCAGTGTAAAAACGACTTGCTGTCCATATGTTCAGTCTTTGGAGTTTTTTTAAGCGCGTCTGGTTTCCTCAGACATGAAGCGGCTGACAGTGACCGGTCCATTATATGGCGCCTGCTGCTTGGATGCCGCTTACTACTTCATTTAAAAAATAAGTAAAATCCAGTAGTTTAAAGATGTTGGAAAAAACAACCAAGAAGCAACAGCAAAAAAAAAAATATTTGCTACAGGATAAAATGATGACTGTCCTGAAGCGTATTCTGTCTGAATAATTGGGGTTCACAGACATCTACAAGACGTGTGCACATTCCCTGAAAGACCCCAGAGCCTTCAGATAGTAGTTAAGACCTCCATACACATTAACCTAAAGTGGTCTAAGCCCGCCAATATCGACGGGTTCTGCTGACAGTCCAATGTGTATGGGGGCTCTCAATTCTGATTGTCGGGGGGGGAATAAGGATCCAGCATGTCCAATTACGGAGTGTAGATCCTATTATCCTCTAAATGATAAGCTGCTGCCGGAGATATCCAGCAGCGGCTCTAATAAAGAACACAAACACTTGGCAGAATTAGTGCTCCTGTATATGGGAGAGCTGAGCAAGATAGCTGCCAGCCTAAAAATCAGACTATAGTGTATGGGGGTTTTAGTCTCTTATTTATTAGGCTGACAGACATGCAGATAGCTGTATTTTTAGTCCAGCACGCTGACCTTATGTTTTAGTATCAAGACTGATAAGGTAAAGATTACAACAGCTACATGACTATCACCAGAACCATCATCAGTACAGTAATACATCACTAAAACCACACTAAATTAAAGAATACGTAACCAAAACCACAGTTAGTACAGTAATACATCAACAGAACTACTGTCAATACACTAATATCACCAAAACCACCCTAAATACAATAAAACATCACCAAACCCACCCTAAAGACAATAATACATTGCCAAACCCACCCTAAAGACAATAAGGCATCACCAAAACCACCATCAGTACATGAATACATTGCCAACTTCGTACAGCAATCAAGTGCAGTGTCAGGTTAGACCCATATACATATATGTATTCCATTAACGTACAACTCCCAGTATGTCCTTAATAATGGTAAGGAGATGCTGGTAGTTGTTACCAGCCATCATTAGACTGTAGACCATATAAGAACCACAATACTGATTAGTCCCAGGCAGTAGACTTAACTTTTGGAGGAGATCTTATATGTTTAGGTCCATTAATTCTGAGATTAGTAGGGCAGAGGTGGGCTCAGTAGGGAGAAGGGGCATCATGGGGTGGGACTTGAGACCCCCACCAATTGCTCAAAAGACCTCCTAAGTGCACAGCTCAGGAGACAGGACTATGAAAGTTTACTCCCGGAATCCATTCTGTCTGCATGTTCTGGTTCTCGGAAAAACTCGGGGCCACGGTAGTCAGACCCCCAGCAATTGGAAAGTTATTCCCCATCCCAAGGATAGGGGGTAAGTTTCCAATGTGAGAAAACCCCTCTAAAGCATTGACTGATTCCAGCAATGTGTCACTTACTGAGCTGTTTGCTGTCATTTTCTCTGCTGCAGATCTTGCAGTTATGCAGAGCTCATGAATATGCTGGACTACCTGCAGCACACCAAGATTAAGGAAAACAGAGCAGTGTATATGGGCTTCATTAGGAGTGAAAGGCAACAACTTCAATAGGTATGCACAAATAAGAAGAAACAAAAGTCTTTATATGTGCCTAATTATCTGTATATCCCATGGTCAATATTTAGTGATAATAACACTTTATGTGCACTATAACGTTTATTAGACACAAGGGACATGGGGTATAGAATATAATAAAACACAGGACAGGATTTGACAATAATCCCCATGGGGGGTCACATGCGATCTCCCCCTGTTGGTAAGATCCTGTACTGCGCCACATGCGATCTCCCCCTGTTGGTAAGCTCCCTGTACTGCGATCTCCCCCTGTTGGCAAGCTCCCTGTACTGCGATCTCCCCCTGTTGGCAAGCTCCCTGTACTGCAATCTCCCCCTGTTGGTACGCTCCCTGTACTGCGATCTCCCCCTGTTGGTATGCTCCCTGTACTGCGATCTCCCCCTGTTGGTAAGCTCCCTGTACTGCGATCTTCCCCTGTTAGTAAGCTCCCTGTACTGCGATCTCCCCCTGTTGGTAAGCTCCCTGTACTGCGATCTCCCCCTGTTGGTAAGCTCCCTGTACTGTGATCCCCCCCTGTTGGTAAGCTCCCTGTATTGCGATCTCCCCCTGTTGGTACGCTCCCTGTACTGCGATCTCCCCCTGTTGGTAAGCTCCCTGTACTGCGATCTCCCCCTGTTGGTAAGCTCCCTGTACTGCGATCTCCCCCTGTTGGTAAGCTCCCTGTACTGCGATCTCCCCCTGTTGGTACACTCCCTGTACTGCGATCTCCCCCTGTTGGTACGCTCCCTGTACTGCGATCTCCCCCTGTTGGTATGCTCCCTGTTCTGCGATCTCCCCCTGTTGGTACGCTCCCTGTACTGCGATCTCCCCCTGTTGGTACGCTCCCTGTACTGCGATCTCCCCCTGTTGGTACGCTCACTGTATTGCGATCTCCCCCTGTTGGTAAGCTCCCTGTACTGCGATCTCCCCTGTTGGTAAGCTCCCTGTACTGCGATCTCCCCCTGTTGGTAAGCTCCCTGTACTGCGATCTCCCCCTGTTGGTAAGCTACCTGTACTGCGATCTCCCTCTGTTGGTACGCTCCCTGTACTGCGATCTCCCCCTGTTGGTAAGCTCCCTGTACTGCGATCTCCCCCTGTTGGTAAGCTCCCTGTACTGCGATCTCCCCCTGTTGGTAAGCTCCCTGTACTGCGATCTCCCCCTGTTGGTAAGCTCCTTGTACTGCGATCTCCCCCTGTTGGTAAGCTCCCTGTACTGCGATCTCCCCCTGTTGGTAAGCTCCCTGTACTGCGATCTCCCCCTGTTGGTAAGCTCCCTGTACTGCGATCTCCCCCTGTTGATAAGCCCCTGTACTGCGATCTCCCCCTGTTGGTAAGCTCCCTGTACTGCGATCTCCCTCTGTTGGTACGCTCCCTGTACTGCGATCTCCCCCTGTTGGTACGCTCCCTGTATTGCGATCTCCCCCTGTTGGTAAGCTCCCTGTACTGCGATCTCCCCCTGTTGGTAAGCTCCCTGTACTGCGATCTTCCCCTGTTGGTATGCTCCCTGTACTGCGATCTCCCCCTGTTAGTAAGCTCCCTGTACTGCGATCTCCCCCTGTTGGTAAGCTCCCTGTATTGCGATCTCCCCCTGTTGGTACGCTCCCTGTACTGCGATCTCCCTTTGTTGGTACGCTCCCTGTACTGCGATCTCCCCCTGTTGGTAAGCTCCCTGTACTGCGATCTCCCCCTGTTGGTAAGCTCCCTGTACTGCGATCTCCCCCTGTTGGTAAGCTCCCTGTACTGCGATCTCCCCCTGTTGGTACACTCCCTGTACTGCGATCTCCCCCTGTTGGTACGCTCCCTGTACTGCGATCTCCCCCTGTTGGAACGCTCCCTGTTCTGCGATCTCCCCCTGTTGGTACGCTCCCTGTACTGCGATCTCCCCCTGTTGGTACGCTCCCTGTACTGCGATCTCCCCCTGTTGGTAAGCTCCCTGTACTGCGATCTCCCCCTGTTGGTACGCTCCCTGTACTGCGATCTCCCCCTGTTGGAACACTCCCTGTACTGCGATCTCCCCCTGTTGGTAAGCTCCCTGTACTGCGATCTCCCCCTGTTGGTAAGCTCCCTGTACTGCGATCTCCCCCTGTTGGTAAGCTCCCTGTACTGCGATCTCCCCCTGTTGGTACGCTCCCTGTACTGCGATCTCCCCCTGTTGGAACGCTCCCTGTTCTGCGATCTCCCCCTGTTGGTACGCTCCCTGTACTGCGATCTCCCCCTGTTGGTACGCTCCCTTTACTGCGATCTTCCCCTGTTGGTACGCTCCCTGTATTGCGATCTCCCCCTGTTGGTAAGCTCCCTGTACTGCGATCTCCCCCTGTTGGTAAGCTCCCTGTACTGCGATCTCCCCCTGTTGGTAAGCTCCCTGTACTGCGATCTCCCCTGTTGGTAAGCTCCCTGTACTGCGATCTCCCCCTGTTGGTAAGCTCCCTGTACTGCGATCTCCCCCTGTTGGTAAGCTACCTGTACTGCGATCTCCCTCTGTTGGTACGCTCCCTGTACTGCGATCTCCCCCTGTTGGTAAGCTCCCTGTATTGCGATCTCCCCCTGTTGGTAAGCTCCCTGTACTGCGATCTCCCCCTGTTGGTAAGCCCCTGTACTGCGATCTCCCCCTGTTGGTAAGCTCCCTGTACTGCGATCTCCCTTTGTTGGTACGCTACCTGTACTGCGATCTCCCCCTGTTGGTACGCTCCCTGTACTGCGATCTCCCCCTGTTGGTAAGCTCCCTGTACTGCGATCTCCCCCTGTTGGTAAGCTCCTTGTACTGCGATCTCCCCCTGTTGGTAAGCTCCCTGTACTGCGATCTCCCCCTGTTGGTAAGCTCCCTGTACTGCGATCTCCCCCTGTTGGTAAGCTCCCTGTACTGCGATCTCCCCCTGTTGATAAGCCCCTGTACTGCGATCTCCCCCTGTTGGTAAGCTCCCTGTACTGCGATCTCCCTCTGTTGGTACGCTCCCTGTACTGCGATCTCCCCCTGTTGGTACGCTCCCTGTATTGCGATCTCCCCCTGTTGGTAAGCTCCCTGTACTGCGATCTCCCCCTGTTGGTAAGCTCCCTGTACTGCGATCTTCCCCTGTTGGTATGCTCCCTGTACTGCGATCTCCCCCTGTTAGTAAGCTCCCTGTACTGCGATCTCCCCCTGTTGGTACGCTCCCTGTACTGCGATCTCCCCCTGTTGGTAAGCTCCCTGTACTGCGATCTCCCCCTGTTGGTAAGCTCCCTGTACTGCGATCTCCCCCTGTTGGTAAGCTCCCTGTACTGCGATCTCCCCCTGTTGGTACACTCCCTGTACTGCGATCTCCCCCTGTTGGTACGCTCCCTGTACTGCGATCTCCCCCTGTTGGAACGCTCCCTGTTCTGCGATCTCCCCCTGTTGGTACGCTCCCTGTACTGCGATCTCCCCCTGTTGGTACGCTCCCTGTACTGCGATCTCCCCCTGTTGGTAAGCTCCCTGTACTGCGATCTCCCCCTGTTGGTACGCTCCCTGTACTGCGATCTCCCCCTGTTGGAACACTCCCTGTACTGCGATCTCCCCCTGTTGGTAAGCTCCCTGTACTGCGATCTCCCCCTGTTGGTAAGCTCCCTGTACTGCGATCTCCCCCTGTTGGTAAGCTCCCTGTACTGCGATCTCCCCCTGTTGGTACGCTCCCTGTACTGCGATCTCCCCCTGTTGGAACGCTCCCTGTTCTGCGATCTCCCCCTGTTGGTACGCTCCCTGTACTGCGATCTCCCCCTGTTGGTACGCTCCCTTTACTGCGATCTTCCCCTGTTGGTACGCTCCCTGTATTGCGATCTCCCCCTGTTGGTAAGCTCCCTGTACTGCGATCTCCCCCTGTTGGTAAGCTCCCTGTACTGCGATCTCCCCCTGTTGGTAAGCTCCCTGTACTGCGATCTCCCCCTGTTGGTACGCTACCTGTACTGCGATCTCCCCCTGTTGGTACGCTCCCTGTACTGCGATCTCCCCCTGTTGGTAAGCTCCCTGTACTGCAATCTCCCCCTGTTGGTAAGCTCCCTGTACTGCCATCTCCCCCTGTTGGTAAGCTCCCTGTACTGCGATCTCCCCCTGTTGGTAAGCTCCCTGTATTGCGATCTCCCCCTGTTGGTAAGCTCCCTGTACTGCGATCTCCCCCTGTTGGTAAGCCCCTGTACTGCGATCTCCCCCTGTTGGTAAGCTCCCTGTACTGCGATCTCCCTTTGTTGGTACGCTACCTGTACTGCGATCTCCCCCTGTTGGTACGCTCCCTGTACTGCGATCTCCCCCTGTTGGTAAGCTCCCTGTACTGCGATCTCCCCCTGTTGGTAAGCTCCCTGTACTGCGATTTCCCCCTGTTGGTAAGCTCCTTGTACTGCGATCACCCCCTGTTGGTAAGCTCCCTGTATTGCGATCTCCCCCTGTTGGTAAGCTCCCTGTACTGCGATCTCCCCCTGTTGGTAAGCCCCTGTACTGCGATCTCCCCCTGTTGGTAAGCTCCCTGTACTGCGATCTCCCTCTGTTGGTACGCTCCCTGTACTGCGATCTCCCCCTGTTGGTACGCTCCCTGTACTGCGATCTGCCCCTGTTGGTAAGCTCCCTGTACTGCGATCTCCCTCTGTTGGTACGCTCCCTGTACTGCGATCTCCCCCTGTTGGTAAGCCCCTGTACTGCTATCCAGTGCTGCTGTGGTTCTCTATGGCTCCCTGTACTGCTAGCCAGTGCTGGTGTGGTTTTCTATGGCTCCCTGTACTGTGATCTCCCCCTGTTGGTACGCTCCCTGTACTGCGATCTCCCCCTGTTGGTACACTCCCTGTACTGCGATCTCCCCCTGTTGGTAAGCCCCTGTACTGCGATCTCCCCCTGTTGGTACGCTCCCTGTACTGCGATCTCCCCCTGTTGGTAAGCTCCCTGTACTGCGATCTCCCCCTGTTGGTACGCTCCCTGTACTGCGATCTCCCCCTGTTGGTACGCTCCCTGTACTGCGATCTCCCTCTGTTGGTAAGACCCTGTACTGCGATCTCCCCCTGTTGGTACGCTCCTTGTACTGCGATCTCCCCCTGTTGGTAAGCCCCTGTACTGCGATCTTCCCCTGTTGGTACGCTCCTTGTACTGCGATCTCCCCCTGTTGGTACGCTCCCTGTACTGCGATCTCCCCCTGTTTATAAGCCCCTGTACTGCGATCTCCCCCTGTTGGTAAGCCCCTGTACTGCGATCTCCCCCTGTTGGTACGCTCCTTGTACTGCGATCTCCCCCTGTTGGTACGCTCCCTGTACTGCGATCTCCCCCTGTTCATAAGCCCCTGTACTGCGATCTCCCCCTGTTGGTACGCTCCCTGTACTGCGATCTCCCCCTGTTGGTAAGCCCCTGTACTGCGATCTCCCCCTGTTGGTAAGCTCCCTGTACTGCGATCTCCCCCTGTTGGTAAGCCCCTGTACTGCTAGCCAGTGCTGTTGTGGGTCTCCATGGCTCACTGTTTTTTCTAGCCTGTGATTATCTGACTCTGGTCATTACACTGCTGTAAGTAAGGGCTGGTAGGTGTTTCATGTATAAGCTTGGTTCTATCACTCAGCACTTTGTATATCAGGGAGACAGTATATGAATTACCCTGCATGTGGCTTGTCATTGTCAAATCCTGTCCTGTGTTTTAGTATATTCTATACCCCATGTACCTTGTGTCTATAATCTAACTTTTTATGTGGACTATAGCGTTTATTATCGCTAATTATTGACCATGGGATATACAGATACTTAGGCAAATTTAAAGACTTCTGTTTCTCCTTATTTCTGAAGCACACCAAGTAGTCCTGAAATGATAACTACTGCTGATTAAACAGTGATTTTATCAAAACTACACTAAGCAGCCCAGTAAGTGACAACACTGGAATCAGGATCTCTGCCTCTACATTATGCTGCTCTCAAATTAGGTGGCAAAAACCTGGTGAGACTCATAATTCTCCTCACTAAAGAGTAACCACCCTAAGTAAGCCCAAGGCTGTGCCCAAGAATAAGTAATTGCCCATCACTGAGCTCACTTCACAAAAAATGACCTCACACCGTGTCACTTATAGTATACAGCCTCCACATTCTCTCCTATAACATTTCCACTACACTGCCCCCTCAAATGAAAACCCCCACTGTCCTCCCCACTGAATTATACCCTCCAGACCTTCCTCACTTATGAACTATGACCTCCACTGTCCCCACCTCTCCATGCAGCCCCCACTTCACTGCCCTCCTCATGATGTCCCCACTCTAATGAACCTTCTGCTTCACATTCTGTATACCGAGCCCTCCCAGGCTCCTAATTGAGTGCTCCCCATGCTGACCCGTCTCCATATCAAGCCGCCTCCATACCAAGCCCACCATGGTTCCCCTTCCATACCGAGCACCCCTCATGCTTCCCCATTCTTCATACCATGCCTCCCCCCATGCTACCCCATTCTCCATACCATGCCTCCTATTCTCCATACTGCAACTCCCATTCGCTATACTGTCCACCACCCTCATTTTCCCTCCCCCTCATTTTCCCATTCTGCTCCATCCCCCATGCTGCGCACCCCCATCATGCTCCATCCTCCATGTTGCACCCCCAAATCATGCTTCATCCCCCCCATCCTCCATGTTGCACACCCACATCATGCTCCATCCTCCATGTTGTGCCCCCACATCATGCTTCACCCCCCCAATCCTCCATGTTGTGCCCCCACATCATGCTTCATCCCCCCATCCTCCATGTTGTGCCCCCACATCATGCTTCATCCCCCCCCATCCTCCATGTTGCGCCCCCACATCATGCTTCATCCCCCCCATCCTCCATGTTGTGCCCCCACATCATGCTTCATCCCCCCCATCCTCCATGTTTCGCCCCCACATCATGCTTCATCCCCTCATCCTCCTTCATCCCCCCCATCCTCCATGTTGCGCCCCCATATCCTGTTCCATCCCCCCATCCTCCATGTTGCGCCCCCATATCATGTTCCATCCCCCCCATCCTCCATGTTGCGCCCCCACATCATGTTCCATCCCCGCATACTCCATGTTGTGCGCCCCCCCCCCCCCCCGGGTTGCTTGTTCGGCGCTGTCTTCGGCTGTAAAGCGCTTACCTGCTCCAGGCTGCATCTCCCGTTCTCCACGGTGGCGGTGGCGGCGGCGGCGGCTGCAGGATCTGACATTTTGCTCGGTGGCGGTTCCATCTCCCGTCCTCCTCTGCGCCCCCATATCCTGTTCCATCCCCCCATCCTCCATGTTGTGCCCCCACATCATGTTCCATCCCCCCCATCCTCCATGTTGTGCCCCCACATCATGCCTCATCCCCCCCCATCCTTTATGTTGGGCCCCCACATCATGCTTCATCCCCCCCATCCTCCATGTTGTGCCCCCACATCATGCTTCATCCCCCCCATCCTCCATGTTGTGCCCCCACATCATGCTTCACCCCCCCATCCTCCATGTTGTGCCCCCATATCATGCTTCACCCCCCCATCCTCCATGTTGTGCCCCCACATCATGCTTCATCCCCCATCCTCCATGTTGCGCCCCCACATCATGCTTCATCCCCCCATCCTCCATGTTGTGCCCCCACATCATGCTTCATCCCCCCCATCCTCCATGTTGCGCCCCCACATCATGCTTCATCCCCCCATCCTCCATGTTGTGCCCCCACATCATGCTTCATCCCCCCCATCCTCCATGTTGCGCCCCCACATCATGCTTCATCCCCCCATCCTCCTTCATCCCCCCCATCCTCCATTTTGCACCCCCATATCCTGTTCCATCCCCCATCCTCCATGTTGCGCCCCCATATCATGTTCCATCCCCCCCATCCTCCATGTTGCGCCCCCACATCATGTTCCATCCCCGCATACTCCATGTTGCGCGTCCCCCCCCCCCCCCCGGGTTGCTTGTTCGGCGCTGTCTTCGGCTGTAAAGTTCTTACCTGCTCCAGGCTGCATCTCCCGTTCTCCACGGTGGTGGTGGTGGCGGCTGCAGGATCTGACATCTTGCTCAGCGGCGGTTCCATCTCCCGTCCTCCTCTGCGCCCCCATATCATGTTCCATTCCCCCATCCTCCATGTTGTGCCCCCACATCATGTTCCATCCCCCCCATCCTCCATGTTGTGCTCCCACATCATGCTTCATCTTCCCCCATCCTTCATGTTATGCCCCCACATCATGCTTCATCCCCCCATCCTCCATGTTGTGCCCCCACATCATGCTTCATCCCCCCCATCCTCCATGTTGTGCCCCCACATCATGCTTCATCCCCCCCATCCTCCATGTTGTGCCCCCACATCATGCTTCATCCCCCCCATCCTCCATGTTGTGCCCCCACATCATGCTTCATCCCCCCATCCTCCATGTTGTGCCCCCACATCATGCTTCACCCCCCCATCCTCCATGTTGTGCCCCCACATCATGCTTCACCCCCCATTCTCCATGTTGTGCCCCCACATCATGATTCATCCCCCCCATCCTCCATATTGTGCCCCCACATCATGCTTCATCCCCCCATCCTCCATGTTGTGCCCCCACATCATGCTTCATCCCCCCCCCATCCTCCATGTTGCGCCCCCACATTATGCTTCATCCCCCCCATCCTCCATGTTGTGCCCCCACATCATGCTTCATCCCCTCCATCCTCCATGCTGCGCCCCCACATCATGCTTCATCCCCCCATCCTCCTTCATCCCCCCATCCATCATGTTGCGCCCCCATATCATGTTCCATCCCCGCATACTCCATGTTGCGCGCCCCCCCCCCCCCCGGGTTGCTTGTTCGGCGCTGTCTTCGGCTGTAAAGTGCTTACCTGCTCCAGGCTGCATCTCCCATTCTCCACGGTGGCGGTGGCGGCGGCGGCGGCTGCAGGATCTGACATCTTGCTCAGCGGCGGTTCCATCTCCCGTCCTCCTCTGCGCGGCGCTGCCTCACAATGCTGTGACCTCTGCACAGTGAGTGCATGGCAGCACATCAGGGCGGGGAGCTGATTCCAGCTCCTCTGACCCCGGAAGTGCCGGCAAGCTCACAGTTTCATTTATAGTCGCGTGTCATAGACGCGACTATAAATGACTGCGGCGCCCCCTCCCTCCTCCAAATAGGCGCCGGATTTAATAAAGAGTTTGAAGGAGGGAGGAAGATTTAAAAAAAAAATTTAAAAAAAATTTAAGTTTTGGTCTGGGCGCCGCCCCCCTGGAAGGCACCGCCCCAGGCACGTGCCCTCAAGTGCCTAATGGCAAATACGGCCCTGGCCATGAGTCTTCTTGGGAATGATGCAACAAGTTTTTCACACCTGGATTTGGGGATCCTTTGTCATTCTTCCTTGCAGATCCTCTCCAGTTCCTTCAGATTGGATGGTGAATGTTGGTAGTCAGCCATTTTTAGGTCTCTCCAGAGATGCTCAATTGGGTTTAGGTCAGAGCTCTGGCTGGGCCAGTCAAGAATGGTCACAGAGGTGTTCTGAAGCCACTCCTTTGTTATTTTAGCTGTGTGCTTAGGGTCATTGTCTTGCTGGAAGGTGACTCTTCGGCCAAGTCTGAGGTCCAGAGCACTCTGGAAGAGGTTTTTTTCCAGGATATCTCTGTACTTGGCCGCATTAATCTTTCCTTCAATTGCAGATAGTTATCCTTTTCCTGCAGCTGAAAAACACCCCCATAGCATGATTCTGCCACCATCACGGTTCATTGTTTGGATTGTATTGGGCAGGTGATGAGCAGTGCCTGGTTTTCTCCACAAATACCGTTTAGAATTATCACCAAAAAGTTCTATCTTCATCTCATCAGACCAGAGAATCTTATTTCTCATAGTCTGGGAGTCCTTCATGTGTTCTTTTGCAAACTCTATATGGGCTTTCATATGTCTTTCACTGAGGAGAGGCTTCCGTCAGGTCACTCTGCCATAAAGGCCCAACTGGTGGAGAGCTGCAGTGATAGTTGACTTTGTGGAACTTTCTCCCAGCTCCCTACTGCATCTCTGGAGCTCAGCCACAATGATCTCCCACGATTTCTCAGTTTGGCTGGATGGTCAGTGCTAGGAAGAGTTCTGGTGGTCCCAAACTTCTTCCATTTAAGGATTATGGAGGCCACTATGCTTTTAAGAACCTTGAGTACTGCAGAAATTCGTTTGTAACCTTGGACAGATCTGTGCCTTGCCATAATTCTGTCTCTGAGCTCTTTGGGCAGTTCCTTTGACCTCATGATTCTAATTTGGTGTGACATGCACTATGAGCTGTGAGGTCTTATATAGACAGGTGTATGCCTTTCCAAATCAAGTCCTATCAGTTTAATTAAACACAGCTGGACTTCAATGAAGGAGTAGAACCATCTCAAGGAAATGGACAGCGTGTGACTTAAATATGAGTGTCTAAGCCAGGGGTGGGGAACCTCCGGCCTGCGGGCCGTTTGTGACCCGCAATGACATTTTCTGCTGCCCCCAGGAACATTCCAGGCAACCCCAGTGCTTGAGCGGCACTCACGCTTTTGCCGGCCACCAGCCCTTTAAATTCCAGTGCGTTCTGGGCAGATGCTAGAATGTACGGGCTTTTTCCAGATTCCCTCTTTTCGGGACCTGACTACAGCCCATACATTCTAGACTGAACCAGGGACTGTGCTCGTGTGCTCAGGGTTTACCTTGTGGGCAGGGTGCTCCTGTCACAGAAGAAGTGGTGCAGCAGATGCTTCCCTGCTGTACATGCCTCCTGTACCTGTGCTGTGTGACTCATCCTCCCCTAGTACTTTGAGTATGCAACCCATCGCTGCTCCCCCATCCAGTGCTGCGTACCCCCTAGTACTGTGTGTAGCCCCAAGTGCTGTGTACCCCCTTAGTGCTGTGTACCCCCAGTACTGTGTGTAGCCCCAAGTGCTGTGTATCCCCTAGTACTATGTGTACCCCCTCAGTGCTGTGTAACCCCCTCAGTGCTGTGTAATCTGTGAAGCCTCCTAGTGCTGTCAGTGCTGCCACATAGTGCTCTCCCTGCTGCCTTGTAGTGCTGTCACCTAATGCTCGCCGTGCTGCCTCCTAGTGCTGTTAGTAATGCCACCTAGTGCTCTTTGTGCTGCCACCTAGTTCTCTCTGTGCTGTTGTGACGCCCTGGGCAAGCCAGGGGTCACAGGTCATAACACCACCACACCCTACACCCCGGATAGGTACACCGAAGCTACACAAAAATCCTTGTTGCCTTCCTCCAGGGGCTGATGTTCACACCAGGGGGTGGGCCAGGCGGTTGGCTCCGCCTACTGAGGAGTTCACAGCCCTGGAGGTGGGAAAACCAGGCAGAACAGATCAGATAGGGTCAGAGTTAAGCTAGGGAAGTGAAGGAGTGAAGAGTCAAGTTAGTGAAGTGGAAGTGAAGTGGTAGAGGAGCAAGAGAGAGGAGTAAAAGTGGAAGAGAAAGTGACACTTGAGGAAGCCTGAAGTTGGTCCGGGTGTGTGCCCCGGACTGAGACAGCAAGGTCAGCAGACGGCGGTGACCGTCTGCAGGAGAGGCTGCTCGGAGGTTGCCGAAAGGACCGTGGACGGGTGGTGGCCCGGCGGTACTGGAGCGGTATACGAAGAGAAGCCAGCACCATTGGCAGGGGTCTTTCGGATCCCGGCAAGGCTAGGAGTCGCCGTGAATTTGCCAAATCCGTCAGTGAAGGGGACCTCTGGGTCTCCCAACAACCAAGTCCCGATTGAAGGCAACAGTCCAACCGTTAGGGAGAGACACCGCCACCGCCAAGGCACCAGTTTCTCAAGGCCAGCGCCTGCGGGCAAAGAGGGGCTCCTCCGGCCCATATCCAAGCTGGGGAGCGGGTTACCGGTGGGAACCCATCGCTACCAACATAGACTTAGGTGCAGGAAAAGGGACTGTCACCGTCAACTACTGGGGAAAAGCAACAGCAGCCGTCCGTGGGAACCGTCTTTCCAGCCGTGTGTTTTACCGAGAACTGTGTCCCCGTCTCAGGCTGAGTGAGTACCACAGTGCCGTGAGGCACAGCGCTGCCCCCGCATCCCTGCACCCCACCAAGCCCTGCACTGGCCCGCCATCCCTCATCCTCCACCCCATCACTGGGCCCCGGGACAACCAACCCCTACCCACGGAGGGGAGAACTAACAACTCTGCTGCTCCCTGTCACCGCTCCCGGGATCCCTATACAGTGCAGCGGTGGTGTCCACACAATCACCACAACCATGGGTGGCGTCACGGACAACAATAAATCCCCAAGACCAATCCCCTTTTCACTCACGGGCGAGGAGCGCCGCTCGAGTCCCCAGGATCCGGCCCATCGCTCGAGCCACCGAGCAGCAGCAGGCCGCAGCAGCAGCGGCAGCCGGACCCGAGCAGTGGGAGAGCGCAGCGTCCCCTCCTCCGCCCGCGACAACTTGGCGTCACGAACAGGATCTTACCCTTCTGCCGTTGGGTAGAGGTGTGCCTTGTTACCGCCGGAGGTGTCCGGTCGGAAAATTTCAGAAGCCGCCATCTTTGGCGCGAAGAGTTCCCGCTCGAGCGTCTTCTCGAGTAGTTGAGGCGCGAAGGCCAAAACCCCGCCCCGATAGAGGAGGGGCTGGAAAGAGGCTAAGGGGGACGAAATGGCGACTGGTCGCATGTAGCCGCGGCTATACAGATAGGGACGCCGGGACCCCACGATCCGCTGACCCCTGCAAAGAATGTCCGCCCCACCTAGCTATGCGGAGGCTACCGAGCCGGTGCCCAGAACAGCGGCATGGCTGAGAGCCCGAACGGCGGGGATCTGCTGACACTACCGGAACCAGATCTGCAGGCTGATGGAGCAGTGGACCGCGGAGGTGGAGGACGTAGCTGCAGTTGCACGGGTGTATGGAATGGAGACTATGATGGAGGAGCTGGTGAGTGACCCACGCCCCTGTGTCCCCGAGGGACCGGCCTTTGCGGCTGAGGGACCCGGTCTACCTCTGGCCCCCATGCCGCCTCCGTCCTCCTTGCCCGTGCACCGCGCTGCACCTGGCCCGTCAGGCGTACACCCCTTTGTCATAGTGGCCGAGAGAGTAGCGAGCCTGGAAGCTGCGGCAGCTGGCGGTCACCCGCCTGGCGCAGAGACGGACGATAGTGATTCCGGGCCTGACACCGAGCCCATTTCGGAAGAAGATGAGGGAGTCGTCGCTCTGCAGGGCACGGAGGCCACTTACATCCCCCGGAGTGGGAACAACGGGTATCGGGCGGCCCTTCCTCGCCGCGCTTGCTATGCGCTGGAGGGGCTGGTGCCCGTGTTCTTCCACCCAGAGCCGGGTGAGGAGGACGAAAGTGCACAGTAGGGGCAGAGGAGCACCGTTGCACCGTCCCCGTTGGGACCACCAGTGTGTGTCTGCGCTCTCTGTGCTGCCAACTAGTGCTCTCTGTGCTGCCACCTAGTACTCTCCGTGCTGCCACCTAGTGCTCATCGAGCTGCCACCTAGTGCTCTCTGTTCTGCCACCTAGTGCTCTTTGCTGCCAACTAGAGCTCTGTGCTGCCAACTAGCGCTCTGTGCTGCCAACTAGTGCTCTCTGTGCTGCCAACTAGTGCTCTCCGAGCTGCCACCTAGTGCTCTCCGAGCTGCCACCTACTGCTCTCCGAGCCACCACCTAGTGCTCTCTGTGCTACCACCTAGGGCTCTCTGTGACACCACCTAGTGCTCTGTGCTGCCAACTCGTGCTCTCTGTGCTGCCAACTAGTGCTCTCTGTGCTGCCAACTAGTGCTGTCCGTTGTGCCACCTAGTGCTGTTCGTGCTGCCGCCTAGTGCTGTCTGTGCCCGCCGCCAGTGCTGTCCATGCTTAGCATCTCCTGTGATGTATACACCCCTCCTGTGATATATACGCCCCCCAGTTCCTCCTGTGATGTATACGCTCCTCCTGTGATGTATACACCCCAGCTCATCCTGTGAGGTATATGCTCCAGCTTCTCCTGGAATGTATATGCCCCAGCTTCTGTGATGTATATGCCCCAGCCTCTCCTGGGATGTGTATGCCCCAGCCCATCCTGTGATGTGTGTGCCCCAGCCTCTCCTGGAATGTATATGCCCCAGTCTCTCCTGTGATGTATATGCCCTAGCCTCTCCTGTGATGTATATGCCCCAGCCTCTCCTGTGAGGTATATGCCCCAGCCTCTCCTGTGAGGTATATGCCCCAGCCTCTCCTGCAAGGTATATGCTCCAGCCACTCCTTGAATGTATATGCCCCAGCCTCTCCTGGGATGTGTATGCCTCAGCCTCTCCTGGGATGTGTATGCCTCAGCCTCTCCTGAGATGTGTATGCCCCAGCCTCTCCTATGATGTATATGCCCTAGCCTCTCCTGTGATGTATATGCCCTAGCCTCTCCTGTGATGTATATGCCCCAGCCCCTCCAGTGATGTATATGCCCCAGCCCCTCCTTTGATGTACAGTACAGACCAAAAGTTTGGACACACCTTCTCATCTCTAGAACAACTGTTAAGAAGAGACTTTGTGCAGCAGGCCTTCATGGTAAAATAGCTGCTAGGAAACCACTGCTAAGGACAGGCAATAAGCAGAAGAGACTTGTTTGGGCTAAAGAACACAAGGAATAGACATTAGACCAGTGGAAATTTGTGCTTTGGTTTGATGAGTCCAAATTTGAGATCTTTGGATCCAACCACTGTGTCTTTGTAGAAAAGGTGAACAGATGGACTCTACATGGCTGGTTCCCACTGTGAAGCATGGAGGAGGTGGTGTGATGGTGTGGGGGGTGCTTTGCTGGTGACACTGTTGGGGATTTATTCCAAATTGAAGGCATACTGAACCAGTATGGCTACCACAGCATCTTGCAGCGGCATGCTATTCCATTCGGTTTGTGTTTAGTTGGACTATTATTTATTTTTCAACAGGACAATGACCCCAAACATACCTCCAGGCTGTGTAAGGGCTATATGACTAAGAAGGAGAGTGATGGGATGCTACGCCAGATGACCTGGCCTCCACAGTCACCAGACCTGAACCCAATCAGGATGGTTTGGGGTGAGCTGGACTGCAGAGTGAAGGCAAAAGGGCCAACAAGTGCTATGCATCTCTGGGAACTCCTTCAAGACTGTTGGAAAACCATTTCCAGTGACTACCTCTTGAATAGAGATGAGCGAACCGGTCCCGGTTCGGCTCGAGGCGGTTCGCCGAACGGGGGGTCTGGCTCGAGTTCGGCTCGTCGAACGTTCGACGAACCGAACTCGAGCCCATAGGAAACAATGGCAGGCAATCACAAACACAGTAAAACACCTAGAAAACACCCTCAAAGGTGTCCAAAAGGTGACAAACAACTCACAACACAACACAAACACATGGGAAAGTGACAAGGACATGTACTCATGCGAAAACAAAACAGCTGGACAAGGAAAAAGAGGAGGACACACAGATATAGGCATGGCACGCCCTTCTAAAGTCATGTAAAACACCGCAAGGTGACTCCAAGCGGAGTCTCCCTTTTTTCCAAAAATTGGGCCCCACACACCCACCCCTTCAGTGGCAGCAGTTGTGCCCCAGTTGTACACTTCACAGCTAGATTTGCATCAAGCACATTCAAAAATACGCCATTCTTATCCGTCCCCAGGATGACACCGGGGTAGGTAGCAAAGTCTTTCCTGATCCCAGCTCTGTTCATCTTGGCTTCTTTTAAAAACACAGCAAGCAAGGGTTACTCCAAGCGGAGTCTCCCTTTTTTCCAAAAATTGGGCCCCACACACACCCACCCCTTCAGTGGCAGCAGTTGTGCCCCAGTTGTACACTTCACAGCTAGATTTGCATCAAGCACATTCAAAAATACGCTATTCTTAACCGTCCCCAGGATGACACCGGGGTAGGTAGCAAAGTCTTTCCTGATCCCAGCTCTGTTCATCTTGGCTTCTTTTAAAAACACAGCAAGCAAGGGTTACTCCAAGCGGAGTCTCCCTTTTTTCCAAAAATTGGGCCACACAGACACCCACCCCATCAGTGGCAGCACTTGGGCCCTAGTTGCAAACAGGATGTTTTGATTTGCATCAAGCACATTCAAAAATACGCTATTCTTAGCCGTCCACAGGATGACACCGGGGTAGGTAGCAAAGTCTTTCCTGATCCCAGCTCTGTTCATCTTGGCTTCTTTTAAAAACACAGCAAGCAAGGGTTACTCCAAGCGGAGTCTCCCTTTTTTCCAAAAATTGGGCCACACAGACACCCACCCCATCAGTGGCAGCACTTGGGCCCTAGTTGCAAACAGGATGTTTTGATTTGCATCAAGCACATTCAAAAATACGCTATTCTTAGCCGTCCCCAGGATGACACTGGGGTAGGTAGCAAAGTCTTTGCTGACCCATGACTTGTTCATCTTGGCTTCTTTTAAAAACAATGTAAGCAAGGGTTACTCCAAGCGGAGTCTCCCCTTTTTTCCAAAAATTGGGCCCCACACACACCCACCCATTCAGTGGCAGCAGTTGTGCCCCAGTTGTACACTTCACAGCTAGATTTGCATCAAGCACATTCAAAAATACGCCATTCTTATCCGTCCCCAGGATGACACCGGGGTAGGTAGCAAAGTCTTTCCTGATCCCAGCTCTGTTCATCTTGGCTTCTTTTAAAAACACAGCAAGCAAGGGTTACTCCAAGCGGAGTCTCCCTTTTTTCCAAAAATTGGGCCACACAGACACCCACCACATCAGTGGCAGCACTTGGGCCCTAGTTGCAAACAGGATGTTTTGATTTGCATCAAGCACATTCAAAAATACGCTATTCTTAGCCGTCCCCAGGATGACACCGGGGTAGGTAGCAAAGTCTTTGCTGACCCATGACTTGTTCATCTTGGCTTCTTTTAAAAACAATGTAAGCAAGGGTTACTCCAAGCGGAGTCTCCCTTTTTTCCAAAAATTGGGCCACACAGACACCCACCCCATCAGTGGCAGCACTTGGGCCCTAGTTGCAAACAGGATGTTTTGATTTGCATCAAGCACATTCAAAAATACGCTATTCTTAGCCGTCCCCAGGATGACACCGGGGTAGGTAGCAAAGTCTTTCCTGATCCCAGCTCTGTTCATCTTGGCTTCTTTTAAAAACACAGCAAGCAAGGGTTACTCCAAGCGGAGTCTCCCTTTTTTCCAAAAATTGGGCCACACAGACACCCACCCCATCAGTGGCAGCACTTGGGCCCTAGTTGCAAACAGGATGTTTTGATTTGCATCAAGCACATTCAAAAATACGCTATTCTTAGCCGTCCCCAGGATGACACCGGGGTAGGTAGCAAAGTCTTTCCTGATCCCAGCTCTGTTCATCTTGGCTTCTTTTAAAAACACAGCAAGCAAGGGTTACTCCAAGCGGAGTCTCCCTTTTTTCCAAAAATTGGGCCACACAGACACCCACCCCATCAGTGGCAGCACTTGGGCCCTAGTTGCAAACAGGATGTTTTGATTTGCATCAAGCACATTCAAAAATACGCTATTCTTAGCCGTCCCCAGGATGACACCGGGGTAGGTAGCAAAGTCTTTCCTGATCCCAGCTCTGTTCATCTTGGCTTCTTTTAAAAACACAGCAAGCAAGGGTTACTCCAAGCGGAGTCTCCCTTTTTTCCAAAAATTGGGCCACACAGACACCCACCCCATCAGTGGCAGCACTTGGGCCCTAGTTGCAAACAGGATGTTTTGATTTGCATCAAGCACATTCAAAAATACGCTATTCTTAGCCGTCCACAGGATGACACCGGGGTAGGTAGCAAAGTCTTTCCTGATCCCAGCTCTGTTCATCTTGGCTTCTTTTAAAAACACAGCAAGCAAGGGTTACTCCAAGCGGAGTCTCCCTTTTTTCCAAAAATTGGGCCACACAGACACCCACCCCATCAGTGGCAGCACTTGGGCCCTAGTTGCAAACAGGATGTTTTGATTTGCATCAAGCACATTCAAAAATACGCTATTCTTAGCCGTCCCCAGGATGACACCGGGGTAGGTAGCAAAGTCTTTCCTGATCCCAGCTCTGTTCATCTTGGCTTCTTTTAAAAACACAGCAAGCAAGGGTTACTCCAAGCGGAGTCTCCCTTTTTTCCAAAAATTGGGCCACACAGACACCCACCCCATCAGTGGCAGCACTTGGGCCCTAGTTGCAAACAGGATGTTTTGATTTGCATCAAGCACATTCAAAAATACGCTATTCTTAGCCGTCCCCAGGATGACACCGGGGTAGGTAGCAAAGTCTTTCCTGATCCCAGCTCTGTTCATCTTGGCTTCTTTTAAAAACACAGCAAGCAAGGGTTACTCCAAGCGGAGTCTCCCTTTTTTCCAAAAATTGGGCCACACAGACACCCACCCCATCAGTGGCAGCACTTGGGCCCTAGTTGCAAACAGGATGTTTTGATTTGCATCAAGCACATTCAAAAATACGCTATTCTTAGCCGTCCCCAGGATGACACCGGGGTAGGTAGCAAAGTCTTTCCTGATCCCAGCTCTGTTCATCTTGGCTTCTTTTAAAAACACAGCAAGCAAGGGTTACTCCAAGCGGAGTCTCCCTTTTTTCCAAAAATTGGGCCACACAGACACCCACCCCATCAGTGGCAGCACTTGGGCCCTAGTTGCAAACAGGATGTTTTGATTTGCATCAAGCACATTCAAAAATACGCTATTCTTAGCCGTCCCCAGGATGACACCGGGGTAGGTAGCAAAGTCTTTCCTGATCCCAGCTCTGTTCATCTTGGCTTCTTTTAAAAACACAGCAAGCAAGGGTTACTCCAAGCGGAGTCTCCCTTTTTTCCAAAAATTGGGCCACACAGACACCCACCCCATCAGTGGCAGCACTTGGGCCCTAGTTGCAAACAGGATGTTTTGATTTGCATCAAGCACATTCAAAAATACGCTATTCTTAGCCGTCCCCAGGATGACACCGGGGTAGGTAGCAAAGTCTTTCCTGATCCCAGCTCTGTTCATCTTGGCTTCTTTTAAAAACACAGCAAGCAAGGGTTACTCCAAGCGGAGTCTCCCTTTTTTCCAAAAATTGGGCCACACAGACACCCACCCCATCAGTGGCAGCACTTGGGCCCTAGTTGCAAACAGGATGTTTTGATTTGCATCAAGCACATTCCAAATCCACAAGCATTTACTCTCCCCAGGATGACACAGGGGTAGTAAATTCCTTCTGGATCCATGACTTGTTCATTTTGATGAACGTCAGTCTGTCCACATTGTCACTGGACAGACGCGTGCGCTTATCTGTCAGCACACACCCAGCAGCACTGAATACACGTTCAGAGACAACGCTGGCAGCTGGACACGACAAAATCTCCAAGGCGTAAGTTGCGAGCTCTGGCCATTTTTGTAGGTTTGAAGCCCAAAAGGAGCAAGGCTCCAGTTGCACAGTCATGGCATCGATGTTCATTTGGAGATACTCCTGTATCATCCTCTCCAGCCGTTGACTATGTGTCAGACTTGTTGTCTCTGGTGGCCTTGCAAAAGAGGGTCTAAAAAAATTATGAAAAGATTCCATAAAATTGCTGTTACCGGCACCAGAAAAGGTCCTACTGGTACGGGTAGACTGTTGAAGATGACGAGACCGTCCCATGTTTGTCAAGTTACAACTGGGAGATTCACTCCCTGCACCTGCACGGTTGTTTGGTGGAAAAGCCGAGCTAAGATCTAGTAACAGCTTCTGCTGATACTCCTGCATACGTGCGTCCCTTTCTATGGCTGGAATTATGTCACAAAATTTGGACTTGTACCGGGGATCTAATAGTGTGGCAATCCAGTAGTCATCATCACTTCTAATTTTGACAATACGACTGTCATGTTGGAGGTAGTGCAACAAAAAGGCACTCATGTGTCTTGCGCAGCCATGCGGACCAAGTCCATGCTGTGTTTGTGGCATAGAGGTGCTACCCGTTCTTTCTTCCTCTGACATCTGACCCCAACCTCTTTCAACTGAAATTTGACCAAGGTCTCCCTCATCCGCTGAGTCTTCCATGTCCATGGACAGTTCGTCCTCCATTTCTTCATGTTCTCCTGCACCTTGCTCAACATTTCGCCTGCTACTATGCGCCCTTGTCGATCCCTGTCCCCCATGGTCCCATGCCTGCTGCGTTGGTGATGATGAACGTCTGGACCTTCGTGATGTTGTTGTCCCTTGCGCATATGAATCCTCCTGTAGTTCCTCCCCTTCATGTTGTCCCACCCCCTGACTCCGAATAGTGTTTAGCGTGTGCTCCAGCATGTAAATGACTGGAATCGTCATGCTGATAATGGCATTGTCAGAGCTAAACATATTCGTCGCCATGTCGAAACTGTGCAGAAGGGTGCATAGGTCCTTGATCTGAGACCACTCCATCAGGGTGATCTGCCCCACCTCTGCATCTCGTTGGCCCAGGCTATACGTCATGACGTATTGCACCAGGGCTCTGCGGTGCTGCCACAGTCGCTGTAACATGTGGAGAGTTGAATTCCAGCGTGTCGCCACATCGCATTTCAGGCGATGAACCGGCAGGCCGAAAGACTTCTGGAGCGATGCAAGTCGCTCTGCTGCGGCGCTTGAACGGCGGAAGTGAGCTGACAGTTTTCGTGCCCTGTTCAGAAGGCCATCTAGGCCGGGATAGTGTGTTAAAAATTGCTGCACGACAAGGTTCAACACGTGAGCCATACAAGGTACGTGTGTCACCTTGCCCAGGCGAAGTGCCGCACCCAGGTTTGCAGCATTGTCGCACACGGCCTTACCAGGCTGCAGTTTGAGTGGAGACAACCATTTATTAAACTCGGACCGCAAAGCTGACCACAACTCCTCAGCTGTGTGACTCTTATTACCAAGACATGTCAAGCTAAAGACCGCCTGATGCCGTTGCGCTCTGCTGCCAGCATAGTAATGAGGGGTGCGTGATTCCTTCTGCGCAGTGAGAACGCTGGTGGCCTGACCAGGCAGGCTTGGGGCGGAGGTGGAGGACCCAGATGAGGTGGAGGATGCAGAAGCAGTGGCGGAACTTGGACAGACAGAGGATTGACACACAAGTCGTGGGGACGGCAAGACTTGTGCAGCAGACCCTTCACCATCTATCACCATAGTTACCCAGTGCCCAGTCAGCGACATGTAACGTCCCTGTCCATGCTTACTGGTCCAAGTATCGGTGGTGAAATGCACCCGTTCACACACAGAGTTTCTCAAGGAAGCGGTGATGTTGTGTGCGACATGCTGGTGTAGCGCGGGCACACCTTTCTTAGAGAAGTAGTGGCGACTAGGCATCTGGTACTGGGGCACAGCGACAGACATAAGGTCTCTAAAATCCTGTGTGTCCACTAGGCGGAAAGGCAGCATTTCGGTAGCCAACAGCTTACAGAGGGATAGAGTCAACCTCTTAGCTTTGTCATGGGTCGGAGGAAGTGGCCTTTTATTTGACCACATCTGAGGGACAGAGATCTGGCTGCTGTGTGTAGACGGTGTTGAGTAGGGTGTCCCTGGAAAAATGCAGGTTTGTGAGGAAAGTGCAGGCGGAGACATGATGTTGCCTTCATCCAACGTTGGTGCTATCGATGTCTGAGAGAGCTGTACACACTCACTTGTTTCCCCTTCCAAACCAACTGACGACCTTACAAGCAAACTGCCTGTTGCGGTTACAGTGGTGGAAGTTTTGCGTGGAAAAACAGGTGTGGCAGCTGTCCCCACAGTCCTAGAAGATGAAGAGCGCGCGGATGCAGTGGAAGGGGCGGGCGGTGGATGGTTCGCTCCGCTAGGCCGCATTGCAGCACGGTGAGCTTCCCACCGGGACTTATGATATTTATTCATGTGACGATTCATGGAAGAAGTTGTCAAACTGCTGAGCTTTTGACCTCTACTAAGAGAATCATGACAAATGTTACATATCACATGAGTTGGGCGATCTTTTTCGATGTGAAAAAAGGACCAGGCTAGGCAAGGCTTAGAGGCCATGCGACCTGTTGATCCACCCCGAATAATGCTCATAGGCAGAGTGGTGGCTGAGGATGCAGTTGTAGACGTGCTACCAGTGCTCCGACTCTGTCCAGGAAGGCGCAAGGTAACTTCGTCGTCGGTTGCATCCTCCTCCACCGCCTCTGTTGACCTCCTCGAGTGCCTGACTGGGGGTTGACAGTAGGTGGGATCTAGAACGTCATCATCAATTGTTGTGTTTGCACTCCCCTCCCCCTCAGACCGAGCCTCTTCTTGCCCTGACGGAATATTTAAGTTGTCATCCCAATCGGGTATCTGCGTCTCATCTTCATCAGTATGTTCCTCATTGTCTATAACCACAGGTGTTACAGTTTGTGACAAAGGGTCAACATTATGCTCAGAAACTTGGTCCTCACGGCCTGAATCTGAGTCACAAAGGTTCTGGGCATCACTGCAGACCATTTCCTGTTCTGTACTCACTGTAGCTTGGGAGCAGACCTCTGATTCCCAGGCTATAGTGTGACTGAACAGCTCTGCAGACTCAGCCATCTCAGTTCCACCATACTGTGCAGGGCTGATGGAGACTTCAGAGCTGGGAGAAATCAAGTGTGATTGGGATGACAACTCAGAGGACTGGTGTTTTTTGGATGCGGTACTTGAAGTGGCTGAGAGGGCACTTGTTGGACCACTTGAGATCCATTCAAGCATTTTCCTTTTTTGCCCATCATCTACCTTTCTTCCTGTTGTTCGTGTCCGTAAAAAAGGGAGCACATCGGATTGTCCACGGTAAGTAGTAGACATCTTACTTTTGCTGGTAGATGGTCTATCTTCAGCAGATGATAATGGAGCTTTGCCACCTTCCCCACGGACAAAACCTTTTTTGCCTTTTCCACCACGCCTCTTCCCCTTTCCACCAGCATCTGTCATTTTGCCACTCATGTTGATTGCGACAAGATTGTGGACTGAAAATGTGGTAGTAAAAATTGAGAGGTGGTGAAGATTGCAGTGGTGGTCTAGCTTTATTAACAGCAGAATAATAAAGAATAAATATCCCTGACAATGCAACTTAGTTATAATTAGTTGGAGTGTGCAACGCAGGCAGACGTGCTGCAAATGTCTTTGCACTAGTGGGACTATAGCAAAGTCCAATAGCCACGTATAGGATGCCACTAGGTACACTGAGTGTTTGCTAGTATAATGGCTTGGTTAGAATGAGTTGTAGTGTGCAACGCAGGCAGACGCGCTCTGCAAATGTCTTTGCACTAGTGGGACTATAGCAAAGTCCAATAGCCACGTATAGGATGCCACTAGGTACACTGAGTGTTTGCTAGTATAATGGCTTGGTTAGAATGAGTTGTAGTGTGCAACGCAGGCAGACGCGCTCTGCAAATGTCTTTGCACTAGTGGGACTATAGCAAAGTCCAATAGCCACGTATAGGATGCCACTAGGTACACTGAGTGTTTGCTAGTATAATGGCTTGGTTAGAATGAGTTGTAGTGTGCAACGCAGGCAGACGCGCTCTGCAAATGTCTTTGCACTAGTGGGACTATAGCAAAGTCCAATAGCCACGTATAGGATGCCACTAGGTACACTGAGTGTTTGCTAGTATAATGGCTTGGTTAGAATGAGTTGTAGTGTGCAACGCAGGCAGACGCGCTCTGCAAATGTCTTTGCACTAGTGGGACTATAGCAAAGTCCAATAGCCACGTATAGGATGCCACTAGGTACACTGAGTGTTTGCTAGTATAATGGCTTGGTTAGAATGAGTTGTAGTGTGCAACGCAGGCAGACGCGCTCTGCAAATGTCTTTGCACTAGTGGGACTATAGCAAAGTCCAATAGCCACGTATAGGATGCCACTAGGTACACTGAGTGTTTGCTAGTATAATGGCTTGGTTAGAATGAGTTGTAGTGTGCAACGCAGGCAGACGCGCTCTGCAAATGTCTTTGCACTAGTGGGACTATAGCAAAGTCCAATAGCCACGTATAGGATGCCACTAGGTACACTGAGTGTTTGCTAGTATAATGGCTTGGTTAGAATGAGTTGTAGTGTGCAACGCAGGCAGACGCGCTCTGCAAATGTCTTTGCACTAGTGGGACTATAGCAAAGTCCAATAGCCACGTATAGGATGCCACTAGGTACACTGAGTGTTTGCTAGTATAATGGCTTGGTTAGAATGAGTTGTAGTGTGCAACGCAGGCAGACGCGCTCTGCAAATGTCTTTGCACTAGTGGGACTATAGCAAAGTCCAATAGCCACGTATAGGATGCCACTAGGTACACTGAGTGTTTGCTAGTATAATGGCTTGGTTAGAATGAGTTGTAGTGTGCAACGCAGGCAGACGCGCTCTGCAAATGTCTTTGCACTAGTGGGACTATAGCAAAGTCCAATAGCCACGTATAGGATGCCACTAGGTACACTGAGTGTTTGCTAGTATAATGGCTTGGTTAGAATGAGTTGTAGTGTGCAACGCAGGCAGACGCGCTCTGCAAATGTCTTTGCACTAGTGGGACTATAGCAAAGTCCAATAGCCACGTATAGGATGCCACTAGGTACACTGAGTGTTTGCTAGTATAATGGCTTGGTTAGAATGAGTTGTAGTGTGCAACGCAGGCAGACGCGCTCTGCAAATGTCTTTGCACTAGTGGGACTATAGCAAAGTCCAATAGCCACGTATAGGATGCCACTAGGTACACTGAGTGTTTGCTAGTATAATGGCTTGGTTAGAATGAGTTGTAGTGTGCAACGCAGGCAGACGCGCTCTGCAAATGTCTTTGCACTAGTGGGACTATAGCAAAGTCCAATAGCCACGTATAGGATGCCACTAGGTACACTGAGTGTTTGCTAGTATAATGGCTTGGTTAGAATGAGTTGTAGTGTGCAACGCAGGCAGACGCGCTCTGCAAATGTCTTTGCACTAGTGGGACTATAGCAAAGTCCAATAGCCACGTATAGGATGCCACTAGGTACACTGAGTGTTTGCTAGTATAATGGCTTGGTTAGAATGAGTTGTAGTGTGCAACGCAGGCAGACGCGCTCTGCAAATGTCTTTGCACTAGTGGGACTATAGCAAAGTCCAATAGCCACGTATAGGATGCCACTAGGTACACTGAGTGTTTGCTAGTATAATGGCTTGGTTAGAATGAGTTGTAGTGTGCAACGCAGGCAGACGCGCTCTGCAAATGTCTTTGCACTAGTGGGACTATAGCAAAGTCCAATAGCCACGTATAGGATGCCACTAGGTACACTGAGTGTTTGCTAGTATAATGGCTTGGTTAGAATGAGTTGTAGTGTGCAACGCAGGCAGACGCGCTCTGCAAATGTCTTTGCACTAGTGGGACTATAGCAAAGTCCAATAGCCACGTATAGGATGCCACTAGGTACACTGAGTGTTTGCTAGTATAATGGCTTGGTTAGAATGAGTTGTAGTGTGCAACGCAGGCAGACGCGCTCTGCAAATGTCTTTGCACTAGTGGGACTATAGCAAAGTCCAATAGCCACGTATAGGATGCCACTAGGTACACTGAGTGTTTGCTAGTATAATGGCTTGGTTAGAATGAGTTGTAGTGTGCAACGCAGGCAGACGCGCTCTGCAAATGTCTTTGCACTAGTGGGACTATAGCAAAGTCCAATAGCCACGTATAGGATGCCACTAGGTACACTGAGTGTTTGCTAGTATAATGGCTTGGTTAGAATGAGTTGTAGTGTGCAACGCAGGCAGACGCGCTCTGCAAATGTCTTTGCACTAGTGGGACTATAGCAAAGTCCAATAGCCACGTATAGGATGCCACTAGGTACACTGAGTGTTTGCTAGTATAATGGCTTGGTTAGAATGAGTTGTAGTGTGCAACGCAGGCAGACGCGCTCTGCAAATGTCTTTGCACTAGTGGGACTATAGCAAAGTCCAATAGCCACGTATAGGATGCCACTAGGTACACTGAGTGTTTGCTAGTATAATGGCTTGGTTAGAATGAGTTGTAGTGTGCAACGCAGGCAGACGCGCTCTGCAAATGTCTTTGCACTAGTGGGACTATAGCAAAGTCCAATAGCCACGTATAGGATGCCACTAGGTACACTGAGTGTTTGCTAGTATAATGGCTTGGTTAGAATGAGTTGTAGTGTGCAACGCAGGCAGACGCGCTCTGCAAATGTCTTTGCACTAGTGGGACTATAGCAAAGTCCAATAGCCACGTATAGGATGCCACTAGGTACACTGAGTGTTTGCTAGTATAATGGCTTGGTTAGAATGAGTTGTAGTGTGCAACGCAGGCAGACGCGCTCTGCAAATGTCTTTGCACTAGTGGGACTATAGCAAAGTCCAATAGCCACGTATAGGATGCCACTAGGTACACTGAGTGTTTGCTAGTATAATGGCTTGGTTAGAATGAGTTGTAGTGTGCAACGCAGGCAGACGCGCTCTGCAAATGTCTTTGCACTAGTGGGACTATAGCAAAGTCCAATAGCCACGTATAGGATGCCACTAGGTACACTGAGTGTTTGCTAGTATAATGGCTTGGTTAGAATGAGTTGTAGTGTGCAACGCAGGCAGACGCGCTCTGCAAATGTCTTTGCACTAGTGGGACTATAGCAAAGTCCAATAGCCACGTATAGGATGCCACTAGGTACACTGAGTGTTTGCTAGTATAATGGCTTGGTTAGAATGAGTTGTAGTGTGCAACGCAGGCAGACGCGCTCTGCAAATGTCTTTGCACTAGTGGGACTATAGCAAAGTCCAATAGCCACGTATAGGATGCCACTAGGTACACTGAGTGTTTGCTAGTATAATGGCTTGGTTAGAATGAGTTGTAGTGTGCAACGCAGGCAGACGCGCTCTGCAAATGTCTTTGCACTAGTGGGACTATAGCAAAGTCCAATAGCCACGTATAGGATGCCACTAGGTACACTGAGTGTTTGCTAGTATAATGGCTTGGTTAGAATGAGTTGTAGTGTGCAACGCAGGCAGACGCGCTCTGCAAATGTCTTTGCACTAGTGGGACTATAGCAAAGTCCAATAGCCACGTATAGGATGCCACTAGGTACACTGAGTGTTTGCTAGTATAATGGCTTGGTTAGAATGAGTTGTAGTGTGCAATGCAGGCAGACGCGCTCTGCAAATGTCTTTGCACTAGTGGGACTATAGCAAAGTCCAATAGCCACGTATAGGATGCCACTAGGTACACTGAGTGTTTGCTAGTATAATGGCTTAGTTATCAGTTGGAGTGTGCAGAGGACAAGAGGGTACAGTGGCAGGATTGTGGTGCTCTGGGTAGAGGAATGGAAGACTGCCTTTCTATTCCCTCCTAATGGTGAAATGCAGGTAGGAAATCCCTGACCTGGGCTACACAGACGCTGTTGCTGTTTGCAGGACCTGTCACCTATGGCTCTCTGACCCTGCCGGTTGGAGCCCTTAAAAGGACTGCTATAAAGTGCTCTCCCTAAGCTGTCTAACGCTGTGTATGCAGCGCATACAGCTGTATCGGCTATAGGACTCAGGAAGACGGAGCTGCGACAGTGATGTCTGACACCAAAGACGCAGAAGGCAGATAATGGCGTCCGTGAAGAAAATGTCCGGTTTTATAATGCAGGGACATGTGACATGCAGATCCTATCACACATGCCGTTGCTTCTCTGGCTCAAAGTCCACTTAGCTGTGTGTGTGTCTGGGATTGGCTGACATGCTGGCCCGCCCCACAAGACGCGCGCGCTTAGGGAAGGAAGACAAGAAAAAAAAAAAAAAAAATGGCGATCGCCATTATAGAAACAGCAGTGATCTGAAGGCGCTGTTCACGCACACTATACACTGAAATGTGATAATAGTTTGATTCACAGAGTGACTTACACTATTACAGCAGAAACCAAGCTATGATTTAGCTGTTTTTTGGCTGCTAGAACCGTTCTCGAACGTTTCTAGAACTACCGAGCTTTTGCAAAAAGCTCGAGTTCTAGTTCGATCTAGAACATGCCCCAAAATCACTCGAGCCGCGAACTGGAGAACCACGAACCACGAACCGCGCTCAACTCTACTCTTGAAGCTCATCAAGAGAATACCAAGAGTGTGCAAAGTAGTAATGAAAGCAAAAGGTGGCTACTTTGGAGAACCTAGAATAAGACATATTTTCAGTTGTTTCACTCACACTTTTTTAAGTATTTCATTCCACATGTTTTAATTCATAGTTTTGATGCCTTCAACCTCAATCTACAATTTCCAGAGTCCTGAAAATAAAGAAAACTCTTTGAATGAGGTGTGTCCAAACTTTTAGTCTGTACTGTATATGCACCAGCCTCTCCTGGGATGTGTATGCACCAGCCTCTCCTGGGATGTGTATGCACCAGCCTCTCCTGGGATGTGTATGCACCAGCCTCTCCTGGGATGTGTATGCACCAGCCTCTCCTGTGATGTATATGCCCCAGCCTCTCCTGTAATGTATATGCCCCAGCCTCTCCTGTGATGTTTTTCCCCAGCCTCTCCTGTGATGTATATGCCCCAGCCTCTCCTGTGAGGTATATGCCCCAGCCTCTCCTGTGAGGTATATGCCCCAGCCTCTCCTGTAAGGTATATGCCCCAGCCACTCCTTGAATGTATATGCCCCAGCCTCTCCTGGGATGTGTATGCCTCAGCCTCTCCTGGGATGTGTATGCCTCAGCCTCTCCTGAGATGTGTATGCCCCAGCCTCTCCTGTGATGTATATGCCCTAGCCTCTCCTGTGATGTATATGCCCCAGCCCCTCCAGTGATGTATATGCCCCAGCCCCTCCTTTGATGTACAGTACAGACCAAAAGTTTGGACACACCTTCTCATCTCTAGAACAACTGTTAAGAAGAGACTTTGTGCAGCAGGCCTTCATGGTAAAATAGCTGCTAGGAAACCACTGCTAAGGACAGGCAATAAGCAGAAGAGACTTGTTTGGGCTAAAGAACACAAGGAATAGACATTAGACCAGTGGAAATTTGTGCTTTGGTTTGATGAGTCCAAATTTGAGATCTTTGGATCCAACCACCGTGTCTTTGTAGAAAAGGTGAACAGATGGACTCTACATGGCTGGTTCCCACTGTGAAGCATGGAGGAGGTGGTGTGATGGTGTGGGGGGTGCTTTGCTGGTGACACTGTTGGGGATTTATTCCAAATTGAAGGCATACTGAACCAGTATGGCTACCACAGCATCTTGCAGCGGCATGCTATTCCATTCGGTTTGTGTTTAGTTGGACTATTATTTATTTTTCAACAGGACAATGACCCCAAACATACCTCCAGGCTGTGTAAGGGCTATATGACTAAGAAGGAGAGGGATAGGATGCTACGCCAGATGACCTGGCCTCCACAGTCACCAGACCTGAACCCAATCAGGATGGTTTGGGGTGAGCTGGACTGCAGAGTGAAGGCAAAAGGGCCAACAAGTGCTAAGCATCTCTGGGAACTCCTTCAAGACTGTTGGAAAACCATTTCCAGTGACTACCTCTTGAAGCTCATCAAGAGAATACCAAGAGTGTGCAAAGTAGAAATGAAAGCAAAAGGTGGCTACTTTGGAGAACCTAGAATATAAGACATATTTTCAGTTGTTTCACTCACACTTTTTTAAGTATTTCATTCCACATGTTTTAATTCATAGTTTTGATGCCTTCAATCTCAATCTACAATTTCCAGAGTCCTGAAAATAAAGAAAACTCTTTGAATGAGGTGTGTCCAAACTTTTAGTCTGTACTGTATATGCACCAGCCTCTCCTGGAATGTGTATGCCCCAGCCTCTCCTGGGATGTGTATGCACCAGCCTCTCCTGGGATGTGTATGCACCAGCCTCTCCTGGGATGTGTATGCACCAGCCTCTCCTGGGATGTGTATGCACCAGCCTCTCCTGGGATGTGTATGCACCAGCCTCTCCTGTGATGTATATGCCCCAGCCTCTCCTGTAATGTATATGCCCCAGCCTCTCCTGTGATGTTTTTCCCCAGCCTCTCCTGTGATGTATATGCCCCAGCCTCTCCTGAGATGTATATGCCCCAGCCTCTCCTGTGTTGTGTATGCCCCAGCCTCTCCTGTGTTGTGTATGCCCCAGCCTCTCCTGTGTTGTGTATACCTCAGTGTCTCTGGTGATGTGTATGCCCCTAGCCTCTCCAGACCAAGACAATCCTGGAAAAGCAGTTGTGAGAAACAACATGATCAATATCACCAAACATCACAGCCGCTCCAGCAACCACAGTAGAGTGAGTTAATTAATTGTTTGACCAAATATAGCCAAGTTGATAATTTGGTGCGGTCCCCGAAGGTTGGTAGAAAATTCCAAATGGCTCCCGGCAGTAAAAAGGTTCCCCACCCTTGGTCTAAGCAAAGGGTCTGAATAATTATGACCATGTGATATTTCACTTTTTCTTGTTTAAAAAAATTTGCAAAAAAATCACTTTTTTTCTGTCAATATAGGGTGCAGAGTGTACATTAATGAGAAAAAAAATGAACTTTTTTTAATTTACCAAATGGCTGCAATGAAGCAAAGAGTGAAAAATTTAAAAGGGTGTGAATACTTTCCATACCCACTGTATTAAGTGTTGAAAAACAAATCTTGAATAATTTTATATAAACCGTGATGTATTTTGCAGAAGAGCTGTGCAGTGAAAATGTAACTTTGTTGCGGGTTATGTAAAATACTTTTAGGCTATGTGCGCACTAGAAAATGGATTTTTCTTCAGAAAATTCCGCACCCTGTGGCAGAATACCACACCCGCGGCAAAAAACGCGGTAATAATGCACCCGTGGTATTGCCACGGTATTACTGCGGTTTTGCCGCGGGTTGGTACATGTGTTTTAATGCACTCAATGCAATAAAGCACATTGGGAAAAAAAAAAAAAAAGTAATTTCCTTCTGAGATAGATAGTAGTAGATAGATAAATAGACAGATAGAAGAATAGATAGATAGATAGAGGGATAGATAGATAGAGGACAGATCAATCAACAATCGACACGCTGCAGTTCTCCTGAGCGGTAGTGTGTTCACATTACCGGCCGTGAGAAATGACCTGTGGTTACCTCTGCAGGCTCGTTGCGAGGCTGCATTCATTACAGAGTGAGTCGTGGCTGGATCAGTCTGCAAGCGTCGTGGGACCTCGGTGGATTACGCCGGAGCTGTGTGTTTGGGGGTTAATAAACGGGTGAAAGAGGGGCTTTTTTGTGTTTTATTTAAAATAAAGTATTTTTCGGTGTGTGTTTATTCACTTTACTTACGGGTTAATCATGAAAGCTGTCTCGTAGACGCTACCATGATTAAGCCTGGACATAATGGCAGCGATGCGCTGCCATTAACTCGTTATTACTCCGAATTGCCTTCGCATCACGGCAATCGGGAAGAGCCGGGGACAGTCCGGGACTGTCGCATAATGGATGCGACAGTCCCGGGCCAGCTGTTGGCTGATATTCTTGGCTGCGGGAGGGGGGAGCATTAACCATGGTCCTCGCCCTCCCCAGCCTGAGAATACCTGGCCGCCGCTGTGTGTTTACCTCGGCTGGACGGTAAAAATACGGCGAAGCACACGCTTTTTTTTTGTAATATGTACATTTGATTTCTATGTGTATTCTAGATGTCTATGTTTGTGTGTGAGTGCAGTCTGTATGTGTATTCTATATGTCTGTGTCTGTGTGTGAGTGTGATGTGTGTGTTCTATGTTTGTGATGTGTGTGTGTGTGTGTTTTTACTCTGCTCTACCTTCTTTTCCTGTCCCAATGACATCACTTCCCAGCAAAATGCAGGCAGTGATGAACATTACCGCAGGTAAATCGCGGCTATACCGGGGGTATACCGCACATCATTTGCTACCTGCGGTATACCCGCGGTATTTCGCGATTACATTACAGTGAATGGAGTGAAATACCGCAGGTACCTGCGGAAAAGAAGTGACATGCACATTTTCTCAAGAAATTTTCTCAAGAAATTCTGCAGAAAGAATGTTCTTGAGAAAAAAAACGCAGTGTGCACACAGCTATTTTTTTTCCCATAGGTTTTGCTGGGAAATGTCAGCAGAAAGGTTACAAACATTTCTCAAAAAATTTCTGCAGCAAAACCGCGGGTAAAACCACAGATAAAAACGCAGTGTGTGCATAAGGCCTTAATACATCATTGCTCTGTTACTTAAGCTGATGTAAGGGAGCAGTTGGGGGTTGCCATGGAGACGGAGCTGGGACTGGACATACGTTGTCTGAGCTCCTAGAAAAGACGAAAAGAAAAGGAAGGGAAGGATCTGAGCTAGCGATCCTAGTCCCTTGCATACTGCAGCAAGATTGTGCTCCTGTGAATGGTGACACCTGCAACAGTCAACGTCTACCCCTGTTCAGTGGAGAGAGCGCAGAGGCCCACCAGCGGGTTAGCAACGGAAAAAAGTGGCCATCTTGTGAGGAGTGACGCAGTGCCTATAGAGGGCAAAGTACCCTGTGTTACAACCCAAGATAAGGCACCTTGTTTCCATGAACCTGTACTAGAGGCTGGTCCAATGAGCTAGTTAGGGGTAGATAGGTAATTGGAATATTCTGAATAACTATCCTTTAATGGTTCCATATCAGCAAAACCTGAACTGTGTTTTCACTGTTGACATCTGTGGATTGCACGATGCGAAGATCCAAAAGGCCACAGCCCATGGTGAAGCTGTCAAGGCACCCAACTATCCGGATTGGATCATCTGCAGAGAATGCTGATTTACTTAAAGTGCTAATAAACAGATTCCTGTGATTGGGGGTGAAATATGGTTGTTGTGAAGTTATAGTTGTTATGAGAATTTGATGTTTAATTGGCCACACTGCACAGCTGAAATAGGTGACACCGGGATTCCGGAGGGTTAGTTGGTTGGGGTAGAGTTAAGATTGTGAACCAGGAGAAAGGAGAAGTAGCAATATACAATAAGAAGATCCACAATGAATAACAGACAAATTAGCTGGACCAATCACTGAGCTAGAAATAAATGTTAAGACATAAAACGTAGCTTTTACTATTCAACATATAAAAATGAACAGTTGTTCATAAAAGAGTTAAAACCAGGGTAACTGAATGGACAACAGGTGGGCCTAAATGTGAGGAATATAAAGACCCTAAAAAAATACGGACTGCCTCAGCTGGCTTGAAATCATATGGACGATTATGCCATCATAAGCACTATATCCAACTGAAAAATCATATACACACAATGTAATTTATCACTTTAAGAAACCCAGTTATGGGAAAATATTCCTGTGTGTATTGTAGGCAGATATTCAAATACTGAGGAATTATGAATAGAAAGTATTCCTCTCTGATAAGGAATGGTCTTACCACATCCCAGAGTCATAGGCAGGCATTATACAGGTTACCGGCTCAGATAAGGGGGGCTGTTACTCAGCACATCAGATCCCATACAGCCAGATAACCTCAATCAGGCAAAATCAAAGGTTCCCACTCCCAACGTTTCAAACTGGATCATCAGGGGAGTCCAAGGGGGATATCAGCAGTGGACGTCACTAGGCATCGCTTTCACATGACCCTCCACAGGTGCCCGAATCACTACAATATCAATAAGCAAATATCAGAAAACCGCCCAGGGAACTGCCAATCAGGCCGCATTTATCGTGCCCCATGGTTCTACAGTTAGGTCCAGAAATATTTGTACAGTGATACAAGTTTTGTTATTTTAGCTGTTTACAAAAACATGTTCAGAAATACAATTATATATATAATATGGGCTGAAAGTGCACACTCCCAGCTGCAATATGAGAGTTTTCACATCCAAATCGGAGAAAGGGTTTAGGAATCATAGCTCTGTAATGCATAGCCTCCTCTTTTTCAAGGGACCAAAAGTAATTGGACAAGGGACTCTAAGGGCTGCAATTAACTCTGAAGGCGTCTCCCTCGTTAACCTGTAATCAATGAAGTAGTTAAAAGGTCTGGGGTTGATTACAGGTGTGTGGTTTTGCATTTGGAAGCTGTTGCTGTGACCAGACAACATGCGGTCTAAGGAACTCTCAATTGAGGTGAAGCAGAACATCCTGAGGCTGAAAAAAAAGAAAAAATCCATCAGAGAGATAGCAGACATGCTTGGAGTAGCAAAATCAACAGTCGGGTACATTCTGAGAAAAAAGGAATTGACTGGTGAGCTTGGGAATTCAAAAAGGCCTGGGCGTCCACGGATGACAACAGTGGTGGATGATCGCCGCATACTTTCTTTGGTGAAGAAGAACCCGTTCACAACATCAACTGAAGTCCAGAACACTCTCAGTGAAGTAGGTGTATCTGTCTCTAAGTCAACAGTAAAGAGAAGACTCCATGAAAGTAAATACAAAGGGTTCACATCTAGATGCAAACCATTCATCAATTCCAAAAATAGACAGGCCAGAGTTAAATTTGCTGAAAAACACCTCATGAAGCCAGCTCAGTTCTGGAAAAGTATTCTATGGACAGATGAGACAAAGATGAACCTGTACCAGAATGATGGGAAGAAAAAAGTTTGGAGAAGAAAGGGAACGGCACATGATCCAAGGCACACCACATCCTCTGTAAAACATGGTGGAGGCAACGTGATGGCATGGGCATGCATGGCTTTCAATGGCACTGGGTCACTTGTGTTTATTGATGACATAACAGCAGACAAGAGTAGCCAGATGAATTCTAAAGTGTACCGGGATATACTTTCAGCCCAGATTAAGCCAAATGCTGCAAAGTTGATTGGACGGCGCTTCATAGTACAGATGGACAATGACCCCAAGCATACAGCCAAAGCTACCCAGGAGTTCATGAGTGCAAAAAAGTGGAACATTCTGCAATGGCCAAGTCAATCACCAGATCTTAACCCAATTGAGCATGCATTTCACTTGCTCAAATCCAGACTTAAGACGGAAAGACCCACAAACAAGCAAGACCTGAAGGCTGCGGCTGTAAAGGCCTGGCAAAGCATTAAGAAGGAGCAAACCCAGCGTTTGGTGATGTGCATGGGTTCCAGACTTAAGGCAGTGATTGCCTCCAAAGGATTCGCAACAAAATATTGAAAATAAAAATATTTTGTTTGGGTTTGGTTTATTTGTCCAATTACTTTTGACCTCCTAAAATGTGGAGTGTTTGTAAAGAAATGTGTACAATTCCTACAATTTCTATCAGATATTTTTGTTCAAACCTTCAAATTAAACGTTACAATCTGCACTTGAATCCTGTTGTAGAGGTTTCATTTCAAATCCAATGTGGTGGCATGCAGAGCCCAACTCGCGAAAATTGTGTCACTGTCCAAATATTTCTGGACCTAACTGTATTAACTCACCGCATCCAGGCGTGTGTCAAACGCAATTCAAGCTTGCCGCGCTTGGCATCTGGAGTGACGCTCCAGATATAGCACGGCGCATGCGCGGATTAGTTGAAAATATCGTGACGCGCACTCCCAGAATGCCTCCGGGCCGGAAGTTGTGCATCATCCGAGGCAGCGTCGCTTAATAAACGTCACCGTACTCACCCAATGTCATCACATCCGGGTGAGTGGAACGCAAACAGCTCCATTACATGGAGACACACATTAGCGCTGCCTAGCAACCTCGGTTCCAAATACCATGGCCGCGATTGTAATTATCTGGCATTAGGCACAAGTCCAAATAGAAATGCCGGTATATATAAGCAATATCACAGGTCAGGTTTGTAATGTAATAAAAGAGCACTAGGCTAGTGCAGCCAAAAAGATGTAGAAAAGAGACAGAAATGAAAAAGAGATAAAAACAGAGAACTTATTAAAAATAATAACGAGCCCATTCAAAAGCTATAGAAACACTAGATCAATAAGGAGTCGGTATTCCGATGGGACCTGTGGAGAGAGGGCCAATCCACAGGAGGTGGCCAGCAGGGCTGGTGGGGCATGTCGTGTAACCTACCCATGGGGAAGGGGGGAGGGGGGAGGGGGTTGTCTTAAAGAGAGGAGCGGGACAAGAACATCACAACAAGGTTCCCAGAGGACAGCAGAGCCGATGGAACAGGAAACTAAGGTGGATACTGGCCACTGACCCTAGGTATAATTGCACACTACCTAACATGTGGGGATCGGCACCCTATCATACCATACGCCCATGGTGCCCCCACTCGGGCGTCGACTTTCCCTCCTAGTAGGACCCTAATCCTAAGGTGCTCCTAGGAAAGGGGAAAAAGAAAGGGATTCATTTAATCCCATCGGCACCATGGTATCCAGGGTGTAGATCCAGAAGCATTCCTTCTGGAGGATGATCTTGTCCCAGTTTCCACCGTGCGGGGGAGGGTGGATCAGATCGATACCCATTACCCCAAAACTTCCCAAATCGCCATTATGGGAGGCATTAAAGTGTCTTGCCACTAGTGTATCGTTTTTGTTTATGATGTCATTCTTATGTTCCCCCACTCTGCGCCTCAGCTCCCTGACGGTCTTGCCCACATACAGCTTCCCGCAACCACAGCTTACCCTGTACACCACCCCCTTTGATTTGCATGTTATAAATGACCTCATAGCGTATACTTTACTGCCTGTTGAGTTTTTAAATTCTTTTCCTTCCTCTACATACTTGCAATTGATGCAGTCATAGCACTTAAAACAGCCTTTAACATCACTTTTTTTCTTGGCTGATTTATTGTCTTGAAAGTGGCTATGGACCAATCTGTCACTCAAAGATCTCGCCTTTCTAAAAGTGACAGATGGGTGATCCGAAAGATGTTTGTCAATCGCAGGGTCCATATGTAATATGGGCCAGTATTTAGACAGTATTCTCCTTAGGTCCACTGCACCATTATTAAATGTTGTAATGAACCTCAAGGTGTCCGGGGTGGTGACATTTTGACGGTTAGAATGTAGTAGGCCACTACGATCCAAACTGCACGTGGACTTATATGCCTTCATGATGACCTGCTCCGGATAACCCCTCTCTCTCTCAAGCGTCCCATCAGGTCAACCGACTGTGTCTCAAAAGCGGCATCATCTGAACAATTTCTCCGCATCCTTGTAAATTGTCCTTTGGGGATCCCCCTCTCCAGGGAGCCAGGATGGGCACTCTCCCATTTTAACAGGGAGTTGGAGGAGGTGGCCTTTCTATACGTTGTTGTTCTTAGGCGGCCCTCTGGTCCTTTTTCGACCAAAACGTCGAGGAACGCCAACTTATCTCCACCCACTTCACTAGTGAAGCGTAGGCCAATGTTGTTAACGTTCAGTTTTGTCATGAACGCGTGGAAATCCACCTCCGAGCCCTTCCAGATAAGGAAGACGTCGTCTATGTATCTAGTCCACAAGACGATGTCCTCCGTATCCATCAGGCCACCAAAGACCACCTTCTCCTCCCACCAGCCCAGGAGGAGGTTAGCATACGATGGGGCACAATACGTCCCCATCGCAGTCCCCCTGAGCTGATGGAAGAACCTCCCATCAAAGGTGAAAACGTTCCTGGTCAGACAAAAGGTGAGGGCCTTGATGACAAAGTTATTGTGCTGCATATATTGGTTCCCTTTGGTACTGAGGAAATACCTCACTGCCTCCACCCCAGCCTCGTGGGGGAAGGATGAGTACAGTGCCTCCACGTCAATACTACACAGTAGCATGCCTTCCTCGAGAAAAATATCGTCAATTCTACGTAGGAAGTCCGTGGTGTCCCTCAGATATGAGTTGAGGGAGACCACGAAGGGTCTTAGAATCCAGTCAACATAGACGCTTAGTTTCTCTGTTATACTACCAATACCCGACACAATGGGGCGACCTCTCAAGGGGTTACACCCCTTGTGTATCTTTGGCAAAATATAGAATGTTGCCATTACTGGAAAAGCAGGTAATAGGTAGTCAAACTCATTTTTGTTTATGATATTCAAATCAAGGGCTTCCTCCAGCATGTTCCTTAATTCGTTTTTAAATCTCAAGATTGGACTTGAGTCAAGTCTAGCGCAACATGCCTCATCATTGAGGATATCAAGACAAATGCTTTTATAATCCTAAAGGTCCAGTCACACTAAGCAACTTACCAGCGATCCCAACAACGATAGGGATCGCTGGTAAGTTGCTAGGAGGTTGCTGGTGAGATGTCACACTGCGACGCTCCAGCGATCCCATCAGCAACCTGACCTGGCAGGGATCGCTGGAGCGTCGCTACACGAGTTGCTGGTGAGCTCACCAGCAACCAGTGACCAGCCCCCAGCGCCGCGTGGAAGATGCTGCGCTTGGTAACTAAGGTAAATATCGGGTAACCAACCCGATATTTACCTTGGTTACCAGCGCACGGAGCTACACTTGCAGAGAACAGGGAGCAGCGCACACTTAGCGCTGGCTCCCTGCTCTCCTAGTTACAGCACACATCAGGTTAATTAACCTGATGTGTCCTGCAGCTACATGTGCACAGAGCAGGGAGCAGCGCACAATGCTTAGCGCTGGCTCCCTGCTCTCCTAGCTACAGCACACATCGGGTTAATTAACCCGATGTGTCCTGCAGCTACATGTGCACAGAGCAGGAGCCGGCACTGACAGTGAGAGCGGCGGAGGCTGGTAACAAAGGTAAATATCGGGTAACCAAGGACAGGGCTTCTTGGTTACCCGATGTTTACTGTGGTTACCAGCCTCCGCAGAAGCCGGCTCCTGCTGCCTGCACATTTAGTTGTTGCTGTCTCGCTGTCACACACAGCGATCTGTGCTTCACAGCGGGACAGCAACAACTAAAAAATGGCCCAAGACATTCAGCAACAACCAACAACCTCACAGCAGGGGCCAGGTTGTTGCTGGATGTCACACACCCCAACATCGCTAGCAACGTCACAAAAGTTGTTCATTAGCAGCGATGTTGCTAGCGATGTTGCTTAGTGTGACGGGGCCTTTAGAGTCCAGAATCACCACATTGCCCCCCTAGTCAGAGGGCTTGATGGTGATACTGGAGTACTTTTCCAAATTTTGTAAGCTGAGCATTTCAGTCTTCGACAGGTTATACTGACCCCTACGTGTTCCTGTACTATTTTTTATGTCCTCAGTCACCAATTTGACGAAAACATCTATCGCATCAGTCTCCGCACAAGTAGGAGGTGTTTTCATGCTTCTATTTTTAAGATCCGTGAATGGCCCTTCACCAAGATCGTTAGGATTAGTGTCATTCAGATGGAAGAGTAATCTAACGTCCTGTAAAAGGTCTCCTGGGATCCCTAGTTCAGCTGATGATTTCTCATTTTGTCTGTCAAAATTTTTTTTCTATTTTAGGCGTCTGGCAAATAAGTTGAGATCCTTAATTGCTGTGAACTCGTTGAAATCAGTAGTGGAGACAAAGGACAAGCCTTTGTTCAAAACAAGTAGCTCGATATCATTGAGGGGTCTAGAAGACAAATTCATCACCTGAGGAGCTCCACCCATTACATGGGATTTGGTTGACCCTTGCTCCTCAGGTGATACTGATTGTCTAAAAAAAAACCCCGGCCCTGATTGTAATTGGCTCCCCTGTAGTTTCCTCTCCCTCTTCCCCTCTGTTTCTTATATTGTTGTTGAGGTTTGAAGGGATTGATCCTAGTATCCGTATCAGAAAGCTCCGCATCCGTGGAGGAAAAATCCGTCTCACTCTGTCTAGCAGTTCGATTACTAGATGGAATGTAAACCCTATTATCTTTAAAGTCTTGAAGATCCCTAATATAGAATTTATGTTTTCTTTCTTTTAATCTATATTGGAATTTCTCAATAACACCTTGCAATACAAGTTCTTTATTTGCAAACTCGCCCTCACTGGAAAATTTGCGTGTTATATCAATATGTTCCTTCAGGGAATCTTCTAGAATGGACAGATTCTTCCTCTCTTCGTCTAACAGAAGCTTCATAAGCCTAAGGGAGCTTTCGGTAGCCTCCTTCTCCCATCTGCTTATGAAATCAGGATTTTTTTGACGGTAACCCGGCTGGAGTGTTATCCTTAGGTGTCTAGGAACGATTTTGTCTTTAAGGTAGCTTTCTAATGATTGGACCTCCCACCAGGATATTATCCGCTCCTTATATACCCTGGTGAGGTCCTTGAAAGCACCACTCAAAGTTGGAGTGTACCTCTTCAATACAAGATTTTTCTCAGAAAATACATCTTTGGCCTCAGAGGCCCATTGCCTAGTGTCAATATCTGACGATAGAAAACCTGCCATAGACAGCTATGATTCAGGATAAGTAGCAATATACAATAAGAAGATCCACAATGAATAACAGACAAATTAGCTGGACCAATCACTGAGCTAGAAATAAATGTTAAGACATAAAATGTAGCTTTTACTATTCAACATATAAAAATGAACAGTTGTTCATAAACGAGTTAAAACCAGGGTAACAGTAGTCCAATTGAATGGACAACAGGTGGGCCTAAATGTTAGGAATATAAAGACCCTAAAAAAATACGGACTGCCTCAGCTGGCTTGAAATCATAAGGACGATTATGCCATCATAAGCACTATATCCAACTGAAAAATCATATACACACAATGTAATTTATCACTTTAAGAAACCCAGTTATGGGAAAATATTCCTGTGTGTATTGTAGGCAGATATTCAAATACTGAGGAATTATGAATAGAAAGTATTCCTCTCTGATAAGGAATGGTCTTACCACATCCCAGAGTCATAGGCAGGCATTATACAGGTTACCGGCTCAGATAAGGGGGGCTGTTACTCAGCACATCAGATCCCATACAGCCAGATAACCTCAATCAGGCAAAATCAAAGGTTCCCACTCCCAACGTTTCAAACTGGATCATCAGGGGAGTCCAAGTGGGATATCAGCAGTGGACGTCACTAGGCATCGCTTTCACATGACCCTCCACAGGTGCCCGAATCACTACAATATCAATAAGCAAATATCAGAAAACCGCCCAGGGAACTGCCAATCAGGCCGCATTTATCGTGCCCCATGGTTCTATTAACTCACCGCATCCAGGCGTGTGTCAAACCTAATTCAAGCTTGCCGCGCTTGGCATCTGGAGTGACGCTCCAGATATAGCACGGCGCATGCGCGGATTAGTTGAAAATATCATGACACGCACTCCCAGAATGCCTCCGGGCCGGAAGTTGCGCATCATCCGAGGAAGTGTCGCTTAAGAAACGTCACCGTCCTCACCCAATGTCATCACATCCGGGTGAGGGGAACGCAAACAGCTCCATTACATGGAGACACACATTAGCGCTGCCTAGCAACCTCGGTTCCAAATACCATGGCCGCGATTGTAATTATCTGGCATTAGGCACAAGTCCAAATAGAAATGCCGGTATATATAAGCAATATCACAGGTCAGGTTTGTAATGTAATAAAAGAGCACTAGGCTAGTGCAGCCAAAATGAGAAATCATCAGCTGAACTAGGGATCCCAGGAGACCTTTTACAGGACGTTAGATTACTCTTCCATCTGAGTGACACTAATCCTAACAATCTTGGTGAAGGGCCATTCACGGATCTTAAAAATAGAAGCATGAAAACACCTCCTATTTGTGCGGAGACTGATGCGATACATGTTTTCGTCAATTTGGTGACTGAGGACATAAAAAATAGTACAAGAACACGTAGGGGTCAGTATAACCTGTCGAAGACTGAAATGCTCAGCTTACAAAATTTGGAAAAGGACTCCAGTATCACCATCAAGCCCTCTGATAAGGGGGGCAATGTGGTGATACTGGACTCTAAGGATTATAAAAGCATTTATCTTGATATCCTCAATGATGAGGCATGTTACGCTAGACTTGACTCAAGTCCAATCTTGAGATTTAAAAACGAATTAAGGAACATGCTGGAGGAAGCCCTTGATTTGAATATCATTAACAAAAATGAGTTTGACTACCTATTACCTGCTTTTCCAGTAATGGCAACGTTCTATATCTTGCCAAAGATACACAAGGGGTGTAACCCCTTGAGAGGTCACCTTATTGTGTCGGGTATTGGTAGTATAACAGAGAAACTAAGCATCTATGTTGACAGGATTCTAAGACCCTTCGTGGTCTCCCTCAACTCATATCTGAGGGACACCACGGACTTCCTACGTAGAATTGACAATATTTTTCTCGAGGAAGGCATGCTACTGTGTAGTATTGACGTGGAGGCACTGTACTCGTCCATCCCCTACGAGGCTGGGGTGGAGGCAGTGAGGTATTTCCTCAGTACCAGAGGGAACCAGTATATGCAGCACAATAACTTTGTCATCAAGGCCCTCACCTTTTGTCTGACCAGGAACGTTTTCACCTTTGATGGGAGGTTCTTCCATCAGCTCAGGGGGACTGCGATGGGGACGTGTTGTGCCCCATCGTATGCTAACCTCCTCCTGGGCTGGTGGGAGGAGAAGGTGGTCTTTGGTGGCCTGATGGATACGGAGGACGTCGTCTTCCGGACTAGATACATAGACGACGTCTTCCTTATCTGGAAGGGCTCGGAGGTGGATTTCCACGCGTTCATGACAAAACTGAACGTTAACAACATTGGCCTACGCTTCACTAGTGAAGTGGGTGGAGATAAGTTGGCGTTCCTCGACGTTTTGGTCGAAAAAGGACCAGAGGGCCGCCTAAGAACAACAACGTATAGAAAGGCCACCTCCTCCAACTCCCTGTTTAAATGGGAGAGTGCCCATCCTGGCTCCCTGAAGAGGGGGATCCCCAAAGGACAATTTACAAGAATGCGGAGAAATTGTTCAGATGATGCCGCTTTTGAGACACAGTCGGTTGACCTGATGGGACGCTTGAGAGAGAGGGGTTATCCGGAGCAGGTCATCATGAAGGCATATAAGTCCACGTGCAGTTTGGATCGTAGTGGCCTACTACATTCTAACCATCAAAATGTCACCACCCCGGACACCTTGAGGTTCATTACAACATTTAATAATGGTGCAGTGGACCTAAGGAGAATACTGTCTAAATACTGGCCCATATTACATATGGACCCTGCGATTGACAAACATCTTTCGGATCACCCATCTGTCACTTTTAGAAAGGCGAGATCTTTGAGTGACAGATTGGTCCATAGCCACTTTCAAGACAATAAATCAGCCAAGAAAAAAAGTGATGTTCAAGGCTGTTTTAAGTGCTATGACTGCATCAATTGCAAGTATGTAGAGGAAGGAAAAGAATTTAAAAACTCAACAGGCAGTAAAGTATACACTTTGAGGTCATTTATAACATGCAAATCAAAGGGGGTGGTGTACAGGGTAAGCTGTGGTTGCGGGAAGCTGTATGTGGGCAAGACCATCAGGGAGCTGAGGTGCAGAGTGGGGGAACATAAGAATGACATCATAAACAAAAACGATACACCAGTGGCAAGACACTTTAATGCCTCCCATAATGGCGATTTGGGAAGTTTTAGGGTAATGGGTATCGATCTGATCCACCCTCCCCCGCGCGGTGGAAACTGGGACAAGATCATCCTCCAGAAGGAATGCTTCTGGATCTACACCCTGGATACCATGGTGCCGATGGGATTAAATGAATCCCTTTCTTTTTCCCCTTTCCTAGGAGCACCTTAGGATTAGGGTCCTACTAGGAGCTAAAGTCGACGCCCGAGTGGGGGCACCATGGGGGTATGGTATGATAGGGTGCCGATCCCCACATGTTAGGTAGTGTGCAATTATACCTAGGGTCAGTGGCCAGTATGCACCTTAGTTTCCTGTTCCATCGGCTCTGCTGTCCTCTGGGAACCTTGTTGTGATGTTCTTGTCCCGCTCCTCTCTTTAAGACAACCCCCTCCCCCCTCCCCCCTTCCCCATGGGTAGGTTACACGACATGCCCCACCAGCCCTGCTGGCCACCTCCTGTGGATTGGCCCTCTCTCCACGGGTCCCATCGGAATACCGACTCCTTATTGATCTAGTGTTTCAATAGCTTTTGAATGGGCTCGTTATTATTTTTAATAAGCTCTCTGTTTTTATCTCTTTTTCATTTCTGTCTCTTTTCTACATCTTTTTGGCTGCACTAGCCTAGTGCTCTTTTATTACATTACAAACCTGACCTGTGATATTGCTTATATATACCGGCATTTCTATTTGGACTTGTGCCTAATGCCAGATAATTACAATCGCGGCCATGGTATTTGGAACCGAGGTTGCTAGGCAGCGCTAATGTGTGTCTCCATGTAATGGAGCTGTTTGCGTTCCACTCACCCGGATGTGATGACATTAGGTGAGGACGGTGACGTTTCTTAAGCGACGCTGCCTCGGATGATGCGCAACTTCCGGCCCGGAGGCATTCTGGGAGTGCGCGTCATGATATTTTCAACTAATCCCCGCATGCGCCGTGCTATATCTGGAGCGTCACTCCAGATGCCAAGCGCGGCAAGCTTGAATTAGGTTTGACACACGCCTGGATGCGGTGAGTTAATAGAACCATGGGGCACGATAAATGCGGCCTGATTGGCAGTTCCTTGGGCGGTTTTCTGATATTTGCTTATTGATATTGTAGTGATTCGGGCACCTGTGGAGGGTCATGTGAAAGCGATGCCTAGTGACGTCCACTGCTGATATCCCACTTGGACTCCCCTGATGATCCAGTTTGAAACGTTGGGAGTGGGAACCTTTGATTTTGCCTGATTGAGGTTATCTGGCTGTATGGGATCTGATGTGCTGAGTAACAGCCCCCCTTATCTGAGCCGGTAACCTGTATAATGCCTGCCTATGACTCTGGGATGTGGTAAGACCATTCCTTATCAGAGAGGAATACTTTCTATTCATAATTCCTCAGTATTTGAATATCTGCCTACAATACACACAGGAATATTTTCCCATAACTGGGTTTCTTAAAGTGATAAATTACATTGTGTGTATATGATTTTTCAGTTGGATATAGTGCTTATGATGGCATAATCGTCCATATGATTTCAAGCCAGCTGAGGCAGTCCGTATTTTTTAGGGTCTTTATATTCCTCACATTTAGGCCCACCTGTTGTCCATTCAATTGGACTACTGTTACCCTGGTTTTAACTCGTTTATGAACAACTGTTCATTTTTATATGTTGAATAGTAAAAGCTACGTTTTATGTCTTAACATTTATTTCTAGCTCAGTGATTTTTCCAGCTAATTTGTCTGAACCAGGAGAAAGGACACATCACGGCTTTTCTGTAGGAACTAGCCCTGTTTAGGTTCGGTCACATTTAAGGGAGGGAGCGGTATTGTGGGCCCAAGTGAAGACCCCCCCTTCACTGGGACCAGAGATATGTGGCCGTTCATCTGGAAGGGAAAGACAAAATAAACCATAGATTTCTTGTTGCATAAATGTTTCTGGGGTTAGGTTTATTGTTTAGTCCATTTACTGTTAGGTTAAGTTATTTTATGTTTTTTCCTCCCCATAAAAATGGGAGCGAGTTTGTTTAATAAATCTTGGTATTGTTATACCACCTGACTTGGAGGCAGTTATCGGGGACCATTACAGACAGTTCACCATAAGTAATTAAACTGTTAAGAGGATTTTCTTACAGTCATATGAAAAAGTTTGGGCCCCCCTATTAATGTTAACCTTTTTTCTTTATAACAATTTGGTTTTTTGCAACAGCTATTTCAGTTTCATATATCTAATAACTGATGGACTGAGTAATATTTCTGGATTGAAATGAGGTTTATTGTACTAACAGAAAATGTGCAATCCGCAAAACTTGACCGGTGCAAAAGTATGGGCACCTCAACATAAAAGTGACATTAATATTTTGTAGATCCTCTTTTAGCAAAAATAACAGCCTCTAGTCGCTTCCTGTAGCTTTTAATGAGTTCCTGGATCCTGGATGAAGGTATATTTGACCATTCCTGTTTACAAAACAATTCCAGTTCAGTTAAGTTTGATGGTCGCCGAGCATGGATAGCACGCTTCAAATCATCCCACAGATGTTCAATGATATTCAGGTCTGGGGACTGGGATGGCCATTCCAGAACATTGTAATTGTTCCTCTCAATGAATGCCTGAGTAGATTTGGAACGGTGTTTTGGATCATTGTCTTGCTGAAATATCCATCCCCTGCGTAACTTCAACTTTGTCACTGATTCTTGCACATTATTGTCAAGAATCTGCTGATACTGAGTTGAATCCATGCGACCCTCAACTTTAACACGATTCCCGGTGCCGGCATTGGCCACACAGCCCCAAAGCATGATGGAACCTCCACCAAATTTTACTGTGGGTAGCAAGTGCTTTTCTTGGAATGCTGTGTTTTTTTGCCTCCATGCATAATGCCTTTTTGTATGACCAAACAACTCAATCTTTGTTTCATCAGTCCACAGGACCTTCTTCCAAAATGTAACTGGCTTGTCCAAATGTGCTTTTGCATACCTCAGGCGACTCTGTTTGTGGTGTGCTTGCAGAAATGGCTTCTTTCGCATCACTCTCCCATACAGCTTCTCCTTGTGAGGGAGGGAAAACAGTACACCTCTCAGAACAGTGTCTTGGAGGCTGTGGTGAGTGCTGCACGCAATGTTGATCGTAAACAGATCAAGCAACTGACAGAATCTATGGATGGTAGGCTGTTGAGTGTCATCATAAAGAAAGGTGGCTATATTGGTCACTATATTTTTGGGGTTTTGTTTTTGCATGTCAGAAATGTTTATTTCTAAATTTTGTGCCATTATATTTGCATACCTCAGGTGACTCTGTTTGTGGCGTGCTTGCAGAAACGGCTTCTTTCGCATCACTCTCCCATACAGCTTCTTCTTGTGCAACGTGCGTTGTATTGTTGACCGATGCACATTGACACCATGTGCAGCAAGATGATGCTGCAGGTCTTTGGAGGTGGTCTGTGGATTGTCCTTAACTGTTCTCACCATTCTTCTTCTCTGCCTTTCTGATATTTTTCTTGGCCTGCCACTTCTGGGCTTAACAAGAACTGTATCTGTGTTCTTCCATTTCCTTACTATGTTCCTCACAGTGGAAACTGACAGTTTAAATCTCTGAGACAACTTTTTGTATCCTTCCCCTGAACAACTATGTTGAATAATCTTTGTTTTCAGATCATTTGAGAGTTGTTTTGAGGAGCCCATGATGCCACTCTTCATAGGAGATTCAAATAGGAGAACTACTTGCAAGTGGCCACCTTAAATACCTTTTCTCATGATTGGATACACCTGCCTATGAAGTTCAAAGCTCAATGAGGTTACAAAACCAATTTAGTGCTTTAGTAAGTCGATAAAAAGTAGTTAGGAGTGTTCAAATCCAGAATTATTACTCAATCCATCAGTTATTAGATATACGAAACTGAAATAACTGTTGCAAAAACCCAAATTGTTATATAGAAAAAAGGTTAACATTAATAGGGGTGCCCAAACTTTTTCATATGACTGTATGTTCTATTTTTAGGTCCTCATCTGCCTACCTGCTTGTGTGACACTCCACGTTGCCAGTCCAGTGGTTTGTAGAAGTTGTGGCCTGACCCAGGTTCGTGGCCCCGCGGTGCACAGTAAAGGGAGGCTAGCAAAGATTGTTCCTGGAGAGGTAGTCACCGGTTACGGTGGTGACTGGGGTCCCGGCCTTTTCCGCTGCGGACCCTTCCTCCGACCTTTCCTCCTCCAGGGGTACAACGGATGATGTTGACTACGCCACCTGTGGTGTGTGGCCAGAGATAAGGCCACCGCTGCAGGGTATCTCGCCAGGGGAGATGTTGGAGTGCAACCGGGATGATATCGCCCCCCACATGCGGAGCGGCCCCCGAGAGGGAGAACGGGCAACTGGGAATCGCCGGATCACAAGGTGACGACAATCAGAGTCAGAGTCACTGGGTTGCGGGTTTCAGATTTTATTTACTCACAGTTCTTTCTTTACTGCAATGACTCTGGTCATTCCCAGGCAGGGCAGAGGTCAAAGTCTGGTAGAGCAGGCTGTGGGCTTTCTCATTTTGTGCGCCCGTGTGTTGTTCCACTCCTGGTCTCTGGAGCTCTTGGGACCCACTACTCTGCCACCTGAAGCTGCGCTGGTTCCAAAGGGGCAATGACATCCTCTCCTCTATAACCCTCTTCTCCTCCATGCCACATGACTACCAGTCCCAGGCTCTCAACTCCTTCCCGGCTAGCCACCTCTCCCATTCAAAGTCTCTGCCGGCTAATGGACCTGGAGCCTCCTAACTGGCAACTCTCTCAGCTTAGGGGTCCTCAGCCATCCACTTGCCCAGTTCCAGGTAAGGAAAGGGTGTATACCCAGTCTGGACCTGGTGGCTCCTCTAGTCTGCCTCCCTGAGTCAGAGAGACAGCACTCCCCAGGGATCTCGCCACTGCGTGTCCACTCTCTCTGCTTTTCCAAGGTGTTCTGAAGTAACGTGAAACCAAACTGTCCCTTTTGTAACTTCCTCCTGCATGTGTTCCCACCTAAGGAATGTTCCCTCTGTGTGTGAGGCTGTGTGCTGCAGAAACAGATTTAACCTCTTCCTGCTCAGGGTGGATGGATATTATAAAATGCATAAAAATACAATACCCTGTAGCACCCAGTCTCAGGGGCGCTACACTTGCAATACCCCATTGCATGATTGACACCTTGGACTGAAGGCATTTTTGTGCTGCTGGCAAAAACCTGTGTATTCTCAATCGTGGCTAAAAGAAGCATCTTTACTTCTATAGTATCAGAGGAATGTAGAGGCATGGCGCCGATTTTTAGGAAGATATAAATTGCAAAGTTGCTTGTTTTTATATACACTTTGCAATTTACTCCCTTAAAGCCTGCTTTACACGCTGCAATGTATATTACAATGTGTCGGCGGGGTCACGTCGTAAGTGACGCACATCCGGCATTGTAAGTTACATTGCAGTGTGTGACAGGTACGTGCGATTGCGATTGAACGGTAAAACGTTCATCGCATACACATCGTACCTTTCTCTAGAATTGCATTGTCAGAATGTTCATCGTACCCGGGGTATCACACATTGCAGTGTGTGACACCCCGGGAATGATTAACAGATCTTACCTGCGTCCTGCGGCTCCCGGCCCACAATGTGGAAGGAAGGAGGTGGGCGGGATGTTTACGTCCCGCTCAGCTCCGTCCCTCCGCTTCTATTGGCTGCCTGCCGCATGACCTCGATGTGACGTCAAACGTCCCTCCCACTCCAGGAAGTGGACGTTCGTCACCCACATCGAGGTCGTATGGAAGGTAAGTACGTGTGACGGGGGTTAATCGTTTGTGCGGCACGTTCAACAAATTGAACATGCCACACATATGATGGGGGCGTTGCAAATCGCATATGATATCGTATGCGAAATTGCAACGTGTAAAGCAGGCTTAAGAACCTGAAGTTGAGCTCTATACTGTAAAGGCCCCATTACATGCAACGACGTAGCTAACGATATATCGCCGGGGTCACGGATTCCGTGACGCACATCCGGCATCATTAGCGACGTCGTTACGTGTGACACCAACGAACGGCCGTTAACGATGGAAAATACTCACCAAATCGTCCATCGTTGACAAGTCGTTCATTTATAAAAAATCATTGGTTGTTGAGGACGCAGGTTGTTCGTCGTTCCCGAGGCAGCACACATCGCTACGTGTGACACCTCGAGAACGACGAACTACAGCGTACCTGTGTCCTCAACAAGCACCGAGGTGGGAGTGACGGAGATTCGGCTGCTCTCCGCTCCTCCGCTTCTATTGGCGGCCCACTCTGTGATGTCGCTGTGATGCCGAACGAACCTCCCCCTTTCAGGGGAGGTTGTTCACCGCCCACAGCGATGTCGTTAGGGAGGGCTGTACGTGTGACACGGACAAGCGAGATTATGCGCCACGGGCAGCGATTTGCCGGTGACGTACAAACGACGGGGGCGGGTGCCATTGCTAGCGATATCGCTAGCGATGTCGCTCCATGTAAAGCACCATTAAATGGAAAAATCATCAAAAATCATCTTGCAAAGGGACTTTCTAAAAGAAAAAGAAAGAAGAAGCATTATTTCAGAAGGAATGATTAGATTTTCAATTTCTCTAAATGTAGTAATAAATGAAAACTGCCACTAGATGGCAATAAAGACCGTTACTTGTACATCTTATGCGTTCAGCCTAGGTACTTAAAATATTCCATATGCTAGCTACAATATTCATATTTTAATTTTACTTTGTAAAAGTTATAAGTTGGGATATTTGGACCCATGGAATTTTGGGTTTGTCGGGTTTGCCAGACTTCAGTTAAAAGTTTGTTTCGGAACCCAGCCTTGATCCGAACTTGACCCCAAACTCAGAAGTCAGACTCAGAAGTCAATGGAGACCTGAACTTTGATCCTGTAAAATGGCTGTAAATTGGTTGTAGTAAGGGCTAAGGGGCTGCAAAATCAAGCAACATGGGGTAAAAGCAGAACAATTGCAATGCAAATAATTGTAAATAGCAAATTAATAAATAAAATTATGACTAGCGGTCCCCCCTATTTTTGATAATTAGTGTCAGCTGTCTGCTTTATCTTGGCTAGTTATCAAAAATAGAGGGGACCCCACACTGTTTTTTTTTAATTATTTATCTAAATCATTTAAAAAAATGGTGTGGGGTCCCTTTATTTTTGATAACCAGCCAAGGTAAAGCAGACAGCTTGGGGCTGGTATTATCAGGCTGGGAAGTCCCATGGTTATTTTTCCCTTTCTAGGGTAAAAATAGCAGCCCATAACGCCTCAAAATTGGGAAATTCCGAACTGCCACTGACTGTGAATAACCTATGGAGCCTCTTTCTGATAGATGACTATTTATTGCTAACTCCTGGGCTTGATGTCAGCTGTCAATTCACAGCTAACATTTATCCCAAAAGTATTACCCCGATTGCTACTGCAACAGAGCATTTGGGAAAAGTCGGTCAAAGCGCCAGAATAGGCACATGTAGTGGATTTGCCTCTTTTGGGGTAGATGCAGGCTACTATTTTTAGGCTAAGAAGGGCCAAATAACCATGGGCCTTCCCAACCCGATATAACATAGTGTAAAAGTATTAATAGCAAGCAGACTAAGGGCATGGTTTACTGGAACCATGTCCTCTAGTCTGTTGTGACCAAGATAAACTTATTTGATTCAGATGGTGTTGTGTCGCCCACCTGCAGCGGTCACCTCAGGGACTTCACTCCACCTTCGGGGGCGCCACAGGGGCTCCACTTGATTACCGCTGGCAACAGGTATGTCAGGTTTATTTACATGGGAGTCGTGACGCCACTCACGGTTTGTGGTCAGGGTTATGGGTGACCACCACTGCAGGCTTAACGAGCGTCTGGGGCTGATGAAGTCTGCAGTCTGGTGGTGTGGCCTCCCGTGAGTCAGGCTGGCCCCAGGGGCTCAGGTGTGTGGAACAACAGGTCGCAGAATAACTCAGTTGCAGTCCAGAAAGTACTTCAACTTGTTTACTCACGTTCAGCTGGTTTTGTGAGGTAACCCGGGTGAGGCTGAGATAAACCAGGTGGAACCAGGTATCCTTCAGGCTGGTCTAAGGGTAACCGCTAACTCGCCTTCCTAGCACTTCTTGTTTCGGATAACCCCTGACTTAAAGTACTGTGGGATTCATCCAGGGAAGCCGCAACTGCCTTTTCTCCCCTTTCTGGCTCATTTGCTGGCAGCGTGGACCAAGGAAGATGGCTCCAGGCTCGATCCTCCTTATGGGCCCCATCGTTGCTGCTGATGCTCGGACTCTGTTTTGGTTGGTGTGGGACTCGTGGTCCTCCCCACCGGCAGGTTTAGCAAACCACTAAATGGATGTCTGGCTCTAGGGACCTGTTCTCCGTGCATGCCTAGCCACCAGCAGTCTCCGTACATGACCAGCTGACTTCTTCAGCGTCTTTCTCGACCAGCTGGCTTCCTCAGCGTCTTTCTGTACAACTACTGGTGACTGTTCTCCCCCGCTAACGGCTACTTCACGGGCAGGGTCTGACTAGCGTGTCAGCGCGCCTGCTCGCTCCTTCTCCCTGCGCTCTCTGCTTCAGACTGGCTTGCTCCTCTCCTACTCCTTTTCTGACTGCCACTGCTACCTTAGCTTCCAGCCCCTCCCCAGCACCCCTAGCTGAGATGTGGAGGAATACCCCCTCTTGGGTCTGCCCAAGGGTCCCCTCTAGTGTGTGGGAGACCTGGTTGCTATGTGTCTGTGCATACACACCCTATTTCAGCCTTTGGATTTTACCTGGAAGCACTGCTCCAGCATGGGTGCAGTACTCTGTGGTGCCTGACCAGGTTAGGGACGCAACAGTGTCAAGAGTGTATGGCAGCAACCATGTGAGGAGTACAACTTTGTCTTGTGTACAGGCAAACATGGTGGTGGGGGTGTCATCGTTTTCTGCTCCATAAGTGATGACGGCTGTGGGGAGATACAGTTTATTGAATGAACCATGAATGCCAACATGTACTGTGACATACTGAAGTAAAGCATCATCCCTTCAGAAACTGGGCGGCTGGGTAGTATTCGAAAATGTTAACGATTCCAAACACACCTTCAAGACGACCACTGCCTTGCGAAGAAACTGAGGATAAAAATGTTGGACTAGCCAAGCATGTCTCCAGACCTAAAACCTATTGATCTGTGGGTCATCTGATGCGCCCATGGTGGTCTGGGGGATGACTCGTCACCGGACCGGTGTAGAGGGTTTGGGATGTCCAAGCCTGAAGCCCGGTTCTGTGACCCCGGTGGTGTCAATAAAGACGGAGGGGTTATTTACAGGGGAGGATAGCGTTTGTATTCGTGATGCCACCTGTGGTTTGCGGCTAATATAAGAGCCTCCACTGCGGGAGATGTCCTTCGGGGCAGATGGTAGCGCAGTTCGGATGGTACAGCTCTCCACAGGCAGAACTCAGGCCCGGGGAGATTGGGAGTAGTAGTCTCCTGCTGCTGTGCAGCTATTACGAGGGTAGGGTGCGGTGCTTTTCTCTGTGAGTCCTTCCTCCCTGCGCTGTGTCGTGTCGGTTCCCTGCTGCTTAAAGCTACGGTGGGACCTTCTGCCTTGTTTTGGCTCCGGTCCTTGTCCATATGGCAGGCAGCGCGAGTCCTTTACTGGTGCCGCTCTTTTGTCATGGCTCCTGGCTGTAGTATTCTGCTCTGCCCCGGGCACTTTGTGTAGGCCAGAAGACTTGAAATCCTCTGCCTGGCGGGTTCTGCTGCTGGGACGTGCAGTACCCACCCAGCCTAGGGTTCTGCATCGTTTTATGCACTCGGTCCTGAGGGGGCTATGGCGCAGATTTCTCCTCAGTGGCCGTATTCTCCCCACACCTCACTTGTTCCTTGGTCTGTGCTCAACTGTGTGTGTGTGAGTCTGTTGCCTTACTTCCCAGTGTCTAGCTCCTCCCCCTGGGTAGCTGAACTAGTGGGCAGGAGGTCCAATACTTTGTTATGGCCACTCCCCAGGTCCCTACCCTAACCCAGTCCCAGTGGGAGGGCAACTGACTGTATGTTGTGTGGATTGTGGTGGTTACCGGCGATGACCTCTTCCTTCCCTGGGATGAATACTGCGCCTCTGGTAAGGTGCAGTACCCTGTGGCGACTGAAGCCTCAGGGGCGCCACACATCCTCAAAAGGTAGGAAGAGGAGCAAAAGGTCTTTAACATCCACCATCTCTGTGATGTTGTCATGGAGGAGTGGAAGAGGATTCCAGTGGCTCCTGTGAAGCTCTATTGATCTCCATGCCCAAGAGACTTAAGGCAGTGCTTGAAAATAATGGTGGCCACGCAAAATATTGACACTTTGGGCACAATTTTGATATTGTCACTCAGGGGTGTACTCATTTTTGTTGCCAGCGTTTTTGACGTTAATGGCTGTTTGTTGAGTAATTTAGGAGGCACATCAAATTTACACTGTTATACTAGCTGTACAATGACTACTTTACATTGTATCAAAGTGTCATATCTTCAGTGTTGTCTCATGAAAAGCTAAAATAAAATATTTACAAAAATGTGGGAGGTGTATTCACTTTTATGAGATGCTCTATATATATACAGTATATACCGTATTTTTCGCTTTATAAGACGCACCTGATTATAAGACGCACCCCCAAATTTGGTGAAGGAAAAGAGATTTTTTTTTTTAATGTTAAATGGGGCCCATCTTATAATGCCAGTGTCCGTCTAACAAATCATATAGGGTATATGTCCCTTATAGCCCCCCATCCTAAAATTAGCCCCCCTTAATCTGGATATGGCCCCCTTATATTGAATATAGCCCCCTTGTGCTGGGACACGTCCCCCTGTGCTGCCCATGGCCCCTATAGATGGCACATCTCCCCTGTGTTTGATATAGCCCCCATACAGCTGCCCATGGCCCCTATAGATGGGACATCTCCCCTGTGTTTGATATGGCCCCCATACAGCTGCCCATGGCCCCTATAGATGGGACATCTCCCCTGTGTTTGATATGGCCCCCATACAGCTGCCCATGGCCCCTATAGATGGCACATCTCCCCTGAGTTTGATATGGCCCCCATACAGCTGCCCATGGCTCCTATAGATGGCACATCTCCCCTGTTAGATATGGCCCCCATACAGCTGTCCATGGCCCCTATAGATGGCACAAGTCCCCCTGTGTTAGATATGCCCCCAGGCTGCTGCCCATAATAAAATAAAGCACTCTTTCCTTACCTTCTCAGCGCTGTCCCTCCGTGTCTCCCACCTCGCAGTTGGGCTCCGGCTTCCTTACTTCCTGGTTCTTGCAGCCGGTCATGTGATCTGCACAGCAGAGTGATATCATCTCTGCGTGCCTTATCACAGACAACAGCAGCAGGAGACCGGGAGATCAGCCCTGGAGGTAAGTAAAGCTCTTTTATTTTACTATGGGCAGCAGCTCGGGGGCCATATCTAACACAGGGGGGATAATGTGCGATCAAAGTGAGCACAGGCAGATATAATATGCCCCGCTGCCCCAGCCCCTCAGCGTGATGCAGTTTCAGCACCACACTGCTGGACAGCGGCTGTGCATATTATATGAGCGGGAGCAGGAGATCTAACGCTGCCGCTCCCAGCTTTCGCTGACCCCAGCAGTGCTCCACAGCGGACCCTGCAGTATATATATGTATATATATATATATATATATATATATATATATACACACCCCCGTATATTCAGTTTATAAGACACACCCCCTACTTTCCCCCAAAATTTGGGGGGAAGAAAAATTGCGTCTTATGAAACGAAAAATACGGTGTATATATATATATAAAAAAATATATGTACATACAACACATATATATATATATATATATATATAGTAAAGACCAAAAGTTTGGACACACCTTCTGATTCAAACAGTTTTCTTTATTTTCATAACTAAAAATTGTAGATTCACATTGACAACATCAAAACTGTGAATGAAAACATGTGGAATGAAATACTTAAAAAAGTGTGAAACAACTGAAAATATGTCTTATATTCTGGGTTCTTCAAAGTAGCCACTTTTTCCTTTGATTACTGCTTTACAGACGCTTGGCATTCTCTTGATGAGCTTCAAGAGGTAGTCAACGGAAATGGTTTTCCAACAGTCTTGAAGGAGTTCCCAGAAATGCCAAACCATCTCAATTGGGTTCAGGTCTGGTGACTGTGGAAGCCAGGTCATCTGGCGTAGCATCCCATCACTCTCCTTCTTAGTCAAATAGCCCTTACACAGCCTGGAGGTGTGTTTGGGGTCAATGTCCTGTTGAACAATAAATTATGGTCCAACTAAATGCTTCTTGGTGGGAACCAGGCATGTAGAGTCCATCCATTCACCTTTTCTACAAAGACACGGTGGTTGGATCCAAAGATCTCAAATTTGGCCTCATCAGACAAAAGCACAGATTTCCACTGGTCTAATGTCCATTCCTTGTGTTCTTTAGCCCAAACAAGCCTCTTCTGCTTGTTGTCTCCCCTTAATAGTTGTTCTAGAGATGAGAAGGTGTGTCCAAACTTTTGGTCTGTACTATATATATATACAGTCATATGAAAAAGTTTGGGCACCCCTATTAATGTTAACCTTTTTTCTTTATAACAATTTTTTTTTTTTGAAACTTTTGGTTTTTGAAACTGCTATTTCAGTTTCATATATCTAATAACTGATGGACTGAGTAATATTTCTGGATTGAAATGAGGTTTATTATACTAACAAAAAATGTGCAATCCACATTTAAACAAAATTTGACCGCTGCAAAAGTATAGGCACCCTTATCAATTTCTTAATTTGAACACTCCTAACTACTTTTTACTGACTTACTAAAGCACTAAATTGGCTTTGTAACCTCATTGAGCTTTGAACTTCATAGGCAGGTGTATCCAATCATGAGAAAAGGTATTTAAGGTGGCCACTTGCAAGTTGTTCTCCTATTTGAATCTCCTATGAAGAGTGGCATCATGGGCTCCTCAAAACAACTCTCAAATGATCTGAAAACAAAGATTATTCAACATAGTTGTTCAGGGGAAGGATACAAAAATTTGTCTCAGAGATTTAAACTGTCATTTTCCACTGTGAGGAGCATAGTAAGGAAATGGAAGAACACAGGTACAGTTCTCGTTAAGCCCAGAACTGGCAGGCCAAGAAAAATATCAGAAAGGCAGATAAGAAGAATGGTGAGAACAGTCAAGGACAATCCACAGACCACCTCCAAAGACCTGCAGCATCATCTTGCTGCAGATGGTGTCAATGTGCATCGGTCAACAATACAGCACACGTTGCACAAGGAGAAGCTGTATGGGAGAGGGATGCGAAAGAAGCCATTTCTGCAAGCATGCCACAAACAGAGTCACCAGAGGTATGCAAATATAATGGCACAAAATTTAGAAATAAACATTTCTGACATGCAAAAACAAAACCCCAAAAATATAGTGACCAATATAGCCACCTTTCTTTATGATGACACTCAACAGCCTACCATCCATAGATTCTGTCAGTTGCTTGATCTGTTTACGATCAACATTGCGTGCAGCACTCACCACAGCCTCCCAGACACTGTTCTGAGAGGTGTACTGTTTTCCCTCCCTGTAGATCTCACATTTTATGAGGGACCACAGGTTCTCTATGGGGTTCAGATCAAGTGAACAAGGGGCCATGTCATTATTTTTTCATCTTTTAAACCTTTACTGGCCAGCCACGCTGTGGAGTAGTTGGATGCATGTGATGGAGCATTGTCCCGCATGAAAATCATGTTTTTCTTGAATGATACCGACTTCTTCCTGTACCACTGCTTGAAGAAGCTGTCTTCCAGAAACTGGCAGTAGATCTGGGAGTTGAGCTTCACTCCATCCTCAACCCGAAAAAGTCCCACAAGTTCCTCCTTGAGGATACCAGCCCATACCAGTACCCCACCTCAATTTTGCTGGCGTCTGAGTCGGTGTGGAGCGCTCTGCCCTTTACTGATCCAGCCTCTGTCCCATCCATCTCGCCCATCAAGAGTCAGTCTCATTTCATCAGTCCATAAAACCTTTGAAAAATCAGTCTTAAGATATTTCTTAGCTCAGTCTGGATGTTTTATCTTATGTTTCTTGTTCAAAGGTGATCGTTTTTCAGCTTTCCTTACCTTGGCCATGTCCCTGAGTATGGCACACCTTGTGCTTTTTGATACTCCAGTAACGTTGCAGCTCTAAAATACGGCCAAACTGGTGGGAAATGGCATCTTGGCAGCTTCACGTTTGATTTTCCTCAATTCATGGGCACTTATTTTGCGCCTTTTTTGCCCAACACACTTCTTGCGACCCTATTGGCTAGTTGTCATGAAATGCTTGATTGTTTGGTGATCACGCTTCAAACGTTTGGCAATTTCAAGATTGCTGCATCCCTCTTCAAAACACCTCACAATTTTGGACTTTTCAGAGCCCGTTAAATCTCTCTTCTGACCCATTTTGCCAAAGGAAAGGAAGTTGCCTAATAATTAAACACACCTTATATAGGGTGTTGATGTCATTACACCACACCCCTCCTCATTACAGAGATGTTACTTAATTGGTAGTTGGCTCTCAAGCCTATACAACTTGGAGTAGGACAACATGTATAAAAAGTATGTGATCAAAATACTCATTTGCCTAATAATTCTGCACACAGTGTAATATTTCTATATTTCAGCTGTCAGAGTCCTGTGGGGGCTTGTTTTTTTGTGGCATGAGTTGATGTTTTTATTGGTACTTTTTTCGGGCACGTAATATTTTTTGATCGCTTTCTATTCCAATTTTTAGGATGCAGAAAAAACAGAAAACAGCAATTCAGAAATGTTTTGTTTTGCTGTTTTTTTTAATCATGTTAGATTCTGCCTATGGCTTGATCTAACAGGCCACCATATGTGGCCCACCAGGTGGTCATTGTTTGCCTCCCAGTGCTACGACAATCATCAGCTCCCCGTGATTTTGTCACAAGTGTTCCGATGGAGGAGATACGGAGATAGGCCCATTGACTAACTATCAGCCTTCTGATGAACCAGGATTGGGGAAACGCATTGAGACATGAAAGGCTTGAGGCGGATATAAGATAAGTGTATTTACACTGTCCCTGCTTATGTGAGGTTCTCATTGAGAAGACTAGTGACCTCCTGAATTTTCAGGAGGTTTTTGTGAACCCGGGTATTGCACATTGATCACTTTATCTTTGGTTGTAGGGGTTTACAGGGTAACAGCAGGGACAGCCGTCGGTGAGTGGGGGCGCCATATCGTACATCCAGGTAGGGCACAGGAGGGAGTGGACATTGTAGGGATTTTTTTTCCCTCTCTCTGCTGTGCATCGGTTTATTTTATCAAATTATATTGTGGTCACAGACCTTTTAATAGTATCAATAAATGTTATGTTTTAGTTAGGGATCTATGGGTTTTTTGTCAGTGTCAGCTGTCGGCATGGAGCTGTCACTGTAAGTTTTCACATATATGTTTAGTCCATAATGATGTATAACATTTCATCTCTTCCTCATGAGCTGTATTAATCTATGAGCAATAAATGCATTTATTCATTCGTTTTTAGAAATAGTTGTTTTTCTTCAGTTTTGGTGCTGCCTCTTCTGAATGTCTTTGGTACATAGTCGCTCCTTCTCCATAGTCCTATATGCTTCCCAACGCAGAAAGAAGGGAGGACGACGTTCAGGGCCGTATTTACCATTAGGCACCCGTGGTCCAGTGACTGGGGCGGCGGGTTGCGGGGGGGCGGCACCCTTTGACTGCAAAAAATTTTTTTCATTTTTTTTACATCCCCCCTCCGTTAGACAGTCATTAAATCCACTGTGTTTTCAAAGGGGGGTGGGGTGGGGTGAGAGGCGCACCTTCATCTATCTCTATCTGCATCGTTAAGACGCGCATACAAATAGACTGTGGGTGCCGTACACAGGGAGCTGATTGACCCCGGAAGTGCCGGCGCCTGCACTTCCGGGGTCAGAGGCTCGCCAATCAGCTCCGTGCTGTGGCGGCCAAAGCTGTAGATGCCACGGAGGAAAAGAACTCACCAGAGCCAGCAGCAGGAGGAGGATGACGGACACCGGAGGAGGAGCTGCAGCTCCAGCAAGAGGAGGAGGCAGGTGGCGGCGGCACAGAAGTAGGTAATCACTCACAAAGTTCCTAATGCTGTGAAATGAGCGGAGGGGGGGAGGCAGGCAGAGGCTATAAAGTTAGGTTTGTTAAGGAGGGGAGGCAGGAACTATAAATTTAGGATTGCGGGGGAGGGGCAGCAGAGGCTATAGTCTGTGGATTGCGGGGAGGGGCCGGCAGAGGCTATAGACTGGGGATTAGGAGGCCTATTTATTGTAGTCTGGAGATTAGGGGGCCTATGACTCGACAGTGTTTAGGGGGGCTGGGGCTATTAGTATACTCTTAGAGTTAGGGGGCCTATTAAAGAAGATGGTGGTCAAGTGAGCCTATTGCTGTAGAGGGGAAGGTTTAGGGAGCCTGTTGCTGTAGGAGGCGGGCGGGAGTTAATGGAGTCTGTTGCTGTTAGAGGGGTATAATGGAGCCTGTTGCTGTAGGAGGAGGGTTAATGGAGCCTGTTGCTGTAGGAGGAGGGTTAATGGAGCCTGTTGCTGTAGGAGGAGGGTTAATGGAGCCTGTTGCGGTAGGAGGAGGGTTACTGGAGCCTGTTGATGTAGGAGGGGGTTAATGGAGCCTGTTGCTGTTGGGGGGGGGTTAATGGAGCCTGTTGCTGTTGGGGAGGTTAATGGAGCCTGTTGCTGTTGAGGCGGGGGTTAATGGAGCCTGTTGCTGTTGGGGGGGTTAATGGAGCCTGTTGCTGTTGGGGGGGTTAATGGAGCCTGTTGCTGTTGGGGGGGGGGTTAATGGAGGCTGTTGAGGGGGTTAATGGAGCCAGTTGCTGTTGGGGGAGGTTACTGGAGCCTGTTGCTGTTGGGGGGGGTTAATGGATACTGTTGCTGTTGGGGGAGGGTTAATGGAGCCTGTTGCTGTTGGGGGGGTTAATGGAGCCTGTTGCTGTTGGGGGGGTTAATGGAGCCTGTTGCTGTTGGGGGGGTTAATGGAGCCTTTGCTGTTGGGGGGGTTAATGGAGCCTGTTGCTGTTGGGGGGGTTAATGGAGCCTGTTGCTGTATGTGGGGGGGGTTTAGGGGGGACCTTTTGCTGTAGGAGGGGGGTTTAGGGGGACCTTTTGCTGTAGGAGGGGGGTTTAGGGGGACCTTTTGCTGTAGGAGGGGGGTTTAGGGGACCTTTTGCTGTAGAAGGGGGGTTTAGGGGGACCTTTTGCTGTAGGAGGGGGGTTTAGGGGGACCTTTTGCTGTAGGAGGGGGGTTTAGGGGGACCTTTTGCTGTAGGAGGGGGGTAATGGGGACCTTTTGCTATAGGAGGGGGGTTATGGGGACCTTTTGCTGTAGGAGGGGGTTATGGGGACCTTTTGCTGTAGGAGGGGGGTTTAGGGAGACCTTTTGCTGTAGGAGGGGGGGTTTAGGGGACCTTTTGCTGTAGGAGGGGAGGTTTAGGGGGCCTATTGCTGTAGGAGGGGAGTTTAGGGGGCCTATTACTGTAGGAGGGGGCATTTAGGGGACCTATTGCTGTAGTGGGCCTAATTCTGTAGATGGGGGGTTTAGCGGGGCTTACAGTGGGAGGGATAGTGCAAGGGACAAAATCGATGAGAAAAAGTATAAGGACTCGGTATGTTGGGGTCTTAGTATGGAGAGGGGTAGATGTAGAAACTTGGCACCCAAGATCAATGTGAGCAGTGGTTTTTATTGTGAAGAACTTGTACAACCAGCACAAGCGCAGATGTTTCGGTCAAAAGACCTTGATCAGTGCGTACAGAGGGTCCTCAGAAGGTATAGTAGCATGGTGGGCGGTGTAGCTGGAAATGACGTGGTGTCCTCCACTGTCTATGTGGCAATGCTGTGCTTGTGCTGCTCCTACAAATTCTTCACAATAAAAACCACTATTCACATTGATCGAGCGCCAAGTTTCTACATCTACTTGAGGCGGTTTTGTTCCCTCCTTGTGCACCCCCCCAGAAGTGCCGAGTATCAATTCACTAAGTATGGAGGGGGAAGCATTGGGAGCTCATTATGGAAAAGGGGTAGCATGGGGGTTCAGTATGGGGGGGGGTCATTATGGGGGGTTCAATATGGACAAGGGCAGTGTGAGGGCTCAGTATGGAGTGGAGCAATGTAGGGGATTCAGTTTGAAATGTGAGGTAGTGTGGGAGGGGGCTCAGCATTAGATGTTAGGTAGCGCGGTGGTCTCTGTATGCTGAGTGTGGCAGCATGGTGGTCTCTGTATGCTGAGTGGGGCAGCATGGTGGTCTTTGTATGCTGAGTGGGGCAGCATGGTGGTCTCTGTATGCTGTGTGGGGCAGCATGGTTGTCTCTGTATGCTGAGTGGGGCAGCATGGTGGTCTCTGTATGCTGAGTGGGGCAGCATGGTGGTCTCTGTATGCTGAGTGGGGCAGCATGGTGGTCTCTGTATGCTGAGTGGGGCAGCATGGTGGTCTCTGTATGCTGAGCTGGGCAGCAAGGTGGTGTCTGTATGCTGAGCGGGGCAGCATGGTGGTGTCTGTATGCTGAGCGGGGCAGCATGGTGGTGTCTGTATGCTGAGTGGGGCCTGATGGTGGTGTCTGTATGCTGAGTGGGGCAGCATGGTGTTGTCTGTATGCTGAGTGGGGCAGCATGGTGGTGTCTGTATGCTGAGTGGGGCAGCATGGTGGTCTCTGTATGATGAGTGGGGCAGCATGGTGGTGTCTGTATGCTGAGTGGAGCAGCATGGTCATGTCTGTATGCTGAGTGGGGCAGCATGGTGGTGTCTGTATGCTGAGTGGGGCAGCATGGTCATGTCTGTATGCTGAGTGGGGCAGCATGGTCATGTCTGTATGCTGAGTGGGGCAGCATGGTGGTGTCTGTATGCTGAGTGGGGCAGCATGGTGGTGTCTGTATGCTGAGTGGGGCAGCATGGTGGTGTCTGTATGCTGAGTGGGGCAGCATGGTGGTGTCTGTATGCTGAGTGGGGCAGCATGGTGGTGTCTGTATGCTGAGTGGGGCAGCATGGTGGTCTCTGTATGCTGAGTGGGGCAGCATGGTGGTCTCTGTATGCTGAGTGGGGCAGCATGGTGGTCTCTGTATGCTGAGTGGGGCAGCATGGTGGTCTCTGTATGCTGAGTGGGGCAGCATGGTGGTGTCTGTATGCTGAGTGGGGCAGCATGGTCGTGTCTGTATGCTGAGTGGGGCAGCATGGTGGTCTCTGTATGCTGAGTGGGGCAGCATGGTGGTGTCTGTATGCTGAGTGGGGCAGCATGGTCGTGTCTGTATGCTGAGTGGGGCAGCATGGTGGTGTCTGTATGCTGAGTGGGGCAGCATGGTGGTCTCATTATGGAAAAGGGGCAGGCAGCATTTGGAGTACATTAAAAAGGGGCAGCATGGGAGGCTCAGTATGGAGAGGGGCTGCATGCATGGAACATTGTGAGGAGGGGGCAGCATGGGAGGCTCAGTATGGAGAGGGGCTGCATGCATGGAACATTGTGAGGAGGGGGCAGCATGGGAGACTCAGTATGGAAAGGGGCAGCATGGGAGGCTCAGTATGGAGAGGGGCAGCATGCATGGAACATTGTGAGGAGGGGGCAGCATGGGAGACTCAGTATGGAGAGGGGTAGTGTGAGGTTTCTGTATGGAGAGGGACATTGTGAGGAAGGGGCAGCATGATGTGAGGACAATGTGAGATCATATTTCATAATTGAGGAAGGTGTGGTGGGTGTAGTTTATAAGGGGGGGCAGTGTGGCGTTTTATTAGGGGGCAGTGTAGCGGTCATAGTATATAAGTGGGGACGGTGAGGTGGGAATATTTATATAGGAGAGGATAGTGTGGAGGCCATGTACATTAAGAGGGACTGTGTGGAGTAATATTCTTTTGTGGGGAGCGCAGTGAGGAGCAGTTATTTTTTTCACAGCATAAGGCTTATTTATGGCACAGCGTTTGTGGTAATTGTTATTCAGGAACATTATAATGACATTATTTTTTACAGGGCACCATGGTGAGATGTGCTGCGCTGCAGAAGACCAGAGAAGAGGGACGTTTGCAGAGATGAGCTGTGGATGTGAAGTCACTGAATGAATTTAAGAGAGGAATGGATGCTTTTCTTGATAGCAAAAGTATAGAAGGTTATAAATAGCATAATCTTACAGGTAGATGGAAGAGCGACCAAGATTATTAGAGGAATGGGTGGGCTGCAATACCAAGACAGGTTATTAAACTTGGGGTTATTTAGTTTGGAAAAACAAAGGCTTAGGGGGGATCTAATCACAATGTATAAACATATGAGGGGACAGTACAGAGACCTTTCCAAAGATCTTTTTACACCTAGGCCTGCGACTGGAACACGGGGGCATCCGCTACGTCTTGAGGAAAGAAGGTTTAATCATAATCACAGACGAGGATTCTTTACTGTACGAGCAGTGAGACTATGGAACTCTCTGCCGCATGATGTTGTAATGAGTGATTCACTACTAACATTTAAGCAGAGCCTGGACGCCTTTCTTGAAAAATTTAATATTACCAGTTATGTATATTAGATTTTATGACAGGGTGTTGATCCAGGGAACTAGTCTGATTGCCGTATGTGGAGTCAGGAAGAAATGTTTTTCCCCATTGGAGCTTATTTGCCACATTGGGTTTTTTTTGCCTTCTTCTGGATCAACATGTTAGGCTACGGGTTGAACTATATGGACTTAGAGTCTCCCTTCAACCTTAAAGACTATGAAACTATGAAAGTCATTATGGAGTCGGGCACATGAGAAAACAGTGATCGGTGAGTGAATTATCACAGACCGTAAACTACACTAACATTTACACAGGTTTACGGGAAAAAATGACCGGAGTGCTTCTTTAAAGTGAACCGGTCACCAGATTTGGTGACTATAAGCTGCGGCCACCACCAGTGGCTCTTTTATACAGCATTCTAACATACTGTATATAAGAGCCCAGGCTGCTGTGTAGAACATAAAAATCACTTTATACTCACCTAAAGGGCGTTGTGGTGCAGACTGGTCGGACGGGTGTCTCTGTTCTCCGGTACTGGCGCCTCCTCTTTTGGCCATCTTTGTCCTTCTTCTGAAGCGTAGCTACATGAAGTGTTCTACGTCATCCACACTAGCCGACATTGAGGTCCTGCACAGGTGCACTACAAAGCATTCAGGGCAGATTAAATTATGACTGCACAGGACCACAATGCCGGCGAGTGTGGATGACGTAGGACGCGTCATGCACCGAGGCTTCAGAAGAAAGAGGACAAAGATGGCCGAAGGAGGGGGCGCCGGTACCGGAGAACGGAGACACACATTCGACCAGTCTGCACCGCCCCGCCCCCTAGGTGAGTATTATAAAGGGATTTTATGTTCTACAGAGCATCCTGGGCTCTTGTATACAGCATGTTAGAATGAAATATATAAGAGCTCAGTGGTAGTGGCCGCAGCATATAGACTGAAAAACTGGTGACAGGTTCCCTTTAATATTTGCAGAAAAATCTACTTTTATTTAATATGCAAATGAGGGCATTTTGGTGCACCATTGGTGTGGTCTTTGCTTTGGTGCACCAATGGGCTAGTTTTTGCTTTGGTGCACCGTTGGTGTGGTCTTTGTGTGGGTGCACCATTGGTGTGGTCTTTGCTTTGGTGCACCTTGGTGTGGTCTTTGTTGGGGTGGTGTTTACGTTGGTCCACCGTTGGGGTGGTGTTTGCTTTGGTGCACCGTTTGGGTGGTCTTTGCTTTGGTGCACCTTGGTGTGGTCTTTGTTGGTGTGGTGTTTACTTTGGTCTACACTTGGGGTGGTGTTTGCTTTGGTGCACCGTTGGGGTGGGCTTTGCTTTGGTACACCGTTGGGGTGGTCTTTGTGTCGGTGCACCATTGGGGAGGTCTTTGTGTCGGTGCACCGTTGGGGTGGGCTTTGCTTTGGTCCACCGTTGGGGTGGGCTTTGTCTCGGTGCACCGTTACGCTCCCATATTTGTATTTTAAAGTCTTTTGTATTTATTGACAGCGCTCCAATAGTAAAAGTGAGTGCTGTCTAATATCAGCTTGTAGAGCTCAGTGGTAGTGGCCGCAGCATATAGACTGAAAAACTGGTGACAGGTTCCCTTTAATATTTGCAGAAAAATCTACTTTTATTTAATATGCAAATGAGGGCATTTTGGTGCACCATTGGTGTGGTCTTTGCTTTGGTGCACCAATGGGCTAGTTTTTGATTTTGGTGCACCGTTGGTGTGGTCTTTGTGTGGGTGCACCGTTGGTGTGGTCTTTGCTTTGGTGCACCGTTGGTGTGGTCTTTGTTGGGGTGGTGTTTACTTTGGTCCACCGTTGGGGTGGTGTTTGCTTTGGTGCACCGTTTGGGTGGTCTTTGCTTTGGTGCACCTTGGTGTGGTCTTTGTTGGGGTGGTGTTTACTTTGGTCTACACTTGGGGTGGTGTTTGCTTTGGTGCACCGTTGGGGTGGGCTTTGCTTTGGTACACCGTTGGGGTGGTCTTTGTGTCGGTGCACCATTGGGGAGGTCTTTGTGTCGGTGCACCGTTGGGGTGGGCTTTGCTTTGGTCCACCGTTGGGGTGGGCTTTGTATCGGTGCATCGTTACGCTCCCATATTTGTATTTTAAAGTCTTTTGTATTTATTGACAGCGCTCCAATAGTAAAAGTGAGTGCTGTCTAATATCAGCTTGTATGTCTGATTTTTATTGCTCTTACTAAGTGAGCGCTGTCAATCAACACAAGGGACTGGCTTTCATATGCAAATATAGGAGTGCACCAAGGCATAGTCCACGCCAAGGGTGCACCGAAGCCCCTCATTTGCATTTTAAAAAATAGATTTTGAAGAAAATATTAAAAGGGTTGTCCAGTCTAGAATGACAAGTCTGCAGTCCCTCTGTGTGTCACTCTGTATGACTGCAGATTTGTGAATCCTCCGAGTGCACTCACTGTGCACTATGAGGATTCTCCCGTGTCTGCGACGAGAACGAAAGTCAAGTATGCGATATGCAGAGTCCCAGCTAGAATCCGTCTAGGGGACACCACCTCGCTCAATACAAGTGCATTATGCGAGGCCATACCCACTAGACGAGTTCTCTCTAGGAGTCTGCATATCGCATACTTGACAATCGTGAGTGCGCTGGAGGATTCACAAGTCTGCAGTCATAGAGTAACACATAGACGCACTGCAGGCTTATCATTCAAGATCGGACAACCCCTTTTAAGCTAAACTGTGTGTGATTTTTGTAGAGGAATCATCCCTTAAATCAATCTTTATTTATGTAAATGGAAAAATCACTTCACCAAACAAACCTTTTGATTGTGCATCAGGTGATCTGACAGCCGGTTTAGATAGATCAATCGGTTTCTGATTATTGGCAGCAGTGTAAATGCACCTCAAAGAGTAACTGAACTTTTTGGTTTTTTTATATTTTATGCCCAATAATTCTGAGCAGATTGGTGGGAAATCTGGTCTGGAGACTCTCAACTAAAACTGAAAAGCTCTTTTAGAAGAGGACAAACAGCACAGAGCAGATCCTATAGAAAATCATTGTCCTGTCTACTGAGCTGTGCACTTCTAAGGGGTCTTTTGAACTATTTACGGGGGTCTCCGGACCCAGACCCACACCAATGTGCTCAGAATTAATGGACCTAAAACATAGAAGATACAGTTAGGTCCAGAAATATTTGGACAGTGACACAATTTTCGCGAGTTGGGCTCTGCATGCCACCACATTGGATTTGAAATGAAACCTCTACAACAGAATTCAAGTGCAGATTGTAATGTTTAATTTGAAGGTTTGAACAAAAATATCTGATAGAAATTGTAGGAATTGTACACATTTCTTTACAAACACTCCACATTTTAGGAGGTCAAAAGTAATTGGACAAATAAACCAAACCCAAACAAAATATTTTTATTTTCAATATTTTGTTGCGAATCCTTTGGAGGCAATCACTGCCTTAAGTCTGGAACCCATGGACATCACCAAACACTGGGTTTCCTCCTTCTTAATGCTTTGCCAGGCCTTTACAGCCGCAGCCTTCAGGTCTTGCTTGTTTGTGGGTCTTTCCGTCTTAAGTCTGGATTTGAGCAAGTGAAATGCATGCTCAATTGGGTTAAGATCTGGTGATTGGATAAAAATTAAACAAGGGAGCGCATGTGAAGGTTCTGGGAGATAGCGGTGAGGAGAAGAAAAGAAATCTGCTCACCTGATGTGGTTGTGCAGCCCTCGCACAACCACGGTATAAGGCAGGAGTGTGGTGTCAGAGCTCTTCTAACCTGTTAGGCCACGATGTCCATCCAGGGAAGCAAATTCCTGAAGAGCTGGTCACATGACAGATCACTGGGCGTCTCTAGTAATCTGACCTCCGTATCAAGCAGCTCTTGCCGTGAACCCACAGGGGGGAAGACCAGCAGTAAAGTATAGAAGCACGGTCTGATAGAGCGCTAAGGAGGCCACAGTATTAGATTAATTTTTTTTTTTTTTTTAGAATTTATTGTTTTCTATCAGCTACCTGATGATGTGGCCTCCTTAGCGCTCTATCAGACCGTGCTTAAGATCTGGTGATTGACTTCGCCATTGCAGAATGTTCCACTTTTTTGCACTCAAGAACTCCTGGGTAGCTTTGGCTGTATGCTTGGGGTCATTGTCCATCTGTACTACGAAGCGCCGTCCGATCAACTTTGCGGCATTTGGCTGAATCTGGGCTGAAAGTATATCCCGGTACACTTCAGAATTCATCCGGCTACTCTTGTCTGCTGTTATGTCATCAATAAACACAAGTGACCAAGTGCCATTGAAAGCCATGCATGCCCATGCCATCACGTTGCCTCCACCATGTTTTACAGAGGATGTGGTGTGCCTTGGATCATGTGCCGTTCCCTTTCTTCTCCAAACTTTTTTCTTCCCATCATTCTGGTACAGGTTGATCTTTGTCTCATCTGTCCATAGAATACTTTTCCAGAACTGAGCTGGCTTCATGAGGTGTTTTTCAGCAGATTTAACTCTGGCCTGTCTATTTTTGGAATTGATGAATGGTTTGCATCTAGATCTGAACCTTTTGTATTTACTTTCATGGAGTCTTCTCTTTACTGTTGACTTAGAGACAGATACACCTACTTCACTGAGAGTGTTCTGGACTTCAGTTGATGTTGTGAACGGGTTCTTCTTCACCAAAGAAAGTATGCGGCGATCATCCACCACTGTTGTCATCCGTGGACACCCAGGCCTTTTTGAGTTCCCAAGCTCACCAGTCAATTCCTTTTTTCTCAGAATGTACCCGACTGTTGATTTTGCTACTCCAAGCATGTCTGCTATCTCTCTGATGGATTTTTTCTTTTTTTTCAGCCTCAGGATGTTCTGCTTCACCTCAATTGAGAGTTCCTTAGGCCGCATGTTGTCTGGTCACAACAACAGCTTCCAAATGCAAAACCACACACCTGTAATCAACCCCAGACCTTTTAACTACTTCATTGATTACAGGTTAACGAGGGAGACGCCTTCAGAGTTAATTGCAGCCCTTAAAGTCCCTTGTCCAATTACTTTTGGTCCCTTTAAAAAGAGGAGGCTATGCATTACAGAGCTATGATTCCTAAACCCTTTCTCCGATTTGGATGTGAAAACTCTCATATTGCAGCTGGGAGTGTGCACTTTCAGCCCATATTATATATATAATTGTATTTCTGAACATGTTTTAGTAAACAGCTAAAATAACAAAACTTGTGTCACTGTCCAAATATTTCTGGACCTAACTGTATCTCCCAAAAAATAAGGTATTTTTTAAATGTTTAATATCCGCAGGTACATAGTCCCGTGGGCACATAGCCTAAAAGGCCCGTTACACGCTACGATATTTTTAACGATATGTCATCGGGGTCACGTCGTTAGTGACGCACATCCGGCACCGTTTGACATATCGTAGAGTGTGACAGCTACGAGCGACTGTGATCGTGCAAAAATACTTTATCGTTGCTCGTTGACACGTCGTTCATTTTCTAAAAATCGAACGTTCTTCTGCGCACTGGTTGTTCATTGTTCCCGAGGCAGCACACATCTCTCCGTGTGACGATGAACTGCAACTTACCTGCATCCCACCGGCAATGCGTAAAGAAGGAGATGGGCGGGATGTTACGTCCCGCTCATCTCCACCCCTCCGCTTCTATTGGGCGGCTGCTGCACGACGTCGCGGTGACGCCGAATGTCCCTCCCCCTTCAGAAAGTGGATGTTCGCCGCCCACAGCAAGGTTATTTGGAAGGTAAGTACGTGTGACGGGGGTTATCGACTTTGTGCGACACGGGCAACAAATTACCCGTGCCGCACAAACGATGGGGGCGAGTGCGATCGCACATGCGATCCCACGAGAAATCGTAGCGTGTAAAGCAGCCTTTATTGTCTTTGAAAATCTGAAGCTGTTACAATAAGCTAAATAAAACTGAACATGTGTGCAGCAATTGCAGATCTTCATTCTTATAGCGTTTAGCACTTTTTCAAGTGTGTTACAGAGCAGATCCACCTTAAATAGATGTTGTGTGCCCAAAATCATAGTTTTACATTGTCAGTAAGGGGCGCGACCACTTCAAGTGCCTAGGGCAGCATGAAGGCCAAATACAACCCTGACGACGTTAGAAATCCATCACACAGGCCGCAATATATACCGTATTTTTCACTTTATAAGACGCACTTTTCCTAGGAAAATGTTAATTAGGAAAATGGGGGGTGCGTCTTATAAAGCGAATATAGCGGTACCTGGGGGTCCTGTCTGTGCGGTGATCAGGCGGCCGGGTGCCTGTGGCTGTGTGCAAGCGGCCGGGTACCTGTGCTTGCGTGCGGTGGCAGCCGGGTACCCGTGGCTGCGTGCGCGTGGCAGTCGGGTGCTGTGTGCGGGCTGCGGCCGGGTTCTGTGTGCGGGCTGCGGCCGGGTGCTGTGTGTGGGCAGCGGCCGGGTGCTGTGTGCGGGCGGCGGCCGGGTGCTGTGTGCGGGCGGCGGCCGGGTGCTGTGTGCGGGCGGCGGCCGGGTGCTGTGTGCGGGCGGCGGCAGGGTGCTGTGTGCGGGCGGCGGCTGGGTGCTGTGTGCGGGCGGCGGTCGGCGGCTGGGTGCTGTGTGCGGGCAGCGGCCGGGTGCTGTGTGCAGGCGGCGACTAGGTGCTGTGTGCGAGCAGCGGCCGGTTGCTGTGTGCGGGCGGCGGTCGGGTGCCTTTGCGGGTGGCAGATGGCTGCTGCCCGCACGCAAGCACAGGTACCCGGCCGCTTGCACGCAAGATGGGCGGGCAGCCTGCTGGCTGCCACTCTGTGTGTGCGGGGCGGGCGGCTGTGCAGCAAGTTACCCAGTTTGTCCACGGTCCCAGTTTCAAATGATGGCAGCGGGCGCGTGCGCAGATGGAGCTCTTGAATGAGAGCTCCATCTGCGCAGGCGCCATTATTTGAACCAGGACCGCGGACACTGGGACACTCACTGCACCGGCCTACTGCATGACTCACCCGCCGCCGCCGACGCTGCTGCTGCCGCCGCCACCACCACGGGCCCCGCGGCTCCTGCCACCACGGGTCCCCCAGCTCCTGCCACCCCGGACGTCACCTGCCACCACGGACCCCGCTGCCACTGACCCACCGTGCCTGCCAGCACAACCTCTGCCTCCTGTGACCCCGCTTCACCACCACTGCTGCCCCCCTCTGGTAAGAGAACACCGGATTATAAGACGGACCCCATTTTTCTTCTTTTTACCTTTTTTTATGTCTAAGTTTGGGGTGCGTATTATAATCCGGTACATCTTATAAAGCCAAAAATACGGTAACTCTCACACAATAAAAGACTCAGACCAAGTAAAGAAAGTTAAACTAAGTGATATTTATTATAGTTTAGTATGTGCTATATGTATATGATTGCTACCTCTTATCACTCACGAAGAGCGTACAGCGACACTCAGGTCAGGAAAAACCCCCAGTGGAGGAAACCTGCAGGGAATCCATGGCCGCTGTACTGCCCTTCCTCCGGGCATACTAAAGGAGGTTAACACTATAAATCATTCAGTGTGTGTTTGTATGTATGTGCGGTATGTTAGTATGTGTGTATGTATTATGATCTATTATGTGTGTTTTTTATGTGCATGCGTGCATTATACATTACCCGCTCCTTTTGTTGGTCATCTATCATGGTCTTTACCTCTCGGGCAGCAGTATCTCCTAGTGAGAAATGAATGTACAAAAGATGTAAGGACCATAACTGTATTTTGTATTTACCTGACATAAAGAATACTATTTCCCAGTTTAGTTATATCTTTGATTTCCTACTTCTCTATGGCATTAATGATTACTTACCATTGGTGATATTAGTCAAGGAGCTCAACTGATGTCCCAGGGTCCACTGTTGTGTCTATCCGGCTAATGATGTTTCCATTCACTTCCCACTTGCATGGATGCAAAATGATGTTTCTGCAACGGGCACAGGACGGCGGCCTCCTCCATGGGCCATGGACTTCGAGCTCCCATGCATGCCTCTTCTCGTACCCAATAGCCCAGCTGTGATGGATCCGCCGGTTTCTCATCCACACCCAATGGGAAGGGTCTTGCGCCATGATCTGGAATGACATCTTATATAATGAAACTTGTCTTCACTTGACATATATATATATATATATATATATATATATATATACATACTGTATTTTTCAGATTATAATACGCACTTTTCCTCCAAAAATTTGGGAGGAAAATGAGAGTGGGCGCTGTGCTGGCTGCTGGGCGCTGTTCTGGCTGCAGCGGGGACTGTGCTGGCTGTGGCGGGGACTGCGCTGGCTGCGGTGAGTGCTGTGCTGGTTGCGGTGAGCACTGTGCTGGCTGCTGTGGGGGCTGTGTGGAGCAGGGCGGTGTGGTAGGTGAGATGCTGTGTCGGTGGTGCGGGCTTTAAATAATGGCATCCGCAGTCGGCGCGTGCACATATGGAGCTCTTGCTCAAATCTGATCTGTGTACGCGTGTCTTTGGTCCATTGATCTCTCAGCAGTGGACTTAAGGAAATTGGGCACGGAGTTGGCGCGTGCACAGATGAGATCTGGGCTTGTCATTGAGCCGAGAGCTCAATCTGTACACGTGAAAACGCTGGGCGTCATTTCTTTGAAACCCTCCAACAGAGCATCTGTGACATCCAGCACAGCCCCCACCGCAGCCAGCACAGTGCCCACCGAAGCCACCACAGCCCCCACCGAAGCCAGCACAGTCTCCACCGCAGCGCCTGCAGCATCGCCCTACTCCAGCACCACCCCTGCCTCCTGTGACACTGCTGTGGCCCCCGTCCGGTATGACACCACCGGAGTATAAGACGGATGCCATTTTTTTATTACCTTTTTTATCTTTAAAATTGGTGTTTGTCTTATAATCTGGTGTGTCTTATAAAACAAAAAATACGGTATACTTACCAGATCACATGTGGCCCGGTCCACCCAAGCTCTGAAGTCCATCCGGAGGAGCAGCTGGTTGCGTTGGTAATGCAGCTCTTCTTTCCGCTGTTCCCAGGTTCTTCCTAATGCCCACGCATAGATTTCTTCACGGAAGTCAACGTCCTCTTCAAATTGGTTGGCTAAGAAGCTGAAAAAAAGACAAACGTTATGACCCATATATATTGTAAGTGCAAAAGGAAGGGGTGAATATAAATGATACAATGATGTAAAAAAAACAAGACCCCAAGTAAGTCATAAGACCGCATAGTATGGTTCTGATCACTCGTTTTTCAGCATTATTTTTTCAGTGTTTTTTCGGGTAAATTAGAAACTGCTTTTTATCAAAAGCTTTAAGATTTCAGAAATCTCATGCATGTGTTGTCTTTTTTTTCTGAATTTGAGAACTGCGGCATTTTGAAATCTGCAGCATCTCAGTTGTTGAAAAATGGCAATTTACTTCCCAGAGAGCAGATTTTAGCTGCAGAAAACCCCCATAAGAATCATGTGTTTGAACACAGCCCAAGATATATAGGCTTTCTATTTTCTCTTTGCAGATACAATGATAAAATATTTTTTACTTTCCAATCAGATAATGACCACAATTGCGTTTCCGTCTATAATTGATAAATCTAATATAAAATACCGGATCCACAATTATTGAGAATTTTGCTAAAAATATGTTTTCATGAAAACACTTACAGGGATGGAAAGAAGTTCTCTCTATATTCCTCGGTGCTCAGTCCGGCTCTCTTGAAGTACACGAGGACCATGGCCAGGAGATACTAGAGGAAGAAGACAAGAAGTTACATTTTGGAAATGTTTTTTCGCTGTAGATAACTGTATGCCGCTGTATTTTATGATGAATAATGCCATTCTGTAATCTGAACAGAAAGGTCACAGATTATTGTGCACCTGTAATACCTCTCTACAAGTATGTGGATGTAAAGTGTAAATTCTGGTAAAAGGAACCCGTCATCAGGACACTAGACCTTAGAAAAGGCCTTTCACTGCTGATTGCATCAATACTTTGCTTGTAGTGTTTCCTCACTCTTCTCTCAGTGACCGTCCTTCCCTAGCTGAGATTCTGCACCAGGTGCCATCATTGCCCACAGTTGTCTCCTCAGAGGCGGTGGCGCATGCGCATGCGCAGTAAGCTCCTGATGACGTTAGCTAATCTGCACATGTGTCCCCCCATCGGATGAGATGACCACGGGCAATGATGGCACCTAAGGGGTGTAATATCTTGATAACAGGTTCCATGTAAAGACATTGCCTGGCTTATTGTTCTTTTATTTTGTCTTTATACAGGTTCATTGAGAAGACTAGTGACCTCCTGAATTTTCAGGAGGTTTTTGTGAACCCGGGTATTGCACATTGATCACTTTATCTTTGGTTGTAGGGGTTTACAGGGTAACAGCAGGGACAGCCGTCGGTGAGTGGGGGCGCCATATCGTACATCCAGGTAGGGCACAGGAGGGAGTGGACATTGTAGGGATTTTTTTTCCCTCTCTCTGCTGTGCATCGGTTTATTTTATCAAATTATATTGTGGTCACAGACCTTTTAATAGTATCAATAAATGTTATGTTTTAGTTAGGGATCTATGGGTTTTTTGTCAGTGTCAGCTGTCGGCATGGAGCTGTCACTGTAAGTTTTCACATATATGTTTAGTCCATAATGATGTATAACATTTCATCTCTTCCTCATGAGCTGTATTAATCTATGAGCAATAAATGCATTTATTCATTCGTTTTTAGAAATAGTTGTTTTTCTTCAGTTTTGGTGCTGCCTCTTCTGAATGTCTTTGGTACATAGTCGCTCCTTCTCCATAGTCCTATATGCTTCCCAACGCAGAAAGAAGGGAGGACGACGTTCAGGGCCGTATTTACCATTAGGCACCCGTGGTCCAGTGACTGGGGCGGCGGGTTGCGGGGGGGGCGGCACCCTTTGACTGCAAAAAATTTTTTTCATTTTTTTTACATCCCCCCTCCGTTAGACAGTCATTAAATCCACTGTGTTTTCAAAGGGGGGTGGGGTGGGGTGAGAGGCGCACCTTCATCTATCTCTATCTGCATCGTTAAGACGCGCATACAAATAGACTGTGGGTGCCGTACACAGGGAGCTGATTGACCCCGGAAGTGCCGGCGCCTGCACTTCCGGGGTCAGAGGCTCGCCAATCAGCTCCGTGCTGTGGCGGCCAAAGCTGTAGATGCCACGGAGGAAAAGAACTCACCAGAGCCAGCAGCAGGAGGAGGATGACGGACACCGGAGGAGGAGCTGCAGCTCCAGCAAGAGGAGGAGGCAGGTGGCGGCGGCACAGAAGTAGGTAATCACTCACAAAGTTCCTAATGCTGTGAAGTGAGCGGAGGGGGGGAGGCAGGCAGAGGCTATAAAGTTAGGTTTGTTAAGGAGGGGAGGCAGGAACTATAAATTTAGGATTGCGGGGGAGGGGCAGCAGAGGCTATAGTCTGTGGATTGCGGGGAGGGGCCGGCAGAGGCTATAGACTGGGGATTAGGAGGCCTATTTATTGTAGTCTGGAGATTAGGGGGCCTATGACTCGACAGTGTTTAGGGGGGCTGGGGCTATTAGTATACTCTTAGAGTTAGGGGGCCTATTAAAGAAGATGGTGGTCAAGTGAGCCTATTGCTGTAGAGGGGAAGGTTTAGGGAGCCTGTTGCTGTAGGAGGCGGGCGGGAGTTAATGGAGTCTGTTGCTGTTAGAGGGGTATAATGGAGCCTGTTGCTGTAGGAGGAGGGTTAATGGAGCCTGTTGCTGTAGGAGGAGGGTTAATGGAGCCTGTTGCGGTAGGAGGAGGGTTACTGGAGCCTGTTGATGTAGGAGGGGGTTAATGGAGCCTGTTGCTGTTGGGGGGGGGTTAATGGAGCCTGTTGCTGTTGGGGAGGTTAATGGAGCCTGTTGCTGTTGAGGCGGGGGTTAATGGAGCCTGTTGCTGTTGGGGGGGTTAATGGAGCCTGTTGCTGTTGGGGGGGTTAATGGAGCCTGTTGCTGTTGGGGGGGGGGTTAATGGAGGCTGTTGAGGGGGTTAATGGAGCCAGTTGCTGTTGGGGGAGGTTACTGGAGCCTGTTGCTGTTGGGGGGGGTTAATGGATACTGTTGCTGTTGGGGGAGGGTTAATGGAGCCTGTTGCTGTTGGGGGGGTTAATGGAGCCTGTTGCTGTTGGGGGGGTTAATGGAGCCTGTTGCTGTTGGGGGGGTTAATGGAGCCTTTGCTGTTGGGGGGGTTAATGGAGCCTGTTGCTGTTGGGGGGGTTAATGGAGCCTGTTGCTGTATGTGGGGGGGGTTTAGGGGGGACCTTTTGCTGTAGGAGGGGGGTTTAGGGGGACCTTTTGCTGTAGGAGGGGGGTTTAGGGGGACCTTTTGCTGTAGGAGGGGGGTTTAGGGGACCTTTTGCTGTAGAAGGGGGGTTTAGGGGGACCTTTTGCTGTAGGAGGGGGGTTTAGGGGGACCTTTTGCTGTAGGAGGGGGGTTTAGGGGGACCTTTTGCTGTAGGAGGGGGGTAATGGGGACCTTTTGCTATAGGAGGGGGGTTATGGGGACTTTTTGCTGTAGGAGGGGGTTATGGGGACCTTTTGCTGTAGGAGGGGGGTTTAGGGAGACCTTTTGCTGTAGGAGGGGGGGTTTAGGGGACCTTTTGCTGTAGGAGGGGAGGTTTAGGGGGCCTATTGCTGTAGGAGGGGAGTTTAGGGGGCCTATTACTGTAGGAGGGGGCATTTAGGGGACCTATTGCTGTAGTGGGCCTAATTCTGTAGATGGGGGGTTTAGCGGGGCTTACAGTGGGAGGGATAGTGCAAGGGACAAAATCGATGAGAAAAAGTATAAGGACTCGGTATGTTGGGGTCTTAGTATGGAGAGGGGTAGATGTAGAAACTTGGCACCCAAGATCAATGTGAGCAGTGGTTTTTATTGTGAAGAACTTGTACAACCAGCACAAGCGCAGATGTTTCGGTCAAAAGACCTTGATCAGTGCGTACAGAGGGTCCTCAGAAGGTATAGTAGCATGGTGGGCGGTGTAGCTGGAAATGACGTGGTGTCCTCCGCTGTCTATGTGGCAATGCTGTGCTTGTGCTGCTCCTACAAATTCTTCACAATAAAAACCACTATTCACATTGATCGAGCGCCAAGTTTCTACATCTACTTGAGGCGGTTTTGTTCCCTCCTTGTGCACCCCCCCAGAAGTGCCGAGTATCAATTCACTAAGTATGGAGGGGGAAGCATTGGGAGCTCATTATGGAAAAGGGGTAGCATGGGGGTTCAGTATGGGGGGGGGTCATTATGGGGGGTTCAATATGGACAAGGGCAGTGTGAGGGCTCAGTATGGAGTGGAGCAATGTAGGGGATTCAGTTTGAAATGTGAGGTAGTGTGGGAGGGGGCTCAGCATTAGATGTTAGGTAGCGCGGTGGTCTCTGTATGCTGAGTGTGGCAGCATGGTGGTCTCTGTATGCTGAGTGGGGCAGCATGGTGGTCTTTGTATGCTGAGTGGGGCAGCATGGTGGTCTCTGTATGCTGTGTGGGGCAGCATGGTTGTCTCTGTATGCTGAGTGGGGCAGCATGGTGGTCTCTGTATGCTGAGTGGGGCAGCATGGTGGTCTCTGTATGCTGAGTGGGGCAGCATGGTGGTCTCTGTATGCTGAGTGGGGCAGCATGGTGGTCTCTGTATGCTGAGCTGGGCAGCAAGGTGGTGTCTGTATGCTGAGCGGGGCAGCATGGTGGTGTCTGTATGCTGAGCGGGGCAGCATGGTGGTGTCTGTATGCTGAGTGGGGCCTGATGGTGGTGTCTGTATGCTGAGTGGGGCAGCATGGTGTTGTCTGTATGCTGAGTGGGGCAGCATGGTGGTGTCTGTATGCTGAGTGGGGCAGCATGGTGGTCTCTGTATGATGAGTGGGGCAGCATGGTGGTGTCTGTATGCTGAGTGGAGCAGCATGGTCATGTCTGTATGCTGAGTGGGGCAGCATGGTGGTGTCTGTATGCTGAGTGGGGCAGCATGGTCATGTCTGTATGCTGAGTGGGGCAGCATGGTCATGTCTGTATGCTGAGTGGGGCAGCATGGTGGTGTCTGTATGCTGAGTGGGGCAGCATGGTGGTGTCTGTATGCTGAGTGGGGCAGCATGGTGGTGTCTGTATGCTGAGTGGGGCAGCATGGTGGTGTCTGTATGCTGAGTGGGGCAGCATGGTGGTGTCTGTATGCTGAGTGGGGCAGCATGGTGGTCTCTGTATGCTGAGTGGGGCAGCATGGTGGTCTCTGTATGCTGAGTGGGGCAGCATGGTGGTCTCTGTATGCTGAGTGGGGCAGCATGGTGGTCTCTGTATGCTGAGTGGGGCAGCATGGTGGTGTCTGTATGCTGAGTGGGGCAGCATGGTCGTGTCTGTATGCTGAGTGGGGCAGCATGGTGGTCTCTGTATGCTGAGTGGGGCAGCATGGTGGTGTCTGTATGCTGAGTGGGGCAGCATGGTCGTGTCTGTATGCTGAGTGGGGCAGCATGGTGGTGTCTGTATGCTGAGTGGGGCAGCATGGTGGTCTCATTATGGAAAAGGGGCAGGCAGCATTTGGAGTACATTAAAAAGGGGCAGCATGGGAGGCTCAGTATGGAGAGGGGCTGCATGCATGGAACATTGTGAGGAGGGGGCAGCATGGGAGGCTCAGTATGGAGAGGGGCTGCATGCATGGAACATTGTGAGGAGGGGGCAGCATGGGAGACTCAGTATGGAAAGGGGCAGCATGGGAGGCTCAGTATGGAGAGGGGCAGCATGCATGGAACATTGTGAGGAGGGGGCAGCATGGGAGACTCAGTATGGAGAGGGGTAGTGTGAGGTTTCTGTATGGAGAGGGACATTGTGAGGAAGGGGCAGCATGATGTGAGGACAATGTGAGATCATATTTCATAATTGAGGAAGGTGTGGTGGGTGTAGTTTATAAGGGGGGGCAGTGTGGCGTTTTATTAGGGGGCAGTGTAGCGGTCATAGTATATAAGTGGGGACGGTGAGGTGGGAATATTTATATAGGAGAGGATAGTGTGGAGGCCATGTACATTAAGAGGGATTGTGTGGAGTAATATTCTTTTGTGGGGAGCGCAGTGAGGAGCAGTTATTTTTTTCACAGCATAAGGCTTATTTATGGCACAGCGTTTGTGGTAATTGTTATTCAGGAACATTATAATGACATTATTTTTTACAGGGCACCATGGTGAGATGTGCTGCGCTGCAGAAGACCAGAGAAGAGGGACGTTTGCAGAGATGAGCTGTGGATGTGAAGTCACTGAATGAATTTAAGAGAGGAATGGATGCTTTTCTTGATAGCAAAAGTATAGAAGGTTATAAATAGCATAATCTTACAGGTAGATGGAAGAGCGACCAAGATTATTAGAGGAATGGGTGGGCTGCAATACCAAGACAGGTTATTAAACTTGGGGTTATTTAGTTTGGAAAAACAAAGGCTTAGGGGGGATCTAATCACAATGTATAAACATATGAGGGGACAGTACAGAGACCTTTCCAAAGATCTCTTTACACCTAGGCCTGCGACTGGAACACGGGGGCATCCGCTACGTCTTGAGGAAAGAAGGTTTAATCATAATCACAGACGAGGATTCTTTACTGTACGAGCAGTGAGACTATGGAACTCTCTGCCGCATGATGTTGTAATGAGTGATTCACTACTAACATTTAAGCAGAGCCTGGATGCCTTTCTTGAAAAATTTAATATTACCAGTTATGTATATTAGATTTTATGACAGGGTGTTGATCCAGGGAACTAGTCTGATTGCCGTATGTGGAGTCAGGAAGAAATGTTTTTCCCCATTGGAGCTTATTTGCCACATTGGGTTTTTTTTGCCTTCTTCTGGATCAACATGTTAGGCTACGGGTTGAACTATATGGACTTAGAGTCTCCCTTCAACCTTAAAGACTATGAAACTATGAAAGTCATTATGGAGTCGGGCACATGAGAAAACAGTGATCGGTGAGTGAATTATCACAGACCGTAAACTACACTAACATTTACACAGGTTTACGGGAAAAAATGACCGGAGTGCTTCTTTAAAGTGAACCGGTCACCAGATTTGGTGACTATAAGCTGCGGCCACCACCAGTGGCTCTTTTATACAGCATTCTAACATACTGTATATAAGAGCCCAGGCTGCTGTGTAGAACATAAAAATCACTTTATACTCACCTAAAGGGCGTTGTGGTGCAGACTGGTCGGACGGGTGTCTCTGTTCTCCGGTACTGGCGCCTCCTCTTTTGGCCATCTTTGTCCTTCTTCTGAAGCGTAGCTACATGAAGTGTTCTACGTCATCCACACTAGCCGACATTGAGGTCCTGCACAGGTGCACTACAAAGCATTCAGGGCAGATTAAATTATGACTGCACAGGACCACAATGCCGGCGAGTGTGGATGACGTAGGACGCGTCATGCACCGAGGCTTCAGAAGAAAGAGGACAAAGATGGCCGAAGGAGGGGGCGCCGGTACCGGAGAACGGAGACACACATTCGACCAGTCTGCACCGCCCCGCCCCCTAGGTGAGTATTATAAAGGGATTTTATGTTCTACAGAGCATCCTGGGCTCTTGTATACAGCATGTTAGAATGAAATATATAAGAGCTCAGTGGTAGTGGCCGCAGCATATAGACTGAAAAACTGGTGACAGGTTCCCTTTAATATTTGCAGAAAAATCTACTTTTATTTAATATGCAAATGAGGGCATTTTGGTGCACCATTGGTGTGGTCTTTGCTTTGGTGCACCAATGGGCTAGTTTTTGCTTTGGTGCACCGTTGGTGTGGTCTTTGTGTGGGTGCACCATTGGTGTGGTCTTTGCTTTGGTGCACCTTGGTGTGGTCTTTGTTGGGGTGGTGTTTACGTTGGTCCACCGTTGGGGTGGTGTTTGCTTTGGTGCACCGTTTGGGTGGTCTTTGCTTTGGTGCACCTTGGTGTGGTCTTTGTTGGTGTGGTGTTTACTTTGGTCTACACTTGGGGTGGTGTTTGCTTTGGTGCACCGTTGGGGTGGGCTTTGCTTTGGTACACCGTTGGGGTGGTCTTTGTGTCGGTGCACCATTGGGGAGGTCTTTGTGTCGGTGCACCGTTGGGGTGGGCTTTGCTTTGGTCCACCGTTGGGGTGGGCTTTGTCTCGGTGCACCGTTACGCTCCCATATTTGTATTTTAAAGTCTTTTGTATTTATTGACAGCGCTCCAATAGTAAAAGTGAGTGCTGTCTAATATCAGCTTGTAGAGCTCAGTGGTAGTGGCCGCAGCATATAGACTGAAAAACTGGTGACAGGTTCCCTTTAATATTTGCAGAAAAATCTACTTTTATTTAATATGCAAATGAGGGCATTTTGGTGCACCATTGGTGTGGTCTTTGCTTTGGTGCACCAATGGGCTAGTTTTTGATTTTGGTGCACCGTTGGTGTGGTCTTTGTGTGGGTGCACCGTTGGTGTGGTCTTTGCTTTGGTGCACCGTTGGTGTGGTCTTTGTTGGGGTGGTGTTTACTTTGGTCCACCGTTGGGGTGGTGTTTGCTTTGGTGCACCGTTTGGGTGGTCTTTGCTTTGGTGCACCTTGGTGTGGTCTTTGTTGGGGTGGTGTTTACTTTGGTCTACACTTGGGGTGGTGTTTGCTTTGGTGCACCGTTGGGGTGGGCTTTGCTTTGGTACACCGTTGGGGTGGTCTTTGTGTCGGTGCACCATTGGGGAGGTCTTTGTGTCGGTGCACCGTTGGGGTGGGCTTTGCTTTGGTCCACCGTTGGGGTGGGCTTTGTCTCGGTGCACCGTTACGCTCCCATATTTGTATTTTAAAGTCTTTTGTATTTATTGACAGCGCTCCAATAGTAAAAGTGAGTGCTGTCTAATATCAGCTTGTATGTCTGATTTTTATTGCTCTTACTAAGTGAGCGCTGTCAATCAACACAAGGGACTGGCTTTCATATGCAAATATAGGAGTGCACCAAGGCATAGTCCACGCCAAGGGTGCACCGAAGCCCCTCATTTGCATTTTAAAAAATAGATTTTGAAGAAAATATTAAAAGGGTTGTCCAGTCTAGAATGACAAGTCTGCAGTCCCTCTGTGTGTCACTCTGTATGACTGCAGATTTGTGAATCCTCCGAGTGCACTCACTGTGCACTATGAGGATTCTCCCGTGTCTGCGACGAGAACGAAAGTCAAGTATGCGATATGCAGAGTCCCAGCTAGAATCCGTCTAGGGGACACCACCTCGCTCAATACAAGTGCATTATGCGAGGCCATACCCACTAGACGAGTTCTCTCTAGGAGTCTGCATATCGCATACTTGACAATCGTGAGTGCGCTGGAGGATTCACAAGTCTGCAGTCATAGAGTAACACATAGACGCACTGCAGGCTTATCATTCAAGATCGGACAACCCCTTTTAAGCTAAACTGTGTGTGATTTTTGTAGAGGAATCATCCCTTAAATCAATCTTTATTTATGTAAATGGAAAAATCACTTCACCAAACAAACCTTTTGATTGTGCATCAGGTGATCTGACAGCCGGTTTAGATAGATCAATCGGTTTCTGATTATTGGCAGCAGTGTAAATGCACCTCAAAGAGTAACTGAACTTTTTGGTTTTTTTATATTTTATGCCCAATAATTCTGAGCAGATTGGTGGGAAATCTGGTCTGGAGACTCTCAACTAAAACTGAAAAGCTCTTTTAGAAGAGGACAAACAGCACAGAGCAGATCCTATAGAAAATCATTGTCCTGTCTACTGAGCTGTGCACTTCTAAGGGGTCTTTTGAACTATTTACGGGGGTCTCCGGACCCAGACCCACACCAATGTGCTCAGAATTAATGGACCTAAAACATAGAAGATACAGTTAGGTCCAGAAATATTTGGACAGTGACACAATTTTCGCGAGTTGGGCTCTGCATGCCACCACATTGGATTTGAAATGAAACCTCTACAACAGAATTCAAGTGCAGATTGTAATGTTTAATTTGAAGGTTTGAACAAAAATATCTGATAGAAATTGTAGGAATTGTACACATTTCTTTACAAACACTCCACATTTTAGGAGGTCAAAAGTAATTGGACAAATAAACCAAACCCAAACAAAATATTTTTATTTTCAATATTTTGTTGCGAATCCTTTGGAGGCAATCACTGCCTTAAGTCTGGAACCCATGGACATCACCAAACACTGGGTTTCCTCCTTCTTAATGCTTTGCCAGGCCTTTACAGCCGCAGCCTTCAGGTCTTGCTTGTTTGTGGGTCTTTCCGTCTTAAGTCTGGATTTGAGCAAGTGAAATGCATGCTCAATTGGGTTAAGATCTGGTGATTGGATAAAAATTAAACAAGGGAGCGCATGTGAAGGTTCTGGGAGATAGCGGTGAGGAGAAGAAAAGAAATCTGCTCACCTGATGTGGTTGTGCAGCCCTCGCACAACCACGGTATAAGGCAGGAGTGTGGTGTCAGAGCTCTTCTAACCTGTTAGGCCACGATGTCCATCCAGGGAAGCAAATTCCTGAAGAGCTGGTCACATGACAGATCACTGGGCGTCTCTGGTAATCTGACCTCCGTATCAAGCAGCTCTTGCCGTGAACCCACAGGGGGGAAGACCAGCAGTAAAGTATAGAAGCACGGTCTGATAGAGCGCTAAGGAGGCCACAGTATTAGATTAATTTTTTTTTTTTTTTAGAATTTATTGTTTTCTATCAGCTACCTGATGATGTGGCCTCCTTAGCGCTCTATCAGACCGTGCTTAAGATCTGGTGATTGACTTCGCCATTGCAGAATGTTCCACTTTTTTGCACTCAAGAACTCCTGGGTAGCTTTGGCTGTATGCTTGGGGTCATTGTCCATCTGTACTACGAAGCGCCGTCCGATCAACTTTGCGGCATTTGGCTGAATCTGGGCTGAAAGTATATCCCGGTACACTTCAGAATTCATCCGGCTACTCTTGTCTGCTGTTATGTCATCAATAAACACAAGTGACCAAGTGCCATTGAAAGCCATGCATGCCCATGCCATCACGTTGCCTCCACCATGTTTTACAGAGGATGTGGTGTGCCTTGGATCATGTGCCGTTCCCTTTCTTCTCCAAACTTTTTTCTTCCCATCATTCTGGTACAGGTTGATCTTTGTCTCATCTGTCCATAGAATACTTTTCCAGAACTGAGCTGGCTTCATGAGGTGTTTTTCAGCAGATTTAACTCTGGCCTGTCTATTTTTGGAATTGATGAATGGTTTGCATCTAGATGTGAACCTTTTGTATTTACTTTCATGGAGTCTTCTCTTTACTGTTGACTTAGAGACAGATACACCTACTTCACTGAGAGTGTTCTGGACTTCAGTTGATGTTGTGAACGGGTTCTTCTTCACCAAAGAAAGTATGCGGCGATCATCCACCACTGTTGTCATCCGTGGACACCCAGGCCTTTTTGAGTTCCCAAGCTCACCAGTCAATTCCTTTTTTCTCAGAATGTACCCGACTGTTGATTTTGCTACTCCAAGCATGTCTGCTATCTCTCTGATGGATTTTTTCTTTTTTTTCAGCCTCAGGATGTTCTGCTTCACCTCAATTGAGAGTTCCTTAGACCGCATGTTGTCTGGTCACAACAACAGCTTCCAAATGCAAAACCACACACCTGTAATCAACCCCAGACCTTTTAACTACTTCATTGATTACAGGTTAACGAGGGAGACGCCTTCAGAGTTAATTGCAGCCCTTAAAGTCCCTTGTCCAATTACTTTTGGTCCCTTTAAAAAGAGGAGGCTATGCATTACAGAGCTATGATTCCTAAACCCTTTCTCCGATTTGGATGTGAAAACTCTCATATTGCAGCTGGGAGTGTGCACTTTCAGCCCATATTATATATATAATTGTATTTCTGAACATGTTTTAGTAAACAGCTAAAATAACAAAACTTGTGTCACTGTCCAAATATTTCTGGACCTAACTGTATCTCCCAAAAAATAAGGTATTTTTTAAATGTTTAATATCCGCAGGTACATAGTCCCGTGGGCACATAGCCTAAAAGGCCCGTTACACGCTACGATATTTTTAACGATATGTCATCGGGGTCACGTCGTTAGTGACGCACATCCGGCACCGTTTGACATATCGTAGAGTGTGACAGCTACGAGCGACTGTGATCGTGCAAAAATACTTTATCGTTGCTCGTTGACACGTCGTTCATTTTCTAAAAATCGAACGTTCTTCTGCGCACTGGTTGTTCATTGTTCCCGAGGCAGCACACATCTCTCCGTGTGACGATGAACTGCAACTTACCTGCATCCCACCGGCAATGCGTAAAGAAGGAGATGGGCGGGATGTTACGTCCCGCTCATCTCCACCCCTCCGCTTCTATTGGGCGGCTGCTGCACGACGTCGCGGTGACGCCGAATGTCCCTCCCCCTTCAGAAAGTGGATGTTCGCCGCCCACAGCAAGGTTATTTGGAAGGTAAGTACGTGTGACGGGGGTTATCGACTTTGTGCGACACGGGCAACAAATTACCCGTGCCGCACAAACGATGGGGGCGAGTGCGATCGCACATGCGATCCCACGAGAAATCGTAGCGTGTAAAGCAGCCTTTATTGTCTTTGAAAATCTGAAGCTGTTACAATAAGCTAAATAAAACTGAACATGTGTGCAGCAATTGCAGATCTTCATTCTTATAGCGTTTAGCACTTTTTCAAGTGTGTTACAGAGCAGATCCACCTTAAATAGATGTTGTGTGCCCAAAATCATAGTTTTACATTGTCAGTAAGGGGCGCGACCACTTCAAGTGCCTAGGGCAGCATGAAGGCCAAATACAACCCTGACGACGTTAGAAATCCATCACACAGGCCGCAATATATACCGTATTTTTCACTTTATAAGACGCACTTTTCCTAGGAAAATGTTAATTAGGAAAATGGGGGGTGCGTCTTATAAAGCGAATATAGCGGTACCTGGGGGTCCTGTCTGTGCGGTGATCAGGCGGCCGGGTGCCTGTGGCTGTGTGCAAGCGGCCGGGTACCTGTGCTTGCGTGCGGTGGCAGCCGGGTACCCGTGGCTGCGTGCGCGTGGCAGTCGGGTGCTGTGTGCGGGCTGCGGCCGGGTTCTGTGTGCGGGCTGCGGCCGGGTGCTGTGTGTGGGCAGCGGCCGGGTGCTGTGTGCGGGCGGCGGCCGGGTGCTGTGTGCGGGCGGCGGCCGGGTGCTGTGTGCGGGCGGCGGCCGGGTGCTGTGTGCGGGCGGCGGCAGGGTGCTGTGTGCGGGCGGCGGCTGGGTGCTGTGTGCGGGCGGCGGTCGGCGGCTGGGTGCTGTGTGCGGGCAGCGGCCGGGTGCTGTGTGCAGGCGGCGACTAGGTGCTGTGTGCGAGCAGCGGCCGGTTGCTGTGTGCGGGCGGCGGTCGGGTGCCTTTGCGGGTGGCAGATGGCTGCTGCCCGCACGCAAGCACAGGTACCCGGCCGCTTGCACGCAAGATGGGCGGGCAGCCTGCTGGCTGCCACTCTGTGTGTGCGGGGCGGGCGGCTGTGCAGCAAGTTACCCAGTTTGTCCACGGTCCCAGTTTCAAATGATGGCAGCGGGCGCGTGCGCAGATGGAGCTCTTGAATGAGAGCTCCATCTGCGCAGGCGCCATTATTTGAACCAGGACCGCGGACACTGGGACACTCACTGCACCGGCCTACTGCATGACTCACCCGCCGCCGCCGACGCTGCTGCTGCCGCCGCCACCACCACGGGCCCCGCGGCTCCTGCCACCACGGGTCCCCCAGCTCCTGCCACCCCGGACGTCACCTGCCACCACGGACCCCGCTGCCACTGACCCACCGTGCCTGCCAGCACAACCTCTGCCTCCTGTGACCCCGCTTCACCACCACTGCTGCCCCCCTCTGGTAAGAGAACACCGGATTATAAGACGGACCCCATTTTTCTTCTTTTTACCTTTTTTTATGTCTAAGTTTGGGGTGCGTATTATAATCCGGTACATCTTATAAAGCCAAAAATACGGTAACTCTCACACAATAAAAGACTCAGACCAAGTAAAGAAAGTTAAACTAAGTGATATTTATTATAGTTTAGTATGTGCTATATGTATATGATTGCTACCTCTTATCACTCACGAAGAGCGTACAGCGACACTCAGGTCAGGAAAAACCCCCAGTGGAGGAAACCTGCAGGGAATCCATGGCCGCTGTACTGCCCTTCCTCCGGGCATACTAAAGGAGGTTAACACTATAAATCATTCAGTGTGTGTTTGTATGTATGTGCGGTATGTTAGTATGTGTGTATGTATTATGATCTATTATGTGTGTTTTTTATGTGCATGCGTGCATTATACATTACCCGCTCCTTTTGTTGGTCATCTATCATGGTCTTTACCTCTCGGGCAGCAGTATCTCCTAGTGAGAAATGAATGTACAAAAGATGTAAGGACCATAACTGTATTTTGTATTTACCTGACATAAAGAATACTATTTCCCAGTTTAGTTATATCTTTGATTTCCTACTTCTCTATGGCATTAATGATTACTTACCATTGGTGATATTAGTCAAGGAGCTCAACTGATGTCCCAGGGTCCACTGTTGTGTCTATCCGGCTAATGATGTTTCCATTCACTTCCCACTTGCATGGATGCAAAATGATGTTTCTGCAACGGGCACAGGACGGCGGCCTCCTCCATGGGCCATGGACTTCGAGCTCCCATGCATGCCTCTTCTCGTACCCAATAGCCCAGCTGTGATGGATCCGCCGGTTTCTCATCCACACCCAATGGGAAGGGTCTTGCGCCATGATCTGGAATGACATCTTATATAATGAAACTTGTCTTCACTTGACATATATATATATATATATATATATATATACATACTGTATTTTTCAGATTATAATACGCACTTTTCCTCCAAAAATTTGGGAGGAAAATGAGAGTGGGCGCTGTGCTGGCTGCTGGGCGCTGTTCTGGCTGCAGCGGGGACTGTGCTGGCTGTGGCGGGGACTGCGCTGGCTGCGGTGAGTGCTGTGCTGGTTGCGGTGAGCACTGTGCTGGCTGCTGTGGGGGCTGTGTGGAGCAGGGCGGTGTGGTAGGTGAGATGCTGTGTCGGTGGTGCGGGCTTTAAATAATGGCATCCGCAGTCGGCGCGTGCACATATGGAGCTCTTGCTCAAATCTGATCTGTGTACGCGTGTCTTTGGTCCATTGATCTCTCAGCAGTGGACTTAAGGAAATTGGGCACGGAGTTGGCGCGTGCACAGATGAGATCTGGGCTTGTCATTGAGCCGAGAGCTCAATCTGTACACGTGAAAACGCTGGGCGTCATTTCTTTGAAACCCTCCAACAGAGCATCTGTGACATCCAGCACAGCCCCCACCGCAGCCAGCACAGTGCCCACCGAAGCCACCACAGCCCCCACCGAAGCCAGCACAGTCTCCACCGCAGCGCCTGCAGCATCGCCCTACTCCAGCACCACCCCTGCCTCCTGTGACACTGCTGTGGCCCCCGTCCGGTATGACACCACCGGAGTATAAGACGGATGCCATTTTTTTATTACCTTTTTTATCTTTAAAATTGGTGTTTGTCTTATAATCTGGTGTGTCTTATAAAACAAAAAATACGGTATACTTACCAGATCACATGTGGCCCGGTCCACCCAAGCTCTGAAGTCCATCCGGAGGAGCAGCTGGTTGCGTTGGTAATGCAGCTCTTCTTTCCGCTGTTCCCAGGTTCTTCCTAATGCCCACGCATAGATTTCTTCACGGAAGTCAACGTCCTCTTCAAATTGGTTGGCTAAGAAGCTGAAAAAAAGACAAACGTTATGACCCATATATATTGTAAGTGCAAAAGGAAGGGGTGAATATAAATGATACAATGATGTAAAAAAAACAAGACCCCAAGTAAGTCATAAGACCGCATAGTATGGTTCTGATCACTCGTTTTTCAGCATTATTTTTTCAGTGTTTTTTCGGGTAAATTAGAAACTGCTTTTTATCAAAAGCTTTAAGATTTCAGAAATCTCATGCATGTGTTGTCTTTTTTTTCTGAATTTGAGAACTGCGGCATTTTGAAATCTGCAGCATCTCAGTTGTTGAAAAATGGCAATTTACTTCCCAGAGAGCAGATTTTAGCTGCAGAAAACCCCCATAAGAATCATGTGTTTGAACACAGCCCAAGATATATAGGCTTTCTATTTTCTCTTTGCAGATACAATGATAAAATATTTTTTACTTTCCAATCAGATAATGACCACAATTGCGTTTCCGTCTATAATTGATAAATCTAATATAAAATACCGGATCCACAATTATTGAGAATTTTGCTAAAAATATGTTTTCATGAAAACACTTACAGGGATGGAAAGAAGTTCTCTCTATATTCCTCGGTGCTCAGTCCGGCTCTCTTGAAGTACACGAGGACCATGGCCAGGAGATACTAGAGGAAGAAGACAAGAAGTTACATTTTGGAAATGTTTTTTCGCTGTAGATAACTGTATGCCGCTGTATTTTATGATGAATAATGCCATTCTGTAATCTGAACAGAAAGGTCACAGATTATTGTGCACCTGTAATACCTCTCTACAAGTATGTGGATGTAAAGTGTAAATTCTGGTAAAAGGAACCCGTCATCAGGACACTAGACCTTAGAAAAGGCCTTTCACTGCTGATTGCATCAATACTTTGCTTGTAGTGTTTCCTCACTCTTCTCTCAGTGACCGTCCTTCCCTAGCTGAGATTCTGCACCAGGTGCCATCATTGCCCACAGTTGTCTCCTCAGAGGCGGTGGCGCATGCGCATGCGCAGTAAGCTCCTGATGACGTTAGCTAATCTGCACATGTGTCCCCCCATCGGATGAGATGACCACGGGCAATGATGGCACCTAAGGGGTGTAATATCTTGATAACAGGTTCCATGTAAAGACATTGCCTGGCTTATTGTTCTTTTATTTTGTCTTTATACAGGTTCATTGAGAAGACTAGTGACCTCCTGAATTTTCAGGAGGTTTTTGTGAACCCGGGTATTGCACATTGATCACTTTATCTTTGGTTGTAGGGGTTTACAGGGTAACAGCAGGGACAGCCGTCGGTGAGTGGGGGCGCCATATCGTACATCCAGGTAGGGCACAGGAGGGAGTGGACATTGTAGGGATTTTTTTTCCCTCTCTCTGCTGTGCATCGGTTTATTTTATCAAATTATATTGTGGTCACAGACCTTTTAATAGTATCAATAAATGTTATGTTTTAGTTAGGGATCTATGGGTTTTTTGTCAGTGTCAGCTGTCGGCATGGAGCTGTCACTGTAAGTTTTCACATATATGTTTAGTCCATAATGATGTATAACATTTCATCTCTTCCTCATGAGCTGTATTAATCTATGAGCAATAAATGCATTTATTCATTCGTTTTTAGAAATAGTTGTTTTTCTTCAGTTTTGGTGCTGCCTCTTCTGAATGTCTTTGGTACATAGTCGCTCCTTCTCCATAGTCCTATATGCTTCCCAACGCAGAAAGAAGGGAGGACGACGTTCAGGGCCGTATTTACCATTAGGCACCCGTGGTCCAGTGACTGGGGCGGCGGGTTGCGGGGGGGCGGCACCCTTTGACTGCAAAAAATTTTTTTCATTTTTTTTACATCCCCCCTCCGTTAGACAGTCATTAAATCCACTGTGTTTTCAAAGGGGGGTGGGGTGGGGTGAGAGGCGCACCTTCATCTATCTCTATCTGCATCGTTAAGACGCGCATACAAATAGACTGTGGGTGCCGTACACAGGGAGCTGATTGACCCCGGAAGTGCCGGCGCCTGCACTTCCGGGGTCAGAGGCTCGCCAATCAGCTCCGTGCTGTGGCGGCCAAAGCTGTAGATGCCACGGAGGAAAAGAACTCACCAGAGCCAGCAGCAGGAGGAGGATGACGGACACCGGAGGAGGAGCTGCAGCTCCAGCAAGAGGAGGAGGCAGGTGGCGGCGGCACAGAAGTAGGTAATCACTCACAAAGTTCCTAATGCTGTGAAGTGAGCGGAGGGGGGGAGGCAGGCAGAGGCTATAAAGTTAGGTTTGTTAAGGAGGGGAGGCAGGAACTATAAATTTAGGATTGCGGGGGAGGGGCAGCAGAGGCTATAGTCTGTGGATTGCGGGGAGGGGCCGGCAGAGGCTATAGACTGGGGATTAGGAGGCCTATTTATTGTAGTCTGGAGATTAGGGGGCCTATGACTCGACAGTGTTTAGGGGGGCTGGGGCTATTAGCATACTCTTAGAGTTAGGGGGCCTATTAAAGAAGATGGTGGTCAAGTGAGCCTATTGCTGTAGAGGGGAAGGTTTAGGGAGCCTGTTGCTGTAGGAGGCGGGCGGGAGTTAATGGAGTCTGTTGCTGTTAGAGGGGTATAATGGAGCCTGTTGCTGTAGGAGGAGGGTTAATGGAGCCTGTTGCTGTAGGAGGAGGGTTAATGGAGCCTGTTGCTGTAGGAGGAGGGTTAATGGAGCCTGTTGCGGTAGGAGGAGGGTTACTGGAGCCTGTTGATGTAGGAGGGGGTTAATGGAGCCTGTTGCTGTTGGGGGGGGGTTAATGGAGCCTGTTGCTGTTGGGGAGGTTAATGGAGCCTGTTGCTGTTGAGGCGGGGGTTAATGGAGCCTGTTGCTGTTGGGGGGGTTAATGGAGCCTGTTGCTGTTGGGGGGGTTAATGGAGCCTGTTGCTGTTGGGGGGGGGTTAATGGAGGCTGTTGAGGGGGTTAATGGAGCCAGTTGCTGTTGGGGGAGGTTACTGGAGCCTGTTGCTGTTGGGGGGGGTTAATGGATACTGTTGCTGTTGGGGGAGGGTTAATGGAGCCTGTTGCTGTTGGGGGGGTTAATGGAGCCTGTTGCTGTTGGGGGGGTTAATGGAGCCTGTTGCTGTTGGGGGGGTTAATGGAGCCTTTGCTGTTGGGGGGGTTAATGGAGCCTGTTGCTGTTGGGGGGGTTAATGGAGCCTGTTGCTGTATGTGGGGGGGGTTTAGGGGGGACCTTTTGCTGTAGGAGGGGGGTTTAGGGGGACCTTTTGCTGTAGGAGGGGGGTTTAGGGGGACCTTTTGCTGTAGGAGGGGGGTTTAGGGGACCTTTTGCTGTAGAAGGGGGGTTTAGGGGGACCTTTTGCTGTAGGAGGGGGGTTTAGGGGGACCTTTTGCTGTAGGAGGGGGGTTTAGGGGGACCTTTTGCTGTAGGAGGGGGGTAATGGGGACCTTTTGCTATAGGAGGGGGGTTATGGGGACCTTTTGCTGTAGGAGGGGGTTATGGGGACCTTTTGCTGTAGGAGGGGGGTTTAGGGAGACCTTTTGCTGTAGGAGGGGGGGTTTAGGGGACCTTTTGCTGTAGGAGGGGAGGTTTAGGGGGCCTATTGCTGTAGGAGGGGAGTTTAGGGGGCCTATTACTGTAGGAGGGGGCATTTAGGGGACCTATTGCTGTAGTGGGCCTAATTCTGTAGATGGGGGGTTTAGCGGGGCTTACAGTGGGAGGGATAGTGCAAGGGACAAAATCGATGAGAAAAAGTATAAGGACTCGGTATGTTGGGGTCTTAGTATGGAGAGGGGTAGATGTAGAAACTTGGCACCCAAGATCAATGTGAGCAGTGGTTTTTATTGTGAAGAACTTGTACAACCAGCACAAGCGCAGATGTTTCGGTCAAAAGACCTTGATCAGTGCGTACAGAGGGTCCTCAGAAGGTATAGTAGCATGGTGGGCGGTGTAGCTGGAAATGACGTGGTGTCCTCCGCTGTCTATGTGGCAATGCTGTGCTTGTGCTGCTCCTACAAATTCTTCACAATAAAAACCACTATTCACATTGATCGAGCGCCAAGTTTCTACATCTACTTGAGGCGGTTTTGTTCCCTCCTTGTGCACCCCCCCAGAAGTGCCGAGTATCAATTCACTAAGTATGGAGGGGGAAGCATTGGGAGCTCATTATGGAAAAGGGGTAGCATGGGGGTTCAGTATGGGGGGGGGTCATTATGGGGGGTTCAATATGGACAAGGGCAGTGTGAGGGCTCAGTATGGAGTGGAGCAATGTAGGGGATTCAGTTTGAAATGTGAGGTAGTGTGGGAGGGGGCTCAGCATTAGATGTTAGGTAGCGCGGTGGTCTCTGTATGCTGAGTGTGGCAGCATGGTGGTCTCTGTATGCTGAGTGGGGCAGCATGGTGGTCTTTGTATGCTGAGTGGGGCAGCATGGTGGTCTCTGTATGCTGTGTGGGGCAGCATGGTTGTCTCTGTATGCTGAGTGGGGCAGCATGGTGGTCTCTGTATGCTGAGTGGGGCAGCATGGTGGTCTCTGTATGCTGAGTGGGGCAGCATGGTGGTCTCTGTATGCTGAGTGGGGCAGCATGGTGGTCTCTGTATGCTGAGCTGGGCAGCAAGGTGGTGTCTGTATGCTGAGCGGGGCAGCATGGTGGTGTCTGTATGCTGAGCGGGGCAGCATGGTGGTGTCTGTATGCTGAGTGGGGCCTGATGGTGGTGTCTGTATGCTGAGTGGGGCAGCATGGTGTTGTCTGTATGCTGAGTGGGGCAGCATGGTGGTGTCTGTATGCTGAGTGGGGCAGCATGGTGGTCTCTGTATGATGAGTGGGGCAGCATGGTGGTGTCTGTATGCTGAGTGGAGCAGCATGGTCATGTCTGTATGCTGAGTGGGGCAGCATGGTGGTGTCTGTATGCTGAGTGGGGCAGCATGGTCATGTCTGTATGCTGAGTGGGGCAGCATGGTCATGTCTGTATGCTGAGTGGGGCAGCATGGTGGTGTCTGTATGCTGAGTGGGGCAGCATGGTGGTGTCTGTATGCTGAGTGGGGCAGCATGGTGGTGTCTGTATGCTGAGTGGGGCAGCATGGTGGTGTCTGTATGCTGAGTGGGGCAGCATGGTGGTGTCTGTATGCTGAGTGGGGCAGCATGGTGGTCTCTGTATGCTGAGTGGGGCAGCATGGTGGTCTCTGTATGCTGAGTGGGGCAGCATGGTGGTCTCTGTATGCTGAGTGGGGCAGCATGGTGGTCTCTGTATGCTGAGTGGGGCAGCATGGTGGTGTCTGTATGCTGAGTGGGGCAGCATGGTCGTGTCTGTATGCTGAGTGGGGCAGCATGGTGGTCTCTGTATGCTGAGTGGGGCAGCATGGTGGTGTCTGTATGCTGAGTGGGGCAGCATGGTCGTGTCTGTATGCTGAGTGGGGCAGCATGGTGGTGTCTGTATGCTGAGTGGGGCAGCATGGTGGTCTCATTATGGAAAAGGGGCAGGCAGCATTTGGAGTACATTAAAAAGGGGCAGCATGGGAGGCTCAGTATGGAGAGGGGCTGCATGCATGGAACATTGTGAGGAGGGGGCAGCATGGGAGGCTCAGTATGGAGAGGGGCTGCATGCATGGAACATTGTGAGGAGGGGGCAGCATGGGAGACTCAGTATGGAAAGGGGCAGCATGGGAGGCTCAGTATGGAGAGGGGCAGCATGCATGGAACATTGTGAGGAGGGGGCAGCATGGGAGACTCAGTATGGAGAGGGGTAGTGTGAGGTTTCTGTATGGAGAGGGACATTGTGAGGAAGGGGCAGCATGATGTGAGGACAATGTGAGATCATATTTCATAATTGAGGAAGGTGTGGTGGGTGTAGTTTATAAGGGGGGGCAGTGTGGCGTTTTATTAGGGGGCAGTGTAGCGGTCATAGTATATAAGTGGGGACGGTGAGGTGGGAATATTTATATAGGAGAGGATAGTGTGGAGGCCATGTACATTAAGAGGGATTGTGTGGAGTAATATTCTTTTGTGGGGAGCGCAGTGAGGAGCAGTTATTTTTTTCACAGCATAAGGCTTATTTATGGCACAGCGTTTGTGGTAATTGTTATTCAGGAACATTATAATGACATTATTTTTTACAGGGCACCATGGTGAGATGTGCTGCGCTGCAGAAGACCAGAGAAGAGGGACGTTTGCAGAGATGAGCTGTGGATGTGAAGTCACTGAATGAATTTAAGAGAGGAATGGATGCTTTTCTTGATAGCAAAAGTATAGAAGGTTATAAATAGCATAATCTTACAGGTAGATGGAAGAGCGACCAAGATTATTAGAGGAATGGGGGGGCTGCAATACCAAGACAGGTTATTAAACTTGGGGTTATTTAGTTTGGAAAAACAAAGGCTTAGGGGGGATCTAATCACAATGTATAAATATATGAGGGGACAGTACAGAGACCTTTCCAAAGATCTTTTTACACCTAGGCCTGCGACTGGAACACGGGGGCATCCGCTACGTCTTGAGGAAAGAAGGTTTAATCATAATCACAGACGAGGATTCTTTACTGTACGAGCAGTGAGACTATGGAACTCTCTGCCGCATGATGTTGTAATGAGTGATTCACTACTAACATTTAAGCAGAGCCTGGATGCCTTTCTTGAAAAATTTAATATTACCAGTTATGTATATTAGATTTTATGACAGGGTGTTGATCCAGGGAACTAGTCTGATTGCCGTATGTGGAGTCAGGAAGAAATGTTTTTCCCCATTGGAGCTTATTTGCCACATTGGGTTTTTTTTGCCTTCTTCTGGATCAACATGTTAGGCTACGGGTTGAACTATATGGACTTAGAGTCTCCCTTCAACCTTAAAGACTATGAAACTATGAAAGTCATTATGGAGTCGGGCACATGAGAAAACAGTGATCGGTGAGTGAATTATCACAGACCGTAAACTACACTAACATTTACACAGGTTTACGGGAAAAAATGACCGGAGTGCTTCTTTAAAGTGAACCGGTCACCAGATTTGGTGACTATAAGCTGCGGCCACCACCAGTGGCTCTTTTATACAGCATTCTAACATACTGTATATAAGAGCCCAGGCTGCTGTGTAGAACATAAAAATCACTTTATACTCACCTAAAGGGCGTTGTGGTGCAGACTGGTCGGACGGGTGTCTCTGTTCTCCGGTACTGGCGCCTCCTCTTTTGGCCATCTTTGTCCTTCTTCTGAAGCGTAGCTACATGAAGTGTTCTACGTCATCCACACTAGCCGACATTGAGGTCCTGCACAGGTGCACTACAAAGCATTCAGGGCAGATTAAATTATGACTGCACAGGACCACAATGCCGGCGAGTGTGGATGACGTAGGACGCGTCATGCACCGAGGCTTCAGAAGAAAGAGGACAAAGATGGCCGAAGGAGGGGGCGCCGGTACCGGAGAACGGAGACACACATTCGACCAGTCTGCACCGCCCCGCCCCCTAGGTGAGTATTATAAAGGGATTTTATGTTCTACAGAGCATCCTGGGCTCTTGTATACAGCATGTTAGAATGAAATATATAAGAGCTCAGTGGTAGTGGCCGCAGCATATAGACTGAAAAACTGGTGACAGGTTCCCTTTAATATTTGCAGAAAAATCTACTTTTATTTAATATGCAAATGAGGGCATTTTGGTGCACCATTGGTGTGGTCTTTGCTTTGGTGCACCAATGGGCTAGTTTTTGCTTTGGTGCACCGTTGGTGTGGTCTTTGTGTGGGTGCACCATTGGTGTGGTCTTTGCTTTGGTGCACCTTGGTGTGGTCTTTGTTGGGGTGGTGTTTACGTTGGTCCACCGTTGGGGTGGTGTTTGCTTTGGTGCACCGTTTGGGTGGTCTTTGCTTTGGTGCACCTTGGTGTGGTCTTTGTTGGTGTGGTGTTTACTTTGGTCTACACTTGGGGTGGTGTTTGCTTTGGTGCACCGTTGGGGTGGGCTTTGCTTTGGTACACCGTTGGGGTGGTCTTTGTGTCGGTGCACCATTGGGGAGGTCTTTGTGTCGGTGCACCGTTGGGGTGGGCTTTGCTTTGGTCCACCGTTGGGGTGGGCTTTGTCTCGGTGCACCGTTACGCTCCCATATTTGTATTTTAAAGTCTTTTGTATTTATTGACAGCGCTCCAATAGTAAAAGTGAGTGCTGTCTAATATCAGCTTGTAGAGCTCAGTGGTAGTGGCCGCAGCATATAGACTGAAAAACTGGTGACAGGTTCCCTTTAATATTTGCAGAAAAATCTACTTTTATTTAATATGCAAATGAGGGCATTTTGGTGCACCATTGGTGTGGTCTTTGCTTTGGTGCACCAATGGGCTAGTTTTTGATTTTGGTGCACCGTTGGTGTGGTCTTTGTGTGGGTGCACCGTTGGTGTGGTCTTTGCTTTGGTGCACCGTTGGTGTGGTCTTTGTTGGGGTGGTGTTTACTTTGGTCCACCGTTGGGGTGGTGTTTGCTTTGGTGCACCGTTTGGGTGGTCTTTGCTTTGGTGCACCTTGGTGTGGTCTTTGTTGGGGTGGTGTTTACTTTGGTCTACACTTGGGGTGGTGTTTGCTTTGGTGCACCGTTGGGGTGGGCTTTGCTTTGGTACACCGTTGGGGTGGTCTTTGTGTCGGTGCACCATTGGGGAGGTCTTTGTGTCGGTGCACCGTTGGGGTGGGCTTTGCTTTGGTCCACCGTTGGGGTGGGCTTTGTCTCGGTGCACCGTTACGCTCCCATATTTGTATTTTAAAGTCTTTTGTATTTATTGACAGCGCTCCAATAGTAAAAGTGAGTGCTGTCTAATATCAGCTTGTATGTCTGATTTTTATTGCTCTTACTAAGTGAGCGCTGTCAATCAACACAAGGGACTGGCTTTCATATGCAAATATAGGAGTGCACCAAGGCATAGTCCACGCCAAGGGTGCACCGAAGCCCCTCATTTGCATTTTAAAAAATAGATTTTGAAGAAAATATTAAAAGGGTTGTCCAGTCTAGAATGACAAGTCTGCAGTCCCTCTGTGTGTCACTCTGTATGACTGCAGATTTGTGAATCCTCCGAGTGCACTCACTGTGCACTATGAGGATTCTCCCGTGTCTGCGACGAGAACGAAAGTCAAGTATGCGATATGCAGAGTCCCAGCTAGAATCCGTCTAGGGGACACCACCTCGCTCAATACAAGTGCATTATGCGAGGCCATACCCACTAGACGAGTTCTCTCTAGGAGTCTGCATATCGCATACTTGACAATCGTGAGTGCGCTGGAGGATTCACAAGTCTGCAGTCATAGAGTAACACATAGACGCACTGCAGGCTTATCATTCAAGATCGGACAACCCCTTTTAAGCTAAACTGTGTGTGATTTTTGTAGAGGAATCATCCCTTAAATCAATCTTTATTTATGTAAATGGAAAAATCACTTCACCAAACAAACCTTTTGATTGTGCATCAGGTGATCTGACAGCCGGTTTAGATAGATCAATCGGTTTCTGATTATTGGCAGCAGTGTAAATGCACCTCAAAGAGTAACTGAACTTTTTGGTTTTTTTATATTTTATGCCCAATAATTCTGAGCAGATTGGTGGGAAATCTGGTCTGGAGACTCTCAACTAAAACTGAAAAGCTCTTTTAGAAGAGGACAAACAGCACAGAGCAGATCCTATAGAAAATCATTGTCCTGTCTACTGAGCTGTGCACTTCTAAGGGGTCTTTTGAACTATTTACGGGGGTCTCCGGACCCAGACCCACACCAATGTGCTCAGAATTAATGGACCTAAAACATAGAAGATACAGTTAGGTCCAGAAATATTTGGACAGTGACACAATTTTCGCGAGTTGGGCTCTGCATGCCACCACATTGGATTTGAAATGAAACCTCTACAACAGAATTCAAGTGCAGATTGTAATGTTTAATTTGAAGGTTTGAACAAAAATATCTGATAGAAATTGTAGGAATTGTACACATTTCTTTACAAACACTCCACATTTTAGGAGGTCAAAAGTAATTGGACAAATAAACCAAACCCAAACAAAATATTTTTATTTTCAATATTTTGTTGCGAATCCTTTGGAGGCAATCACTGCCTTAAGTCTGGAACCCATGGACATCACCAAACACTGGGTTTCCTCCTTCTTAATGCTTTGCCAGGCCTTTACAGCCGCAGCCTTCAGGTCTTGCTTGTTTGTGGGTCTTTCCGTCTTAAGTCTGGATTTGAGCAAGTGAAATGCATGCTCAATTGGGTTAAGATCTGGTGATTGGATAAAAATTAAACAAGGGAGCGCATGTGAAGGTTCTGGGAGATAGCGGTGAGGAGAAGAAAAGAAATCTGCTCACCTGATGTGGTTGTGCAGCCCTCGCACAACCACGGTATAAGGCAGGAGTGTGGTGTCAGAGCTCTTCTAACCTGTTAGGCCACGATGTCCATCCAGGGAAGCAAATTCCTGAAGAGCTGGTCACATGACAGATCACTGGGCGTCTCTGGTAATCTGACCTCCGTATCAAGCAGCTCTTGCCGTGAACCCACAGGGGGGAAGACCAGCAGTAAAGTATAGAAGCACGGTCTGATAGAGCGCTAAGGAGGCCACAGTATTAGATTAATTTTTTTTTTTTTTTAGAATTTATTGTTTTCTATCAGCCACCTGATGATGTGGCCTCCTTAGCGCTCTATCAGACCGTGCTTAAGATCTGGTGATTGACTTCGCCATTGCAGAATGTTCCACTTTTTTGCACTCAAGAACTCCTGGGTAGCTTTGGCTGTATGCTTGGGGTCATTGTCCATCTGTACTACGAAGCGCCGTCCGATCAACTTTGCGGCATTTGGCTGAATCTGGGCTGAAAGTATATCCCGGTACACTTCAGAATTCATCCGGCTACTCTTGTCTGCTGTTATGTCATCAATAAACACAAGTGACCAAGTGCCATTGAAAGCCATGCATGCCCATGCCATCACGTTGCCTCCACCATGTTTTACAGAGGATGTGGTGTGCCTTGGATCATGTGCCGTTCCCTTTCTTCTCCAAACTTTTTTCTTCCCATCATTCTGGTACAGGTTGATCTTTGTCTCATCTGTCCATAGAATACTTTTCCAGAACTGAGCTGGCTTCATGAGGTGTTTTTCAGCAGATTTAACTCTGGCCTGTCTATTTTTGGAATTGATGAATGGTTTGCATCTAGATGTGAACCTTTTGTATTTACTTTCATGGAGTCTTCTCTTTACTGTTGACTTAGAGACAGATACACCTACTTCACTGAGAGTGTTCTGGACTTCAGTTGATGTTGTGAACGGGTTCTTCTTCACCAAAGAAAGTATGCGGCGATCATCCACCACTGTTGTCATCCGTGGACACCCAGGCCTTTTTGAGTTCCCAAGCTCACCAGTCAATTCCTTTTTTCTCAGAATGTACCCGACTGTTGATTTTGCTACTCCAAGCATGTCTGCTATCTCTCTGATGGATTTTTTCTTTTTTTTCAGCCTCAGGATGTTCTGCTTCACCTCAATTGAGAGTTCCTTAGGCCGCATGTTGTCTGGTCACAACAACAGCTTCCAAATGCAAAACCACACACCTGTAATCAACCCCAGACCTTTTAACTACTTCATTGATTACAGGTTAACGAGGGAGACGCCTTCAGAGTTAATTGCAGCCCTTAAAGTCCCTTGTCCAATTACTTTTGGTCCCTTTAAAAAGAGGAGGCTATGCATTACAGAGCTATGATTCCTAAACCCTTTCTCCGATTTGGATGTGAAAACTCTCATATTGCAGCTGGGAGTGTGCACTTTCAGCCCATATTATATATATAATTGTATTTCTGAACATGTTTTAGTAAACAGCTAAAATAACAAAACTTGTGTCACTGTCCAAATATTTCTGGACCTAACTGTATCTCCCAAAAAATAAGGTATTTTTTAAATGTTTAATATCCGCAGGTACATAGTCCCGTGGGCACATAGCCTAAAAGGCCCGTTACACGCTACGATATTTTTAACGATATGTCATCGGGGTCACGTCGTTAGTGACGCACATCCGGCACCGTTTGACATATCGTAGAGTGTGACAGCTACGAGCGACTGTGATCGTGCAAAAATACTTTATCGTTGCTCGTTGACACGTCGTTCATTTTCTAAAAATCGAACGTTCTTCTGCGCACTGGTTGTTCATTGTTCCCGAGGCAGCACACATCTCTCCGTGTGACGATGAACTGCAACTTACCTGCATCCCACCGGCAATGCGTAAAGAAGGAGATGGGCGGGATGTTACGTCCCGCTCATCTCCACCCCTCCGCTTCTATTGGGCGGCTGCTGCACGACGTCGCGGTGACGCCGAATGTCCCTCCCCCTTCAGAAAGTGGATGTTCGCCGCCCACAGCAAGGTTATTTGGAAGGTAAGTACGTGTGACGGGGGTTATCGACTTTGTGCGACACGGGCAACAAATTACCCGTGCCGCACAAACGATGGGGGCGAGTGCGATCGCACATGCGATCCCACGAGAAATCGTAGCGTGTAAAGCAGCCTTTATTGTCTTTGAAAATCTGAAGCTGTTACAATAAGCTAAATAAAACTGAACATGTGTGCAGCAATTGCAGATCTTCATTCTTATAGCGTTTAGCACTTTTTCAAGTGTGTTACAGAGCAGATCCACCTTAAATAGATGTTGTGTGCCCAAAATCATAGTTTTACATTGTCAGTAAGGGGCGCGACCACTTCAAGTGCCTAGGGCAGCATGAAGGCCAAATACAACCCTGACGACGTTAGAAATCCATCACACAGGCCGCAATATATACCGTATTTTTCACTTTATAAGACGCACTTTTCCTAGGAAAATGTTAATTAGGAAAATGGGGGGTGCGTCTTATAAAGCGAATATAGCGGTACCTGGGGGTCCTGTCTGTGCGGTGATCAGGCGGCCGGGTGCCTGTGGCTGTGTGCAAGCGGCCGGGTACCTGTGCTTGCGTGCGGTGGCAGCCGGGTACCCGTGGCTGCGTGCGCGTGGCAGTCGGGTGCTGTGTGCGGGCTGCGGCCGGGTTCTGTGTGCGGGCTGCGGCCGGGTGCTGTGTGTGGGCAGCGGCCGGGTGCTGTGTGCGGGCGGCGGCCGGGTGCTGTGTGCGGGCGGCGGCCGGGTGCTGTGTGCGGGCGGCGGCCGGGTGCTGTGTGCGGGCGGCGGCAGGGTGCTGTGTGCGGGCGGCGGCTGGGTGCTGTGTGCGGGCGGCGGTCGGCGGCTGGGTGCTGTGTGCGGGCAGCGGCCGGGTGCTGTGTGCAGGCGGCGACTAGGTGCTGTGTGCGAGCAGCGGCCGGTTGCTGTGTGCGGGCGGCGGTCGGGTGCCTTTGCGGGTGGCAGATGGCTGCTGCCCGCACGCAAGCACAGGTACCCGGCCGCTTGCACGCAAGATGGGCGGGCAGCCTGCTGGCTGCCACTCTGTGTGTGCGGGGCGGGCGGCTGTGCAGCAAGTTACCCAGTTTGTCCACGGTCCCAGTTTCAAATGATGGCAGCGGGCGCGTGCGCAGATGGAGCTCTTGAATGAGAGCTCCATCTGCGCAGGCGCCATTATTTGAACCAGGACCGCGGACACTGGGACACTCACTGCACCGGCCTACTGCATGACTCACCCGCCGCCGCCGACGCTGCTGCTGCCGCCGCCACCACCACGGGCCCCGCGGCTCCTGCCACCACGGGTCCCCCAGCTCCTGCCACCCCGGACGTCACCTGCCACCACGGACCCCGCTGCCACTGACCCACCGTGCCTGCCAGCACAACCTCTGCCTCCTGTGACCCCGCTTCACCACCACTGCTGCCCCCCTCTGGTAAGAGAACACCGGATTATAAGACGGACCCCATTTTTCTTCTTTTTACCTTTTTTTATGTCTAAGTTTGGGGTGCGTATTATAATCCGGTACATCTTATAAAGCCAAAAATACGGTAACTCTCACACAATAAAAGACTCAGACCAAGTAAAGAAAGTTAAACTAAGTGATATTTATTATAGTTTAGTATGTGCTATATGTATATGATTGCTACCTCTTATCACTCACGAAGAGCGTACAGCGACACTCAGGTCAGGAAAAACCCCCAGTGGAGGAAACCTGCAGGGAATCCATGGCCGCTGTACTGCCCTTCCTCCGGGCATACTAAAGGAGGTTAACACTATAAATCATTCAGTGTGTGTTTGTATGTATGTGCGGTATGTTAGTATGTGTGTATGTATTATGATCTATTATGTGTGTTTTTTATGTGCATGCGTGCATTATACATTACCCGCTCCTTTTGTTGGTCATCTATCATGGTCTTTACCTCTCGGGCAGCAGTATCTCCTAGTGAGAAATGAATGTACAAAAGATGTAAGGACCATAACTGTATTTTGTATTTACCTGACATAAAGAATACTATTTCCCAGTTTAGTTATATCTTTGATTTCCTACTTCTCTATGGCATTAATGATTACTTACCATTGGTGATATTAGTCAAGGAGCTCAACTGATGTCCCAGGGTCCACTGTTGTGTCTATCCGGCTAATGATGTTTCCATTCACTTCCCACTTGCATGGATGCAAAATGATGTTTCTGCAACGGGCACAGGACGGCGGCCTCCTCCATGGGCCATGGACTTCGAGCTCCCATGCATGCCTCTTCTCGTACCCAATAGCCCAGCTGTGATGGATCCGCCGGTTTCTCATCCACACCCAATGGGAAGGGTCTTGCGCCATGATCTGGAATGACATCTTATATAATGAAACTTGTCTTCACTTGACATATATATATATATATATATATATATATATATACATACTGTATTTTTCAGATTATAATACGCACTTTTCCTCCAAAAATTTGGGAGGAAAATGAGAGTGGGCGCTGTGCTGGCTGCTGGGCGCTGTTCTGGCTGCAGCGGGGACTGTGCTGGCTGTGGCGGGGACTGCGCTGGCTGCGGTGAGTGCTGTGCTGGTTGCGGTGAGCACTGTGCTGGCTGCTGTGGGGGCTGTGTGGAGCAGGGCGGTGTGGTAGGTGAGATGCTGTGTCGGTGGTGCGGGCTTTAAATAATGGCATCCGCAGTCGGCGCGTGCACATATGGAGCTCTTGCTCAAATCTGATCTGTGTACGCGTGTCTTTGGTCCATTGATCTCTCAGCAGTGGACTTAAGGAAATTGGGCACGGAGTTGGCGCGTGCACAGATGAGATCTGGGCTTGTCATTGAGCCGAGAGCTCAATCTGTACACGTGAAAACGCTGGGCGTCATTTCTTTGAAACCCTCCAACAGAGCATCTGTGACATCCAGCACAGCCCCCACCGCAGCCAGCACAGTGCCCACCGAAGCCACCACAGCCCCCACCGAAGCCAGCACAGTCTCCACCGCAGCGCCTGCAGCATCGCCCTACTCCAGCACCACCCCTGCCTCCTGTGACACTGCTGTGGCCCCCGTCCGGTATGACACCACCGGAGTATAAGACGGATGCCATTTTTTTATTACCTTTTTTATCTTTAAAATTGGTGTTTGTCTTATAATCTGGTGTGTCTTATAAAACAAAAAATACGGTATACTTACCAGATCACATGTGGCCCGGTCCACCCAAGCTCTGAAGTCCATCCGGAGGAGCAGCTGGTTGCGTTGGTAATGCAGCTCTTCTTTCCGCTGTTCCCAGGTTCTTCCTAATGCCCACGCATAGATTTCTTCACGGAAGTCAACGTCCTCTTCAAATTGGTTGGCTAAGAAGCTGAAAAAAAGACAAACGTTATGACCCATATATATTGTAAGTGCAAAAGGAAGGGGTGAATATAAATGATACAATGATGTAAAAAAAACAAGACCCCAAGTAAGTCATAAGACCGCATAGTATGGTTCTGATCACTCGTTTTTCAGCATTATTTTTTCAGTGTTTTTTCGGGTAAATTAGAAACTGCTTTTTATCAAAAGCTTTAAGATTTCAGAAATCTCATGCATGTGTTGTCTTTTTTTTCTGAATTTGAGAACTGCGGCATTTTGAAATCTGCAGCATCTCAGTTGTTGAAAAATGGCAATTTACTTCCCAGAGAGCAGATTTTAGCTGCAGAAAACCCCCATAAGAATCATGTGTTTGAACACAGCCCAAGATATATAGGCTTTCTATTTTCTCTTTGCAGATACAATGATAAAATATTTTTTACTTTCCAATCAGATAATGACCACAATTGCGTTTCCGTCTATAATTGATAAATCTAATATAAAATACCGGATCCACAATTATTGAGAATTTTGCTAAAAATATGTTTTCATGAAAACACTTACAGGGATGGAAAGAAGTTCTCTCTATATTCCTCGGTGCTCAGTCCGGCTCTCTTGAAGTACACGAGGACCATGGCCAGGAGATACTAGAGGAAGAAGACAAGAAGTTACATTTTGGAAATGTTTTTTCGCTGTAGATAACTGTATGCCGCTGTATTTTATGATGAATAATGCCATTCTGTAATCTGAACAGAAAGGTCACAGATTATTGTGCACCTGTAATACCTCTCTACAAGTATGTGGATGTAAAGTGTAAATTCTGGTAAAAGGAACCCGTCATCAGGACACTAGACCTTAGAAAAGGCCTTTCACTGCTGATTGCATCAATACTTTGCTTGTAGTGTTTCCTCACTCTTCTCTCAGTGACCGTCCTTCCCTAGCTGAGATTCTGCACCAGGTGCCATCATTGCCCACAGTTGTCTCCTCAGAGGCGGTGGCGCATGCGCATGCGCAGTAAGCTCCTGATGACGTTAGCTAATCTGCACATGTGTCCCCCCATCGGATGAGATGACCACGGGCAATGATGGCACCTAAGGGGTGTAATATCTTGATAACAGGTTCCATGTAAAGACATTGCCTGGCTTATTGTTCTTTTATTTTGTCTTTATACAGGTACCTTGTCAGAAATCCTTAAACAGATGTCTTTTGCCAAAAATAGCTGGATATCCTCATCTCCTGGGAGAAAAGTTAAAATAAGATTATTTAGATTTAAAATATTTAATAAATTACACGTCATTAAATCTGATTTCTGTAATGTTAACCCCTTCCTGATACATAATGCAATAGTATGTCAGGTCCCAGTTTGTGATACATTGTTGTGGATAAACCCGGCTCTTCTGCGTGGTAGGTGCTCAAGTAGGATCCAGTCCCGTAAGTAGCAAAGAGCAAATACTTGGCACTCAAATAGTTGGATAAACTAGTATTTTATTGAGTGATCTTGACCAGATACAGCACAGATGTTTCGGTATAACACAGACCTTCATCAGTGTACAGTGGAGACGATCTGCTCCGCTGGTGAGTGATAGCAGCGCTGGTGTAGATCACGGTGTCCTCCGCTGTGTGGCAGAACCGTCTGTGCTGTATCTGGTGAAGATTACTCAATACAATACCAGTTTCTTCAACTATTTGAGAGCCAAGTATTTGCTCTTTTCCAGTTTGTGATACAAACGTAAACAGAAAAAAATAATGTTATTTGTATCACTATGTCCGATCTATGAAAGTATAACATTAATTAAACTTATCAGCAAATGTCCAAAGGAGAAAATATCCAAATGCCAGAATTGTGTATTTCAGTCACTGTAACACTATAAAAAGTGATCAAAATGTTGCATCTATCCCAAATCTTATTATAAAATTGTCATCTTGCCAAATGGTGACATAGGCAGTTTTTTTTAGTTTTTTTTTACGAATTTCCAATGTTTTTTATTAGATAAAAGAAACCTGTCATGTGACTCATGGTATAGAGATAGACCTGGCTCACTCAACGTGGGGGTGCTCTGGAATAATAAGTCCAATATAACAAAAGAATATATCCGGCACACCACTATGCAAAAGAGGAATCTTGGAATTGGTTTGAAAAAAACATGGATTTATTGTGTATGTACAGGAAAGTCCGTCCAACGTTTCGATCCAAAAGGATCTTTCACAGGGACAATGGGACCTGAAGTATACAAGGGTTGTCAAATCATATCAGTGCAGGAGGCCATCAAAGTGTACCAGAAGGATGCGTAAGCGGTCTCAGTATTTCCACTTTCCCACCAACGCAGTTGCAGGCTTCCGTTTACCCATTCTCAGCCGGCAGCACTGCCATTCCTCCTCTCTGGAAGCATTCCTGCTCTGCTTGCTGTAAGGGAATTCCCCTCAGACAAATTGGATCCCTCTTCTGTAGGGAACTGGTATATGCCTTTCCAATAAAAACCATTACCTACAAACCAGCCATATACCCAGTGATACGCACTTAACAGTGACCGTCATAGTGCCACTCCACGCTTAATATTAATGCCCTATTTACCAGCAAGGTTTCCCCTTCTCCGATCACGTTATATAAAGGAATTACATTAATGTGACCCAGTCAGTGGCATGATCGGTTTCCCCATCCGACATTGTGTGACTAACATTTATTGGTTCCATTGATCCGGATTTTTCCCTGCTATACACAAGACCACGACACGTTCTTGTTGGACACTCCCCTAGCACTATATCACTTAATAGAAATACTGAGACCGCTTACGCATCCTTCTGGTACACTTTGATGGCCTCCTGCACTGATATGATTTGACAACCCTTGTATACTTCAGGTCCCATTGTCCCTGTGAAAGATCCTTTTGGATCGAAACGTTGGACGGACTTTCCTGTACATACACAATAAATCCATGTTTTTTTCAAACCAATTCCAAGATTCCTCTTTTGCATAGTGGTGTGCCGGATATATTCTTTTGTTATATGTGACTCATGGTGTCCAATCCGTGAGCAGAATGAATCAGAGCCTGGCTACATGATTGCAGCTAAGTATGTTATTCTCTAAAATGACATTTCAGAAGGGAGAAAGTTAGAGGATTCGGCTGCGGACTATAACTGGACTAGTCTCGTCTCCAGCTAAGGTCTCTGGCCGGATGAGGAAACTTTACTGTCTCTGAAATGTTGGTGCGTTTCAGACAACAGCATAACTGGAGCAAACGTATAGTCGGCCCTGATTCCTGCTGCCTGTAGTTTGGTATCGCGGTAATTTTACTGACCTGGCAAATCATACTTTTACAATGCAAAGAATAAAAAAGAATAAAACACCCAAAAAAAGACCAAAAAGCAAAAAAACAATATCAGAATTACGTGTTATTGTGTAATTTCACCTCACTTGGAATTTTGATCCTGTTTTCCAGTACATTTAATGATAAAGTGAATGGTGATGTTCAAAACTACAATCCATCCCTCAAAAAATACAAGTGCTCATATGACTATGGGGATGGAAAAATCACAAATTTATGGCTGATGGAAGAAGGAAACATGAAAAGCCCAAAAACATAAAATCACCATGTTATGAAGAGGTTAATGTTGATGGACTATCCATAGCAGCGTCCCCTTCACTGGTTACCCAGACAGAACACTACATATACAGGTGTGACCAAATCCGTCCTGTACTGCTGCTCACTCCTATTCACTTCAATGGGACTCAGATGTACTGACATGTAATATCAGCCACGGCACAACCGTATGGTGTAAAGCCAAGGTAATCAGCGAAGAGGATATTCCTCTCACCAGAGTACTGAATTATCAGCACCAAGCTGATAGATGGGGCTGCAGAAGTCAGATCCCCACTAAACACGATAACCCAACAGTCAGGAAATGTTACCGAGCAGATTAAAGAAAGCAGCCCGTTCTTCTGGACGCAGGTTAAGCTTCTTCATCTTCTTCTGGTAATTTTTTATCATGGTGGTCTGTGAACTATAATATTACAGTAGATATTTCAATCAGATATTCCATTGTTATAATATACAAATACAGATCAGTATTGAGTAATACATTTACAACTAACCCCTTTATGACATCTGCCATATACACATGAGGGGCATGTTGGGTCCATAAGGGGAGTTAAAAAATATATAAAATTATTAAATAAAGAGAACATTCGAATCACTCACATTTATGCTACTAAATAAAATGATGTACTGTACATATATATATATATATATATATATATATAGATAGCAAGTGAAATAAGTATTGAACGCACCACCAATTTTCAGTGTTTGTGTGAAAGAATTGGTCAAACTAACACCTGAGCAATGCATGTTACTAGTTTCTCCATGCAGCAGGTGTTTTGAAGCTGCTATAATCAACAAAGGCTTTAGTATTAAGTATTAAATTTCCACAAGCATGTTCAATACTTTTTCCCTGTGTGACTTACCATTACTACACATTACTAAGTTTATGGAAATCCATGGTCTCTTTGCCTGTGTGGATTGGATGGGTTGTTACCTACATCTTGTGAGAAATACATGTCAATAGCAGCTATAGAAATATATTTAGTTTGAAAATTGGTGACATGTTCAATACCTATTTCACCTGCTGTATATAACAAGTGTGCTGTTTGTGTTGATCCTGAGGAAGAATATGACGAAACATACGTCAAGGCTCCAGGAATTCTACTGATCCACTCGTCTCACACATTTGTAAGTTTAGATCTTGGAATGGTTATTCTCTTATGTCTTTTACACATCTGTTTCTGTTTCACCACTTAGTCATGTAGTTTTGTTTTCCGGTCTATGCTTAGTGCAGTGTACTTTACACGGCTTTGACACATGAGGAGCTGCTGTTCAGGTGTGATTTGAAAATCTGCTTATACCATTGCATTGAGACTGAGGTAGTTATTCTACTCTGACATTTGGTCACTTTTAGTTATCTATACTGGTTTTTGATACCTTTATATACAGTTTAAACCCAAGCTGTAGCCTTGTAAATATACTGCCAATTGTTGTATGCAAATTATATATCACTGTTACATGGCATTATATATTTTACCCTAGATGGCCATTATTGATGCTGATTTACTTATTTTTTTGAGTCATGCAATTGATATTGTCTCTGTTGGTATCATTCAATTTTTTGTATTTTTCAAGTGGAATAATTTCCTGTTTCTATGTATCAGCAGCTATTTGTATAAAAGCTTTTTATCCTGATTTTAAAATATTTGTAATAAAAATATATTTTCAGGCTCAATATACTCAATGTTTTTTGCTTCTTCTATGGTTTTATATATATTAGAAAAATAGAAATCTGAAAATTGTGGCGTGCATTTGTATTTCACTCCCATGTCACTACCTTGTAAGACCACCTTTCACAACAATTACTGCTGTGAGGATTTTGGGGTATGTCTCTTCCACCTCGGTAAATCTAGAGGCTGACATTTTTGCCCATTCTTCTTTTGCAAATGTGAAGATTGGATGGAGAGTGTCTGTGAACACAAATTATCAAGTCTTGCCACAGATTCTCAGTGGGACTTAGGTTTGGACTTTAGCATCATTTTCCTGCTGGAAGGTGAACCCTTTTCCCCAGTCTCAAGTCTTTTGCAACCTGCAACAGGTTTTCCTGCATTTAGCTCCATCCATCTTCCCATCAACTCTGACTGGCTTCCTTGTGCCTGCTGAAGTTGTTGAAGATGATGCTGCCTTCACCATGTTTGACGGTGAGGAAGGTGTTTTTAGGATGATATGCAGTTTCAGTTTTCCACCACACATAGCATTTAGCATTTATCCCAAAAAGTTCTACTTTGGTCTCATCTAACCAGAGCACCCACTTCCACATGATGAGACCAAGAAGCAAGAACAAAGGGCAATAGTTTCAGCCTCTAGATGTGCAAAGTTGGCAGAGACATACCTCACAAGACAGGCAGCAGTAATTGCAGTGATAGGTGGTCCTACAAAGTAACAGACCACAAGGGGCTGAATACAAATGCACCTCACAATTTTCAGATTCCTAATTTTAAAATATTTAGAAAAACATATATCATTTTCTTTACACGTCATAAATACTTGGTAGATTGTGTTGGTAAATCACAAAAAATCCCAATAAATCACATTTATATTTGTTAGTGTATCGTGAAAAAAATGTGGAAAAGTTCATGGGGTATGAATAGTTTTTAAAGGCACTGTACACATATAAATAAATATGTGGTATTGCTGCATCCTTAAAAGTTCAATTCATCAAAATATAAAATATGTCATATATAAAGTGAAATCAGTGAATCAAAAAATTGAAACATTGGAAATGTCATTCTTGGTTGTTGCATTTCTGCAAAAAAATGCAATAAAAACTGATCAAAATATCATAAATAAACAAAACTAGTGTAAGTAAAAAATCCCTCAGCTCGGCTGCAAATAAGGAAAGAAACAAAACAGACCTCACAAGGCTCCATCCATGGAAAAATGACAAAGAAAATGGCGGCAGAAAAAAAATGTTTACAACTTAATGAAAATTTTTTCACCAATTAAATAATAAAAAAATAATTGACCTTATTCTCTGTAATTAAACTGGAGAATCATATTACCAGGACACTTTCACTATACAGATACTCGTAAAACAAGCCCATAAATAATGGCAGAAGTGTGATTACTTTTGTAATTTCACCGCACTTGGATTTTTATTATACTGATTCTCCAGTACGTTGTAGGGTAAAATGCACAAAGTCAATAACATTGTATCTGTTCCTGGAAAAAATACCGGACAGCGTATTTTCAGCTATGTGGATGGAAGGGGAGAAAAACAAAAATGGCTGAATAAAAATTGTCTCATGATGTTGTGCCATAAATAGCTAATCAAGTAAGCTGTAATTAATAGGTTTGGACTGTATATGGGGGGATTATAACATTAATCTCACGTCTCTTCTTCATAAAGAGCGATCAGCTCTCTCTTCCTCTTCTTGCTCATCTTTTCTTCCTGGGAGTCTTAGAGAGAAGAGAATATCACCATGAACATCTTCCAGAGACCTTACAGAAACGTATATTACCACGAGCTTGTAATATAAGAGCTGGACCTCCATTATATCATGGGCACACCTATAGGCAATACACAGGGTTGGTGTCACACTGCAGGCCCCGATGTCAGAGGGAGCCGAATAGTCACATGAAATGGCTTATGGTGTATGAGGGCCCTGCTACATATGCTATTGAGGCCCATGGGCTTCATACCTCAGCATTATATAGGTATACAGTATATTGACTCATGGGGTATGAGGGCCCTGCTACACATGGTATTGAGGCCGATTGGCTCCATACCGAAGCATTATTTAGGTATATATTGGCTCATGGTGTATGAGGGCCCTGCTACATATGGTATTGAGGCCCATGGGCTTCATACCTCAGCATTATATAGGTATATATTGGTCTTTTTTGTGGCCTAGTCACTAAGACTGACATTGTGTACTTAGATCCAGTGTACAGTCGTAATGAAGGGATCCCTGAATGCTGCGCTAAAATCATTAAGAAGTGTGCGGCACCTGATATATTTGGCGCATCTCCTAAGTTGAGTTGCCCTTCCCAAAAATGCTGCTTCATCAGAAACGGGAGTAGCATTCCTGGAGTATGGAACGCCGGCACTTTTGCTGAATTTGATAAGCGGGCACTGCATGCCCAGTTTTGCCATGTCTTCTCCCAGCTCTTCCCATTTTGCCAGATCTTCTTTAAACTTGCATAAAAATGTGTAAATTCACAACATTATTGTGTAACTTTGTGTTTTTAATGTTTTACGCCAGATTTCTGGTGAATGCACTAATAAATCTTATTCTTTGAGTTTTCTTATTAAGTATAAATACATATTCAGTAATTACACGATATAATAAAAGTGCTATAATTGTATTTGTTCTGGAAGATCACAGTTCAGCACCCGAGACCCTGTCATTTCACATAACCCTTATATATGTTCTGCCCCTCTCCAGTCCAATCCCCCCCAAAATAACCATGAAAAAATAATGAAGACTAACACCAAATTACTGGGTGATTCCCTATTGTCCTACATCTTGGATCCATCCATCAGACAGAATTGGGGAATGTTAATAACCAAAGGGGCGTACATCTATGACCCTGTTCACATGATCAGCTGTGGTTTGTATTTTGGAAATAGTTGCAATATGGGCACATGCACTTTATGGATTAATGAGATATAGGAGAGAATTGTTTACATTTAACCAACACCACCGCCATCACAGTTCTTATTACCCCACTTTACGCCCATCCCTATCCCAGCAGTTTATATATCTGTGCCTTGAAATAGGATATACGTATCCAATGTTTTCCTATCCAATGTTGTTATTTTTTTTTTATTTTTTTTTTTGGGGGGGGGGATATTTAATCCTTACCACTTGGAGATATTATATGTAACATTTCAATACAAATTCCTTTGCATGTTATACTCCTTGTTTCTTTGTTTTTAGAATTGGGGAATGGAAGTGATAAGTCTTGGGTGTTTCTCAGGTCACCACCATTTATCTACTTTCTGGAGAATTTAGGTGAAAATCTTTGAGTTTATTAATAAAGTCCTTTCTCTTTCTTTGGTAAACAGCTAACTGACATTGGCTCTGGATGACATGGAGCGGTAATTCAAGGTAATAAATGATGGTAATTTACCACTGATGACTTGAAGACAGTTGGTGTTATCTTCCAGAAGATGTTGATGTGCAGTAGGGTGTCTTCCTCCTCCAAAAATGTAACAACGTTCGCTAAATCACTTCTGAGAACAAAGTGAAGCCTGTGCTATCTCTATAAAAGCAATAGTAGACTGGCACCAACTGACGTTTTTTTTCTATATTTATAAAGAAATTCTGCAATTCTATTGGTTGAAGCTTGCGGCACCCGCCATGATGGTTTATTCTCTAGCAAATTTAAAGAGAAAGTACGCTCAGATAATGTAATGTTGAATTTGCAATATGAGGTGTCCAATTAAGTAAATGAAAAATCTGAAGTTATCTATATTTTCAATCCTTTCTTTTATTGCCTTTGGTGGGTGCCATGTTGTTATACAGTGGAATCCAGAAGTTTACATACACTATCTAAAAAGACACATATGCATGGTTTTCTCACTATCTGACATGAAATCAGAATAAACCTTTCCTATTTTAGGTCAATTAGGAACCATAATTATTTATATTTGCCAAATGCCAGAATAATGAGAGAGAGAGAATGTTTTTAAAGTATTTTTATTTCTTTCTGGAAAGTCAAAAGTTTACATACATTTCATTAGTATTTGGTACAATTGCCCTTAAACTGTATGACTTGGGTCAAACGTTTTGGATGTCCTCCCAAAAGCTTCTCACAAAATTTTGAAGGAATTTGGGCCTATTCTTCCTGACAGAACTGGTGTAACTGAGCCATGTTTGTAGGTCGCCTTGCTCGCACCTGCCTTTTAAGCTTTGCCCATACATTTTCAATATAATTGAGATCAGGGCTTTATGATGGCAACTAAACAACATTGACGTTATTATCCTTAGCCACTTTGTAACCAGTTTGGCGGTATGTTTTGGGTCATTGTTCATTTGGTCAATTCAGTAGCTAAATTTCTCTTGATTCATATGTTCATGGCAGTAATGCAGATTCCATTTTTCACATTTTCACTCTTACATATAGCTATTGGATTTTTCAAGTCAGTATTCACACAGCAGTTTCTGCTATTTCATGTATTCCCCTTACATAGTCACTGGTGTGCATACCTTATCTCCCCATAGTGATGTTTTTTTTAGGTTTTTGCACCCAGTTCAGACATAGAATGGTGTTCCAAACGTTATTCCTTATTTTTTAATTGTTCATTTGGAAGACCCATTTCCACCCAAGTTTTAAGTTCCTGGCTGATGTCTTGAGATGTTGCTTCAGTATTGCCACATAATCTTCTTTCCTCATGATGCCATCTATTTTGTGAAGTGCACCAGTCCCTCGTGCAGCAAAACAATTCCCCAATGTGATGCTGCCACCCCCGTGTTCACAGTTGGGATGGTGTTCTTAGGCTTTAAAGCTTCTCCCTTTTTCCTCCAAACATAACTATATATGGCCAAACAGTTCATTTTAGTTTTGTCAGACCACAGGACATGTCTCCAAAAATTAAGGTCTTTCATCATGTGTGCATTTTCAAATATTAATCTAGCTTTTTTACATTTATTGTGGAATAATGGCTCTTCCTGGCAGAGTGGGCTTTCAGCCCATGTTGATAGAGTACATGCTTCACTGTGGATAATGACACAATCTTACTAGCTTCCACCAGCATCTTCACAAGGTCTTTTGCTTTTGCTCTTGGGTTGCTATGCACATGTCTAACCAAAGCTCTAGCACACAGAGGCAGTCTCCTCTCTGAGCGGTATGATGGCTGGACATTCACATCTTGTTTGTACTTGCGTATAATGTTTTGTACAGATCAACCAGACACCTTAAGGTATCTGGAAATTGCGCCCAAGGATGAACCAGACTTGTGCAGATCCCCAATTCTCTTACTGAGATCTTGGCTGATTTCTTTTGACTTTCCCATGATCCTACACAAAGAATCAGTGTGTTTAACCCCTTCAGCCCCCGGGCACTTTCCGTTGTTGCGTTTTTCTTTTTTGCTCCTTTTCTTCCGAGAGCCGTAACTTTTTTATTATTCCTTCAATCTTGCCATTTGAGGGCTTGTTTTTTGCGGGACGAGTTGTCCTTTTCAATGAAACCATAGATTTTACCATATAGTGTACTGGAAAACAGCAAAAAAATTCCAAGTGTGGAAAAACTGCAAAAAAAGTGTGATTGCTCAATAGTTTTTGGGATGTTTTATTCAGCATGTTCACTATATGGTAAAACTGATATATCTTTGTGATGCGTCAGGTCAGTGCGAGTTTTTTGACATCAAACATGTATAGGTTTACTTGTATTTAAGGGGTTAAAAAGAATTCACAAATTTGTCCAATAAAAGTGGCGCACGTGTTGCGCCATTTTCCGAAACACGTAGCGTTTTTATTTTTTGGGATTTACGGCTCAGTGACTGCTTATTTTTTGCGTTTCGAGCTTTCATTTCTAATGGTACCATTTTTGCGCAGATGCTACGTTTTGATCGCCTGTTATTGCATTTTGCGTAAAACATGCGGCGACCAAAAAACATAATTTTGGCGTTTGGAATTTTTTTGCACTACGCCGTTTACCAATCAGATTAATTGATTTTATATTTTGATAGATCGGGCATTTCTGAACGCGGCGATACCAAATATGTGTATATTTATTTATTTTTTAACACTTTAATTTTCAATAGGGTGAAAGGGGGGTGATTTGAACTTTTAGGTTTTTTGTTTTTTTTTATTTTTTAAAACTTTTTTTTACTTTTTCTTTTTATTTTACTAGTCCCCCTAGGGTGCTATTGCGATCAGCAATCCGATCGCTCTTATCTATCTGTTGATCACAGCTATACAGCTGTAAACAGCAGATACAGTCACTTCCTGTTTCCCTTTGCTCTGTGCCGAGGAAAAACGAAAGTGAAACTTTGTAGCTGCAGGCATCATCACATGACCCTGTGCTACGATGGCAACCACCGAAACTCACGTGATCACACACGTGACTTACGGTGGGGGCGGCGGTAAGTAAAAAACATGGCCGCGCGCATATAGATCTCGCTGCCAGACTTTGGCAGCGAGATTTAAGGGGTTAAATGTTGCGAGTGGAAGCGATTCAACTAGCAACATGCAGGCACACGTGTCAGCTGTTGAAAACAGCTGATATGTGTGCCGACCACCGCCACCTGCCCGCGGCGGGGGGGGCTTAACGTGACACGATCTATGACGGATAGATCCGTCCAAGGTCGTGAAGGGGTTAAGGTGTGCATTACAATGCATCCACAGTTGTGTCTCTAATTAACACAGATGTTGCCAATAAACCTAAAAGCTCCGAAAGACATGACATCATCATATGGGCTTTCCAATATTTATTTATTTTACTGTATGTAAGCTTTTTACTTTGCAGAAATAATAATAATGCATTAAAACACTCTCTTTCATTATTCTGGCATTTGGCAAATATAAATAATTTTGGCAATCCAAATTGACTTAAAATGCGAAAGGTTTATTATGATTTCATGTAAGATAGTGAGAAAGATGCAGATGTGTCTGTTTGGATAGTGTATGTAAACTTCTGGTTTCAACTGTATGTCATCTGGATAAAAAGTGTTTGTGCCAAATTTACCTAATTTGTGCCAGATTCTTAGGCTATGTGCCCACGCTGCGGAAAATGCGCGGATTTTGCCGCGGATTTTTGCGGAAAGGCCGCGGATTTCCCGAAAATCTGCAGCACAGGTACTTCCCAGCGATTTCTATGGCATTTTGGAAATGCTGTGCCCATGCTGCGGATTTCGTGCGGATTTTGATCCGGAAAAATCTGCAACATGTCAATTATTGTTGCGGATTTTCATCCGGATTTTGCCTTTAAAATTGAAAAAAAATCGCAAAATCCGCGGCAAATCCGCGGCAAATCCACACCTGCGGATTTTGCGGGAAAGCTGCGGATTTTGATGCAGAAAAATCCGCAGCTACATTCTCCCGTGGACACATAGCCTTAAAGTTGATGTATGGAAATATTTAACTTAGTATGAATTAGTTTAGGAGGCCTTGCCTGAAGTTCGGAGTTGGATCACCAATCCTACTTTTTCCACTTATGTGGCTCATCATCTGTGTGCTATATCTGTGTTTTTCCACCTCCTCTAAGGGGCACTTTGCACACTACGACATCGCAGGTGCGATGTCGGTGGGGTCAAATCAAAAGTGACGCACATCCGGCGTCGCAGGCGATATCGTAGTGTGTAAAGCCTTTTTGATACGATTAACGAGCGCAAAAGCATTGTAATCGTATCATCGGTGTAGCGTCGGTCATTTCCATCATTTGGAAATGACTGATGTTACAATGTTGTTCGTCGTTCCTGTGGCAGCACACATCGCTGTGTGTGAAGCCACAGGAGCGAGGAACATCTCCTTATCTGCGTCCTGCAGCTCACGCCAGCTATGCGGAAGGAAGGAGGTGGGCGGGATGTTTACGTCCCGCTCATCTCCACCTTTCCGCTTCTATTGGCCGCCTGCCGTGTGACGTCGCTATGACGCCACACAACCCGCCCCCTTAATAAGGAGGCGGGTCGCCGGCCAGAGCGATGTCGGAGGGCAGGTGAGTGCATGTGAAGCTGCCGTAGCGATAATGTTCTCTACGGCAGCTATCACTAGATATAGCAGCTGCGACGGGGGCGGGGTCTATCGCGCTCGGCATCGCAAGCATTAGCTTGCGATGTCGTAGTGTGCAAAGTGCCCCTTCGGCGGGCTTTGCACGTTGCGACATCGCAAGCCGATGCTGCGATGTCGCACGCGATAGTCCCCGCCCCCATCGCAGGTACGATATCGTGTGATAGCTGGCGTAGCGAAAATTATCGCTACGCCAGGTTCACATGCACTCACCTGCCCTGCGACCGTCGCTCTGGCCGGCAACCCGCCACCTTCCTAAGGGGGCGGGTTGTGCGGCGTCAAAGCAACGTCACACGGCAGGCGGCCAATAGCGGCAGAGGGGCAGAGAAAAGCAGGATGTAAACATCCCGCCCACCTCCGTCCTTCCGCATAGCCGCCGGCGGCAGGTAAGGAGATGTTCCTCGCTCCTGCGGCTTCATACACAGCGATGTGTGCTGCCGCAGGAACGAGGAACAACATCGTACCAGTCGCGGCATCGGCATTATGGAAATGTCGGTGAATGCAACGATGATACGATAACGACGTTTTTGCGCTCGTTCATCGTATCATCTAGCATTTACACAGTACGATGTCGAAAGTGACACCGGATGTGCGTCACTTTCGATTTGACCCCACCGACATCGCACGTGCGATGTTGCAATGTGCAAAGCCGCCCTTAGACTTTTCTTTTCACACAACCTCTGTGAGCAGTATGTCACATTGACATTGACCTGTCACAATGAGCAGGGTCTGAAGAGAAGAGCACCTTACCATGGACAACTGTATGCAGAGAACCTGAGAAGAATGAGTTTGGTTGGCTTCGCTTTTTTTAAAACATATTTACAGTAGTTAAAGTATATCTGCTTTATTAAACACTTGTATTCTCTACTATGCTTCTCAACATTGAAATTGCAACACGAAGAAGAAAAAGTAATGGAATTCTGGAATTCTCAGGATTTATAGACATGTTGGTGATTTGGAAATGATGAAAAATAAATAGAAAATATTGAAAATATCTTTTCTCACTATCGAGTATGAGCACCATACGTAAAAATAAATACACTTACACACCTTACCATGCTGTCAATGAGAGTATTAATGATCATCTCAGGAATGTTACACCATGCTGAATGCACTTAGGCACACAAATCAACAGGATCCGCTGCTGATAGCTCCCTTTGCAGTTGCCGACCAATGATATCTCAAATCTGCTCGATGGTAGAATGGTCCGGAAATGTTGCAGGCCATGGTAGCACGTTTAAGCCATGCAAGCTGCTCATATGCTCTTAGTAGAATGAAGAACATGTAGCCTTGCATTGTTGTGTTAAAAACGGCTCCTGAGACACTTTGGATAAATGACTGTTCCACTAGTACCACAACCTGATTTATGTAATCCTGAGCCGTTAGTTGCCTGGAATGAAGACTACAGAAAGTTACAGTCCTGATGATGAGAAGTATGTAGAACAACTCTGGAGCGTCTACTGTTAAAACTCCATGTTGTTTTGTTTCTCTGTTATTTATTCTAGAAATGTATAAATAAATTGGGAACTTGGTGTTACCAATTAGGGGGGGGGGGTGTTCATGCATAGTCCGGCACTTTCAGTGTCAGAAATATTGATGTAGCTGCCTCAATTCATTTAGATGGAAGCTTAAATTCCTAAGCAAGCACGTTCTCCAGAAGAGACAGCCGCACGTGTGTGCCCACCTCTCCATTCCTGGGAATGTAGAAAGGGGCCTTATTCTAATACTAAGTGTGAGTCCTGGTGGCGGCATATCCTGACAATATGTCATAGATGTCCCAGATGGAAGAACTCCTTTAGGGTTTATTACATGCCTGTGTTGTTCAGGTTTAAGAATTCTGCTTGAAGATCTGATTTCAATCAAATATGTAAAACCAATCCAGCAGCCAAACAGAAACAACAAATGATTTGTTTCCAATATAAGACCACAGTGACATTAAGCAGACCCAGAGGTGTATCTAGGCTTTCCAGCTCCCGGGGCAAGAATTCAGTTTATCGCCCCCCTTGCCCCCGCCCACCAAGCAGTTTGGGTGGTTGTCATGTGACCAATCACTCATATGCGATTTGCATACTTACAGTCATGTGATGGCGAGCCTCTCTTCATAATTTTCAAAGAGAAACCGTATAAAGAAAAGCTAATTATCACATGCAAGTACGGAAATCACATATGAGTGGAGTGGCCATGTTATTACTGCTGGAACCAGCAAGCAGAGCTGAATTGTGACAGTGGGTATATTACACGCTGTTAGAACTGATGATACTACACTGCTTAATTTTGTAATTAAAGGGTTTCCCCAGATTAGAGATGAAAGTCTGCAGTTACTCTATTCGTGACTTCAGGCTTCTTAATTCTTTAAATGCACGCTCTGCACACTTTTAGGATTCTCCGGTGTCAGTGACGAGAGTGGACGATGATATGAGCACAAGTACACTGTGTGCAGAATTATTAGGCAAATGAGTATTTTGATCACATGATAATTTTTATACATGTTGTCCTACTCCAAACTGTATAGGCTTAAGAGCCAACTACCAATTAAGTTAATAAGGTGATGTGCATCTCTGTAATGAGGAGGGGTGTCGTGTAATGACATCAACACCAGAGATAAGGAGTGCTTAATTATTAGGCAACTTCCTTTCCTTTGGGAAAATGGGTCTGAAGAGAGATTTGACGGGGTCTGAAAAGTCCAAAATTGTGAGATGTCTTGCAGAGGGATGCAGCAGTCTTGAAATTGTTAAACTTTTGAAGCGTGGTCACCGAACAATCAAGCGTTTCATGGCAAATAGCAAACAGGGTCGCAAGAAGCGTGTTGAGCAAAAAAGACGCAAAATAACTGCCCATGAACTGAGGAAAATCAAGCGTGAAGCTGCTAAGATGCCATTTGCCACCAGTTTAGCCATATTTCAGAGCTGCAACATTACTGGAGTATCAAAAAGCACAAGGTGTGCCATACTCAGGGACATGGCCAAGGTAAGGAAGGCTGAAAAATGACCACCTTTGAACAGGAAACATAAGATAAAACGTCAAGACTGGGCCAAGAAATATCTTAAGACTGATTTTTCAAAGGTTTTATGGACTGATGAAATGATAGTGACTCTTGATCAGCCAGATGGATGGGCCAGAGGCTGGATCAGTAAAGAGCAGAGAGCTCCACTTCAACTCAGACGCCAGCAAGGTGGAGATGGGGTGCTGGTATGGGCTGGTATCATCAATGATGAACTTGTGGGACCTTTTCGGGTTGAGGATGGAGTGAAGCTCAACTCCCAGACGTACTGCCAGTTTCTGGAAGACAACTTCTTCAAGCAGTGGTACAGGAAGAAGTCGGTATCGTTCAAGAAAAACATGATTTTAATGCAGGACAATGCTCCATCACATGCATCCAACTACTCCACAGCGTGGCTGGCCAGTAAAGGTCTAAAAGATGAAAAAATAATGACATGGGCCTATTGTTCACCTGATCTGAACCCATAGAGAACCTGTGGTCCCTCATAAAATGTGACATCTGTAGGGAGGGAAAACAGTACAGCTCTCAGAACAGTGTCTGGGAGGCTGTGGTGGCTGCTGCACGCAATGTTAATCGTAAACAGATCAAGCAACAGACAGAATCTATGGATGGTAGGCTGTTGAGTGTCATCATAAAGAAAGATGGCTATATTGGTCACTAATTTTTTGGGGTTTTGTTTTTGCATGTCAGAAATGTTTATTTCTAAATTTTGTGCAGTTATATTGGTTTACCTGGTGAAAATAAACAAGTGAGATGGGAATATATTTGTTTTTTACTAAGTTGCCTAATAATTCTGCACAGTAATAGTTACCTGCACAAACAGATATCCTCCTAAGATAGTCAAATCTAAAAAAAAAAGCCCCACTCCAACTTCCAAAAATATTAAGCTTTGATATTATGAGTCTTTTGGGTTGATTGAGAACATAGTTGTTGATCAATAATAAAAAAATCCTCTAAAATACAACTTGCCTAATAATTCTGCACACGGTGTATGAGAATTGTATACTTCTTGGCACATTCTGATTGGATGTGTCCAGCCTCAGTCAATTCATTTTCATTGAGCATGTCTATTCAGCACGTGACCACTTCTATGTAAATCGAATACTTGCAGCTTTATATCCTCCCACTGTCACCGCCAGCACCAGAAAATCTTGACAGCATGCAGTGTGCGCACTGTAAGAATTTAGAAGTCTGCAGTCACATAAAGTGACACATAGAGTGACTGTGGACTCATCACAAACTTGGACAACCCCTTTAATGCTCCTAACAACATAAATAAAAACATAGTAACCCTTAACTTGTCAGATGGCACAAGACTTTATTAAAGAGATTGTCCACTACTTTAACATTGATGGCTTTTCCTAAGGGGCACTTTGCACACAACGACATCGCAAGCCGATGCTTGCGATGCCGAGCACGATAGTCCCTGCCTCTGTCGCAGCAGCGATATCTTGTGATAGCAGCTGTAGCGAACATTATCGATACGGCAGCTTCACATGGACTCACCTGCCTTGCGACGTCGATATGGCAGGCGACCCGCCTCCTTATTGAGGGGGCGGGTCGTGTGGCGTCATAGCGACGTCACACGGCAGGCACCCAATAGAAGCGGAGGGGCGGAGATGAGCGGGACGTAAACATCCCGCCCACCTCTGTCATTATGAGCGGGACGTAAACATCCCGCCCACCTCTGTCATTCCGCATAGCCGGCGTGAGCTGCAGGACACAGGTAGGAGATGTTCCTCGCTCCTGCGGCTTCACACACAGCGATGTGTGCTGCCGCATGAACGAGGAACAACATCGTACCTGTCGCAGTCGCGTAATTATGGAATTCCCAGACACTACACCGATGATACGATTACGACGATTTTGCGCTCGTTAATCGTATCATCTAGAATTTACACACTACGATGTCGAGTGCGACGCCGGAAGTGCGTCACTTTCGACATGACCCCTCCGGCAGCGCACCTGCGATGTGTTAGTGTGCAAAGTGCCCCATAGGATAGATCACTAATGTCCGATTGGTCAGGGTCCGGCAGCTGGCACGCCAGCCAATTGCCTGTTCTAGGTACCGTGTCGGTGGTGACAGGTGGCCGGAAGTGCTCAGTTCTGTATCTGCGCTGTCTTCTGATAGTTTCAGCAACCTCCTATTAAAATCAATGAGCAGTACACTATCAGAGGACGAAGCAGATCCAGAAATGAGCATTTTCGGCAACCTGCACCAAGAACAGCTGATCAGTGGGGGTCCCATTGCGCTCACGTCAGAAGCAATGCGCAAATGGGACCGAGGCCTAATGATGAGACATAGTCAGTATCACAAATAAACATTTACATTCAGGTACCTTATAGATGATGTTTTCTCTAGTCGGTTCTTTCTATACTTCACCTTGTCCTGACGCCATGATGACTTTTCACTTTCACATCTCTTCTCTGCAGATTTCCATCTTCTCCGGTCTTCTGCAGCACATCCCAACACGATGCCCCTTAAAATAGCAGAATGATTAGAATACTCCTATTTAAAAATATCTGCCCTACACTGTGCCCCAGAATAAATTAAGACCCCTCACTGTGTTTTCTGCACAAAATATGACCCCACACTGTGCCTCTTATGATACATGTCCTCCACATTGACCTCTCCATTCCATATTGAGCCTCTTCACACTATCCTTTACACTGTGTACCCACATACTAACCAGTTTTTATAATGTGCTCTCTCATCACACCCCTCCTCGCTATGGCCTCACACTGTCCTCCCATTCTGCCTCCTCTCCATACCTCCCCCCTCGACTACTCAGTCTCTATTCTGTGCCCCCTCACATTTTTCTCATCCCTTACTGTCTCCTCACTACCTCCTGTGTGTCCATATATTTTTCCACCTCACTCCCCATCCTGCACACGTGCTCCTTATACCATGTCACTCTTTATTCTGTGTCCTCAAAATTTCTTTCCTGTTTTCTCCGCATACCATGTCTGTATACATTCCACCCTCACCCTCGCTCCCTATACTATGTTTGTATACAGCACCCCTCACTCCCTATACTATGTCTGTACACATCACCCCTCACCCTCTCTCTCCCCATACAAAACCCCTCATCCTCTCTCTTCCCATACATTATCCCTCATCCTCTCTCTCCCCATACATCATCCCTCATCCTCTTTCTCTCCATACATGACCCCTCATCCTCTCTCTTCCTATACATCCTACCTCATCTTCTCTCTCCCCATACATCACCCCTCATCCTCTCTCTCCCCATACATCACCCCTCATCCTCTCTCTCCCCATACATCACCCCTCATCCTCTCTCTCCTCATACATCACCCCTCGTCCTCCCTCTCCCCATACATCACCCCTCATCCTCCCTCTCCCCCTACACCACCCCTCATCCTCTCTCACCCCATACTGTGTCCAAAGATAGTTCCTTTTCCCCATCCTATTTCCTCCATACTGTGTCTATATATACTGCCCTCTCCCCACCATCTCTCTCCTCATACTGTGTCTATAAATACTGCCCCCTCCCCATCCTCTCTCCTCCATACTGTGTCTATATATACTGCCCCCCCACCCTCTGTCCCCTCATACTATGTCCACTGATAGTTCCCTCTCTCTTTCCTCTAGCCCCTCATTCTGTGTCCATACATACTTCCCCCCTCACCCCTTAATGTTCCTCCTCGGCAGTGTCTTCAGCTCCACTGGAGCACTTCTCATCAGCGTTCTCTCCCGTCTCTGCGCTGCGGCCTTGACAGCTGACCTGATCACACTACAGCCGTCTCTCTGACCCGGATGTCATTGGCGTCGGGTACCGCTTCAATTGTCCTCGCATCTGAAAGATACAAGGACAATTGATCAGTAGGAGCCTAGCGCTGCACTTTCTATGAGTGCGGCTGTCAGGTGACAGCTAGGCTAACAGAATGGCGGCTCCAACTACAGTGTGGCAAATGCAATTGCCAGGGAGACTTTCACTGCGTCGCATCAGGCAGCCCGACAGCGCCCCCCTGACAGTTGTGCCCGGGGCAGATGCCCTGCCAGCCCCCCCAAGAGCAGAACAATATGAACAGGTTGGGTGCCACTCTGGTTCCAGGTTGTTCTCTGCTGTTGGGTGACACAGGCCTCTTTGGCAGCTTTTTCATTTGGGCCATTTCTATGGCTTGGATGACATGATGATGGCATTGTTTCAAACTAACTAGACAACGCCAAAAGGATATGGGCCTGGCATCTGCTGTTGGATAATGACTTGGGAAAATGGACCAGTATTTCTTTGTTTTTCTAACCTCTGTGGCTCTCTCCACTGCTGTATCACCTGAGTACCCTATGTTATTTACAAGTACTCCTATTTATTTCTTTACTTATGCAGGGCATTTGCTCATTGGTTTATTTTAAGTTTTGTTTGTTAATTGCCACAGTGTGAATTAGCACCTCCACATTGCAATTATACCAACTGGTGTTGGTCCATTTTTCCAGTTCTGCAAATATTGTTAGCTTTGTGCTTAACCAACCCTCCAGTGACAGCTGTCAGCATGGATCTGTCACTCTGTGCTTACACGCAATGACAGTTCAAAGCCATGATGTATATAGCACGTCAAGGTGTTGGAACTGACAGCCGGTCATGATGTGCTATATCCATTATTTTGTGTTAAGGAGTTAAAGGGGTTGTCGAGGACTTTTATATTGATGATGCTATCCTTAGGAAAGGCAAAAAATCTGACTGCACTCACCAAACAGAAAGCCATGGAACCCATAGGGTGGAGGGGCGACATGACTAGAGGGAAGGGAAGGAGTGATGGGGTTAATGGAAACAGGAATGGTTTGTTTATAAGGCAGAGTAAAGGGATTGGTGGGTAGGAGGAGTTCCCTGGAGGAAGAGGTGGGACAGTTGAGGGGTGTAAGTAAAGGACTTTGACTTACCCCCTCTCTCTTGACTTCCGGATATGGAACGATCTGACTGGAGAGGTTCCTATAAGGTGTCAGGACGTCACCTTCTATTTCTCCATGGAGGAGTGGGAGTATTTAGAAGGACACAAAGATCTGTACAAGGACGTCATGATGGAGGTTCCCCAGCCCCTCACATCACCAGACTTCCGGATATGGAACGATCCGGACGTGCGACAGGATGGCTGCTACCCGGGAGCAGCGGATTCATCATGGCAGTGCACGGGCCCCTGGCAGCGCGGTCCCACGTCTTGGCTTCTGGGGGTTAACCCGTTGGCACTTTCCCCTCGCTCCCCTGTCAGCTGCGGGCGGCGTCCCCCCTCCCTCATATCTCAGGTACTTGCCGTGTGCGGGGGGAGCGAGGAGGAGATGCGAGAGCCCCTTCGGGGACCCTCCGCGGTAGGACGTGGGCAGGGCAGTACTCAGCTGCTGCTCCGGCCGCGGGAGGAATCTCCGTCCGGGCCGCGGCAGCCGGGAGGGGGGCGTGGCTTGGCTGCGGCCTACTTCCGGTCCGAGCCGCGGCCTGGATTGCTGGATGCGGCGGCTCCCGGACGGGGAGAGCGCCCGGCGGTGACAGAGGCCAGCTTTACCCCTCGCGGAAGGCGGGGGGGGGCCGCGGAGCTGCAGCCAGTGGTGGGTCCGGCACCAGGGCAGGCGGGCCTGGGGCGACGGGTGCCCAGGAAGCGTCGGTGAGTGGGGGTGACGGCAGGGGCCCTGCAGTTCCTGCTTGGTCACCCAGATCAGGTTGCAGCTCCCGGCCGCGGCGGTCTCCCCCAGGAGGGGGAGGGCCCAGCGGACAGAGGCTTTCATGGGGCCCAGGAGGGCTGGATGCGGCGGCTCCTGGCCAGGAGAGCGCCCGGCGAGGACGGAGGCCAGCGTTACCCCCCTTCCCCCCCGCGGGTGGAGGGGGGGGCCGGGGGGCTGCAGCCAGCAAGGGGTCCGGCACCAGGGCAGGCGAGCATGGTGCGACGGATGCCCGGGAGGCGTCGGTACGTGGGGGTGACGGCGGGGGCCCTGCGGTCCCCGCCTGGTCACCCAGAGCAGGCGTGCAGCTCCCGGCAGCGGCGGTCTCCCCCAAGGGGGGGAGGGCCCGGCGGACGGATGCCTTCTGGGCCCAGGAGGGCAGGAGGCTGGCGGCTCTGGATGGGAGTCTGCTGGCAGCGGGTCGGGCCACAGGTACCCCCTGTCCTTGCAGGTAGCAAGGGGGGGTCAGGCCAGAAGATAAGGCCCGCGGTGGCAGCCCGTAGGACGGGACGGTTTCCGGGGTTGTCGCCGCGGGACAGAAGATGGAGCTTGGAGGATGGTGCCCACGCGGCGTACCAGGAGGACGGCCGTGGTGGTGGCAGCGCTTCGGCGGCGTCTGCATTACATGAGCCAGAGGCGGTCGGCTCCAGCGAGCAGGAGGAGGAAGCAGCGACGGATGAATCAGACGTCCGGATGGCGTGATTTTTATTCCAGGATATGCCGGGTCGCGGTCGGGTGAGACGGCCGTGGATTTGGCAGGGCTGGGGGGGGCGGCTGCGGACACGGCAGCGCCGAGTGGGTTGGTGTTTTGACCAGGTATGGGGTTTACTGAAGTGGTGTATACGGTTGTGGAGAGTGCGCATGCACCGCCGGCGGCATGGACGGGATCGGTGGTTAGTAGGCGCAGGTGCGGCAGGCAGAGTGAGGGCGCATGAGGCGGCAGGGGAGCATTTTCGGGCAGAGGCGGCAAGGGCTGTGACAGAGTGAGTGGTGAGGAACGAAGAGGGGGATGAGGTGGTGCGTCTGGCTGACAGTGGCCAAGTGTGAGAGGTATGGGTGCTTCAAAGGCCCGCTGGGGGGGCTCACTTGCTGGAGGATGTGAGGGATAAGATTTGAATGGGGAACGTGTAGCAATAGTTTCGCTGCTCCCCCGGGAACAGTTTCACCTGGATTAGGTTAAGCCAAGTGATTCCAGGAAGGATAAGTAGAGGGAGGGGAGCGCCGGTGGAGGCTCACCCTCGTACATTTGCAACGTGGCTGCGGGCATTTGCGTTTTTTGGCAAGGGTATCGGGGGAAGGAATTGGGTAATTGGTTCGGCATGGTTCGGTTATATGGATCCATTTGGGGTGGCTTGTTAGGTCATATGGCGGTTTAGTCTGGCTTCAGTACGCCGAGTAATTTCAGCAAGGGAAGGTGTTGCGTGCCAGTATGCGGTAGGATCATACGGGCACATCCTTATGGCTGCAGTGGATGGCGGCTCCTAGTCAGCCCCCCCCCCCTTTTTGGGGGGTAGTTGGCTGTTCGGGGCTTGGAACCCCGGCGACACGGACGATGAGGGTTTTTTGGGGGGAATAGAAGGATGGGTGGTGCAGATTTGGCGCGGACGGTTGTCTTAAGCATAAGTGTTGGGTTGTGGTAAGGAACATAGTAATTCTGCGTCATTCTATTTATATTGGTGGATCTTTGCCTCCTTATTGGAAGTTTGCGCTGGGCTAGGGGACACCTGGTGGTTGTCAGTGGAAAGAGGGGTCAGGAAGTGGTGTTGGGCAGGATGGGTGGGCCATTCGGGGCCCTCCTTGTCACGATTGGGTTTCTCTGTTGGGGGGTAGTGCCGGAAATGAGCCGTATATAGATGTATATATTTCGGCTTGTTCAAAACGTATCTTATCTGGAGGAGTCATCGGTGTATGCCTGCTTGGCTCCAGAATTGTCGGCGGTTTATTATGTGTCGTTTGACAGAGGGTGGGATTTGGTAAAGGCGGTGAGCCGGGGAGCATTGATGGCAAAGGCGAATTTGGAGGCGGCATTTAGGTTGTTACTGGTCCACCCTGCTAGCTAGCAGTTCTGGTGCTGCGGTGGGGAGGGGAGTTATTATTATGTTGATCGGTGGGTGCTAATGGGTTGTTGTCCCATTTTATGTTCCTTTGGAGGCGGTTATTTCTTGGTGGAGTGGTTTGTGCGTGGTGTGTCCCAGCTTACACCTCTTATTCATTATAGGTTGATTCTCTTTACATCGGGTTGGCGGGTTGATGATTCGTTGAGGTTGATTGTTTTATTACAGATGGTGGTGGATACTCTTTTGGGCCTGTTGGCGCAGGCGAAGACTGAGGGTCCAACGCCAGTGATACGGTTTGTGGGGATAAAGTTTGATGTTATGGTCAGAGGGGTAGGATTCGTGGGTAATGGTGTGGTCCTATGGGCTGCGATAGAGGCAGTTAGGTCAGCTAAGACGGTCCGGTTTCAGGCGGTGCAGTCTTTGCAGGGGCGGTCGAACCACGGGTGCAGAGTTACGCCGCTGGGGTGCGTGTCTGCTGGACGGCTGGCGATGGCTGCGCCAAGGGTGCAGCCATCGGATCCTTTGTGTGTGGTCACGAGGGAGATCAATGATGATCTGATGGTGTAGGAGGTTTTTTCTTACGGCGATTTAGTGGCCGCGGATTGTGGCTGGGTAAGGTGCTACCTGATGGAACGTAGCTGCGGTACTCGGAGGCAGCGGGTCCAGTTGTTTTCTGGTTGGGCATTGTGGGGTAGCGCTTCCAATCGGTGGTAGTGGTCGGGTGGTGGAGGTTGGCAGTTTTTTCCAAGAGGAAGGTGTGCTGTCATTCTGGCTATCAGTTGGTGGAGAATTCGATTAATAGTTGGTTTGCTAATCCTGGGGCCAAGGGTGGCGTACTTGCGACAGTTGGTTTCTCAATTGGATGTGTTTTAAAAAAAAAAAAAAAAAAAAAATGTTATGCGTGGCGCAACCAGTACTGGGGTTCGCCAAGGGAATAGCAGCTGCTGTGTTTCCTTCCAGTTCTGCAGGTCTCGGGAGTTGAGGCCGGGTAGCAGACGAGGTGGGCACGGTGTGTCCGGAGGGCTTGTGGAGTCTGGTGTGGCTGTGTTGGGGAGCGGCTCGGTGCCCAGTGACTGAGGTTATTTGGGGCTGATATTCAGAAGTATGGGTGGCGCGGATAACGTTTGGGACAATGTGTGAGGAAGGCCCAGTGGAGTATTTGATGGTGGCATTGGCAGTGGTGAGTAACGGTTTTCAGGCTGCTAGGCCGGCGTCCGCAGTGGAGCAGAGGGTGGCGGCTGTGGCTGTCTTGTTAAGGATTAGATGTGGAGAGATGTTTTCGCAGGATCTTAGGGCGCGGCAGGCCTTGAAGGGTTTGGTCGTAAGGGTGTGAGGGAGCGGGATACAAGGGTCCGTCTCCGTTGTTTTGTGGCAGCGTTTGGTGAGTGGTTTGTGGCGGCTATGTTCATCTGAGCACGAGCGGGTTTTTGTTTCCCTTGTCCAAAACGGTTTGTGTTAGCCTTTTGGGGGGCTTTGAGATTGTGGGGTTGGTCAGCCCATCTACGGTCAAGAGCGGAGGTTGGATGTTGGAGGATGTGTCCGAGGTGGTGCAGTGGGTTGAGCGCTGGCTTTGTCGCTCACCGAATTAGATTAGGCGGGTGGTGAAGGTTGGTGTTGTTATACGCGGTCCCGGGTGCGGAATTATGTTGTGAGGGCGCCCAGGCTCATTATTGTGTCGCGTTTGTTAAGGTACCATTTTGTGGCAGTGCTGCAGACTTGATTGCAGGTGGCGGGGGTGGGCGCCCGGAATACTATGGGTCGTATTCCTTCTGGATTGGGCTGCCACGGAGGCCCCTCGGTGGGCTCAGAAAAGGGGTTGTGAGAAGTATTGGGAGGTGGGAGTCCTCTTGTTTCGGTGTTACGTTTGGCCTCAGTTGTTATCGGGTTAAGGCAATGGGGGCATTTGAGTCTTTTGGGAGTGGAATGGGTTGGCGTAACAGGTTGGTGTTATCTGTGGGTTTATAACCCCTGGGTTTTTGTGGTGAGGGTGTGCCTCATTTGGATATTTGGGCATTCGTTGGTTCTCGGGGCCTCGACGGTCTGAGGCTCGCCTGAATGTTGCCAGTTGGGTCTGGACGGGTCGATGGTACTGGTCCAGTAAATTGGAGGCAGCGATTTGGTATCTCGAGAAGTTATTTATGAATGTTTTAAAAAAAAAAAAAAAATTGTTGGTTGTTGCATTGTGTAAGACATACCTGAGCTTAATCGTGGGGTAGTTTTGATAGTGTGACCAGGTTGGAATGGCGTGTGGCTCGTGCGATAGGCAGTATCAATTGAGCCTTATTGGGGGGGCGGCGCCAAAAGTTGGTGGCGCTGAACGGGTGGTTTTGGGGATGCGATGGGGGTGCATCTTCACGTGCTTGGTGCTGTTTTGTGGACGCTGGGATTGCGTGGAGGTGTGGTACAAGCTTTTGGTGTGTGGCGGGTCCAGGCCACGTAAGGAGTCACGTGCCCTGTCCTGTGGCGGGGGGTAGGTCTGGTCCAGAGGCGGTTGAAGGCAATGGTAACTGGACAGAGAGACACCATCTTGGTATGGTGGCTCCAGGTTCCGGGATGTTGCAGGCACGGGGTTCTGCAAAGTTGGGGGGTTAATCCGTAGGTGATTAATACCTCATCTCTGGGTCGGTGTGTTGCGGCCAGGGATACTGGGGTGAGAAGTGGTTCCTGGACTGGGCCTACTCAGGGTTGTATATTTACTGTATTGGTTACTGTGTTACCTATTGTTATTTGTTGGGGTCGCCCGTTGGACGGCGCCCCCTTGTGTTAGTATGTAAATAATAGGTAATAAAGGCTGCTGTGGCCAATTTTAAACCAAGTCACATGCAGTTCGTGTATTATTTACAGATGGTATTGGTGGGTAACACACATACAGCACGACTGGAGAATCCTTCCTCAATGGTCAAGAAAGCCATGGAACCCATAGGGTGGAGGGGCGACATGACTAGAGGGAAGGGAAGGAGTGATGGGGTTAATGGAAACAGGAATGGTTTGTTTATAAGGCAGAGTAAAGGGATTGGTGGGTAGGAGGAGTTCCCTGGAGGAAGAGGTGGGACAGTTGAGGGGTGTAAGTAAAGGACTTTGACTTACCCCCTCTCTCTTGACTTCCGGATATGGAACGATCCCCGCCCACCCTCCCTTGTGTATAATGCCGAGGGGAATTTGGTCTGGGTTGTTTCTTTGTCACAGCAGCGGGGGGTAGGTCTGGTCCAGAGGCGGTTGAAGGCAATGGTAACTGGACAGAGAGACACCATCTTGGTATGGTGGCTCCAGGTTCCGGGATGTTGCAGGCACGGGGTTCTGCAAAGTTGGGGGGTTAATCCGTAGGTGATTAATACCTCATCTCTGGGTCGGTGTGTTGCGGCCAGGGATACTGGGGTGAGAAGTGGTTCCTGGACTGGGCCTACTCAGGGTTGTATATTTACTGTATTGGTTACTGTGTTACCTATTGTTATTTGTTGGGGTCGCCCGTTGGACGGCGCCCCCTTGTGTTAGTATGTAAATAATAGGTAATAAAGGCTGCTGTGGCCAATTTTAAACCAAGTCACATGCAGTTCGTGTATTATTTACAGATGGTATTGGTGGGTAACACACATACAGCACGACTGGAGAATCCTTCCTCAATGGTCATGAGGTGTGAACAGGTGCATAACTGAACATGACATAAAATACAAAAAAAGACAGTTTGCACTCTGATAATGCTAAAGTATGGAAACCATGAATGTGTGAACATGGACCTGCATTACTGCTAAGTTTGGTGAGTGCATTTGCCACAGGTAATCTTACCCTATATAGCAGGTTCCTACTTGCCCATACACAGGAGGTTTTTAACCCAGAGAGAGGCTTCAGCATAGTGTAGGTACCCAGTTACGAGATATGCTGTGAAGTGGCAACTGGGCAGATATACAAATGGCCATTTCTATATGCTAAATATCTCATTTTTCTTAGATTTTCCTTAGCAGTAATGCAGGTCCATGTTCACACATTCATGGTTTCCATACTTTAGCATTATCAGAGTGCAAACTGTCTTTTTTTGTATCTTTAGGAAAAGGTCATCAATGTCTAGCACTGGCTAGAGGTGCTCAGTTGTGGGGTCGGGTACTGCACATCTGTTTTTTATTGATTCTAATAGGAGGCAGATGTGTAGTACCCGGCTGCAGCCACAATACAGTGGATGAAGCTGTGATGTGCAACTGAGCATTTCCGGCCCCCTGCACCATTGAGAACAGCTGATTGGGGGTAAGTGTGTCGCAGGTGTCACACCCCACTAATCAGATATTAATGGCTTATCCTATGGATAGGAAATTAATGTAAAAGGCCTTATAATTGTCAAATTCTCAACCGTATACATACACCATATAACCATACTGCATGCTGCATTTCTTAACTCCAGATGTTAAGCTACGTATCGCTACTTCACAACATATTATATTAGGGTTACGTAACTTACCGTATTTTTCGCTTTATAAGACACACCTGATTATAAGACGCACCTAGGTTTTAGAGGAGGAAAATTAAAAAAAAAAATTGAGCCAAATAGTGTGCTAAAACATTTTAATAAAATTAAAAAAAAAATTATTTTAACAATTTAGACTCAACAGGAGGGTCTGTTATGGGGGGATCTGTGGATGATGCACTGCTGTGGGGGATCTGTGGATAACGCACTGCTATGGGGGACCTGTGGATGACACTGCTATGGGGGACCTGTGGATGACACTGCTATGGGGGACCTGTGGATGACACTGCTATGGGGGACCTGTGGATGACACTGCTATGGGGGACCTGTGGATGGCGCACTGTTATGGGGGACCTGAGGATGATGCACTATTATGGGGGACCTGTGGATGACACTGCTGTGGGGGATCTGTGGATAACGCACTGCTATGGGGGACTTGTGGATGACGCACTGCTATGGGGGACCTGTGGATGACGCACTATTATGGGGGAAATGTGGATGACGCACTATTATGGGGGAAATGTGGATGACGCATTGCTATGGGGGACCTGTGGATAACGCACTATTATGGGGACCTGTGGATGATGCACTGTTATGTGGGATCCGTGGATGACACGGCTATGGGGGACCTGCATGATGCACTTTTATGGGGATCTGGGACTACCACCCCCCTCATCCTTAGGAATACACCCATGTACTGTATACCATACATGGCTGTATTCTGAAAGATGAGGGGGGTGGTAGTCACATTTACACTTTGGCCACTACATTAGTCCCTCCCTGGAGTGTTTACACTAAAGGACTACAGCCCCCATCATCCTTCAGAATACACCGATTGATACAGTATATTCTGAAGGCTGATGATGGGGGTTGTGTTCCCCATTGTTTCCCCATGTTCCTGACATTTGTCTGGCTCAGATCACTGATTGGTGGAGGCAGCTCTGCAGAAGTTGTCTCCACCAATCAGCATCCAGCCCTAGCAAGGAGAGGGAGAATCGTTCTTCTCTCTCTCCTCTTTCTTATGATAGTCTCCGTCTGCTGCGGAGATCTAAAATGGAGCCCGCGCATGCGCAGATCGCGATGTTCGAGAGCCGCGATCTCTATCTGCGCCTGCGTAGCCTCCGACGCGATGGACTTCAGGAAAATGACTACGGAAGGCAGCGCATGCGCAGATGGAGATCTCGCTTCTCTGAGATCTCCATCTGCACCTGCGTCACCTCCGCAGCCATTTCCCGGAAGTCATGTTGGAGGCAGCGCAGGCGCAGATAAAGATTTCGGCTATGGTGACCGCCACCGCAGCCGATTGCCGGGGGATCCATGGCGGCCGCCACCGCAGCCGATTGCCGGGGGATCCATGGCGGCCGCCACCGCAGCTGATTGCCGGGGGATCCATGGCGACCGCCTCCGCAGCCGATTGCCGGGGTATCCATGGCGGCCGCACCAGCCTCCTGTGACTCACTCCACCGCCGGATTACTGCCCGGTAAGTTACATTCACTTTGTAAGACGCATCCCTTTTTTCCCCACAATTTTGGGGGAAAAAAAGTGCGTCTTATAAAGCGAAAAATACGGTACATCACATTTTTGTTTAACCCCTTTACCCCCTGAGCCTGATTTCATCTTCATGACCAGGCCAATTTTTTTTGCATTTACAGAGCCCATGATGTGCCGAAACCATGGAGCTCACATACAAGTTACTGTATTTTGTAATCTAGACCCTTCAAGGAATTTATCTATAAATGTGGTAAACATCTTGAGTCCATAGGTGCTTCACAAAATTTTATAACGTTGAGCCAAGAAAATAAAAAATTTATTCCCAACAAAAATGATGTTTTAACCCCAAATTTTGGTAACAGGAAATAATTCACCATAGAATTTATTGTACAATTTCTCTTGATTATGACATTACCCCATATCTGGTTGGAAACAATTTTTCAGCCACTGGGTAAAGGAAGAAGCGCATATTAGGGTTGTTTTGGCTGGAATGGTGCCATGTCACATTGGCAGAGCTTCTGAGGTGTCAGGACAGCAGAACCCATCAGTGACCCCATCTTACAAACCACACGTTTTCATGAAATCATTTAGTGGTGCAGAAAGGATATTGACACAACATATGTTTCCCAAAATGTTTTACCATTAGGCAGTGAATAAAAAAAGAATTACATTTTTACCACAAAAATGTTGTTATAGCCACAGATTTTACATTTTCAGAAGGGAAATAGGTGAAAATAACCACGTGATTGTTACACAACTTCTCATGAACTTGACAATACCCCATATGTGACTGTACAGTCCTGTTTTTTTTTCTCCACACAGCGATACCCAGGAGGAAAGGAGCGCTATTTGACTTTTGGAGCACAGAGTTTCCTAGAATAATTTTCAGACTCTGAATACAGTGCCCCTAAGTGCCAGAAGAGCAGAAACATCCCTCAAGTGACCTCAAGTTGGAAATTACATGCCTCTGGGAATTCATCTACGGGTGTATTGTTGATTTTGACTCCATGAGTACTTTCTATAAAAAAGCAACAACAAAGAGGAATAAATATCATTACTTACAGCAAAGATGGAACTGCAGCTCTACATTACCTATGCCAAAAACTACTACTCCACCAGGATACAGCTAAGCCCCCACTAGGTAGAGGCATCACAGGTGCAGGAGGAGCAAATCACACACACACTTCCAAACATGAAGGGGGCGATTGCTGGATGCTAAAAATGCACATTGATGGCTTGCATAGAGCACTGTTCACACTAGCAGATGCACAGTCACAAACCCGCAGCCTATTAGGCGACGCCCATACTATTAGATCAGGCGGGCTGCCTAGCCATACTCCACTGCGCATCATACAGGGACAGAAACTCTAATATGCAAGGCCTAACAGAAAGGGCATGGCTGTGTCCTGTATAAAAAAGTATGAGGTTTTTTGTTGGTGTTATGGCCATAAGACGGAAGCCTACAACTGTATCCTGCTGGAGTAGTAGTTTTTAGCATGAGTATTTTCTAGAAACAAGCAGCAAATGAAAGTTGCAGAGTTAAATAGAGATGAGCGAACCGGTCCCGGTTCGGCTCGAGGCCGGTTCGCCGAACGGGGGTCCCGTTCGAGTTCGGCTCGTCGAACGTTCGACGAACCGAACTCGAACGTATAGGCTATAATGGGAGGAAATCACAAACACATAAAAATGCATGATAAATGTACACAAACAGTTAATAAACATTGCCATAACACTTACCGGTCCTCGCGATCCCTTCTGCACTCTGTCTCCTTCCGCTATTCCATCCGATGATCGCTGAATCCTCCCGGTGACCTGCACTGCCAGCAGAGATGCAGGACCTATCGTGACGTCAAAATAGCCATGTGACCAGTCACGTGGCTATTATCTCATTGGCTACAGACTGGTCACATGACTATGACACGTCATGTAGGACCTGCGAGTGCATCTCTCCGGTACACGGTGCACATATGTGTATCGCCGTGTACCGGCAACATGCTCTAGCACACGGTCGACTCCCCGTTCCGTTAGGGACCGGCTGACACAGCCGGTCATTAACGGAGATCACCGTTGCCATAGCAACGCAGTTAGCGGTGACGTCACCGCTAACCGCGGCTCCGAGAGCACCGTTGCTATGGTAACGCGTCTGTCAGCGTTACCGCTAGCAGCCAGCAGTGATCACTCACGGAGTGAAGGCTGCACGCTGCTTCCCGATAGTAGTGATGATTGTAGTGAGGATGGAGGTTCCCCAGCCCCAAGTGATGAGCTGGTGAATCTCATCCTTCCTCACTACAATCGTCACTACTACTACACTAGAAAGAAAGAAGACAGAAGAGCAGGATCGTGGAGGGCTGACAGGGGGTAATAAAGATGGAGTCTCTAATGTGTCTGTGTATTTATTTCTATTAAAGTATTTTTTCTCTGTGTGGTGTCTTTTTTCTAACCCTTTATTGGAGATTCTTAATGGCCGGGTCAAACGTGCCTGACATTAAGAATCTCTGGCTTAATACTGGCTGGTAAAACAAAGCCAGTATTAACTCATGATTACCCAACAAGCCACCCGGCTCCAGGGCTGTTGGAAGAGTTGGATACAGCGCCAGATGATGGCGCTTCTATGAGAGCGCCATTTTCTGGGACGGCTGCGGACTGAAATCCGCAGCAGAGGCGTCCACAAACCTCGGGCTAACCTGTGCTGCGGATTCCAATCCCCAGCTGCCTAGTTGTACCCGGCTGGACACAAAAATAGGGCGAAGCCCACGTCATTTGTTTTTTAATTATTTCATGAAATAAGTGAAATAATTAAAAAAAACGGGCTTCCCTATATTTTTGGTTCCCAGCCGGGTACAAATAGGCAACTGGGGGTTGGAGACAGCCCGTGGCTGCCAGCTGTACCTGGCTAGCATACAAAAATATGGCGAAGCCCACGTCATTTTTTTGGTGGGCAAAAAAATTCTGCATACAGTCCTGGATGGAGTATGCTGAGCCTTGTAGTTCTGCAGCTGCTGTCTGCTCTTCTCCATACAGACAGACAGCAGCTGCAGAACTACAAGGCTCAGCATACTCCATCCAGGACTGTATACAGAAGTTTTTTGCCCCCTGAAAAAATTATGTGGGCTTCGCCATATTTTTGTATGCTAGCCAGGTACAGCAGGCAGGTACGGCTGCCCCCAACCCCCAGTTGCCTATTTGTACCCGGCTGGGAACCAAAAATAAAGGGAAGCCCTTTTTTTATTATTTCATGAATTTCATGAAATAATTAGAAAACAAATGACGTAGACTTTGCCCCATTTTTGTGTCCAGCCAGGTACAACTGGGCAGCTGGGGATTGGAATCCGCACCACAGGTTGGCCTGAGCTTTCTGGGCCCCACTGCTGCGAATTGCAGTCTGCAGCCACCTCAGAAAATGGCATTTTCATAGAAGCGCCATCTTCTGGCGCTGTATCCAACTCTTCCAGCACCTGCCTGCTATACCTGGCTAGCATACAAAAATATGGCGAAGCTCACGTCCTTTTTTTGTAGTTTTTTGGCAAAAAAAATAAAAAATGCTTAACTGGATTTTCCATTGCCAGTGAAGGTAACACCAAGCAGTGGGGGTTAGCAGCCAGTAGCTGCTTGGATTACCCTTAGCTAGCAATACAAAAAATGCAGCGGGAGCCCATATATATATTTTTTTAATTATTTATTTAAATAACTAAAAATAAAATGGGCTTCCCTGTATTTTGATTGCTGGACATCACAGTGCTGTAAAAATAAATCTTTAAAAAAATGACGTAGCGCTCCGCGGTATTTTTGATTCTCAGCGCAGATAAAGCAGACAGCTATGGGTTGCCACCCCCATCTGCCTGCCGTTACCTTGGTTGGCAATCAAAATACAGGGAAGCCCATTAATTTTTTCTATTTAAAAAATAGTTAAAAAAAAAAAAATGACGTTGGGTCCCCCCATTTTTGATAGCCAGCTAGGGTAAAGCAGACGGCTGTAGCCTGAAAACCACAGCTGGCAGCTTTACCGTGGTTGGGGATCCAATGTGGAGGTCCCCTCAGGCTCTTTTTTATAATTATTTTATAAATATTAATAATTACACAATAAAAGTAGGGTCCCCCCCAAATTGGATCACCAGCCAAGGTAAAGCGGACAGCTGTGGTCTGGTATTCTCAGGGTGGGAAGGTCCATAGTTATTGGGCCTTCACAGCCTAAAAATAGCAGGCCGCAGGCACCCCAGACGTGGCGCATCCACTAGATGCGCCAATCCTGGCGCTTCACCCCAGCTCATCCCGTGCCCTGGTGCAGTGGCAAACGGGGTAATAAATCGGGTTGATACTAGCTGTAAAGTCACCTGAGATCAAGCCCAGCAGTTTGTGATGTCATGGCGTCTATTAGATACCCAACATCATAAACTGTCAGTAATAACAAAAACAAAAAATCGACAAAAGAAATTTATTTGAAAAAACAGTCCCCAAAACATTTCCTCTTTCACCAATTTATTGTAAGAAAAAAAAAAAAGGGGTCCCACGACGACTCTGGACCGTCTAGAATATGGGGGGGAGACACTCAGGGAACGTATCCCCCATTTTCTAGGAGTGCGGACCCTTCATGTGAGGAGTGTGGGTGCAATGAATCTGCACTCACTCTCCCCGGGTCCACAGCAGCAGAGTCCATGTCGTAATGGTTGCTACCAAAGCTGCAATGCCCTGCTCATGAGGTAAGGGCATGCCTAATCAGGAGAACTACTGTAGAGGAAACTCTGCTCACTGGTATATAGGTGCTCAGAGGTAATAATAGATAAAATTAGTGAGTAACCTCGGCACTCTAAATCTCCCAGACTAAGTCAGTAAGTCACAATGGATAGTAATGCAAAATCACTCTTTATTGGTCCATATTAAGAAAAAAAAAATTTTCATAAGCATATATGTTTTTGTCCAAAACAAGTTACAAATGACGTTTCGGCCTGAGCCTTCGTCAGATTGGACTTATCTGCATGTAATCATGAAAAATGACAATAATCAGTATCACATAAGAGTGAGAGAACAATAACATAAACTCGAACAATGTAGAGGTACAATTGGGATGCAGCAAAAAAATTGCAACACAGCAAGAAATGAAACACATGATACAAATGTCATAATACAGTACAAGGACAATATAGTAATGACAAATATGGGGTCAGAGTAGACTTAGACAGCTCTGGTACGAAAGAGATGTCAATCATAAAGTAACATGTGCAGTAGGTGTAGAGCTACAGTATGCATGGCAGAGCTAATGGGTAGACCGACCATAGAAAAAGAACGGAGAAAAAGTGGAGAAAAAGTGGAGAAAAAGTGGAGCATAAGAGGAGAAAAAGTGGAGAAAAAGTGGAGAAAAAGTGGAGAAAAAAGTGGAGAAAAAGTGGAGAAAAAGTGGAGAAAAAGTGGAGAAAAAGTGGAGCATAAGAGGAGAAAAAGTGGAGAAAAAGTGGAGCATAAGAGGAGAAAAAGTGGAGAAAAAGTGGAGCATAAGAGGAGAAAAAGTGGAGATTAAGAGGAGAAAAAGTGGAGAAAAAGTGGAGAAAAAGTGGAGAAAAAGTGGAGCATAAGAGGAGAAAAAGTGGAGAAAAAAGTGGAGAAAAAGTGGAGAAAAAAGTGGAGAAAAAAGTGGAGAAAAAGTGGAAAAAAAATGGAGAAAAAGTGGAGAAAAAGTGGAGCATAAGAGGAGAAGAAGTGGAGATTAAGAGGAGAAAAAGTGGAGAAAAAGTGGAGAAAAAGTGGAGCATAAGAGGAGAAAAAGTGGAGAAAAAAGTGGAGAAAAAGTGGAGAAAAAGTGGAGAAAAAGTGGAGCAAAAAGTGGAGAAAAAGTGGAGAAAAAGTGGAGCATAAGAGGAGAAAAAGTGGAGAAAAAGTGGAGAAAAAGTGGAGCATAAGAGGAGAAAAAGTGGAGATTAAGAGGAGAAAAAGTGGAGAAAAAGTGGAGAAAAAGTGGAGCATAAGAGGAGAAAAAGTGGAGAAAAAGTGGAGAAAAAGTGGAGCATAAGAGGAGAAAAAGTGGAGAATAAGTGGAGAAAAAGTGGAGAAAAAGTGGAGCATAAGAGGAGAAAAAGTGGAGAAAAAGTGGAGCATAAGAGGAGAAAAAGTGGAGAAAAAGTGGAGCATAAGAGGAGAAAAAGTGGAGATTAAGAGGAGAAAAAGTGGAGAAAAAGTGGAGAAAAAGTGGAGAAAAAGTGGAGCATAAGAGGAGAAAAAGTGGAGAAAAAAGTGGAGAAAAAGTAGAGAAAAAAGTGGAGAAAAAGTGGAGAAAAAGTGGAAAAAAAGTGGAGAAAAAGTGGAGAAAAAGTGGAGCATAAGAGGAGAAAAAGTGGAGATTAAGAGGAGAAAAAGTGGAGAAAAAGTGGAGAAAAAGTGGAGCATAAGAGGAGAAAAAGTGGAGAAAAAGTGGAGAAAAAAGTGGAGAAAAAGTGGAGAAAAAGTGGAGAAAAAATGGAGATTAAGAGGAGAAAAAGTGGAGAAAAAGTGGAGCATAAGAGGAGAAAAAGTGGAGAAAAAAGTGGAGAAAAAGTGGAGAAAAAAGTGAAGAAAAAGTGGAGAAAAAGTGGAGAAAAAGTGGAGATTAAGAGGAGAAAAAGTGGAGAAAAAGTGGAGCATAAGAGGAGAAAAAGTGGAGAAAAAGTGGAGAAAAAGTCGAGAAAAAGTGGAGCATAAGAGGAGAAAAAGTGGAGAAAAAGTGGAGAAAAAGTGGAGCATAAGAGGAGAAAAAGTGGAGAAAAAGTGGAGAAAAAGTGGAGCATAAGAGGAGAAAAAGTGGAGAAAAAAGTGGAGAAAAAGTGGAGAAAAAGTGGAGAAAAAGTGGAGCATAAGAGGAGAAAAAGTGGAGAAAAAGTGGAGAAAAAGTGGAGCATAAGAGGAGAAAAAGTGGAGAAAAAAGTGGACAAAAGTGGAGAAAAAGTGGAGAAAAAGTGGAGATTAAGAGGAGAAAAAGTGGAGAAAAAGTGGAGCATAAGAGGAGAAAAAGTGGAGAAAAAGTGGAGAAAAAGTGGAGAAAAAGTGGAGCATAAGAGGAGAAAAAGTGGAGAATAAGTGGAGAAAAAGTGGAGAAAAAGTGGAGCATAAGAGGAGAAAAAGTGGAGAAAAAAGTGGAGAAAAAGTGGAGAAAAAGTGGAGAAAAAGTGGAGAAAAAATGGAGCATAAGAGGAGAAAAAGTGGAGAAAAAGTGGAGCATAAGAGGAGAAAAAGTGGAGAAAAAGTGGAGCATAAGAGGAGAAAAAGTGGAGATTAAGAGGAGAAAAAGTGGAGAAAAAGTGGAGAAAAAGTGGAGAAAAAGTGGAGCATAAGAGGAGAAAAAGTGGAGAAAAAAGTGGAGAAAAAGTAGAGAAAAAAGTGGAGAAAAAGTGGAGAAAAAGTGGAAAAAAAGTGGAGAAAAAGTGGAGAAAAAGTGGAGAAAAAGTGGAGCATAAGAGGAGAAAAAGTGGAGATTAAGAGGAGAAAAAGTGGAGAAAAAGTGGAGAAAAAGTGGAGCATAAGAGGAGAAAAAGTGGAGAAAAAGTGGAGAAAAAAGTGGAGAAAAAGTGGAGAAAAAGTGGAGATTAAGAGGAGAAAAAGTGGAGAAAAAGTGGAGCATAAGAGGAGAAAAAGTGGAGAAAAAAGTGGAGAAAAAGTGGAGAAAAAAGTGGAGAAAAAGTGGAGAAAAAGTGGAGAAAAAGTGGAGATTAAGAGAAAAAGTGGAGAAAAAGTGGAGCATAAGAGGAGAAAAAGAGGAGAAAAAGTCGAGAAAAAGTGGAGCATAAGAGGAGAAAAAGTGGAGAAAAAGTGGAGAAAAAGTGGAGAATAAGAGGAGAAAAAGTGGAGAAAAAGTGGAGAAAAAGTGGAGAAAAAGTGGAGCATAAGAGGAGAAAAAGTGGAGAAAAAAGTGGAGAAAAAGTGGAGAAAAAGTGGAGAAAAAGTGGAGCATAAGAGGAGAAAAAGTGGAGAAAAAAGTGGAGAAAAAGTGGAGAAAAAGTGGAGCATAAGAGGAGAAAAAGTGGAGAAAAAGTGGAGCATAAGAGGAGAAAAAGTGGAGAAAAAAGTGGAGAAAAAGTGGAGAAAAAGTGGAGCATAAGAGGAGAAAAAGTGGAGAAAAAGTGGAGCATAAGAGGAGAAAAAGTGGAGAAAAAAGTGGACAAAAGTGGAGAAAAAGTGGAGAAAAAGTGGAGATTAAGAGGAAAAAAAGTGGAGAAAAAGTGGAGCATAAGAGGAGAAAAAGTGGAGAAAAAGTGGAGAAAAAGTGGAGCATAAGAGGAGAAAAAGTGGAGAATAAGTGGAGAAAAAGTGGAGAAAAAGTGGAGCATAAGAGGAGAAAAAGTGGAGAAAAAAGTGGAGAAAAAGTGGAAAAAAAGTGGAGAAAAAGTGGAGAAAAAAGTGGAGAAAAAGTGGAGAAAAAGTGGAGAAAAAGTGGAGATTAAGAGGAGAAAAAGTGGAGAAAAAGTGGAGCATAAGAGGAGAAAAAGTGGAGAAAAAAGTGGAGAAAAAGTGGAGAAAAAAGTGGAGAAAAAGTGGAGAAAAAGTGGAGAAAAAGTGGAGATTAAGAGGAGAAAAAGTGGAGAAAAAGTGGAGCATAAGAGGAGAAAAAGTGGAGAAAAAGTGGAGAAAAAGTCGAGAAAAGTGGAGCATAAGAGGAGAAAAAGTGGAGAAAAAGTGGAGAAAAAGTGGAGAAAAAGTGGAGCATAAGAGGAGAAAAAGTGGAGAAAGAAGTGGAGAAAAAGTGGAGAAAAAGTGGAGCATAAGAGGAGAAAAAGTGGAGAAAAAGTGGAGCATAAGAGGAGAAAAAGTGGAGAAAAAAGTGGACAAAAGTGGAGAAAAAGTGGAGAAAAAGTGGAGATTAAGAGGAGAAAAAGTGGAGAAAAAGTGGAGCATAAGAGCAGAAAAAGTGGAGAAAAAGTGGAGAAAAAGTGGAGCATAAGAGGAGAAAAAGTGGAGATTAAGAGGAGAAAAAGTGGAGAAAAAGTGGAGAAAAAGTGGAGCATAAGAGGAGAAAAAGTGGAGAAAAAGTGGAGAAAAAAGTGGAGAAAAAGTGGAGAAAAAGTGGAGATTAAGAGGAGAAAAAGTGGAGAAAAAGTGGAGCATAAGAGGAGAAAAAGTGGAGAAAAAAGTGGAGAAAAAGTGGAGAAAAAACTGGAGAAAAAGTGGAGAAAAAGTGGAGAAAAAGTGGAGATTAAGAGGAGAAAAAGTGGAGAAAAAGTGGAGCATAAGAGACGAAAAAGTGGAGAAAAAGTGGAGAAAAAGTCGAGAAAAAGTGGAGCATAAGAGGAGAAAAAGTGGAGAAAAAGTGGAGAAAAAGTGGAGCATAAGAGGAGAAAAAGTGGAGAAAAAGTGGAGAAAAAGTGGAGCATAAGAGGAGAAAAAGTGGAGAAAAAAGTGGAGAAAAAGTGGAGAAAAAGTGGAGAAAAAGTGGAGCATAAGAGGAGAAAAAGTGGAGAAAAAGTGGAGCATAAGAGGAGAAAAAGTGGAGAAAAAAGTGGACAAAAGTGGAGAAAAAGTGGAGAAAAAGTGGAGATTAAGAGGAGAAAAAGTGGAGAAAAAGTGGAGAAAAAGTGGAGCATAAGAGGAGAAAAAAAGGAGAAAAAGTGGAGAAAAAGTGGAGCATAAGAGGAGAAAAAGTGGAGAAAAAAGTGGAGAAAAAGTGGAGAAAAAGTGGAGAAAAAGTGGAGCATAAGAGGAGAAAAAGTGGAGAAAAAGTGGAGAAAAAGTGGAGCATAAGAGGAGAAAAAGTGGAGAAAAAAGTGGACAAAAGTGGAGAAAAAGTGGAGAAAAAGTGGAGATTAAGAGGAGAAAAAGTGGAGAAAAAGTGGAGCATAAGACGAGAAAAAGTGGATAAAAAGTGGAGAAAAAGTGGAGAAAAAGTGGAGCATAAGAGGAGAAAAAGTGGAGAAAAAGTGGAGAAAAAGTGGAGAAAAAGTGGAGCATAAGAGGAGAAAAAGTGGAGAAAAAAGTGGAGAAAAAGTGGAGAAAAAGTGGAGCATAAGAGGAGAAAAAGTGGAGAAAAAGTGGAGAAAAAGTGGAGCATAAGAGGAGAAAAAGTGGAGAAAAAAGTGGACAAAAGTGGAGAAAAAGTGGAGAAAAAGTGGAGATTAAGAGGAGAAAAAGTGGAGAAAAAGTGGAGCATAAGACGAGAAAAAGTGGAGAAAAAAGTGGAGAAAAGTGGAGAAAAAGTGGAGAAAAAGTGGAGAAAAAGTGGAGATTAAGAGGAGAAAAAGTGGAGAAAAAGTGGAGCATAAGAGGAGAAAAAGTGGAGAATAAGTGGAGAAAAAGTGGAGAAAAAGTGGAGCATAAGAGGAGAAAAAGTGGAGAAAAAAGTGGAGAAAAGTGGAGAAAAAGTGGAGAAAAAGTGGAGAAAAAGTGGAGCATAAGAGGAGAAAAAGTGGAGAAAAAGTGGAGCATAAGAGGAGAAAAAGTGGAGAAAAAGTGGAGCATAAGAGGAGAAAAAGTGGAGATTAAGAGGAGAAAAAGTGGAGAAAAAGTGGAGAAAAAGTGGAGAAAAAGTGGAGCATAAGAGGAGAAAAAGTGGAGAAAAAAGTGGAGAAAAAGTAGAGAAAAAAGTGGAGAAAAAGTGGAGAAAAAGTGGAAAAAAAGTGGAGAAAAAGTGGAGAAAAAGTGGAGCATAAGAGGAGAAAAAGTGGAGATTAAGAGGAGAAAAAGTGGAGAAAAAGTGGAGAAAAAGTGGAGCATAAGAGGAGAAAAAGTGGAGAAAAAGTGGAGAAAAAAGTGGAGAAAAAGTGGAGAAAAAGTGGAGATTAAGAGGAGAAAAAGTGGAGAAAAAGTGGAGCATAAGAGGAGAAAAAGTGGAGAAAAAAGTGGAGAAAAAGTGGAGAAAAAAGTGGAGAAAAAGTGGAGAAAAAGTGGAGAAAAAGTGGAGATTAAGAGGAGAAAAAGTGGAGAAAAAGTGGAGCATAAGAGGAGAAAAAGTGGAGAAAAAGTGGAGCATAAGAGGAGAAAAAGTGGAGAAAAAGTGGAGAAAAATTGGAGCATAAGAGGAGAAAAAGTGGAGAAAAAGTGGAGAAAAAGTGGAGAAAAAGTGGAGCATAAGAGGAGAAAAAGTGGAGAAAAAAGTGGAGAAAAAGTGGAGAAAAAGTGGAGAAAAAGTGGAGCATAAGAGGAGAAAAAGTGGAGAAAAAAGTGGACAAAAGTGGAGAAAAAGTGGAGAAAAAGTGGAGATTAAGAGGAGAAAAAGTGGAGAAAAAGTGGAGCATAAGAGCAGAAAAAGTAGAGAAAAAGTGGAGAAAAAGTGGAGCATAAGAGGAGAAAAAGTGGAGATTAAGAGGAGAAAAAGTGGAGAAAAAGTGGAGAAAAAGTGGAGCATAAGAGGAGAAAAAGTGGAGAAAAAGTGGAGAAAAAAGTGGAGAAAAAGTGGAGAAAAAGTGGAGAAAAAGTGGAGATTAAGAGGAGAAAAAGTGGAGAAAAAGTGGAGCATAAGAGGAGAAAAAGTGGAGAAAAAAGTGGAGAAAAAGTGGAGAAAAAAGTGGAGAAAAAGTGGAGAAAAAGTGGAGAAAAAGTGGAGATTAAGAGGAGAAAAAGTGGAGAAAAAGTGGAGCATAAGAGGAGAAAAAGTGGAGAAAAAGTGGAGAAAAAGTCGAGAAAAAGTGGAGCATAAGAGGAGAAAAAGTGGAGAAAAAGTGGAGAAAAAGTGGAGCATAAGAGGAGAAAAAGTGGAGAAAAAGTGGGAGAAAAAGTGGAGCATAAGAGGAGAAAAAGTGGAGAAAAAAGTGGAGAAAAAGTGGAGAAAAAGTGGAGAAAAAGTGGAGCATAAGAGGAGAAAAAGTGGAGAAAAAGTGGAGCATAAGAGGAGAAAAAGTGGAGAAAAAAGTGGACAAAAGTGGAGAAAAAGTGGAGAAAAAGTGGAGATTAAGAGGAGAAAAAGTGGAGAAAAAGTGGAGAAAAAGTGGAGCATAAGAGGAGAAAAAGTGGAGAAAAAGTGGAGAAAAAGTGGAGAAAAAGTGGAGCATAAGAGGAGAAAAAGTGGAGAAAAAAGTGGAGAAAAAGTGGAGAAAAAGTGGAGAAAAAGTGGAGCATAAGAGGAGAAAAAGTGGAGAAAAAGTGGAGCATAAGAGGAGAAAAAGTGGAGAAAAAAGTGGACAAAAGTGGAGAAAAAGTGGAGAAAAAGTGGAGATTAAGAGGAGAAAAAGTGGAGCATAAGAGGAGAAAAAGTGGATAAAAAGTGGAGAAAAAGTGGAGCATAAGAGGAGAAAAAGTGGAGAATAAGTGGAGAAAAAGTGGAGAAAAAGTGGAGCATAAGAGGAGAAAAAGTGGAGAAAAAAGTGGAGAAAAAGTGGAGAAAAAGTGGAGAAAAAGTGGAGAAAAAGTGGAGCATAAGAGGAGAAAAAGTGGAGAAAAAGTGGAGAAAAAGTGGAGATTAAGAGGAGAAAAAGTGGAGAAAAAGTGGAGCATAAGAGGAGAAAAAGTGGAGAAAAAGTGGAGCATAAGAGGAGAAAAAGTGGAGAAAAAGTGGAGAAAAAGTGGAGCATAAGAGGAGAAAAAGTGGAGAAAAAGTGGAGAAAAAGTGGAGAAAAAGTGGAGCATAAGAGGAGAAAAAGTGGAGAAAAAGTGGAGCATAAGAGGAGAAAAAGTGGAGAAAAAGTGGAGCATAAGAGGAGAAAAAGTGGAGATTAAGAGGAGAAAAAGTGGAGAAAAAGTGGAGAAAAAGTGGAGAAAAAGTGGAGCATAAGAGGAGAAAAAGTGGAGAAAAAAGTGGAGAAAAAGTAGAGAAAAAAGTGGAGAAAACGTGGAGAAAAAGTGGAAAAAAAGTGGAGAAAAAGTGGAGAAAAAGTGGAGAAAAAGTGGAGCATAAGAGGAGAAAAAGTGGAGATTAAGAGGAGAAAAAGTGGAGAAAAAGTGGATAAAAAGTGGAGCATAAGAGGAGAAAAAGTGGAGAAAAAGTGAAGAAAAAAGTGGAGAAAAAGTGGAGAAAAAGTGGAGATTAAGAGGAGAAAAAGTGGAGAAAAAGTGGAGCATAAGAGGAGAAAAAGTGGAGAAAAAAGTGGAGAAAAAGTGGAGAAAAAAGTGGAGAAAAAGTGGAGAAAAAGTGGAGAAAAAGTGGAGATTAAGAGGAGAAAAAGTGGAGAAAAAGTGGAGCATAAGAGGAGAAAAAGTGGAGAAAAAGTGGAGCATAAGAGGAGAAAAAGTGGAGAAAAAGTGGAGAAAAAGTGGAGCATAAGAGGAGAAAAAGTGGAGAAAAAGTGGAGCATAAGAGGAGAAAAAGTGGAGAAAAAGTGGAGAAAAAGTGGAGCATAAGAGGAGAAAAAGTGGAGAAAAAAGTGGAGAAAAAGTGGAGAAAAAGTGGAGAAAAAGTGGAGCATAAGAGGAGAAAAAGTGGAGAAAAAGTGGAGCATAAGAGGAGAAAAAGTGGAGAAAAAAGTGGACAAAAGTGGAGAAAAAGTGGAGAAAAAGTGGAGATTAAGAGGAGAAAAAGTGGAGAAAAAGTGGAGCATAAGAGGAGAAAAAGTGGAGATTAAGAGGAGAAAAAGTGGAGAAAAAGTGGAGAAAAAGTGGAGAAAAAGTGGAGCATAAGAGGAGAAAAAGTGGAGAAAAAAGTGGAGAAAAAAGTGGAGAAAAAGTGGAGAAAAAGTGGAGCATAAGAGGAGAAAAAGTGGAGAAAAAGTGGAGAAAAAGTGGAGAAAAAGTGGAGCATAAGAGGAGAAAAAGTGGAGAAAAAAGTAGACAAAAGTGGAGAAAAAGTGGAGCATAAGAGGAGAAAAAGTGGAGAAAAAAGTGGAGTAAAAGTGGAGAAAAAAGTGGAGAAAAAGTGGAGAAAAAGTGGAGAAAAGGTGGAGAAAAAGTGGAGAAAAAGTGGAGAAAAAGTGGAGAAAAAAATGGAGAAAAAGTGGAGCACCCTTTGGAACCTTTCATGTGGCACTAAGGGGTGCTTAGCTTTGTATTTAGCCAAAAAAATGAAAAAAAAATGACGTAGGGTTCCCCCTAGTTTTGTAGCCAGCTAGGGTAAAGCAGACGGCTGCAGCCTGCAGACCACAGCTGGCAACCTCGCCTTGGCTGGTAATCCAAAACTGAGGGCACCCCACGCTGTTATTTTAAATTAAATAAATAATTTAAAAAAAAAAAACACGTAGGGGTCCCCCAAAATTGGATCACCAGCCAAGGTAAAGCAGACAGCTGGGGCCTGATATTCTCAGACTAGGGAGGTCCATGGTTATTGGACTCTCCCAAGCCTAAAAATAGCAAGCTGCAGCCGCCCCAGAAGTGGCGCATCCATTAGATGCGCCAATCCTGGTGCTTCGCCCCAGCTCATCCCGCGCCCTGGTGCGGTGGCAAACGGGGTAATATATGGGGTTAATACCAGATGTGTAATGTCACCTGGCATCAAGCCCTGGGGTTGGTGAGGTCAGGCGTCTATCAGATACCCGACATCACCAACCCAGTCAGTAATAAAAAAAAATAGACGACAAACACATTTTTATTTGAAAAAACACTCCCCAAAACATTCCCTCTTTAACCAATTTATTAGAAAGAAAAACAAATCCAGGTCTGGTGTAATCCAAGGGGTTGCCATGACGATCCACACTGTCCCAGTCAATGAAGAGCAGGATGTTCCCCATTGGCTGGGAGAGCAATGCAGTGACCTGAGCTAACATCAATGGGTCAGCCCAGGTCACTGCAGGGGATGACAAGTGCTGCTGTCAGCGAGGTACATTACCTGCGCTGATCTCCAGCACACTGACAGCCCCTGTCACTGAGGTCAATGACCGGCGCCTTCACATCAAGTATCGCGAGAGGTCCGTGACGTCACCGCCAGTGTCAGTCTCGGGTCGGAAGCGATAGGTGATGTGACAAGCGGCGGCCATGGAGGACAGTGACAGCGCTGAGGTCGGGATGGCGGGACTTCATCACCGCAGGTAAGCCGAGCGGGACCGTGTGTGTGTGTGTGTGTGTGTGTATATGTATGTGTACATGCCGCGGGCAGGAGGGGGCGGAGCGAGCTGAGCGAGGAAGTGTGGGCTTCCTGCACGTAACTAAGATAAACATCGGGTTACTAACCAAAGCGCTTTGCTTGGATACCCGATGTTTATCTTGGTTACCAGCTTGTGGCAGGCTGCCAGCGATGGCTCCTGCACACTGTAGCTGGGAGGGGGGGGGGGGGGGCGTGAGTGAGAGTGTGTGTGTGTGTGTGTGTATATGTATGTATACATGCCGCGGGCAGGAGGGGGCGGAGCGAGCTGAGCGGGGAAGTGTGGGCTTCCTGCACGTAACTAAGATAAACATCGGGTTACTAACCAAAGCGCTTTGCTTGGATACCCGATGTTTATCTTGGTTACCAGCTTGTGGCAGGCTGCCAGCGATGGCTCCTGCACACTGTAGCTGTAAAAGAACCGTTCTCGAACGTATCTAGAACTATCGAGCTTTTGCAAAAAGCCCGAGTTCTAGTTCGATCTCGAACAGCCCCAAAAATCACTCGAGTTTAGAACTGGAGAACCTCGAACCGTGAACCGCGCTCAACTCTAGAGTTAAATGGAAATCTGTTATTGTAGTGCCTGTACATTGTGCCCAGCTGGAATTTCTGGAGACCTGCACCCTGTAAATTAAGCAGGCTCCAGTCACTCCAGTAATGCCGAACTTGTGGACGCTAACCGTGGCTTATTCCCACTATGGGGCTCAGAAGAGAGGAGACATTTGGATTTGGGAGCACAAATTTCACTATACTTCTTTTTGGAGAGAGCCATTGCGCTATTCCAGAGCCTTTGTGCTACTGTGGCGCCCTGGACTATCCAGGTCGTCACAGGGACTACAACACAACACCCCCACCCCGAGATAGGCACATTAGCCAGACACCAAATCCTTGTTGCCTCCCTCCAGGGGCTGATGTCCACACCAGGTGGGGTGGAGCCAGGCGGTTGGCCCCACCCACTGAGGAGTACACAGTCCTGGAGGCGGAAAAAGGAAAGTCAGTGAGAGTTAGGAAAGTGGCAAGAGAGGAGCGAACTGACCGTGTCCGGGTATGTGGCCTGGGCACCGAGAGCAAGGTTGGCAGACGGTGGTGGCCGTCTGCAGGAGAGGCAGATCAACGCGGAACCGTAGGACCGGGCATGGGCGGTGGCCCGCCGGTACCGAACCGGGGAGCGAAGTGAAGCCAGCACAAACCGGCAGGGCCTGTGGACTCCGACCAGGCTTGGAGTCGCCGTTAAACAGGTCAAAGCAGTTAGTGACTGGAACCCCAAGGGTTTCCTAGCAGCCAAGACCCGATTGAAGGCAACTGTCCAAACAGCAAAAGGGAAATACAGCTACCGCCACAGCTAGAGTTCCCAGGGCCAGAGCCTGCGGGCAAAAGGACTCCTCCGGCACATATCCACGCTGGGGAGCGGGTTACCGGTGGGAAGCCATCGGGACCGAACACACACAAAAGGTGCAGGGAAAGGCAGCCACCACCAACCGTCCGGGAGAAGCCATAGCAGCCTGCTGTGGGACCAGTCCATCCAGCCGTTTGTTTTACCAGAGACTTTGTATCCATTTGTATCCATTTGTGGGTGAGTGAGTACTACCGTGCCGACCAGCACCGCGCTGCGCAGTCCAAGCGGCCCTGCACCTTGCCGACCCTGCCTCCCCATCACCTCACCAGGCCCCGGGACCACCGACCCCCTACCCAAGGAGGGGAGAGAAACATCCCAGCTGCTCCCTGCCATCGCTTTCGGGATCCCCGTCAATAGCAGCGGTGGTGCCCAACCTCACCACAACCCGTGGGTGGCGTCACGGACCAAATCCCCAAACCAAACTACCCCTTTCACTCACGGGCGAGGAGCGCCGCTTGAGTCCCCTGATCTGGCCCACCGCTCGAGCCACCGAGCAGCAGCAGCGCCGGACCCAAGCGTGGTGAGCGCAGCGCCCTCCCCGCCCGCGACACTACCAGTAATGCCAAAACCCCCTAAATGACTGTTAACAGATGACAAACCAGAGTTGAGACTTCTTTTTTTGTGGGATGAGTAGCAGCTTTTATTACAATTTGGGTCTCACAACATTTTGAATCAGTTTACATGTATCCGGTGCTGTACGCTGAACACATATCAGGGTTTCCAACTAAATCTACAAAATACGTGATTCACATGAAACCCCCAAGGGATCCATTCACTAATGTGTCAGCAGAGAAACTCTAACCTCTCTGTGGCTTCTGTTCAATGGTGTTTGCTTTTTAAGATGTGCACAAAAGAGGTGGTCTACTGCACTTTAATGCTCATTGAAAATACGAACAGGTTGCATCACTGGCCAAAAAGAGCCCCAAATGTCTCCATTTGCCACATTTTAAGGAATCTTCCATTGGGGGTTTCATTTATCTCTCGTATTTCAGAGATTTACATGGAAACCCAGATACAAATGCTCAGCCTAGAGCACAGGATTAAAGTGAGCCGAGCCTTACTGCGATCTTTGGGAGTCAGAAAAACAACGTGCTTTGTCATTTACAACTTCAATTCTCCCACTTTCTTGGATTCTCCTTGAAAACATCAGAAGAGTAACCAGGAGGAAGAATTATTCAGGGGCTATACCTTATCTGATTACTTCCGCCTTCAGCATGTGAGTTACCATGCACATGTTACCTGCTTGCTCCATACGCCCATGAATTATAGGCATTCAGCCAAGGTAATTGGAAAAAACCCTAATCTGTACATTTGTGTATATATGTGTGAACTCTCAATGTGACTCCTCACTTGACACCCGGTACTTGATAAAGCCACATTGCCTTGTGGTGATACTCGTGGGGCAGCTCCCTCTTCCCCTTTAGTTTGGCTATCTTGAATACTTACGGTAACTATTGTTTGTTTACTGATCTTTCATTCATGGTCAGATTATAGTAATATTCTGCTTGTTCTATTGATACGGCTTGGCTCGCTTTATGGCAACATCAGTGGATATTAAATACATATTATTTGCCTCTTTGATTTTTAGGGCATTTATATACTGTACATACTTAGTACTTGTGCTCTTGGATTGTGTATGTACTTTATCATGCGTACTTCACAGAGTTCTTCTCGTTTAATGTTTTAAAGTGTTGTTTATTGTTGTTTGAGTCTCTACTGGCACTTGTAATAAAGTTTGTATTAGTGGTGATTGAAGGTAAAAAATGCAAGTTTCAATGCAATAAAACAGACTTTGAGAATGGCAAAGCTTATAAATGGGCACATCCTGGAAATAAGAGAACTTATATTCATAAAAATCTGCCTACATCTTGCATACCCACAAAGCTTTTTGCGTATTTTTTTTATCTTCACATCTCAGGGATCCCGAAGGCACACCAGGACGGGCAAATGTAGGCCCTCAAAATATCAGAAAAAGGGGCAGGAGGTACAAGGACTGGTCCCCCACTGCCAAGCAGGAAACACATGGGCAATCGATTACAATATGAAGGTAATTTACAGATTATTAATTTATCAATGTATGAACTTTCGGATGTGGAAAATAAACTTTTGACTAGGGGTGTTTCATTTTTGCCTATGAACACATTGGACAAATTTATTCTCACAAAAGATCTCTACATTTGTGTAGGCAACTAATGTTTAAATTTGATAAAAGAACCACCTTCCGGGATCTCATGAAAGTTTTGGGAGAACAACAATGTGACCCAGGTATGAGACCTTCAGTACCTTTAAAGGGAGATTCCTCTACCAAGACACTCCCTTTTTTGCACTTCATACAGCTATCCAGATTTTCTTTGAAAAAACACATCAGGATATGAGGGATCTTAAGCTTGATATGAATACTCATAATAACTTAAATAATGTGGAAATTACCAGATTGAAGAATAACACCTCATTTTTTATTAAGGAAGCAGACAAGGGGGTAATATCATTATTTGGCCTACCGATTTATAACTTAAGGAGGAAAGAAGGCAATTAATCAATACCCTTTGTTATCAGGTATTACCCTCTGATCCTACCATCATCTTCAAAACCAGTTTGGACAAACTTATATGTACAACATTTGACTACAGCATTATAACCAAGAAGCTGAAATAATTCCTCATTACAAAATCTTCAAGAACTCCCATTTTATATGTTACCGAAAGTGCATAAGAATATTCAGGAACTTCCAGGTAGGCCAATTGTCTATGTGACTAGTAGTAATTTCGAACATTCGTATATATATTTTGAATATTTTCTTCAATTCTTGGCCCAATTGATAACTGCTTATGTAAGGGACACCACACATTTGATTTAATTACTTGACTAGTTGACTATTCCATCTCATACTTTACTTGTCACACTGGATGTGGAGTCCCTCTATACTATCATTCAACATGATTTGGGTTCAAGGCAGTATCATATTACCTTGATCAAAAAACTTCCAAAGATAAAGGATATGACTCATTCCTTCTTGATCTTTTAGGGATGGTCCTGGAGAAGAGTTACTATGTCTTTGACAGAACTCGCTGCAGACAGGTGTCTGGTATCGCCATGAGGGCCAGATGTGAGAATTATTATGCAAAACTATTCTTGGGGTGCTGGGAGGACATACAGGTCCGTATTTTGGAATCCTTCCAAAAGGTGATGCGATGATTCATATTTATAGATGACATTCTGTTTTTTCTGGACAGGAACCACAGAGGATTGTTACCAATTTATCAAGGTCTTCAATAACAACCCATGGAATAATACTCTTACCTCAAACAAGTCATACTCCTCCCTTGAATGTTTGATCTAAGAATTTCCATTGAGGATTCATGTCATCACAACCCTTCATTGTAAGCTTACTGCCACAAATAATATTTTGCATTAGAACAGTTATCACCTACTTTAGCAAAATTGGTGGATTTTACTCAGATAACCCAGATTACTTAAACATGTCAGTTCCCATGTCAGGGTTATTGCTAGAAAGGCAAAGAATTTCAAGCGCATATTAACAGAAAGTCATTTCAAATATCCCACTACAAGTTTGAATAAAGGAACAAGATCGGTGGGTCCATATCCATGTCGCTATTGATCTTGCCCTATTGATATGGTTTGGCTCCCTTCATGGCAATACCAGTGGACATTATGGAGGTATTCTTTGCCTCTTTGATTTTTAGGGCAAGATTCATTTATATACTGTACATCCTTAGCACTTGTGCTCTTGGATTGTGTATGCACCTTATCATGTGTACTTCACAGGGGGCTTCTCTTTTAATGTTTAAGTGTTGTTATTGTTGTTTGAGTCTCTACTGGCACTTGTGATAAAGTTTATATTAGTGATGATCCTGCTTGTTGGCACATTCTTTCTCTTCACTAAAATAAACATTTTCTTGTTACGCCGTTCACTGTGCAGTATAAGTGATTAGGCGATTTTATTCTTTGAGTCAGTTCCATTACAGCGATACCAGATTTATTTTTTTATGTTTGGCAGCTATCACACGCTAAAAAATGCTTTTTTACCACACAAAAAAAGTTTTTTGCATCATGTTATTTAGAGAGCTATAATATTTCTATATTTCAGCTGTCAGAGTCCTGTGGGGGCTTGTTTTTTTGCGGGATCAGTTAATGTTATTATTGGTACCATTTTCGGGCACATAATATTTTTTGATTGCTTTTCATTCCGATTTTTAGAATGCAGAATAAACAAAGAACAACAATTCAGAAAATTTTTTTGCTATTTTTTTTAATGCCGTTTATCGTGTAGTAAAAGTGTTAGGACAGCTTTATTCTTCAGGTCAGTAAGATTACCACGATATCACAGTTATATATTTTTTCTGTTTTGACAATTTTACGCAATAAACCAGATAATATTAATAGAGAAAAAGTATTGTTTTTCCATCACTGTATTTTGAGAGCTGTATGTTTTTTATTTTTCCACTGACTGAGCTGTATGACAGCTTGTTTTCTTTGTGGGACAAGATGACTGTTTCAGCGATACCATTTTTATTTACATTCATATTTTTTATTGCATATTATTCCACTTTTATTTCGGAGGTATGATAAAAAAGCATAGTTTTTTGCCACAATTGTGTTTATGATGTTCACTGTAGAGGGTAAATAGTGTGACAGTTTTATAGATCATGTAGGTCTGGAAGCGGTGATACCAAATATGTGTAAGTTGTACTATTTTGATCACTGGTATCATGTATTGTAGTAGACATGTATTGGAATACTTGCGACCTACACTAGCAGAATGCATGTTACTTCCTGCCTATGGCTGGCTCTAACAGGCCACCACCATACGTGACACCTCAGGAGGTCACTGTTTGCCTCACAGTGCCATGACAACCATCAGTTCCCCGTGATTTTATCATGGGGTGCCGATGGAGGTGAGACAGTGAGCCCCATCCTTCCCACATCCTGACAAATGCCGTGATCACTGTTGATTGTGGCATCTGGAGGGTTCAGGGGTGGTGTTGGCACTGTTCCTGGTTGTTACTGCAAGAGCTCAACTGTAAGCTGTGTCGAATTCCAGTGATGATTATGTGGGAGGTGTTGATATTTCAGCACCTCCTGCATGATCATGCTGTGATGGGTCAGTCAGATTGACCAATCAATCACAGCGGCCTGAGTGCAGGGACCGTTGAAATGGGTTCCCGCCACTCTTCTCCTGATGGTCAGTTGTCAGTGTCAGTTGTCGGTATCGAACTCTCACTGTATGTTTTCACACAGTGACAGTTGAAATCCATAACATGCAATTCAGGGAACATGTACTGACAATATCAGACATTATAGAGTAGAACAATTCAACAGATACCAATAGGAGTGAGGGCCCTGTTAGCTGTTTACAGTCTATAGGCTTCCATTGCAATAGCGACAAGATGAATAATTATCATGGGACCCAGAAGAAGACAACAGCTGAGCTGGAAAGTGTAAAAGATGGCAATCAGTAAGTATATAAATACACCTAATAAATGTGACGCTAGTCTCCACACAGTGAAGTGAAGAGGCAGGATGGTGGAACGTTCCGGGGTCAGGTAACAGGAGAGCACGTCAAGATTAACGGAATAGACAGAGACGTAGTCAGGTCACTGCCCTTTGTCAGCATAACTGGAGATCAGTGGATCACAAATCAAAGGACTAGGCAAGAAATAAGGTCAGATGACAGTTACAAGTCTGGCAACAAAGTTCAGAACACCAAGCACAGATACAGGGCTGAAAACACCAGAGAACTGAATGCTATGTCTTTGGTACATAGTCACACCTTCTTCATAGTCCTGTATGCTTCACAACACAGGAAGAAGGGAGGACGACGTTATAAATCCATCACACAGGCCGCAATATATAACTTTCACACAAGAAAAGACTCAGACCAAGTAAAGAAAGTTAAACTAAGTGATATTTATTATAGTTTAGTATGTGTTATATGTATATGATTGCAACCTCTCATCACTCACGAAGAGCGTACAGCGACACTCAGGTCAGGAAAAACCCCCAGTGGAGGAAACCTGCAGGGAATCCATGGACGCTGTACTGCCCTTCCTCCGGGCATACTAAGGGAGATTAACACTATAAATCATTCAGTGTGTGTATGTATGTATGTGCAGTATGTTAGTATGTGTGTATGTATTATGTGTGTTTTTTATGTGCATGCGTGCATGTATTATACATTACCCACTCCTTTTGTTGGTCATCCACCACGGTTTTCACCTCTCGGGTAGCAGTATCTCCTAGTGAGAAATAAATGTACAAAAGATGTAAGAACCATAACTGTATTTTGTATTTACCTGACATACAGAATACTATTTCACAGTTTAGTTATATCAATGATTTCCTATTTCTCTATGGCATTAATGATTACTTACCATTGATGATATTAGTCAAGGAGCTCAACTGATGTCCCAGGGTCCACTGTTGTGTCTATCCGGCTAATGATGTTTCCATTCACTTCCCATTTGCATGGATGCAAAATGATGTTTCTGCAACGGGCACAGGACGGCGGCCTCCTCCATGGGCCATGGACTTCGAGCTCCCATGCATTCCTCTTCTCGTACCCAATAGCCCAGCTGTGATGGATCCGCCGGTTTCTCATCCACACCCAATGGGAAGGGTCTTGTGCCATGATCTGGAATGATATCATATATAATTAAACTTGTCTTCAATTGATATATATATATATATATATATATATATATATATATATAGTTAGGTCCAGAAATATTTGGACAGTGACACAAGTTTTGTTATTTTAGCTGTTTACAAAAACATGTTCAGAAATACAATTATATATATAATATGGGCTGAAAGTGCACACTCCCAGCTGCAATATGAGAGTTTTCACATCCAAATCGGAGAAAGGGTTTAGGAATCATAGCTCTGTAATGCATAGCCTCCTCTTTTTCAAGGGACCAAAAGTAATTGGACAAGGGACTCTAAGGGCTGCAATTAACTCTGAAGGCGTCGCCCTCGTTAACCTGTAATCAATGAAGTAGTTAAAAGGTCTGGGGTTGATTACAGGTGTGTGGTTTTGCATTTGGAAGCTGTTTCTGTGACCAGACAACATGCGGTCTAAGGAACTCTCAATTGAGGTGAAGCAGAATATCCTGAGGCTGAAAAAAAAGAAAAAATCCATCAGAGAGATAGCAGACATGCTTGGAGTAGCAAAATCAACAGTCGGGTACATTCTGAGAAAAAAGGAATTGACTGGTGAGCTTGGGAACTCAAAAAGGCCTGGACATCCACGGATGACAACAGTGGTGGATGATCGCCGCATACTTTCTTTGGTGAAGAAGAACCCGTTCACAACATCAACTGAAGTCCAGAACACTCTCAGTGAAGTAGGTGTATCTGTCTCTAAGTCAACAGTAAAGAGAAGACTCCATGAAAGTAAATACAAAGAGTTCACATCTAGATGCAAACCATTCATAAATTCCAAAAATAGACAGGCCAGTGTTAAATTTGCTGAAAAACACCTGATGAAGCCAGCTCAGTTCTGGAAAAGTATTCTATGGACAGATGAGACAAAGATCAACCTGTACCAGAATGATGGGAAGTAAAAAGTTTGGAGAAGAAAGGGAACGGCACATGATCCAAGGCACACCACATCCTCTGTAAAACATGGTGGAGGCAACGTGATGGCATGGGCATGCATGGCCTTCAATAGCACTGGGTCACTTGTGTTTATTGATGACATAACAGCAGACAAGAGTAGCCGGATGAATTCTGAAGTGTACCGGGATATACTTTCAGCCCAGATTCAGCCAAATGCCACAAAGTTGATAGGACGGCGCTTCATAGTACAGATGGACAATGACCCCAAGCATACAGCCAAAGCTACCCAGGAGTTCATGAGTGCAAAAAAGTGGAACATTCTGCAATGGCCAAGTCAATCACCAGATCTTAACCCAATTGAGCATGCATTTCACTTGCTCAAATCCAGACTTAAGACGGAAAGACCCACAAACAAGCAAGACCTGAAGGCTGCAGCTGTAAAGGCCTGGCAAAGCATTAAGAAGGAGGAAACCCAGCGTTTGGTGATGTCCATGGGTTCCAGACTTAAGGCAGTGATTGCCTACAAAGGATTCGCAACAAAATATTGAAAATAAAAATATTTTGTTTGGATTTGGTTTATTTGTCCAATTACTTTTGACCTCCTAAAATGTGGAGTGTTTGTAAAGAAATGTGTACAATTCCTACAATTTCTATCAGATATTTTTGTTCAAACCTTCAAATTAAATGTTACAATCTGCACTTGAATTCTGTTGTAGAGATTTCATTTCAAATCCAATGTGGTGACATGCAGAGCCCAACTCGCGAAAATTGTGTCACTGTCCAAATATTTCTGGACCTAACTGTATATATATATATAGTGCATTTTCAGATTATAAGACACACTTTTACTCCCCAAAATTTTTGGGGAAAGTGAGAAATGCATCTTATAATGCAAATGTAGCTTACCGGGAGGTGGAGAATGGGTCCTGTGCTGGCTGCAGGGGGCTGTGCTGGTTGCGTTGAAGGCAGTGCTGGCTGTGCTGGCTGCGGTGGGCGCTGCGCTTGGCTGCAGTAGGGGCTGGGCTGGCTGCGCTGAGGGCTATGTGGAGCAGGGCAGTGGGGTGGGATGCTCTGTCAGTGGTGCGGGCTTCAAATAATGGAACCCAGAGTTTACGTATGCGCAGATGGAGCTCTCGGCTCAGATCTGACCTGCGCACGTGTCGTCTTCGGCTCATTGATCTCCGAACAGTGGACTTAAGGAAAATGGCGCCTGGAAGTGGCGCATGCACGGATGAGATTTAAGCTTGTCATTAAGCTGAGAGCTCAATCTGCGCTCACGACAACTCTGGGCGACATTTCTTTGAAGCTCGCACCTCCGACAGAGCATCTGTGACACCCGACGCACCGCACTGCTCTAACAAACCAGCACATCCTCCACAGCAACCAGCACAGCCCCCACTGCAGCCAGCACAGTCCCCACAGAAGCCAGCACAGTCCCCACTGCAGCCAGCACAGCCCCTACTGCAGCACATCCCCTACTCCAGCACCGCCCCTACCTCCTGTGACACCGCTCGCTCCACCACTGCTGCCGCCCCCTCTGGTAAGACACCACTAGAGTATAAGACGGACCCCATTTTTTTACTACCTTTTTTATCTCAAAATTTGGGGTGTGCTGGTGTGTCTTATAAAACAAAAAATATGGTTTACTAACCAGATCACATGTGGCCCGGTCCACCCATGCTCTGAAGTCCATCCGGAGGAGCAGCTGGTTGCGTTGGTAATGCAGCTCTTCTTTCCGCTGTTCCCAGGTTCTTCCTAATGCCCACGCATAGATTTCTTCACGGAAGTCAACGTCCTCTTCGAACTGGTTGGCTAAAAAGCTGAAAAAAAGACAAACGTTATGACACAAACACATTAATATATACTGTAAGTGCAAAAGGAAGGGGTGAATATAAATGATACCAATGTGGTAAAAATTATGGACCGGAAGTAAGTCATAAGGCCGCGTAGTGCTGCTATGATCACACGTTTTTGCGGTGTTATTTTTTTCAGTGTTTTTTTGTGCAAACTAAAAGCTGTTTTATTAGCAAAAGCTTTAAGATTTCAGAAATCTCATGCACGTGTTGTCTTTTCTTACTGAATTTGAGAACTGCGGCATTTTGAAATTTGCAGCATCCTAGTTGTTTCAGCACTTTTACAGCATTTTATTTTACCCATAGAAAGCAAAGACAAAGTGAAAAACTAAAGTAGCATTTTCCGCAGCTTTTTCGCTGTGTTTTTGAAGGCGTTCCTGGTGAAGAAAACTTTATTAAACATGTACTTTAGATACAGTTCACATATAACCTGCACCCGAAATTTACTGAAAAATGGGCGTTTTGAACGCAGCATTTTTACTTCTAATAGAACAGGTTTTCACTGCAGAAAAAAGAATCATTCGTGTGAACACAGCCCAAGATATATAGGGTTGCTATTTTCTCTAATGACCACAATTGCGTTTCCGTCTATAATTGATAAATCTAATATAAAATACCGGATCCACAATTATTGAGAGTTTTACTTGAATCATGTTTTCATGAAAACACTTACAGGGATGGAAAGAAGTTCTCTCTATATTCCTCGGTGCTCAGTCCGGCTCTCTTGAAGTACACGAGGACCATGGCCAGGAGATACTAGAGGAAGAAGACAAGAAGTTACATTTTGGAAATGTTTTTTCGCTGTAGATATCTGTATGCCGCTGTATTTTATGATGAATAATGCCATTCTGTAATCTGAACAGAAAGGTCACAGATTATTGTGCACCTGTAATACCTCTCTACAAGTATGTGGATGTAAAGTGTAAATTCTGGTAAAAGGAACCCGTCATCAGGATACTAGACCTTAGAAAAGGCCTTTCACTGCTGATTGCATCAATACTTTGCTTGTAGTGTTTCCTCACTCTTCTCTCAGTGACCATCCTTCCCTAGCTGACATTCTGCACCAGGTGCCATCATTGCCCACAGTTGTCTCCTCAGAGGCGGTGGCGCATGTGCAGTAAACTGCTGATGACATTAGCTAATCTGCACATGCGCCTCCCCATCGGATGAGATGACTGCAGGCAATGATGGCACCTAAGAGGTATAACATCTTGATGACAGGTTTCATTTAAAGACATTGTCTTGCTAATTGTTCTTGTATTTTGTCTTTATACAGGTACCTTGTCAGAAATCCTTAAACAGATGTCTTTTGCCAAAAAAAGCTGGATATCTTCATCTCCTGGGAGAAAAGTTAAAATAAAATTATTTAGATTTAAAATATTTAATAAATTACACATTATTAAATCTTATTTCTGTACTGTTAACCCCTTCCTGATATATAATGCAATAGTATGTCAGGTCCCAGTTTGTGATACATTGTTGTGGATAAACCCGGCTCTTCTGCGTGGTAGGTGCTCAAGTAGGATCCAGTCCCGTAAGTAGCAAAGAACAAATACTTGGCACTCAAATCGTTGGATAAACTGGTATTTTATTGAGTGATCTTGGCCAGATACAGCACAGACGTTTCGGTATAACACAGACCTTCATCAGTGTAAAGTGGAGACGATCTGCTCCGCTGGTGAGTGATAGTAGCGCTGGTGTAGATCACGGTGTCCTCCGCTGTGTGGCAGAACCGTCTGTGCTGTATCTGGTGAAGATTACTCAATACAATACAAGTTTCTTCAACTATTTGAGAGCCAAGTATTTGCTCTTTTCCAGTTTGTGATACAAACGTAAACAGAAAAAAAATGTTATTTGTATCACTGTGTCCGATCTATGAAAGTATAACATTAATTAAACTTATCAGCAAATGTCCAAAGGAGAAAATATCCAAATGCCAGAATTGTGTATTTCAGTCACTGTAACACCACAAAAAGGGATCAAAATGTTGCATCTATCCCAAATCTTATCTATAAATTGTCATCTTGCCAAATGGTGACATAGGCAGTTTTTTTTATGAATTTCCAATGTTTTTTATTAGATAAAAGAAACCTGTCATGTGACTCATGGTGTCCAATCCATGAGCAGAATGAATCAGAGCCCGGCTACATGATTGCAGCTAAGTATGTTATTCTCTAAAATGACGTTTCAGAAGGGATAAAGTTAGAGGATTCGGCTGCGGGCTATAACTGGACTAGTCTCGTCTCCAGCTAAGGTCTCTGGCCGGATGAGGAAACTTTACTGTCTCTGAAATGTTGGTGCGTTTCAGACAACAGCATAACTGGAGCAAACGTATAGTCGGCCCTGATTCCTGCTGCCTGTAGTTTGATATCGCGGTAATTTTACTGACCTGGCAAATTATACTTTTACAATGCAAAGAATAAAAAAGAATAAAACACCCAAAAAAAAAGACCAAAAAGCAAAAAAACAATATCAGAATTACGTGTTAATGTGTAATTTCACCTCACTTGGAATTTTGATCCTGTTTTCCAGTACATTTAATGATAAAGTGAATGGTGATGTTCAAAACTACAATCCATCCCTCAACAAAAACAAGTGCTCATATGACTATGGGGATGGAAAAATCACAAAGTTATGGCTGATGGAAGAAGGAAACATGAAAAGCCCAAAAACATAAAATCACCATGTTATGAAGAGGTTAATGTTGATGGACTATCCATAGCAGCGTCCCCTTCACTGGTTACCCAGACAGAACACTACATATACAGGTGTGACCATATCCGTCCTGTACTGCTGTTCACTCCTATTCACTTCAATGGGACTCAGATGTACTGACATGTAATATCAGCCACGGCACAACCGTATGGTGTAAAGCCAAGGTAATCAGCGAAGAGGATATTCCTCTCACTAGAGTACTGAATTATCAGCACCAAGCTGATAGATGGGGCTGCAGAAGTCAGATCCCCACTAAACACGATAACCCAACAGTCAGGAAATGTTACCGAGCAGATTAAAGAAAGCAGCCCGTTCTTCTGGACGCAGGTTAAGCTTCTTCATCTTCTTTTGGCAATTTTCTATCATGGTGGTCTGTGAACTGTAATATTACAGTAGATATTTCAATCAGATATTCCATTGTTATAATATACAAATACAGATCATTATTGATTAATAAATTTACAACTAACCCCTTTATGACATCTGCCATATACACATGAGGGGCATGTTGGGTCCATAAGGGGAGTTAAAAAATATATAAAATTATTAAATAAAGAGAACATTCGAATCACTCACATTTATGCTACTAAATAAAATGATGTACTGTACATATATATATATATATATATATATTTATATATAGATAGCAAGTGAAATAAGTATTGAATGCACCTCCAATTTTCAGTGTTTATGTGAAAGAATTGGTCAAAATAACACCTGTGCAATGCATGTTCCTAGTTTCTTCTGCAGCAGGCATTTTGAAGCTGCTATAATCAACAAAGGCTTTAGTATTAAGTATTAAATTTCCACAAGCGTGTTCAGTACTTCTTCCCTGTGTGACTTCCCATTATTACACATTACTAAGTTTATGGAAATCCATGGTCTCTTTGCCTGTGTGGATTGGATGGGTTGTTACCTACATCTGGTGAGAAATACATGTCAATAGCAGCTATAGAAATATATTTAGTTTGAAAATTGGTGACATGTTCAATACCTATTTCACCTGCTGTATATGTCGCGGGCGGAGGAGGGGACGCCGCGCTCTCCCTACTGCTCGGGTCCAGCTGCCGCTGCTGCTGCGGCCTCTGCTGCTCGGTGGCTCAAGCGATGGGCCGGATCCCGGGGACTCGAGCGGCGCTCCTCGCCCGTGAGTGAAAGGGGATTGGGATTTGGGATAGTTTATTGTCCGTGACGCCACCCACGGTTGTGGTGATTGAATGTACACCACCGCTGCTCTGTTTGGGGGAGCCCGGGAGTGATGGTACGGAGCAGCCAGTTGTTGATTTGCCCCTCCGTGGGTAGGGGTCTTGGTGCTCCCGGGGCCCGGTGATGGGATTGGAATGGTGGACAGGCGGGGATGGGGCCTGTGGAGGTGCAGGGGCAGCGCTGTGCCGCACGGCACGGAGGTACTCTTTCAGCCAGTAAACACGACACAGTTCTCGGTAAACAAACGGCTGGTTGGACGGGTCCCTCGGATGGTTCACGGTGCTGATGTTCCCTGCAGTTAGCGGTGACGGTCTCTTCCCTGCACCTATGAAAGTCTCTTTGGTAGCGATGGGTCCCCACCGGTAACCCGCTCCCCAGCTTGGATATGAGCCGGAGGAGCTCCACTCTTGCCCGCAGGCGCTGGCCCTTGGAAACTGGTGCCTTGGCGGTGGCGGTGTCTCCCCTTAACGGTTGGACTGTTGCCTTCAACGGGACTTGGTTGTTGGGAGACAGTCGTCCCCTTTACTGACGGATTTGGCAAATTCGGCGACTCCAAGCCTTGCCGGGATCCGAAAGGCCCCTGCCCTGGTGCTGACTAATCTTCGTATACCGCTCCGGTACCGCCGGGTCACCACCCGTCCACGGTCCTTTCGGCAACCTCCAATCAGTCTCGCCTGCAGACGGTCACCGCCGTCTGCCAACCTTGCTGTCTCAGTCCGGTGCACACACCCGGACCAACTTCAGGCTTGCTTAACTGTTTCTTTTTACTTCTTTACTCTTCTTACAAACTCCTCTCCTTTGCTCCACTACCACTTCACTTCCTTCTACCTCTTCTTTCTAAACTGCACTGCCTGGTTCTCCCGCCTCCAGGGCTGTTAACTCCTTGGTGGGCGGAGCCAACCGCCTGGCCCACCCCCTGGTGTGGACACCAGCCCCTGGAGGAAGGCAACAAGGATTTTAGTTTTGACCTTGTGTGTACCTGCAGGGAATGTGGGGTGCGTGTGGTGTTGTGACCTGTGACCCCTGGCTTGACCAGGGCGTCACATATATAACAAGTGTGCTGTTTGTGTTTATCCTGAGGAAGAATATGACGAAACATACGTCAAGGCTCCAGGAATTCTACTGATCCACTCGTCTCACACATTTGTAAGTTTAGATCTTGGAATGGTTATTCTCTTATGTCTTTTACACATCTGTTTCTGTTTCACCACTTAGTCATGTAGTTTTCTTGTCCGGTCTATGCTTAGTGCAGTGTGCTTCACACGGCTTTGACACATGAGGAGCTGCTGTTCAGGTGTGATTTAAAAATCTGTTTATACCATTGCATTGAGACTGAGGTAGTTATTCTACTCTGACATTTGGTCACTTTTAGTTATCTATTATGGTTTTTGATACCTTTATATACAGTTTAAACCCAAGCTGTAACCTTGTAAATATACTGTCAATTGTTGTATGCAAATTATATATCACTGTTACATGGCATTATATATTTTACCCTAGATGGCCATTATTGATGGTGATTTACTTTTTTTTTTTTTAGTCATGCAATTGATATTGTCTCTGTTGGTATCATTCAATTTTTTTGTATTTTTCAAGTGGAATAATTTCCTGTTTCTATGTATCAGCAGCTATTTGTATAAAAGCTTTTTATCCTGATTTTAAAATATTTGTAATAAAAATATATTTTCAGGCTCAATATACTCAATGTTTTTTGCTTCTTCTATGGTTTTATATATATATTAGAAAAATAGAAATCTGAAAATTGTGGCGTGCATTTGTATTTCACTCCCATGTTACTACCTTGTAATACCACCTTTCACTCTTTTCAACTCTCATATTGCAGCTGGGAGTGTGCACTTTCAGCCCATATTATATATATAATTGTATTTCTGAACATGTTTTTGTAAACAGCTAAAATAACAAAACTTGTGTCACTGTCCAAATATTTCTGGACCTAACTGTATTAGAAAAATAGAAATCTGAAAATTGTGGCGTGCATTTGTATTTCACTCCCATGTTACTACCTTGTAAGACCAACTTTCACAACAATTACTGCTGTGAGGATTTTGGGGTATGTCTCTTCTGCCTCTGTAAATCTAGAGGCTGCCATTTTTGCCCATTCTTCTTTTGCAAATGTGAAGATTGGATGGAGAGTGTCTGTGAACACAAATTTTCAAGTCTTGCCACAGATTCTCAGTGGGATTTAGGTTTGGAGTTTAGGATAATTTTCCTGCTGGAAGGTGAACCTTTTTCCCCAGTCTCAAGTCTTTTGCAACCTGCAACAGGTTTTCCTGCATTTAGCTCCATCCATCTTCCCATCAACTCTGACTGGCTTCCCTGTGCCTGCTGAAGTTGCTGAAGATGATGCTGCCTTCACCATGTTTGACGGTGAGGATGGTGTTTTTAGGATGATATGCAGTTTCAGTTTTCCACCACACATAGCATTTAGCATTTATCCCAAAAAGTTCTACTTTGGTCTCATCTGACCAGAGCACCCACTTCCACATGATGAGGCCAAGAAGCAAGAACAAAGGGAAAAAGTTTCAGCCTCTTGATGTGCAAAGTTGGCAGAGACATACCTCACAAGACTGGCAGCAGTAATTGCAGTGATAGGTGGTCCTACAAAGTATTAGGCCACAAGGGGCTGAATACACATGCACTTCACAATTTTCAGATTCCTAATTTTAAAATATTTAGAAAAACATATATAATTTCCTTTACATGTCACAAATTCTTGGTAGATTGTGTTGGTAAAGCACAAAAATCCTAATAAATCATCTTTATATTTATTAGTGTAACGTGAAAAAAATGTGGAAAAGTTCATGGGGTATGAATAGTTTTTAAAGGCACTGTACATATATCAATAAATATGTGGTATTGCTGCATCCTTAAAAGTTCAATTCATCAAAATATAAAATATGTCATATATAAAGTGAAATCAGTGAATCAAAAAATTGAAACATTGGAAATGTCATTTTTGGTTGTTGCATCTCTGGAAAAAAATGCAATAAAAACTAATCAAAATATCATAAACAAACAAAACTAGTGTAATTAAAAAATCCCTCAGCTCGGCTGCAAATAAGGAAAGGAAGAAAACAGACCTCACACGGCTCCATCCATGGAAAAATTACAAAGAAAATGGCGGCAGAAAAAAAATATTTACAACTTATTGAAATTTTTTTCACCAATTAAATAATAAAAAAATAATTGACCTTATTCTCTGTAATTAAACTGGAGAATCATGTTACCAGGACACTTTCACTATACAGATACTCGTAAAACAAGCCCATAAATAATGGCAGAAGTGGGATTACTTTTTGGTAATCATGGAAGAACGGGAAACGGAAATATAACTGATGAGTGTTGTGCCATAAATATCTTATCAGAGAACCTGTAATAAATAAGTTTGGACTGTATATGGGGGGATTATAACATTAATAAATCTCACGTCTCTTCTTCATAAAGAGCGATCAGCTCTCTCTTTCTCTTCTTGCTCATCTTTTCTTCCTGGGAGTCTTAGAGAGAAGAGAATATCACCATGAACATCTTCCAGAGACCTTACAGAGACCTATATTACCATGAGCTTGTAATATAAAGGCTGGACCTCCATTATATCATGGGCACAGCTATAGGCAATACACAGGGTTGGTGTCACACCCCAGGCCCCGATGTCGGAGGGAGCCCAATAGCCACATGAAATGGCTCATGGTGTATGAGGTCCCTACTACACATGGTATTGAGGCCGATTGACTCCATACCTCAGCATTATTTAGGTATATATTGGCTCATGGTGTATGAGGGCCCTGCTACATATGGTATTGAGGCCCATGGGCTTCATTCCTCAGTATTATAAAGGCATATATTGGTCTTATTTGTCTTGTTTGTGGCCTATTCACTAAGACTGACATTGTGTGCTTAATTCCAGTGTACAGTCGTAATGAAGGGATCCCTGAATGTTGCCCTAAAATCATTAAGAAGTGTGCGGCGCATCTCCTAAGTTGTTCTGCCTCCCTAAAAATGCTGCTCCAATCAGAAACAGGAGTAGAATTCCTGGAGTATGAAACACTGGCACTTTTGCTTAATTTGATAAGCGGGCACTGCATGCCCAGTTTTGCCCTGTCTTCTCCCAGCTCTTCCCATTTTGGCAGAGCTTCTTTAAACTTGCATAAAAGTCTCTAAATTCACAACATTATTGTGTAACTTTGTGTTCTCAAAGTTTTACGCCAGATTTCTGGTGAAAACAATAATAAATCTTATCCTTTGTGTATTCCTATTAAGTGTAAATACATTTTTAGTAATTACATGATATAATAAAAGTGTTATTATTATTATTTGTTCTGGAAGATCACAGTTCGGCCACCCTGGACCCTGTCATTTCACATAACCCCTATATATGTTCTGCCCCTCTCTAGTCCAATCCCCCCAAAATGCTAATAACCATGAAATAATAATGAAGACTAACACCAAATTACTGGGTGATTCCCTATTGTCCTACATCTTGGATCCATCCATCAGACAGAATTGGGGAATGTTAATAACCAAAGGGGTGTACATTTATGACCCTTTTTACATGATCTGCTGTAGTTGGTTTTCTGAAAATAGTTGCAATATGGGCACATGCACTTTATGGATTAATGATAGGAGTGAATTGTTTACATTTAACCAACACCACCGCCATCACAGTTCTTATTACCCCACTTTACGCCCATCCCTATCCCAGCAGTTTATATATCTGTGCCTTGAATTGGGATATATGTATCCAATGTTTTCCTATCCAACGTTGTGTCATTATTTTTTTTTTTGGGGGGGGAATATTTAATCCTTACCACTTGGAGATATTATATGTAACATTTCAATACAAATTCCTTTGCATGTTATACTCCTTGTTTCTTTGTTTTTAGAATTGGGGAATGGAAGTGATAAGTCTTGGGTGTTTCTCAGGTCACCACCATTTATCTACTTTCTGGAGAATTTAGGTGAAAATCTTTGAGTTTATTAATAAAGTCCTTTCTCTTTCTTTGGTAAACAGCTAACTGACATTGGCTCTGGATGACATGGAGCGGTAATACAAGGTAATAAATGATGGTAATTTACCACTGATGACTTGAAGACAGTTGGTGTTATTTTCCAGAAGATGTTGATGTGCAGTAGGGGTCTTCCTCCTCCAAAAATGTAACAACGTTCGCTAAATCACTTCTGAGAACAAAGTGAAGCCTGTGTTATCTCTATAAAAGCAATAGTAGACTGGCACCAACTGACGGTTTTTTTCTATTTTTATAAAGAAATCCTGCGATTCTATTGGTTGAAGCTTGCGGCACCCGCCATGATGGTTTATTCTCCAGCAAATTTAAAGAGAAAGTACGCTCAGATAATGTAATGTTGAATTTGCAATATGAGGTGTTCAATTAAGTAAATGACAAATCTGAAGTTATCTTTATATTTTCAATCCTTCCTTTTATTGCCATTGGTGGTTGCCATGTTGTTATACAGTGGAATCCAGAAGTTTACATACACTATCTAAAAAGACACATATGCATGGTTTTCTCACTATCTGACATGAAATCAGAATAAACCTTTCCTGTTTTAGGTCAATTGGGAACAAAAATTATTTATATTTGCCAAATGCCAGAATAATAAGAGAGAAAGAGAATGTTTTTAAAGTATTTTTATTTCTTTCTGGAAAGTCAAAAATTTACATACATTTCATTAGTATTTGGTACAATTGTAGACTGTATGACTTGGGTCAAACGTTTTGGATCTCCTCCCAAAAGCTTCTCACAAAATGTGGAAGGAATTTGGGCCTATTCTTCCTGACAGAACTGGTGTAACTGAGCCATGTTTGTAGGTCGCCTTGCTCGCACCTGCCTTTTAAGCTTTGCCCATACATTTTCAATAGGATTGAGATCAGGGCTTTATGATGGCAACTCCACAACATTGACGATATTATCCTTAGCCACTTTGTAACCAGTTTGGCGGTATGTTTTGGGTCATTGTCCATTTGGAAGACCCATTTCCACCCAAGTGTTAAGTTCCTGGATGATGTCTTGAGATGTTGCTTCAGTATTGCCACATAATCTTCTTTTCTCATGATGCCATCTATTTTGTGAAGTGCACCAGTCTCTCGTGCAGCAAAACAATCCCACAATGTGATGCTGCCACCCCCGTGTTCATAGTTGGGATGGTATTCTTAGGCTTTAAAGCTTCTCCCTTTTTCCTCCAAACATAACTATTGTCATTATGGTCAAACAGTTAATTTTAGTTTTGTCAGACCACAGGACATGTCTCCAAAAATTAAGGTCTTTAAACATGTGTGCATTTGCAAATATTAATCTAGCTTTTTTACATTTATTGTGGAGTAATCGCTCTTTTTTGCAGAGTGGGCTTTCAGCCCATGATGATAGAGTACATGCTTCACTGTGGATAATGACACAATCTTACTAGCTTCCACCAGCATCTTCACAAGGTCTTTTGCTTTTGTTCTTGGGTTGCTATGCACATGTCTGACTAAAGCACATTGATCTCTAGCACACAGAGGCAGTCTCCTCTCTGAGCAGTATGATGGCTGGACATTCACATCTTGTTTGCACTTGCGTAAAATTATTTCTACAGATCAACCAGGCACCTTAAGGTATCTGGAAATTGCCCCCAAGGATGAACCAGACTTGTGCAGATCCCCAATTCTCTTACTGAGATCTTGGCTGATTTCTTTTGACTTTCCCATGATCCTACACAAAGAATCGGTGTGTTTAAGGTGTGCATTAAAATACATCCACAGGTTTGTGCCTAATTAACTCAGATGTTGCCAATAAACCTAAAAGCTCCGAAAGCCATGACATCATCATATGGGCTTTCCAATATTTATTTATTTTAGTGTATGTAAGCTTTTTACTTTGCAGAAAGTAATAAAAATGCATTAAAACACTCTCATTATTCTGGCATTTGGCAAATATAAATAATTTTGGCAATCCAAATTGACTTAAAATGGGAAAGGTTTATTCTGATTTCATGTCAAATAGTGAGAAAGATGCAGATGTGTCTTTTTGGATAGTGTATGTGAACGTCTGGTTTCAACTGTATGTCATCTGGATAAAAAGTGTTTGTGAAAAATTTACCTAATTTGTGCCAGATTCTTAAAGTTGATGTATGGAAATATTTAACTTGGTATGAATTAGTTTAGGAGGCCTTGCCTGAAGTTTGGAGTTGGATTACCAATCCTACATTTTCCACTTATGTGGCTCATAATCTGTGTGCCATCTCAGTGTTTCTCCACCTCCTCTTAAGCCAGCTTTACACCTTACAATTAGGTGTGCGATCTCGTATGCAATGTGACACGCCCAGGTCGCATATGCGATTGAATGAGATTGCACGTAGGTCGTTCATTTGCTGTCACACGAGCGTTAGTAGTCTATGTTAAATTGATCAATTTTGTGTGCGATCCTTTAAATCATGTGTTCCGTGACGTATGCATTGGGCACCCTTTTTTTTTTTATTTATTGACTTGCCAAGCGTGTGTAATGTGTAGGGATGCGTTTTTACTATGTCATCTGCCATTCAGCTCTGCTACATGGCCGCTGACAGCAGACACAGACAGCCATGTAGCAGAGCTGAATGGCAGATGACAGCAGACATAGACAGAGCCGCACTGTCAGAATGAACTCGGGTGAACTTCACCCGACTTCATTGTCATGCTACGGCTCTGTCTGTGTCGCGCCCTGATTAGCGGTCACCTGTGAAGGACTCACCGGTGACCGCTAATCCCCCGAGTGACTGAAGTTAGCAGCCCTCTCTCATACTCACCGATCCCCGATCCCCGGCTCTGCACGGCGTTCACACTGCTCCGGCGGCTTTTACTGTTTTAAAAAAGCCGGCCGCCCATTAAGCAATCTCGTATTCCCTGCTTTCCCCGCCCACCGGCGCCTATGATTGGTTACAGTGAGACACGCCCCCACGCTGAGTGACAGGTGTCACACTGCACCCAATCACAGCAGCCGGTGGGCGTGTCTATACTGTGTAGTGAAATAAATAATTAAATAATTTAAAAAAACGGCGTGCGGTCCCCCCCAATTTTAAAACCAGCCAGATAAAGCCATACGGCTGAAGGCTGGTATTCTCAGGATGGGGGGCTCCACGTTATGGGGAGCCCCCCAGCCTAACAATATCAGCCTGCAGCCGCCCAGAATTGCCGCATACATTATATGCGACAGTTCTGGGACTGTACCCGGCTCTTCCCGATTTGCCCTGGTGCGTTGGCAAATCGGGGTAATAAGGAGTTATTGGCAGCCCATAGCTGCCAATAAGTCCTAGATTAATCATGTCAGGCGTCTATGAGACACCTTCCATAATTAATCTGTAAATTACAGTAAATAAACACACACACGCCCGAAAAAATCCTTTATTATAAATAAAAAACACAAACATATACCCTGGTTCACCACTTTAATCAGCCCCAAAAAGCCCTCCTTGTCCGGCGTACTCCAGGATGATGCAGCGTCGCTTCCAGCGCTGCTGCATGGAGGTCACCGGAGCTGCAGAAGACACCGCCGCTCCGGTCACCTCTACACAGCAAATGAAGACAGCCGCGCGATCAGCTGAGCTGTCACTGAGGTTACCCGCTGTCACTGGATCCAGCGGTGGATGCAGCGGTGGCCGCGGGTAACCTCAGTGACAGCTCAGCTGATCGCGCTACTCACCGCTGCTCCTCTCACCTCCACGCAGCAACTGAGGTGAGTAGCGCGATCAGCTGAGCTGTCACTGAGGTTACCCGCGGCCACCGCTGGATCCAGTGACAGCGGGTAACCTCAGTGACAGCTCAGCTGATCGCCGGCTGTCTTCATTTGCTGTGTGGAGGTGACCGGAGCGGCGGTGTCTTCTGCAGCTCCGGTCACCTCCATGCAGCTGCGCTGGAAGCGACGCTGAACCATCCTGGATTACGCCGGACATGGAGGGCTTTTTTGGGCTGATTAAAGTGGTTAACCAGGGTATATGTTTGTGTTTTTTATTTCTAATAAAGGATTTTTCAGGTGTGTGTGTTTATTTACTGTAATTTACAGATTAATCATGGAAGGTGTCTCATAGACGCCTGACATGATTAATCTAGGACTTATTGGCAGCTATGGGCTGCCAATAACTCCTTATTACCCCGATTTGCCAACGCACCAGGGCAAATCGGGAAGAGCCGGGTACAGTCCCAGAACTGTCGCATATAATGTATGCGTCAATTCTGGACGGCTGTTGGCTGATATTGTTAGGCTGGGGGGCTCCCCATAACGTGGAGCTCCCCATCCTGAGAATACCAGCCTTCAGCCGTATGGCTTTATCTGGCTGGTTTTAAAATTGGGGGGGACCGCACGCCGTTTTTTTTAATTATTTAATTATTTATTTCACTGTACAGTATAGACACGCCCACCGGCTGCTGTGATTGGGTGCAGTGTGACACCTGTCACTCAGCGTGGGGGCGTGTCTCACTGTAACCAATCATAGGCGCCGGTGGGCGGGGAAAGCAGGGAATACGAGATTGTTTAATGGGCGGCCGGCATTTTCAAAATAGTAAAAGCCGCCGGAGCAGTGTGAATGCCGTGCAGAGCCGGGCCGGGAATCGGAGATAGGTGAGTATGAGAATGGGGGTAAGAGGGATAGACTGACATGGACAGAGAGAGAGGGACAGAGATAGTGACCGACTGACAGAGATTAGTGCATGACAGACATTGTGAGGCGCTTCAGAACGCAGCTTTTCAGCTGCGCTCTGAAGCGGACCTTTTTTAAGCTGCGGTGCAGAGCGCACACCTGCGCACATAGCCTCAGACACCAAAATCATATGGGGGATGTCACACGTTACAATTGACTAGGTTCATACAACAAAACGTCCAATGTATGAGGAATAAACGACGTGTATGCGATCACCGTATTTTTGTTCAATCTTGATTGCACGTAGGTGTCACACGCAAATACGTCACGAACGATGCAGGATGTGCGTCACTTACAACTTGACCCCGACGACGGATTGAAAGATTTATTGAAGCGTGTAAAGCAGGCATTAGACTTTTCTTTTGAAACAACCTCTGGGAGCGGTATGTCACATTGACCTGTCACAATGAGCAAGGTCTCAAGAGAAGAGCACCTTAGCATGGACAACTGTATGCAGAAAGCCTGAAAGAGTGATGGCTAATGAGCAGGGTCTGAAGAGAAGAGCACCCCAGTATGGACAACTGTATATAGAAGGCCTGAAAGGAATGACGGCCAAAGAGCAGGGTCTGAAGAGAAGAGCACCCAAGAAAGGATGACTGTATGCAGAGAGCCTGAGAAGAATGACGGCCAATGAGCAGAAACTGAAGAGAAGAGCACCCCAGTATGGACGACTGTATGGAGAGAGCCTGAGAAGAATGATGACCAAATAGCAGGGTCTGAAGAGAAAAGCACCCACGTATGGACAACTGTATGCAGAGAGCCTGAAAAGAATGACGGAGAAAAAGCAGGGTCTGAAGAGAACAGCACCTTACCATGAACAACTGTATGCAGAGAACATGAGAAGAATGAGTTTGGTTGGCTTTGCTTTTATAAAACATATTTACAGTAGTTAAAGTATATCTGCTTTATTAAACACTTGTATTATCTACTATGCTTCTCAACATTGAAATTGCAACATGAAGAAGAAAAAGTAATGGAATTATGGAAAACTCAGGATTTATAGACATGTTGGTGATATGGAAATGATGAAAAATAAATAGAAAATATTGAAAATATCTTTTGTCACTATCGAGTATGAGCACCATACGTAAAAATAAATAAACTTACACACCTTACCATGCTGTCAATGAGAGTATTAATGATCATCTCAGGAATGTTACACCATGCTGAATGCACTTAGGCACACAAATCAACAGGATCCGCTGCTGACAGCTCCCTTTGCAATTGCCGACCAATGATATCTCAAATGTGCTCGATGGTAGAGATGTCCGGAAATGTTGCAGGCCATGGTAGCACGTTTAAGCCATGCATGCTGCTCATATGCTCTTCGTAAAATTAAGAACATTTAGCCTTGCATTGTTGTGTTAAAAAACGGCTCCTGAGACACTTTGGATAAATGGATGTTCCACCAGTTCCACAACCTGATTTATGTAATCCCGAGCCGTTAGTTACCTGGAATGAAGACTACAGAAAGTTAAAATCCCAATGTTGAGAAGCATGTAGAACAACTCTGGAGCGTCTACTGTTAAAACTCCATGTTGTTTTGTTTCTCTGTTATTTATTCTAGAAATGTATAAATAAATTGGGAACTTGGTGTTACTAATTGGGGGGAGGGGGGTGTTCATGCATAGTCCGGCACTTTCAGTGTCAGTAATATTGATGTAGCTGCCCAAAAACGGTTTGTCTCAATTCATTTAGATGGAATCTTAAATTCCTAAGCAAGCACGTTCTCCAGAAGAGACAGCCGCACGTGTGTGCCCACCTCTCCATTCCTGGGAATGTAGAAAGGAGCCTTATTCTAATACTAAGTGTGAGTCCTGGTGGCGGCATATCCTGACAATATGTCATAGATGTCCCAGATGGAAGAACTCCTTTAGGGTTTATTACATGCCTGTGTTGTTCAGGTTTAAGAATTCTGCTTGAGGATCTGATTTCAATCAAATATGTAAAACCAATCCAGCAGCCAAACAGAAACAACAGAAATTATTTGTTTCCAATATAAGACCACAGTGACATTAAGCAGACCCAGAGGTGTATCTAGGCTTTCCAGCTCCCGGGGCAAGAATTCAGTTTATCGCCCCCCTTGCCCCCGCCCACTAAGCAGTTTGGGTGGTTGTCATGTGACCAATCACTCATATGTGATTTGCATACTTACAGTCATGTGATGGCGAGCCTCTCTTCATAATTTTTAAAGAGAAACCGTATAAAGAAAAGCTAATTATCACATGCAAGTATGAAAATCACATATGAATGGAGTGGCCATGTTGTGACTGCTGGAACCAGCAAGCAGAGCTGAATTGTGACAGTGGGTATATTACACGCTGTTAGAACTGATGATACTACACTGCTTAATTTTGTAATTAAAGGGTTTCCCCAGATTAGAGATGAAAGTCTGCAGTTACTCTATTCGTGACTTCAGGCTTCTTAATTCTTTAAATGCACGCTCTGCACACTTTTAGGATTCTCCGGTGTCAGTGACGAGAGTGGACGATGATATGAACATAAGTAAACTGTGTGCAGAATTATTAGGCAAATGAGTATTTTGATCACATGATACTTTTTATACATGTTGTCCTACTCCAAACTGTATAGGCTTGAGAGCCAACTACCAATTAAGTTAATAAGGTTATGTGCATCTCTGTAATGAGGAGGGGTGTCATGTAATGACATCAACACCAGAGATAAGGAGTGCTTAATTATTAGGCAACTTCCTTTCCTTTGGGAAAATGGGTCTGAAGAGAGATTTGACGGGGTCTGAAAAGTCCAAAATTGTGAGATGTCTTGCAGAGGGATGCAGCAGTCTTGAAATTGTTAAACTTTTGAAGCGTGGTCACCGAACAAAAAAGCGTTTCATGGCAAATAGCAAACAGGGTCGCAAGAAGCGTGTTGAGCAAAAAAGACGCAAAATAACTGCCCATGAACTGAGGAAAATCAAGCATGAAGCTGCTAAGATGCCATTTGCCACCAGTTTGGCCATATTTCAGAGCTGCAACATTACTGGAGTATCAAAAAGTACAAGGTGTGCCATACTCAGGGACATGGCCAAGGTAAGGAAGACTGAAAAACGACCACCTTTGAACAGGAAACATAAGATAAAACGTCAAGACTGGGCCAAGAAATATCTTAAGACTGATTTTTCAAAGGTTTTATGGACTGATGAAATGATAGTGACTCTTGATCAGCCAGATGGATGGGCCAGAGGCTGGATCAGTAAAGAGCAGAGAGCTCCACTTCAACTCTGACGCCAGCAAGGTGGAGATGGGGTGCTGGTATGGGCTGGTATCATCAATGATGAACTTGTGGGACCTTTTCGGGTTGAGGATGGAGTGAAGCTCAACTCCCAGACGTACTGCCAGTTTCTGGAAGACAACTTCTTCAAGCAGTGGTACAGGAAGAAGTCGGTATCGTTCAAGAAAAACATGATTTTAATGCAGGACAATGCTCCATCACATGCATCCAACTACTCCACAGCATGGCTGGCCAGTAAAGGTCTAAAAGATGAAAAAATAATGACATGGGCCTATTGTTCACCTTATCTGAACCCATAGAGAACCTGTGGTCCCTCATAAAATGTGACATCTGTAGGAAGGGAAAACAGTACACCTCTCGGAACAGTGTCTGGGAAGCTGTGGTGGCTGCTGCACGCAATGTTAATCGTAAACAGATCAAGCAACAGACAGAATCTATGGATGGTAGGCCGTTGAGTGTCATCATAAAGAAAGGTGGCTATATTGGTCACTAATGTTTTGGGGTTTTGTTTTTGCATGTCAGAAATGTTTATTTCTAAATTTTGTGCAGTTATATTGGTTTACCTGGTGAAAATAAACAAGTGAGATGGGAATATATTGTTTTTTACTAAGTTGCCTAATAATTCTGCACAGTAATAGTTACCTGCACAAACAGATATCCTCCTAAGATAGTCAAATCTAAAAAAAAGCCCCACTCCAACTTCCAAAAATATTAAGCTTTGATATTATGAGTCTTTTGGGTTGATTGAGAACATAGTTGTTGATCAATAATAAAAAAATCCTCTAAAATACAACTTGCCTAATAATTCTGCACACGGTGTATGAGATTTGTATACTTCTTGGCACATTCTGATTGGATGTGTCCAGCCTCAGTCAATTCATTTTCATTGAGCATGTCTATTCAGCACGTGACGATTTCTATGTAAATCAAATACTTGCAGCTTTATATCCTCCCACTGTCACCGCCAGCACCAGAAAATCTTGACAGCATGCAGTGTGCGCACTGTAAGAATTTAGAAGTCTGCAGTCACATAAAGTGACACATAGAGTGACTGCAGGCTCATCACAAACTTGGACAACCCCTTTAATGCTCCTAACAACATAAATAAAAACATAGTAACCCTTAACTTGTCAGATGGCACAAGACTTTATTAAAGAGATTGTCCACTACTTTAACATTGATGGCTTTTCCTAAGGGGCACTTTGCACACAACGACATCGCAAGCCGATGCTTGCGATGCCGAGCACGATAGTCCCTGCCCCTGTCGCAGCAGCGATATCTTGTGATAGCAGCTGTAGCGAACATTATCGATACGGCAGCTTCACATGGACTCACCTGCCTTGCGACGTCGATATGGCAGGCGACCTGCCTCCTTATTGAGGGGGCGGGTCGTGTGGCGTCATAGCGACGTCACACGGCAGGCGGCCAATAGAAGCGGAGGGGCGGAGATGAGCGGGACGTAAACATCCCGCCCACCTCTGTCATTCCGCATAGCCGGCGTGGGCTGCAGGACGCAGGTAGGAGATGATCCTCGCTCCTGCGGCTTCACATACAGCGATGTGTGCTGCCGCATGAACGAGGAACAACATCGTACCTGTCGCAGTCGCATAATTATGGAATTCCCAGACACTACACCGTTGATACGATTACGACGATTTTGCGCTCGTTAATCGTATCATCTAGAATTTACACACTACGATGTCGAGTGCAACGCCGGAAGTGCGTTACTTTCGATATGACCCCTCCGACAGCGCACCTGCGATGTTGTAGTGTGCAAAGTGCCCCATAGGATAGATCACTAATGTCCGATTGGTCAGGGTCCGGCAGCTGGCACGCCAGCCAATTGCCTGTTCTAGGTACCGTGTCGGTGGTGACAGGTGGCCGGAAGTGCTCAGTTCTGTATCTGCGCTGTCTTCTGATAGTTGCAGCAACCTCCTATTAAAATCAATGAGCAGTACACTATCAGAGGACGAAGCAGATCCAGAAATGAGCATTTTCGGCAACCTGCACCAAGAACAGCTGATCAGTGGGGGTCCCATTGCGCTCACGTCAGAAGCAATGCGCAAATGGGACCGAGGCCTAATGATGAGACATAGTCAGTATCACAAATAAACATTTACATTCAGGTACCTTATAGATGATGTTTTCTCTAGTCGGTTCTTTCTATACTTCACCTTGTCCTGACGCCATGATGACTTTTCACTTTCACATCTCTTCTCTGCAGATTTCCATCTTCTCCGGTCTTCTGCAGCACATCCCAACACGATGCCCCTTAAAATAGCAGAATGATTAGAATACTCCTATTTAAAAATATCTGCCCTACACTGTGCCCCAGAATAAATTAAGACCCCTCACTGTGTTTTCTGCACAAAATATGACCCCACACTGTGCCTCTTATGATACATGTCCTCCACATTGCCCTCTCCATTCCATATTGAGCCTCTTCACACTATCCTTTACACAGTGTACCCACATACTAACCAGTTTTTATAATGTGCTCTCTCATCACACCCCTCCTCGCTATGGCCTCACACTGTCCTCCCATTCTGCCTCCTCTCCATACCTCCCCCCTCCACTACTCAGTCTCTATTCTGTGCCCCCTCACATTTTTCTCATCCCTTACTGTCTCCTCACTACCTCCTGTGTGTCCATATACTTTTCCACCTCACTCCCCATCCTGCACACGTGCTCCTAATACCATGTCACTCTTTATTCTGTGTCCTCAAAATTTCTTTCCTGTTTTCTCCGCATACCATGTCTGTATACATTCCACCCTCACCCTCGCTCCCTATACTATGTCTGTATACAGCACCCCTCACTCCCTATACTATGTCTGTACACATCACCCCTCACCCTCTCTCTCCCCATACAAAACCCCTCATCCTCTCTCTTCCCATACATTATCCCTCATCCTCTCTCTCCCCATACATCATCCCTCATCCTCTTTCTCTCCATACATGACCCCTCATCCTCTCTCTTCCTATACATCCTACCTCATCTTCTCTCTCCCCATACATCATCCCTCATCCTCTTTCTCTCCATACATGACCCCTCATCCTCTCCCTTCCTATACATCCTACCTCATCTTCTCTCTCCCCATACATCACCCCTCATCCTTTCTCTCCTCATACATCACCCCTCGTCCTCCCTCTCCCCATACATCACCCCTCATCCTCCCTCTCCCCCTACACCACCCCTCATCCTCTCTCACCCCATACTGTGTCCAAAGATAGTTCCTTTTCCCCATCCTATTTCCTCCATACTGTGTCTATATATACTGCCCTCTCCCCACCATCTCTCTCCTCATACTGTGTCTATAAATACTGCCCCCTCCCCATCCTCTCTCCTCCATACTGTGTCTATATATACTTCCCCCCCACCCTCTGTCCCCTCATACTATGTCCACTGATAGTTCCCTCTCTCTTTCCTCTAGCCCCTGTGTGTCCATACATACTTCCCCCCTCACCCCTTAATGTTCCTCCTCGGCAGTGTCTTCAGCTCCACTGGAGCACTTCTCATCAGCGTTCTCTCCCGTCTCTGCGCTGCGGCCTTGACAGCTGACCTGATCACACTACAGCCGTACCTCTGACCCGGATGTCATTGGTGTCGGGCACCGCTTCAATTGTCCTTGCATCTGAAAGATACAAGGACAATTGATCAGTAGGAGCCTAGCGCTGCACTTTCTATGAGTGCGGCTGTCAGCGTGACAGCTAGGCTAACAGAATGGCGGCTCCAACTACAGTGTGGCAAATGCAATTGCCAGGGAGACTTTCACTGCGTCGCATCAGGCAGCCCGACAGCGCCCCCCTGACAGTTGTGCCCGGGGCAGATGCCCTGCCAGCCCCCCAAAGAGCAGAACAATATGAACAGGTTGGGTGCCACTCTGGTTCCAGGTTGTTCTGTGCTGTTGGGTGACACAGGCCTCTTTGGCAGCTTTTTCATTTGGGCCATTTCTATGGCTTGGATGACATGATGATGGCATTGTTTCAAACTAACTAGACAACGCCAAAAGGATATGGGCCTGGCATCTACTGTTGGATAATGACTTGGGAAACTGGACCAGTATTTCTTTGTTTTTCTAACCTCTGTGGCTCTCTCCACTACAGAATGGCCGGAGCACTGCCCCCCTCCCCCCGGGCATGTGTGGAGGCCAGCATGACACTGATTGGAGTGGAGGTCATGGTGTCATGGGTAGGGGAGGTGGGGTAAGCCCGGGTACAGGATAAAAGATGAAGCTGGGGGAGGAGTGACACTTTTCCCGCTTTGGGACACAATTGAGAGTCCCCATCCATGTACCTGTTATGGACTCCGTGGATCAGCTCCTGGAGCGGCGGAGAGCTGCTGCTGGGACCATCCCCCCAGGTGGCTGCAGAGCATGGTAGCGAGGATCTTCGGTGGGAGTCCGGGGGGGGCAGGGACTGCACCCCTGCGACAGCGGCGCCCCCGGAGGTCTGGACCGGCAGAGAGGCGGTCACCTGACCTGACTCCCAGGGCCCAGCGTCGCCGCAGAAGCCCCTCCGGGGACCCTCCAGGCCGGACGCCGCGAGCTGGGAGGTCCAGCAGGCCCCGGCCTGTGAGGAATTCAAACGGGCGGCTGGGCCCAGCGGCGGTTGGCAGGCCTGCGCTGGAGTTGGGGGCGGGGCCTGCTGCCGCCTTGTCGGCGAGTGACGTCAGCGGTACGGCGGGGCGCTCTGGTGATGTACCTGCCGAGCGCCCTGAGCCCCTCCTCCCTGCAGCATCAATGTCTCAGAGGGATCCCTGTGAAGTGGGCGAAGCCAGGCGGCTGCGGTCGGCAACACATCGGGCCTGGCATTCAGGGCCTGAGGCTACAGAGGCCCTGTCTGGAAGAGGGGCCACATGAAGCGGGGGCGGGGGGGGCTGCGCTCGGAGAACCCTGAAGAGAATATGCAGCTCCCTCTCTTGTGTCGGCGCCACTGATCGACGGGTCCAGGATGTGCGGCCTCTGGGGCCTCAGGCTGTGCGGCTGCAAGAGCCAGTGGAGCGGAGTCAGAGGGGAGGAGCCAAGTCATGCTAGATCGGAGGGACGTCAGGATGCAGGAGGTCCGGCTGGCCGGGTCTCTACCCTTGTGCAGCTTGGTGAGTATGATTCTATGTTTTGTTTGTCTTCACATTCTGTCAGGTACACAGTACGGGGGGGTGACAGGTCGGTGGGGGGTTCGGATTTGGGGGTGCCGGTGGGGGTCAGGGGGAATGCGTCAGGTGGGGAATTTTCGGAATTTAAGTTGTGTTCACACATTGCTGACGCGGATTGGGGGCCAGAAAAACCCTTGGCGCTAGTGGCAGCTTGGCTTAATCTGTCTGTCATTGCGGTTAGTGAGTCCACGGTTGGGAGTATTTCTTCCCCAATATCGGCTCAAACAGAAAAGAATAAGGAGGATATGATTAATTTGGATGATCGCACGCGCGGAGAAGTTTAGGTGGGTTTTTGAGGGCCCATTGGATTCCCATCTTAAGAAGAAAATGTGGAAAAAGATCTGAAATAATGAGTATGTGGAGACATTTTTCCCTCCCCACCCCCATCCCCCCCCATTGGCAAAAAGTTTAGTTGGACAAAAAGGGGAAAATGAGGTTAGCAAGAAGGAAAATGAGAAGTGGCGGTGGAGTTTGATTCCTCAGACATTTGATACTTGATTGCAGGCGTTGCAGTTTGGGCAAGCAATTGGCAAAAAGGGCCGGAGAATAGTTCTCATTGGTTTTGCTATATGGGCTCCATTGGGGAGGCCTATAGGGTTTATGAGGGGCAGACCTGGCTGTGTTATGACGAGTAGTTTCGTCAGAGGAAGGTTATCAGTCCATCCATAACATGGGATCAGAAGGATATAGGTTTGGGGTTGCGGGTGATGGTGCCAGCCAGGTGTGGGCAGTCCATTCAGGGCATGGCTGGGTTATACGGCCAGTTTGGAAGCCAGGGTGCTAGTGGTCAGTACGGAAAGGCAGGGTCCCAGAAGCCAGTTTGTGGGGATAAGTTAATGAGGGGTAATGCAAGTTCGATGCCATTTGCTGTTTTAAAATACCTCTGCACCCGTTGTAACAGAACATCCCATGGGCATCCAAGTGTTTTTAAAAGAATAAGCCCAAGTCCGCTACCTCTAATACACAAGGGTCAGACGCCGGTGAGGTTCGGATGCTTACGTACCTAAATAGGTATCCTGATAGGGACAAAACTGAAATTTTTGAGGTTAGGTTGGAGAGGGTTTTAGGATTCCTGCTCCGGTTTGATGTTACAGGGACAACCAGGAATCTGCCTTCGGCGTATCACCATGCGGTGGTTGTAGCTGAAAGGTTGGGAAAGGGGGAGGCGTTGGGGAGAAGGGAGGGCCCGTTTTGCCCTCCCCCCCCCTTTTTTGCTAATTTAGGGTTTCGCCATTGGGGGTGGGGCCGAAGAAGGAGCCAGGTTAATTTCGGCAGATCCACCATCTGTCTCATCCCGGGGTAGGTCAGTGAATGATGGTATACTGGCTGAGCTTTGTTCAGTGGTGTATACGTCATTTCAGGAGGCTATAAAATGGGAGAAAAGTTGTGGGAGGGGTGCGTGGATGGCAAACGGCAGATATTGAGTCAGCTTTCTGGCTCTTGTCAGTTCATCCGGAATGGGTTCGGTTATTGGGTTGTTGTTGGGAGGGATATTATTTGGTGGACCGCTGCTTGCCAATGGGTGGTTCAATATCATGAGCATTTGGTGAAACTGTTAGTTCTTTTTAGAATGGGTGGTGCGTGATGTCTTTGGTTTGGCTTCACTGGTACACTACCTGGATGAATGTTGTGGGATTGGCTGTCTCGGCACAGTGCACCAGCATTCTAGCAGCAATGGAAGGTGTAGCGAGGTGTTTTGGGGTGTTTTTTGCACCTGAAGAACTGTTGGGTCAAATACTTGTATTTGTTTTCTGGGCGTTGTAATTGATTCAGTGATTTGGGAGGTTCGGGTTCCTGACGACAAGGTCGCGGCGATTAAGATGGAAGTAGCAAGGGCATGCCGGTGAAGGAAATTACAATTAAGGGAGGTTCAATCACTTGGGAAAACTTAATTTTGTGTGTTGGGTAATGTCAATGGGCTGAGTTTTTTCACGTCGACTAGCTTGCGCTACAGCGGCAGTGCTTGCTCCTCACCGACATACTTTTGTCGGCGGAACAATAAGAGGACTTGTCGGTTTGGGGAGAGGTTTTGGTGCAGGATAATGGTCGTTGCTGCTAAGGGATGAGGGAGGGAATATTTCGAATGGGAGAACGGGGCCTTCTTTCAGGGTCAGTGGTGTGTGGATCGGTGACCAGAAAGTGGGATGGCGGAGGGTGTGACAAGGAATGTGTCGCTATTGGAAATTTTTCCAATTTTGGTCGCACTTCATTTGTGGAGGCACCAGTTGTCAAATAAGTAGAATCCGGTTTAAATGTGACAATATGGGTGTGGTGCTGGCGATTAATCATGTTTCAGCATCCTCTCCCCCAGTTGTACGAAGTGTTGCGGCAGCTGGTGTTGAATTGTTTGAAACTTAATGCGTGGCACAACAGCTCGTGTACCGGGTATAGTGAACCTAATAGCGGATTCCCTTTCTTGTTTTCAGTGGGGTAGTTTATGGGTTTGTGCACCGGAGACAGACGTCAGCAGCTTGTAGTGCCCTGCGCAGCTTTGGAAATTAGGTCTTCCAGCAGCAGGACCACTGATTCGGGCCTTTTTTGACTGGTACCACGTGGGCGGCGTATCAGGCCACATGGGTTCTCGGGGAGCAGTGCGTGAGTGGTTGCAGGTTGACGGCCTGTGTCATTTAGCTTATTGGAACGTTTGGGTAAGGAATTTGCACGTAGTTTGTACATCGGCATGGGAGTATCATTGTTATGGTTGGCTTTTTCGTGGGCGTTTTTTCGGGGCGTTGTGTATTGGCGAATTGGCATCTCCCAGTATGACGTTCACCGGGGGATGGGGTAGTAGTGGCATCCTAATTTTGGAACATGGGGATCAAATTTGGATCTGGAAATCAACAATGGATCAAGTGGGGGCACGCAGGTGGGTTCGTTTAAGGAAGTTCACGGCACCGGGTATGTGCCCGTGGCAGTGTTTTGAGTTTGGCAAGTGTCAACCCGAGTCAGGATGGCCCATTGTTATGTCACGAGGATGGGTTTTGTGTCTGAAGATCAGTAATTAGTGTTTTTCGTCCATGTTTGAGATCATGGGGGTTAGATACGGTGATTTGTGCGTTGCATTCTCTTGGTATTGGGGCGGCGACGGAAGCCTCCATGTGTGGTCTCCCTGCTGAGACAGTTAAACAGATTGGCCGAGGGAAGTCTTAGCGTTGTTAAGTTGTAGGTTCACCCGGTTTTTGTGGATAATTGACCGGGGGGCGGGTTTTGATAGAGTGGGGCCTGGGGGGTGTCATTCTTGGTGTTTGTATTGGAGCTAATTGGTCTTGGCGGTTTGTGCATTTTGTTTCAGAAGCCCCCAACTCCCCCCACCCCCCTTTTTTGCTTGGTCTGGATCCTGGGCCATTCTAATGCGTACTGGGGGACATAGGGAGTAGAGGCGAGAGGGAACGGGAGACAGCTGGTTTTCAGAGGGATAGGGTTCTTGTCAGATGGCTCGGGATCAGGGGTATGGGGTGGAATAGGGTATTGCAGGAGGTGCATAGGTATGCCCGTTGCCCGTTTGGGCAGGCTTCCTGAATTGTTGTTTTACACGTCGGGGGAAATGGGTGAGCGGCTTGTTCGCATTTTGATGAACAATATTTAAGCTGATTTGTTGCGGTTATGGGTGTCTTGTCCAGGCATGATAATTGTGTGGTCGGACATGGTTTCCGACAAGGGTTTGGGCGGAAAAGCACGGTATGGGGAGAAGCTGAATAAGGCTCGAGTGAAGGCTCATAGGGTTATCTCAAAAATTGTTAGCCGCAATGGGGGTGTTGCAGTACGGCATTTGGAGTTGGAGCGGAAGGATGAAGAATTTTGGTAGGGGAATGGGGTGCATTTGAATGCAGTAGGGATTGTTGTGTGGGCTCTTGGATCACAGGGAGATATTGAACGGGCTTTGCCATTGCGGGGGGTCTCAGGCACTTGAAGGTTATCAAGGTGCCCTCGTTGTGGCAGGTTTATTGGTGGGTCCTTGAAGTTGGTTTAAATTGGTTCGGGGAACCCATCCGGGTATGGATCCCCTCATTGGCAGAATGGTTGGTCACCTGGTGATTTTTAGGGGATCCCGACGGGGTATGTCGGGGCCCCCGTGGGTGTTTGGTGGTTAATGGAGGAATAACCCTCACTGTTTGGTGCTCCTGAGCCAGTGTGGGTAACGGCTGGGAGCAATTTGGTTCTATGTTTTGGTTATGTGAATCACCAGGGTTTTAACTTCAAGGACCTTACCATAATGCAAATTTCTACATGTTATGTATTTGTTTAATAAATGGCTGCTATGGCCAAAATTATCCAAAGATAAATTGGTGTCTGAGTGGTTATTAACGGATAAGGGTGAATTGAAAAGGGATGTGTGTGCTTAATTCTGGCCGGAATCTACAATTCTAGGGTCAAGACTGGCCGGAGCACTGCCCCCCTCTCCCCCCGGGCATGTGTGGAGGCCAGCATGACACTGATTGGAGTGGAGGTCATGGTGTCATGGGTAGGGGAGGTGGGGTAAGCCCGGGTACAGGATAAAAGATGAAGCTGGGGGAGGAGTGACACCTTTCCCGCTTTGGGACACAATTGAGAGTCCCGCCCGCCCTCCCTAAAGATTTTGAGTTCGCAATGGGCTGTAAGTTTTTGTGGGGGGTGGTATGGAAGTTTATCGGGTCGTAGTGGCCTGGTGGCAGGTTTATTGGTGGGTCCTTGAAGTTGGTTTAAATTGGTTCGGGGAACCCATCCGGGTATGGATCCCCTCATTGGCAGAATGGTTGGTCACCTGGTGATTTTTGGGGGATCCCGACGGGGTATGTCGGGGCCCCCGTGGGTGTTTGGTGGTTAATGGAGGAATAACCCTCACTGTTTGGTGCTCCTGAGCCAGTGTGGGTAACGGCTGGGAGCAATTTGGTTCTATGTTTTGGTTATGTGAATCACCAGGGTTTTAGCTTCAAGGACCTTACCATAATGCAAATTTCTACATGTTATGTATTTGTTTAATAAATGGCTGCTATGGCCAAAATTATCCAAAGATAAATTGGTGTCTGAGTGGTTATTAACGGATAAGGGTGAATTGAAAAGGGATGTGTGTGCTTAATTCTGGCCGGAATCTACAATTCTAGGGTCATGTCTCACCTGAGTACCCTATGTTATTTACAAGTACTCCTATTTATTTCTTTACTTATGCAGGGTATTTGCTCATTGGCTTATTTTAAGTTTTGTTTGTTAATGGCCACAGTGTGAATTAGCACCTACACATTGCAATTATACCAACTGGTGTTGGTCCATTTTTCCAGTTCTGCAAATATTGTTAGCTTTGTGCTTAACCAACCCTCCAGTGACAGCTGTCAGCATGGATCTGTCACTCTGTGCTTACACGCAATGACAGTTCAAAGCCATGATGTATATAGCACGTCAAGGTGTTGGAACTGACAGCCGGTCATGATGTGCTATATCCATTATTTTGTGTTAAGGAGTTAAAGGGGTTGTCGAGGACTTTTATATTGATGATGCTATCCTTAGGAAAGGCAAAAAATCTGACTGCACTCACCAAACTGAGTTGTGAACAGGTGCATAACTGAACATGACATAAAATACAAAAAAAGACAGTTTGCGCTCTGATAATGCTAAAGTATGGAAACCATGAATGTGTGAACAGGGACCTGCATTACTGCTAAGTTTGGTGAGTGCATTTGCCACAGGTAATCTTACCCTATATAGCAGGTTCCTACTTGCCCATACACAGGAGGTTTTTAACCCAGAGAGAGGCTTCAGCATAGTGTAGGTACCCAGTTACGAGATATGCTGTGAAGTGGCAACTGGGCAGATATACAAATGGCCATTTCTATATGCTAAATATCTCATTTTTCTTAGATTTTCCTTAGAAGTAATGCAGGTACACGTTCACACATTCATGGTTTCCATACTTTAGCATTATCAGAGTGCAGACTGTCTTTTTTTGTATCCTTAGGAAATGGTCATCAATGTCTAGCATTGGCTAGAGGTACTCAGTTGTGGGGTCGGGTACTGCACATCTGTTTTTTATTGATTCTAATAGGAGGCAGATGTGTAGTACCCGGCTGCAGCCACAATACAGTGGATGAAGCTGTGATGTGCAACTGAGCATTTCCGGCCCCCTGCACCATTGAGAACAGCTGATTGGGGGGTAAGTGTGTCGCAGGTGTCACACCCCACTAATCAGATATTAATGGCTTATCCTATGGATAGGAAATTAATGTAAAAGGCCTTATAATTGTCAAATTCTCAACCGTATACATACACCATATAACCATACTGCATGCTGCATTTCTTAACTCCAGATGTTAAGCTACGTATCGCTACTTCACAACATATTATATTAGGGTTACGTAACTTACCGTATTTTTCGCTTTATAAGACGCACCTGATTATAAGACGCACCTAGGTTTTAGAGGAGGAAAATTAAAAAAAAAAATTGAGCCAAATAGTGTGCTAAAACATTTTAATAAAATTAAAAAAAAAACATTATTTTAACAATTTAGACTCAACAGGAGGGTCTGTTATGGGGGGATCTGTGGATGATGCACTGCTGTGGGGGACCTGTGGATAACGCACTGCTATGGGGGACCTGTGGATGACACTGCTATGGGGGACCTGTGGATGACACTGCTATGGGGGACCTGTGGATGACACTGCTATGGGGGACCTGTGGATGACACTGCTATGGGGGACCTGTGGATGACACTGCTATGGGGGACATGTGGATGACACTGCTATGGGGGACCTGTGGATGACACTGCTATGGGGAACCTGTGGATGGCGCACTGTTATGGGGGACCTGAGGATGATGCACTATTATGGGGGACCTGTGGATGACACTGCTGTGGGGGATCTGTGGATAACGCACTGCTATGGGGGACTTGTGGATGACGCACTGCTATGGGGGACCTGTGGATGATGCACTATTATGGGGGAAATGTGGATGACGCATTGCTATGGGGGACCTGTGGATGACGCACTATTATGGGGACCTGTGGATGATGCACTGTTATGTGAGATCCGTGGATGACATGGCTATGGGGGACCTGCATGATGCACTTTTATGGGGATCTGGGACTACCACCCCCCTCATCCTTAGGAATACACCCATGTACTGTATACCATACATGGCTGTATTCTGAAAGATGAGGGGGGTGGTAGTCACATTTACACTTTGGCCACTACATTAGTCCCTCCCTGGAGTGTTTACACTAAAGGACTACAGCCCCCATCATCCTTCAGAATCCACCGATTGATACAGTATATTCTGAAGGCTGATGATGGGGGTTGTGTTCCCCATTGTTTCCCCATGTTCCTGACATTTGTCAGGGTCAGATCACTGATTGGTGGAGGCAGCTCTGCAGAAGTTGTCTCCACCAATCAGCATCCAGCCCTAGCGAGGAGAGGGAGAATCGTTCTTCTCTCTCTCCTCTTTCTTATGATAGTCTCCGTCTGCTGCGGAGATCTAAAATGGAGCCCGCGCATGCGTAGATCGCGATCTTCGAGAGCCGCGATCTCTATCTGCGCCTGCGTAGCCTCCGACGCGATGGACTTCAGGAAAATGACTACGGAAGGCAGTGCATGCGCAGATGGAGATCTCACTTCTCTGAGATCTCCATCTGCGCCTGCGTCACCTCCGCAGCCATTTCCCGGAAGTCGCGTTGGAGGCAGCGCAGGCGCAGATAAAGATTTCGGCTATGGTGACCGCCACCGCAGCCGATTGCCGGGGGATCCATGGCGGCCGCCACCGCAGCTGATTGCCGGGGGATCCATGGCGGCCGCCACCGCAGCTGATTGCCGGGGGATCCATGGCGGCCGCCTCCGCAGCCAATTGCCGGGGGATCCATGGCTGCCGCACCAGCCTCCTGTGACTCACTCCACCGCCGGATTACTGCCCGGTAAGTTACATTCACTTTGTAAGATGCACCCCTTTTTTCCCCACAATTTTGGGGGAAAAAAAGTGCGTCTTATAAAGCGAAAAATACGGTACATCGCATTTTTGTTTAACCCCTTTACCCCCTGAGCCTGATTTCATCTTCATGACCAGGCCAATTTTTTTGCATTTACAGAGCCCCTGATGTGCCGAAACCATGGAGCTCGCATACAAGTTACTGTATTTTGTAATCTAGACCCTTCAAGGAATTTATTTATAAATGTGGTAAACATCTTGAGTCCATAGGTGCTTCACAAAATTTTATAACGTTGAGCCAAGAAAATAAAAAATTTATTCCCAACAAAAATGATGTTTTAACCCCAAATTTTGGTAACATGAAATAATTCACCATAGAATTTATTGTACAATTTCTCTTGATTATGATATTACCCCATATCTGGTTGGAAACAATTTTTCAGCCACTGTGTAAAGGAAGAAGCGCATATTAGGGTTGTTTTGGCTGGAATGGTGCCATGTCACATTGGCAGAGCTTCTGAGGTGTCAGGACAGCAGAACCCATCAGTGACCCCATCTTACAAACTACACGTTTTAATGAAATCATTTAGTGGTGCAGAAAGGATATTGACACAACATATGTTTCCCAAAATGTTTTACCATTAGGCAGTGAATAAAAAAAGAATTACATTTTTACCACAAAAATGTTGTTATAGCCACAGATTTTACATTTTCAGAAGGGAAATAGGTGAAAATAACCACGTGATTGTTACACAACTTCTCATGAACTTGACAATACCCCATATGTAACAATAGAGAATAAGTTGTGCTCACTGCTATAGTCCTGGTGCTCGGGAAAAAAAAGAGTCAATAGAGAGGGGTAATCCCGGCACACAGTGTGTGAAGAATTGGTAAGTCCAGGTATTTATGCTTGAACAGAATTTCTTTATTTTACACCAATATTGTACTGCCCGCCCAACGTTGCGGCTCACGCAGGAGCCTTCACCAGGGGTCAAGAGCACTAAGACAGACATGATATACAAAGGAAAACAAACAGAAACAATATTTACAAAATGCATCATGACATTACATCAAGGAAAACATAAGAAAAATAACCTATAGGGGACTATGGGAATGACAAGAAACAATTGTCGTAGTGTGAGGGGTAACATGACAGAATCTAACCGCTAAGGAGAAAGTGGAGGAAGAGAATTATGAGGGTATAGGGAGAGGAAAAAAAAGAAGAGAACAAAGAAAAGGAAAGGAAGAAGATAAAGAAAGGACATGGGAGACTATAGTGGAAAGGAGAGGGAAACAGGGAAAAGAGAAAAGTAGAAGAGTATGCAGTAATCAAGAGGCAAAAAAAGGGGGGCAAAAAATATTGAAGGACATACCGGGAAAAAGATTGTGGTAAAAAATCATGTAGGTACAATAGGACCTGTGAACAGGAGGAAAGAAAGAGAGGGGATATACATAAGATATCACATAGTATGACTCAGGAGGGAGGAGTGGTAAGACCATGATTGACTTACTTAGTAAAGTCAGCTAAAGGGTTACTCCGGCAAGAGGAGATTGTTGCTACAAGTAAAGTAGACAAGGGAAACCCTAATGTGGAAACATATGGATATTATAAGTGGAAGGAGTTAAAGGGACAACAAAGAGGGGCCATAGTAGTCTTGGACAAAACCTACTATCTCTCTGAGATTACTCGCCAGCTTAGTGATGCCAATACTTACGTCCCGATTTCACGGGATCCCACTTCCAACATACGAAGTATTATTACTGACACAGTCGACTATCATCTACAGATCGGCACTATTGACAAAAAGCTAGCTGAGTATCTCCACAAGACTAATCCCATTACACCAGTCTTTTATATCTTACCCAAGATCCACAAAAATTTGACCCGCCCCCCTGGACGACCCATTGTTGCATCCACCGATTCTATCCTTTCCCCTCTGGCCATCACTCTTGATAAAATTTTGTCCCCTCTGGTTCCTTCCATCATCTCATATCTTAGGGATACTACAGAATTCTTATCCCATGTACATACTTTCGGAACACTGCCCACCAATTGCCTACTAGTGACTATGGATGTCAACAGCCTCTATACCAGTATTGACCACCACCTTGGTATAGAGGCTGTTGACTGGTTCCTCGAACGGTACAGCCCTTTCTCTGAGTAGCAACATACTTTCTGCCAAGACCTCTTACGCATTGTATTGGAACACAATTTTTTCTTATTTGGTGACCAATACTACATCCAGCGGAAAGGTACTGCGATGGGGTCAAATGTGGCACCCCCTAATGCCAACATTTTTATGGCTTGGTTCGAGGACCGCCATGTCTACAACTCTCCACTATTTCAGTCCCATGTACTGACTTGGAAACGCTACATAGATGACGTATTTGTCATCTGGCACGGTGAGCTTCCTGAACTTCTTTCATTTTTTGACTCCTTGAATGTATGTATCCCTACCCTTACCTTTACATTACATCATGATCCTATATCTATCAATTTCCTGGACACCACTGTAATACTGGATAGAGATGGTCACATAATCACTGACTTATATACCAAGCCCACTGACCGGAATAGCCTCTTACACTACACCAGTAGTCATCCCAAACACATGAAGAATTCCCTACCCCTCTCCCAACACCATAGGATTGCTCGCATTGTATCTGACCCGGAGACCAGAAAGACTCGCCATGTGGATATGAGCTTGAAATTTCAGGAGCGTGGTTATCCACCACATATATCCCACCAGAAGGTGTTACCTATTGATAACATTCCTAGAATCCCTATGCCTACGAGGATTCCTTTTGTGTCAACATACCATCCTTTCAAGACACCCATTCGTAATATTATTCGCCAACATTGGCCTTTGCTCTCCCGGTCGTATCCATCTATTACAGAATTTAGCCATCCTCCACTCTTCTGTCACAAGAAATCCAAAAATCTAAGAGACCATTTGGTAAGAGCCGACATATGCTCTGCTAGACCCTCTCATCTTCAGTCCACTTTGACCACACAGAGGAATGGAACTTTTCCCTGTTTAGGCTGTACACAATGCTCTAATGTGATTAAGGGGCACACCTTCACCCATCCACACACCGGTCAGCAATTTCCCATTAATGGTTATTTTACATGCGACTCTTCGCATGTCGTCTATCTTATCAAATGCCCCTGCGGTCTCGGGTATGTTGGGGAGACGACCCAGCATATCCGAGACCGCATAAGCAAACATAAATCCACAATCCGCTGTAAACAAACCTTACTACCAATTCCTTCTCACTTTATCTCACACAACCATTCCATAGCCCAATTACGGTACCAGGTTATCGAACATGTCCCCCCCATTCGCAGAGGTGGCAGTCGGATCCAGAGACTTAAACTGCGAGAAGCCTTCTGGATCCACACACTCAAAACCCTGGAGCCCATGGGGCTCAACAGGGAATATGAAATTGTCTGCTGAAATTATTATTGCTCATTATGCTTTTTATATGTTTTATGAGGTTCTATAGGAGTCCTTTCGTACCCACGATACCTATCCTTGACGTTATGGTATTCATCCGTCCTTGTATTTTCTACAGCTCTGCATTTCAATTTTTGATATTCTATATGATCACATTATCCTATACTTCGTATTATATTATTTTCTTTATGGCATACTGTATCAAGTTTTGGTACTATGATTATATCCTTTATATTTCACTCGTTTATATCTTACCAGTTTATAATGTTAATTGAGAGTAATATGTCTGTACCTATTTAACATATCTCTCATGTAATTCCATGTATGTGATTTTACTTATGTTTCTAATGTTATTTTCTATCCCTCTTTCTTAGATATCCTAGAACACCCTCCACAAGTCTTATAGTATGCACTCTGGCCGTCTTCGCTTCAGCATGCTCCACAGCTGCCTATCTGTCTCACCTTGGATTTCTCACCCACAAAGAGTTACTACGGATAATGCTGTTCATCACTGACTCCTTGCACAGCGCATGCGTCCGTTTCACGCCGCCCATCTACGCTCTATACACTGGAGCGTAGTATGGGTTCTGTGCAACGCGCATGCGCATGCACGTCATTATCGCGTCATGTATTTACCATCACAATTATGGGCGTGTGCCTGGCGCGTGTCCCCCGCCTTTACCCCGCCCACGGGGGCGTGGTGGCCGCCGCGCGTCACGCATACGCCCATCTCTCACCCCCTCCGACACACCTGACACACCTCCCACTGTGTGTGTGCCCGGCGCGCGCCGCCCGCCGATGTCCCGCCCTCCGGTGGGCGCGGCTGGTGCCGCGCGTCGCGCACACGCCCGCACACCTGCTCTGCCTCTACTGCATGTGGGCTCTAGGCATACACCGACCGCCTATACTCCGCCCATTGGTAGGCGTCGGTCGCACGTCATGCACACACCCATGGACTTTCCCCACACCTGATAGTAATGACCCACACTCCACCAATGGAATTACAGGTGCCTGTATATAGAGGCTCACTCCCAACACAGTCCCTGGGCTCCCACCACGCAGTGATCTTTGATCACTCTACCACGCCAGTTTGGTAAGATAATTTCTCTATGCTGCTTTACTATGCTCTACTTTGATCTCCTTTTCCATGTGACTCACTTTTATTTCCTGATACATTACAGGCTTTTTCCTGGTGCTCTCACCCTTATCCAAAGTGCTCCTAGGTATGTTCCTACCCTCTCCTGTTCCCCTTTTTTGACTTTTACATACCATTATAGTCATTTTTTACCTTTCTTCCCTAGCATCACTGACGTCATCTTGACCATTCACTTGGCATACTACATATGACCAATAACTGTAATACACATATGACAATGTCCTATTGGTATGTATTCTCATCCCTATACCCTGCCCCAACATTCTTAACATACTATCTTTTACTGACACTGTTTTCATTTGGCAGCATTCACCTTGTATCCTAGTCTACCGTGTGAGCCCCTTCATATTGTATGCCAGCCCCTTACTGGTATGTACCATTATATACAATCCCCCTCTTTGTTGTCCCTTTAACTCCTTCCACTTATAATATCCATATGTTTCCACATTAGGGTTTCCCTTGTCTACTTTACTTGTAGCAACAATCTCCTCTTGCCGGAGTAACCCTTTAGCTGACTTTACTAAGTAAGTCAATCATGGTCTTACCACTCCTCCCTCCTGAGTCATACTATGTGATATCTTATGTATATCCCCTCTCTTTCTTTCCTCCTGTTCACAGGTCCTATTGTACCTACATGATTTTTTACCACAATCTTTTTCCCGGTATGTCCTTCAATATTTTTTGCCCCCCTTTTTTTGCCTCTTGATTACTGCATACTCTTCTACTTTTCTCTTTTCCCTGTTTCCCTCTCCTTTCCACTATAGTCTCCCATGTCCTTTCTTTATCTTCTTCCTTTCCTTTTCTTTGTTCTCTTCTTTTTTTTCCTCTCCCTATACCCTCATAATTCTCTTCCTCCACTTTCTCCTTAGCGGTTAGATTCTGTCATGTTACCCCTCACACTACGACAATTGTTTCTTGTCATTCCCATAGTCCCCTATAGGTTATTTTTCTTATGTTTTCCTTGATGTAATGTCATGATGCATTTTGTAAATATTGTTTCTGTTTGTTTTCCTTTGTATATCATGTCTGTCTTAGTGCTCTTGACCCCTGGTGAAGGCTCCTGCGTGAGCCGCAACGTTGGGCGGGCAGTACAATATTGGTGTAAAATAAAGAAATTCTGTTCAAGCATAAATACCTGGACTTACCAATTCTTCACACACTGTGTGCCGGGATTACCCCTCTCTAATACCCCATATGTGACTGTACAGTCTTGGGTTTTTTTCTCCACACAGCGATACCCAGGAGGAAAGGAGCGCTATTTGACTTTTGGAGCACAGAGTTTCCTAGAATAATTTTCAGACTCTGAATACAGAGCCCCTAAGTGCCAGAAGAGCAGAAACATCCCTCAAGTGACCTCAAGTTGGAAATTACATGCCTCTGGGAATTCATCTACGGGTGTATTGTTGATTTTTACTTCATGAGTACTTTCTATAAAAAAGCAACAACAAAGAGGAATAAATATCATTACTTACAGCAAAGATGGAACTGCAGCTCTACATTACCTATGCCAAAAACTACTACTCCACCAGGATACAGCTAAGCCCCCACTAGGTAGAGGCATCACAGGTGCAGGAGGAGCAAATCACACACACACTTCCAAACATGAAGGGGGCGATTGCTGGATGCTAAAAATGCACATTGATGGCTTGCATAGAGCACTGTTCACACTAGCAGATGCACAGTCACAAACCCGCAGCCTATTAGGCGACGCCCATACTATTAGATCAGGCGGGCTGCCTAGCCATACTCCACTGCGCATCATACAGGGACAGAAACTCTAATATGCAAGGCCTAACAGAAAGGGCATGGCTGTGTCCTGTATAAAAAAGTATGAGTTTTTTTGTTGGTGTTATGGCCATAAGACGGAAGCCTACAACTGTATCCTGCTGGAGTAGTAGTTTTTAGCATGAGTATTTTCTAGAAACAAGCAGCAAATGAAAGTTGCAGAGTTAAATGGAAATCTGTTATTGTAGTGCCTGTACATTGTGCCCAGCTGGAATTTCTGGAGACCTGCACCCTGTAAATTAAGCAGGCTCCAGTCACACCAGTAATGCCGAACTTGTGGACGCTAACCGTGGCTTATTCCCACTATGGGGCTCAGAAGAGAGGAGACATTTGGATTTGGGAGCACAAATTTCACTATACTTCTTTTTGGAGAGAGCCATTGCGCTATTCCAGAGCCTTTGTGCTACTGTGGCGCCCTGGACTATCCAGGTCGTCACAGGGACTACAACACAACACCCCCACCCCGAGATAGGCACATCAGCCAGACACCAAATCCTTGTTGCCTCCCTCCAGGGGCTGATGTCCACACCAGGTGGGGTGGAGCCAGGCGGTTGGCCCCACCCACTGAGGTGTACACAGTCCTGGAGGCGGGAAAAGGAAAGTCAGTGAGAGTTAGGGAAGTGGCAAGAGAGGAGCGAACTGACCGTGTCCGGGTATGTGGCCCAGGCACCAAGAGCAAGGTTGGCAGACGGTGGTGGCTGTCTGCAGGAGAGGCAGATCAACGCGGAACCGTAGGACCGGGCATGGGCGGTGGCCCGCCGGTACCGAATCGGGGAGCGAAGTGAAGCCAGCACAAACCGGCAGGACCTGTGGACTCCGACCAGGCTTGGAGTCGCCGTTAAACAGGTCAAAGCAGTTAGTGACTGGAACCCCAAGAGTTTCCTAGCAGCCAAGTCCCGATTGAAGGCAACCGTCCAAACAGCAAAAGGGAAATACAGCTACCGCCACAGCTAGAGTTCCCAGGGCCAGAGCCTGCGGGCAAAAGGACTCCTCCGGCACATATCGACGCTGGGGAGTGGGTTACCGGTGGGAAGCCATCGGGACCGAACACACACAAAAGGTGCAGGGAAAGGCAGCCACCACTAACCGTCCGGGAGAAGCCATAGCAGCCTGCTGTGGGACCAGTCCATCCAGCCGTTTGTTTTACCAGAGACTTTGCATCCATTTGTGGCTGAGTGAGTACTACCGTGCCAACCGGCACCGCGCTGCGCAGTCCAAGTGACCCTGCACCTTGCCGACCCTGCCTCCCCGTCACCTCACCAGGCCCCGGGACCACCGACCCCCTACCCAAGGAGGGGAGAGAAACATCCCAGCTGCTCCCTGCCATCGCTTTCGGGATCCCCGTCAATAGCAGCGGTGGTGCCCAACCTCACCACAACCCGTGGGTGGCGTCACGGACCAAATCCCCAAACCAAACTACCCCTTTCACTCACGGGTGAGGAGCGCCGCTTGAGTCCCCTGATCTGGCCCACCGCTCGAGCCACCGAGCAGCAGCAGAAGCGCCGGACCCAAGCGTGGTGAGCGCAGCGCCCTCCCCGCTCACGACACTACCAGTAATGCCAAAACCCCCTAAATGACTGCTAACATATGACAAACCAGAGTTGAGACTTCTTTTTTTGTGGGATGAGTAGCAGCTTTTATTACAATTTGGGTCTCACAATATTTTGAATCAGTTTACATGTATCCGGTGCTGTACGCTGAACACATATCAGGGTTTCCAACTAAATCTACAAAATACGTGATTCACATGAAACCCCCAAGGGATCCATTCACTAATGTGTCAGCAGAGAAACTCTAACCTCTCTGTGGCTTCTGTTCAATGGTGTTTGCTTTTTAAGATGTGCACAAAAGAGGTGGTCTACTGCACTTTAATGCTCATTGAAAATACGAACACGGTTGCATCACTGGCCAAAAAGAGCCCCAAATGTCTCCATTTGCCACATTATAAGGAATCTTCCATTGGGGGTTTCATTTAACTCTCGTATTTCAGAGATTTACATGGAAACCCAGATATAAATGCTCAGCCTAGAGCACAGGATTAAAGTGAGCCGAGCCTTACTGCGATCTTTGGGAGTCAGAAAAACAATGTGCTTTGTCATTTACAACTTCAATTCTCCCACTTTCTTGGATTCTCCTTGAAAACATCAGAAAAATAACCCAGGGGAAGAATTATTCAGGGGCTATACCTTATCTGATTACTTCCGTCTTCAGCGTGTGAGTTACCACGCACATGTTACCTGCTTGCTCAATACGCCCATAATAATAATAATTTTATTCATTTATATAGCGCTATTAATTCCACAGCGCTTTACATACATTTGCAACACTGTCCCCATTGGGGCTCACAATCTAGAGTCCCTATCTGTATGTCTTTGGAGTGTGGGAGGAAACCGGAGTACCCGGAGGAAACCCACGCAAACACGGGGAGAACATACAAACTCCTTGCAGATGGTGTCCTTGGTGGGATTTGAACCCAGGACCCCAGCGCTGCAAGGCTGCAGTGCTAACCACTGAGCCACCGTGCCGCCCATGAATTATAGGCATTCAGCCAAGGTAATTGGAAAAAACCCTAATCTCCTTGTTGTGTACATTTGTGTATATACTGTATGTGTGACCTCTCAGTAACAGAGAACAATTGTAGAAAAAGGGTTTTCTATACCGCGCCAATGATCACAAAATGGAAATCAGGATTGATGTGGCTTTATTGTAGCACAGGTCTACGCGTTTCAGGAGCTCTGCTCCCTTCCTCAGGACCATAGAAACAACATCAAATCTACCGTAGCAAGTACATACATACATTAAATAGATCCAGTGATGTAATAGTACCGCCCCGTATAGAAAAAAACGGCGGGAACGGCTGCAACGTGGAAGAAAACATGACGCAATACAGAAAAGAACAAGATCAGAAGAAAAACATATAGCTCTTATACATTGTAAGTGACCCACATCTTGACAGATCATAGTACATTCACTGGACATCGAAAAATAACTTGTTTCAATTATGTGTATAAAAATAAAAACAGTTAATAAACAATTGGTACCAGCGTATATATATATCTCTATACATATACACCGATCAATGACATATACCGGATCAATCTAGTGCTGGAGTGCAAAGTGAACCTAGAACTCAGACAGGGTGACAGAAACTTCGTAGTGAGTGACTCCAGATCCAAACTACAGCGGGATCAACCCGCCGTACCATGGAGAACGTTATAGTCCAAACCGTGAAAACAGACCGCAATAACATTGCGATAAAAAGTATCCAAATATCAGACTAAAAAAATCTCCCGAAAAAGATGGTATGCATTTTATTTAACTAATGAAAAGTGCCCCATTATATGGTACATATAGCGGTGGAAACCATAAAGCTCATTTCCCCTGCTCGGGAAGAAACACAAAAAAAACAAAAAAAGGGGGGGTAAAAAATACTATCGTGATCGATCATTAACAGTGTAACATACATAGCCCCTTCTCAAAAGGGCCATGTGTGATAAAGAAGCAGTGAACCGCTACCGACCTTTAGTGTGAGCGTGAGTTCAAACAAGTTCAAACCGTGGGAAAAAACCCCACGGCGGCTGCGCAAACAGCAAGTATCAGAGGAGTGGGGTGAAACAAGTTCATACCCGTGGGAAAAAACATAGGCGCGCATGCGCCGGTCGCTACATTAGCGCAAAAATGAAAAATGAACATAAGAAGAATGTGAAAACCCAAATTGAAAGTGCTAAGAAAAAACCCAAAAGTGCATAAATACCGCCAGCATAGCACGACTCCCATTGTGATATTAACATCATAAGGTTCCAACCAAGGAACGATATGATCTTCTGGTGGAATAGTAAAAACTCCAATGAAGGACAAAAAGAAAATGGGGGAAAACAAGGAGGTTTTATTTTGGGGTATGAAAAAGCTAAACTACGGGAAAAAGTAAGGAGGGGCGGGGAAAATGTCCCTATTATTGGGACATGTACAAATACTATTCCCCAAAAAACGTAGACCTGATATAATATATAAATAAAGGAAGAAAAATGGGGAGAAACACAACTCCCTTATCTACCTATGGCACCAACATCAACAAAATATATAAATATAAATAACAACATTTTAATACTTGATGGTATCTTACAACCACCCATGAATTTAAAATTTAATACTAAAATATACAATTAAATTGCCCCAACCAATAAAAGGGATATGGTGATGCCGGTGTTAACCAAGAACACTCGCCACTTAAACACAGTAATACTATGAAATATTTATGGCACACCATCTAAAACCCAAAAAAATAAATAAAATCATAATAAATATATAAATATCTAATGTAAAATACTATAAAAAATATATAATATAATAAAATAAAAATTGAACCGATTCTAAAAATGGGATTAAAATGTTCAAACCCTGGAGATGTGTTGATGGACCATAATTTATCTCCAACACATGGGCACTTACATCCACAACCCTCCACTCTGACAAATGATGTATATCACAGGGTGGTATTAATGGAACAGGTCTGTAACTTCATTCAAGCCTTGAGGTTTCAAAGTGTTCAGTTTATATATCCAATACGTTTCCTTCTTATTTAGGACCTCGGCCCTATTAAATACATGTGAGGGTATTTGTTCAATAGGAGTTATTTTTAATCTAATGTTTTTATCGTGATGTAAGGTCACATGTCGGGACAGGCCATGTAACATGAAACCAATCTTTATGTTATGTCTATGTGAGTTTAACCTATTGTGCAAAGGCTGCGTCGTCCTACCAACATAACGCTTTGCACAATCACATTCGATAAGATAGATGACATAGTCCGACTGACAGGTAAGATGACCTTTTATACAAAAATCCATTCCTCCCGGTTCTAAACCAAAATTCAGCCTTCCATGCTGGATGCTTTTACAGCACATACAATTTTTAGCATAACACTTGTAGGCACCCACACTTTTATTCATGACAATGGGAGTATTAGAGTCTCTAAGCCTACTAGGGGCTAAATGATTTTTGAGGGTAGAAGCTCTACGGTATGTAACCCCAGGATGACTGGGTAATACATCTTTCAGGAACGGATCATTGTGCAAAATAGCCCAATGTTTTTTGAGGATATTTTTGATTAAATTCCCATCGCTGCTAAACGTGGTTATGAAATTGGAAGCAAACCTTGTTCCCGGGGTATCCTGAACTATACTCATATCACTCTCCTTTTTATGGATAAGGTCGGATTGTTTGAGATTCCTATTTGTCCGGAAGGCTTTTTTTATGGTGGCCATAGGGTAATTCTTTTCCCTGAATCTTTCTCTGAGGATCAATGCCTGTTCATTAAAGTCTTTATCAAGTGTGCAATTCTTTCTGATCCTCTGGTATTGGTTCCCAGGGATATTAAGCAACCATTTTTCATAATGACTGCTAGTGAAATTTATATATCCATTCGAATCCACAGGTTTAAAGAAGGTTTTCGTTATGATTATTCCATCAGTGTGTGAAATCGTGAGGTCCAAAAGATTAATGGACTCTACATCAATGGTAGGGGAAAAATCTAAACCCCAATTATTACTGTGTATACTATCCAGAAAGTCGGGTAGGTTATTTTCACTATTGTCCCAGATAATGATCAGGTCGTCTATATATCTCTTATAAACCACCACATTTTTAAAAAATTCCGAGGAGTAAATATATAGAAGTTCGAACAACCCCATGACAAAGTTGGCAAACGTGGGTGACACTTTAGAACCCATTGCGACTCCACAACACTGATGGTACATGTTGTCCAGAAAAGTGAAGAAATTATTTTCCAATATAAACTTCATCCCTTTCAAGATGAAGTCTTTTTGTATACGGGGCAACTGGTCATCCATCTCTAAAAAATTCCTGAAGCATTCAAGACCCAAGGGATGTAAAATGTTGGTGTATAGTGAAGTTATATCAAGGGTCACAAACAGATAAGTCTTCCTCCATTCAATATCTTTAAGGATTTCAATCAAATGAGTAGAGTCCCTCAGAAAACTTCTGAGGTTAATAACATGTGGTCTCATCAAGGTGTCTATGTACGCAGCCAGGTTCTCTGTTAAAGACCCAATCCCTGAAATGATGGGTCTCCCCGGGGGATTGGACAAACTTTTATGTATTTTCGGGAGATGGTAGAAAAAGGCTAATCTGGGATTTTTAACCTCCAGAAACTTTTTTTCTCCTTTACTGAGAATCCCTGTCTTAACCGCCTCTTGGACGAGGACGTCATAATTCCGGATGGCATTGTGATAAACCACATCATCCACTACCTCATAATGTAAACTGTTTGAGAGCATCCTAAGGGCTTCTTGGATATAGGCGCTCTTATCTTGTATCACAATCCCTCCCCCCTTGTCAGCACTTCTAATGACAATATGGGGGTTATTTCTTAGGTTGGACAGGGCAGTGTTCTCATCTTTCGTTAGGTTGGTCTTAAACTGATTTTTCCTAGTGAGGAGTCCTTTGAAATCCTCTAGGACTAGATCACTGAATGTTTTGATGTGATGCCCGGTACTGTGTACTGGGTAAAATTTGGAACCTAGCTTCAGGTCCGTATGAAAAAAATCATCATCAGGTATGGATACATCCTTGGATGGATTAGCCTTATTGATCTGGAAATGACGCTTGAGAGTTAATTTCCTAATAAAACTCTGAAAATCTATATATAGCTTGAAATCATCAGAGGGTTTCATTGGGCAAAAGGAAAGACCTTTTTTCAGAACACTGATCTCTTTATTGGAAAGCTTATGGCTGGAGAGATTGAAAATACCAGAATTACCACAACTTATTGGTTGCTTCTTCTCTCTTTTTTTCTTAACCCGGTGTCCTGCTCTAGTTCCTCTGAAGAGTTTTTTCTTTTTCCCCCCCTGGGGGTGAGGAACTTGGTGATATGGATCTGTGTATTCCTGGCAACCGGTAAAAAAGGAAAGCAAGAATTTCCTTTAAGGGTATTATCAATAATGACAATCCCTCTGGAAGGGGAAACCAAGGTTTCAGCTGGCGTATTAGTAATATACCCCAAAATAAAACCTCCTTGTTTCCCCCATTTTCTTTTTGTCCTTCATTGGAGTTTTTACTATTCCACCAGAAGATCATATCGTTCCTTGGTTGGAACCTTATGATGTTAATATCACAATGGGAGTCATGCTATGCTGGCGGTATTTATGCACTTTTGGGTTTTTTCTTAGCACTTTCAATTTGGGTTTTCACATTCTTCTTATGTTCATTTTTCATTTTTGCGCTAATGTAGCGACCGGCGCATGCGCGCCTATGTTTTTTCCCACGGGTATGAACTTGTTTCACCCCACTCCTCTGATACTTGCTGTTTGCGCAGCCGCCGTGGGGTTTTTTCCCACGGTTTGAACTTGTTTGAACTCACGCTCACACTAAAGGTCGGTAGAGGTTCACTGCTTCTTTATCACACATGGCCCTTTTGAGAAGGGGCTATGTATGTTACACTGTTAATGATCGATCACGATAGTATTTTTTACCCCCCCCTTTTTTTGTTTTTTTGTGTTTCTTCCCGAGCAGGGGAAATGAGCTTTATGGTTTCCACCGCTATATGTACCATATAATGGGGCACTTTTCATTAGTTAAATAAAATGCATACCATCTTTTTCGGGAGATTTTTTTAGTCTGATATTTGGATACTTTTTATCGCAATGTTATTGCGGTCTGTTTTCACGGTTTGGACTATAACGTTCTCCATGGTACGGCGGGTTGATCCCGCTGTAGTTTGGATCTGGAGTCACTCACTATGAAGTTTCTGTCACCCTGTCTGAGTTCTAGGTTCACTTTGCACTCCAGTACAAGATTGATCCGGTATATGTCATTGATCGGTGTATATGTATAGAGATATATATATATACGCTGGTACCAATTGTTTATTAACTGTTTTTATTTTTATACACATAATTGAAACAAGTTATTTTTCGATGTCCAGTGAATGTACTATGATCTGTCAAGATGTGGGTCACTTACAATGTATAAGAGCTATATGTTTTTCTTCTGATCTTGTTCTTTTCTGTATTGCGTCATGTTTTCTTCCACGTTGCAGCCGTTCCCGCCGGTTTTTTCTATACGGGGCGGTACTATTACGTCACTGGATCTATTTAATGTATGTATGTAATTGCTACGGTAGATTTGATGTTGTTTCTATGGTCCTGAGGAAGGGAGCAGAGCTCCTGAAACGCGTAGACCTGTGCTACAATAAAGCCACATCAATCCTGATTTCCATTTTGTGATCATTGGCGCGGTATAGAAAACCCTTTTTCTACAATTGTTCTCTGTTATCAAGTCACCTGGGGTTGCCGCTGCCTGGATCTGTTTGTCTATGCGATTATAGTAGTTGTGACTGTCACAACTACAGTTGGTGAGTATATTTGCTCCCCTGCCTATTACCCTGTGCCTATAAGGGTAAGACCCTATTGCACTTCATTTTCTCCACAGCTCCTCCTCTCATGTGACCTCTCAGTGTGACTCCTCACTTGACACCCGGTACTTGATAAAGCCACATTGCCTTGTGGTGATACTCCGGGGCAGCTCCCTCTTCCCCTTTAGTTTGGCTATCTTGAATACTTACGGTAACTATTGTTTGTTTACTGATCTTTCATTCATGGTCAGATTACAGTAATATTCTGCTTGTTCTATTGATACGGCTTGGCTCGCTTTATGGCAATATCGGTGGATATTAAATACATATTATTTGCCTCTTTGATTTTTAGGGCATTTATATACTGTACATACTTAGTACTTGTGCTCTTGGATTGTGTATGTACTTTATCATGCGTACTTCACAGAGTGCTTCTCGTTTAATGTTTTAAAGTGTTGTTTATTGTTGTTTGAGTCTCTATTGGCACTTGTAAGAAAGTTTGTATTAGTGGTGATTGAAGGTAAAAAATGCAAGTTTCAATGCAATAAAACAGACTTTGAGAATGGCAAAGCTTATAAATGGGCACATCCTGGAAATAAGAGAACTTAAATTCATAAAAATCTGCCTACATCTTGCATGCCCACAAAGCTTTTTGCGTATTTTTTTTATCTTCACATCTCAGGGATCCCGAAGGCACACCAGGACGGGCAAATGTAGGCCCTCAAAATATCAGAAAAAGGAGCAGGAGGTACAAGGACTGGTCCCCCACTTCCAAGCAGGAAACACATGGGCAATCGATTACAATATGAAGGTAATTTACAGATTATTAATTTATCAATGTATGAACTTTCAGATGTGGAAAATAAACTTTTGACTAGGGGTGTTTCATTTTTGCCTATGAACACATTGGACAAATTTATTCTCACAAAAGATCTCTACATTTGTGTAGGCAACTAATGTTTAAATTTGATAAAAGAACCACCTTCCGGGATCTCATGAAAGTTTTGGGAGAACAACAATGTGACCCAGGTATGAGACCTACAGTACCTTTAAAGGGAGATTCCTCTCCCAAGACACTCCCTTTTTTGCACTTCATACAGCTATCCAGATTTTCTTTGAAAAAACACATCAGGATATGAGGGATCTTAAGCTTGATATGAATACTCATAATAACTTAAATAATGTGGAAATTACCAGATTGAAGAATAACACCTCATTTTTTATTAAGGAAGCAGACAAGGGGGTAATATCATTATTTGGCCTACCGATTTATAACTTAAGGAGGAAAGAAGGCAATTAATCAATACCCTTTGTTATCAGGTATTACCCTCTGATCCTACCATCATCTTCAAAACCAGTTTGGACAAACTTATATGCACAACATTTGACTACAGCATTATAACCAAGAAGCTGGAATAATTCCTCATTACAAAATCTTCCGGAACTCCCATTTTATATGTTACCGAAAGTGCATAAGAATATTCAGGAACTTCCAGGTAGGCCAATTGTCTATGTGACCAGTAGTATTTTCGACCATTCGTGTATATATTTTGAATATTTTCTTCAACAACTGGCCCAATTGATAACTGCTTATGTAAGGGACACCACACATTTGATTTAATTACTTGACTAGTTGACTATTCCATCTCATACTTTACTTGTCACACTGGATGTGGAGTCCCTCTATACTATCATTCAACATGATTTGGGTTCAAGGCAGTATCATATTACCTTGACTAAAAAACTTCCAAAGATAAAGGATATGACTCACTCCTTGATCTTTCAGGGATGGTCCTGGAGAAGAGTTACTATGTCTTTGACAGAACTCGTTGCAGACAGGTGTCTGGTACCGCCATGGTGGCCAGATGTGAGAATTATTTTGCAAAACTATTCTTGGGGTGCTGGGAGGACATACAGGTCCGTATTTTGGAATCCTTCCAAAAGGTGATGCAATGGTTCATATTTATAGATGCCATTCTGTTTTTTTCTGGACAGGAACCACAGAGGATTGTTACCAATTTATCAAGGTCTTAAATAACAACCCATGGAATAATACTCTTACCTCAAACAAGTCATACTCCTCCATTGAATGTTTGATCTAAGAATTTCCATTGAGGATACATGTCATCACTAGAGTTGAGCGCGGTTCGCGGTTCTCCAGTTCGCGGCTCGAGTGATTTTGGGGGCTGTTCTAGATCGAACTAGAACTCGAACTTTTTCCTAAAGCTCGATAGTTCTAGAAATGTTCGAGAACGGTTCTAGCAGCAAAAAGCAGGGCTTTTTACAGCTACAGTGTGCAGGAGCCATCGCTGGCAGCCTGCCAGAAGCTGGTAACCAAGATAAACATCGGGTATCCAAGCAAAGCGCTTTGGTTAGTAACCCGATGTTTATCCTAGTTACGTGCAGGAAGCCCACACTTCACCGCTCAGCTCACTCCGCCCCCCCTCCTGCATGCGGCATGTACACATACATACACACACACACAATCACACTCACCTGTCCCCAGCCAAGCAGTCCACGACACTGATGTACTCAGCGCCACCCATTTCGCACTCCGCCACCAGCACACATGGCTCCGCCCACCTGCACTCTGCACACATGGTCCCACTCGGCTTACCTGCGGTGATGAAGTCCCGACCTCAGCGCTGTCACTGTCCTCCATAGCTGCCGCTTGTCACATCACCTTCTCTCGCTTCCGACCCGAGACTGACTAGCGGTGATGTCACGGGCCGCTCGCGATACTTGGCTGTGAAGGCGGCGGTCATTGAACTCAGTGACAGGTGCTGTCAGCAGTGCAGGAGATCAGCGCAGGTAATGTACCTCGCTGACAGCAGCACTTGTCATCCCCTGCAGTGACCTGGGCTGACCCATTGATGTTAGCTCAAGTCACTGCATTGCTCTCCCAGCCAATGGGGAAAATCCTGCTCTTCATTGACTGAAACAGTGTGGATCGTCATTCCAACCCCTTGGATTACACCAGACCTGGATTTGTTTTTCTTTCTAATAAATTGGTTAAAGAGGGAATGTATTGGGGTGTGTTTTTTCAAATAAAAATGTGTTTGTCATCTATTTTTTTTTACTACTGACTGGGTTGGTGATGTCGGGTATCTGATAGACGCCTGACCTCTCCAACCCCAGGGCTTGATGCCAGGTGACATTACACATCTGGTATTAACCCAATATATTACCCCGTTTGCCACCGCACCAGGGCACGGGATGAGCTGGGGCGAAGCACCAGGATTGGCACATCTAATAGATGCGCCACTTCTGGGGCGGCTGCGGCCTGCTATTTTTAGGCTGGGGAGAGTCCAATAACCATGGACCTCCCTAGTCTGAGAATATCAGACCCCAGCTGTCTGCTTTACCTTGGCTGGTGATCCAATTTTGGGGGGACCCCTACGTGGTTTTTTTTTTTTTAATTATTTATTTAATTTAAAATAACAGCGTTGGGTGCCCTCAGTTTTGGATTACCAGCCAAGGTGAGGCTGCCAGCTGTAGTCTGCAGGCTGCAGCCGTCTGCTTTACCCTAGCTGGCTACAAAAATAGGGGGAACCCTACGTCATTTTTTTTCTTCATTTATTTGGCTAAATACAAAGCTAAGCACCCCTTAGTGCCACATGAAAGGCACCAAAGGGTGCAAAATTACAAAATGCAGGAGAGTGGGACATTATGTGTCTTTCTGCCATTATAATGACAGAAAAGAATGATATGAAGTGCACAAGCACAAGAAAATCACCAGAGCGCTCTACGCTGTGAAAAGCAGTAGAAAATGGCACTGGAGTGAACATGTGACCGCCTCATGTAGGATGAAGCTATGGATCCTGGGTAAATTTATGTATTTTCCCTCCTTCAGTTTTTTTGCAGTACACAAAAAAAATGGAAGGCACACGGATGACAAACAGATGACATATGGACCGTCTACGGAACGGAAACGGATGCCACACGGATGCACCCGTGAAAAAAAACGGACTGTTTTTTGCAGACCGCAAAAATGGATCGGTCGTGTTAATGTAGCCTTATTCTGATCTGCCGTTTATAAACAGCAGGCAGAAATAAGTGAATAACGCCCCCCAGCGTCAGAAAATCTCCGGGGTTTCAGGGCTAGCTGAGACCCTGGAGATCATGATTCAGGATGGTTTTTCCGGTCCCCGCTCACGTGATCACAGGTATACACCGTACACCGATGATCACGTTACAGTAAATGACAGCGCCGGTAAAAAATTATTTAACTCCCGTCTGGCATGCGCGCGGCCATCTTGGATTTCTGGGAGGGCATCAGGGTGGGCACTTTGGTGACACCGGGGAACCGGAGGGGACCGGGGAGGAGATTTATCATGTTTGTTCATGCCAGATGGGAGATAAATAATTTTTTACGGGCGCTGTCATTTACTGTAACGTGATGATCGGTATACGGTGTATACCTGTGATCACGTGAGCGGGGACCGGAAAAACCGTCCTGAATCATGATCTCCAGGGTCTCAGCTAGCCCTGAAACCCCGGAGATTTTCTGACGCTGGGGGGGCGCTATTCACTTATTTCTGCCTGCTGTTTATAAACAGCAGACCAGAATAAGGCTACATTCACACGACCGATCCATTTTTGTGGTCTGCAAAAAACAGTCCATTTTTTTTCACGGGTGCATCCGTGTGGCATCCGTTTCCGTTCCGTAGACGGTCCGAATGTCATCTGTTTGTCATCCGTGTGCCTTCCGTTCTTTTTGTGTACTGCAAAAAAACTGAAGGAGGGAAAATACATAAATTTACCCAGGATCCATAGCTTAATCCCACATGAGGCGGTCACATGTTCACTCCAGTGCCATTTTCTACTGCTTTTCACAGCGTAGCGTGCTCTGGTGATTTTCTTTTGCTTGCACACTTCATATCAGTCTTTTCTGTCATTATAGTGGCAGAAAGACACATAATGTCCCACTCTCCTGCATTTTGTAATTTTGCACCCTTTGGTGCCTTTCATGTGGCACTAAGGGGTGCTTAGCTTTGTATTTAGCCAAAAAAATGAAAAAAAAATGACGTAGGGTTCCCCCTATTTTTGTAGCCAGCTAGGGTAAAGCAGACGGCTGCAGCCTGCAGACCACAGCTGGCAGCCTCACCTTGGCTGGTAATCCAAAACTGAGGGCACCCCACGCTGTTATTTTAAATTAAATAAATAATTAAAAAAAAAAAAAACACGTAGGGGTCCCCCCAAAATTGGATCACCAGCCAAGGTAAAGCAGACAGCTGGGGTCTGATATTTTCAGACTAGGGAGGTCCATGGTTATTGGACTCTCCCCAGCCTAAAAATAGCAGGCCGCAGCCTCCCCAGAAGTGGCGCATCCATTAGATGCGCCAATCCTGGTGCTTCGCCCCAGCTCATCCCGTGCCCTGGTGCGGTGGCAAACGGGGTAATATATGGGGTTAATACCAGATGTGTAATGTCACCTGGCACCATGCCCTGGGGTTGGTGAGGTCAGGCGTCTATCAGATACCTGACATCACCAACCCAGTCAGTAATAAAAAAAACTAGACGACAAACACATTTTTATTTAAAAAAAACAATCCCTAATACATTCCCTCTTTAACCAATTTATTAGAATGAAAAACAAATCCAGGTCTGCTGTAATCCAAGGGGTTGCCATGACGATCCACACTGTCCCAGTCAATGAAGAGCAGGATGTTCCCCATTGGCTGGGAGAGCAATGCAGTGACCTGAGCTAACATCAATGGGTCAGCCCAGGTCACTGCAGGGGATGACAAGTGCTGCTGTCAGCGAGGTACATTACCTGCGCTGATCTCCTGCACACTGACTTCAATCATCTTCACAGCCAAGTATCGCGAGCGGCCCGTGACGTCACCGCTAGTCAGTCTCGGGTCGGAAGCGAGAGAAGGTGATGTGACAAGCGGCGGCCATGGAGGACAGTGACAGCGCTGAGGTCGGGACTTCATCACCGCAGGTAAGCCGAGCGGGACCATGTGTGCAGAGTGCCAGGTGGGTGGAGCCTAGCATGGCAATGTGTGCAGAGTGTCAGGTGGGTGGAGCCTAGCGGGACCATGTGTGCAGAGTGCCAGGTGGGCGGAGCCTAGCGGGTCCATGTGTGCAGAGTGCCAGGTGGGCGGAGCCTAGTGGGGTAATGTGTGCAGAGTGACAGGTGGGCGGAGCCTAGCGGGACAATGTGTGCAGAGTGCCAGGTGGGCGGAGTCTAGCGGGGTAATATGTGCAGAGTGACAGGTGGGCGGAGCCTAGCAGGGTAATGTGTGCAGAGTGACAGGTGGGCAGAGCCTAACGGGGTAATGTGCGCAGAGTGCCAGGTGGGCGGAGCCTAGCGGGACCATGTGTGCAGAGTGACAGGTGGGCGGAGCCTAGCGGGGTAATGTGTGCCGAGTGACAGGTGGGCGGAGCCTAGCGGGACCATGTGTGCAGAGTGCCAGGTGGGCGGAGCCTAGCAGGGTAATGTGTGCAGAGTGACAGGTGGGCGGAGCCTAGCGGGACCATGTGTGCAGAGTGACAGGTGGGCGTAGCCTAGCGGGACCATGTGTGCAGAGTGCCAGGTGGGCGGAGCCATGTGTGCTAGCGGCGGAGTGCGAAGTGGGTGGAGCCTAGCGGGGTCATGTGGCGCTGAGGACGTCAGTGTCGTGGACTGCTTGGCTGGGGACAGGTAAGTGTGTGTGTATGTATGTGTACATGCCGCGTGCAGGAGGGGGCGGAGTGAGTTGAGCGGGGAAGTGTGGGCTTCCTGCACGTAACTAGGATAAATATCGGGTTACTAACCAAAGCGCTTTGCTTGGATACCCGATGTTTATCTTGGTTACCTGCTTCTGGCAGGCTGCCAGCGATGGCTCCTGCACACTGTAGCTGTAAAAAGCCCTGCGTTTTGCTGCTAGAACGGTTCTCGAACGTAACTAGAATTATCGAGCTTTAGCAAAAAGCTCGAGTTCTAGTTTGATCTAGAACCCCCCCCAAAATCACTCGAACCGCGAACTGGAGAACCGCGAACCGCGCTCAACTCTACTCTAGACATGACATCATCATATGGGCTTTCCAATATTTCTTTATTTTAGTGTATGTAAGCTTTTTACTTTGCAGAAATAATAATAATGCATTAAAACACTCTCTTTCATTATTCTGGCATTTGGCAAATATAAATAATTTTGGCAATCCAAATTGACTTAAATTGCAAAAGGTTTATTCTGATTTCATGTCAGATAGTGAGAAAGATGCAGATGTGTCTTTTTGGATAGTGTATGTAAACTTTTGGTTTCAACTGTATGTCATCTGGATAAAAAGTGGTTGTGCCAAATTTACCTAATTTGTGCCAAATTCTTAAAGTTGCAAGCCAGTTACATTTTGGAAGAAGGTCCTGTGGACTGATGAAACAAAGATTGAGTTGTTTGGTCATACAAAAAGGCGTTATGCATGGAGGCAAAAAACACGGCATTCCAAGAAAAGCACTTGCTACCCACAGTAAAATTTGGTGGAGGTTCCATCATGCTTTGGGGCTGTGTGGCCAATGCCGACATCGGGAATCTTGTTAAAGTTGAGGGTCACATGGATTCAATTCAGTATCAGCAGATTCTTGACAATAATGTGCAAGAATCAGTGACGAAGTTGAAGTTACGCAGGGGATGGATATTTCAGCAAGACAGTGATCCAAAACACTGCTCCAAATCTACTCAGGCATTCATTGAGAGGAACAATTACAATGTTCTGGAATGGCCATCCCAGTCCCCAGACCTGAATATCATTGAAAATCTGTGGGATGATTTGAAGCGGGCTGTCCATGCTCGGCGACCATCAAACTTAACTGAACTGGAATTGTTTTGTAAACAGAAATGGTCAAATATACCTTCATCCAGGATGAAGGAACTCATTAAAAGTTACAGGAAGAGACTAGAGGCTGTTATTTTTGCAAAAGGAGGATCTACAAAATATTAATGTCACTTTTATGTTGAGGTGCCCATACTTTTGCACCGGTCAAATTTTGTTTAAATGCGGATTGCACATTTTCTGTTAGTAGAAGAAACCTCATTTCAATCCAGAAATATTGCTCAGTCCATCAGTTATTAGATATATGAAACTGAAATAGCCGTTTCAAAAACCCAAAATTGTTATAAAGAAAAAAGGTTAAAAGGTTAACATTAATGGGACTGCTCAAACTTTTTCATATGACTATATATATATATATATATATATATATATATAAATAATATGTGCTGTGTTGTTAAATTCATCACTCTTCCCCAGTACCTTGGGATTTGGTTGCATATTTTCCATCCTCCCTCCTTAACTTATTTTTCTAAACTAATGCTTTATAGCAATTTTCCTTTTACTGTTTGTCAACAGTTTTCTATAAGAATCAAGTCACAATGCATGTATGATGGAGAAAATTGATAATCAGGTGGCTTTGCATGCTGGCTTGGTGAATTACATTTCTTCTTGGTTTTGAAGAGAAGATAGTGAAGCTGTGATCAACTTCCCCCCAACTTGGCATTTCTGTTTTTATATTGGTGTTTTCTAGTTTAATAATCACAGTATCACTGTGCTTGATTGGCCAGCAAACTTGCCTGACTTTAACCCCATAGAGAATCTATGCGGTAGTGTCAAGAGGAAGATGAGGGACACCAGACCCAACAATGCAGACGAGCTGAAGGCTGCTATCAAAGCAACCTGGGCTTCCAAAACACCTCAGCAGTGCCACAGGCTGATCGCCTCCATGCCACACCGCATTGGTGCAGTAATTCATGCAAAATGACCCCCGACCAAGTATTGAGTACATTTACTGTACAGACTTTTCCGTAGACCTATATTTCTGAGTTTAAAATATTTTTTTCAGTTGGTCTTATATAATATTCTAATTTTCTGAGATAATGACTTTTGAGTTTTCATCATCAACATTAACAGAAATAAACACTTGAAATTGAACACTGTGTGTATAATAACTCTATAAAATGTTTGCGTTTCCCTTTTGGAATTGAATTACGGAAATAAATTAACTTTTTGATGATATCTAATTTATTGAAATAAATGTATATGGGGCTGTGGTTATGTTTATGTTATGTGATGTCTCTATAGTCTGAAGTGTGGTAACATCACTGAGAAGAGGAGTAGAAGGAACTGTTGCTGGATCCCGGAGAGAGCAGCGGGAAGTGAGTAAATTAATGTAATCACGCTATACACCATACACATATACAAACAATAAGGCTATGTCCGCACACTGCATCTTTAATGCATTTTTGGTGCATTTTTGAGGTCACAAAGATGCACCGAAATGCATAATTTCCTTCCCCCAGCAAAGTCTATGAGAATTCTATTTTACTGTCCACATATTGCATCTTTTTTTGGCAGACTTTTTGAAGATGAAGCCAAGATGCAGCATGTCAATTCTTTTTGCGTTTTGTCCCTGCGTTTCGGAGGACTGGCACATCAATCACCTACTGACTCGGGATCAGCGGGGGATTGATCCCAAATATCTGGCCAGTCTATGGGTATCAGAATTTGGCGCAAAGTGGTAGGAACAATTGCTTCCTACTTACTGATTAACCGGGGCGGCTGTGACACTGCTCCCACGGCCTCTCATCCTTCTTCCCGGGCCGCTCATTAGGCTCATACATAGTAATTTCTTCACCCGCCCACCGGCATCTGTGATTGGTTGCAGTCAGATGAGCCCCCATGCTAAGTTACAGTGTGTCTGAGGCTTCCAATCACAAACACCGGTTGGCGGGTCTATATCGTACAGAAAATAAATAAAAAAAATTGACATGAGATCCCCTATATTATGATACCAGCACAGATAAAACCCGTCAGCTGGGGGCAGGTTTTCTTAGGCTGGGGATACCCATGGTTATTGGGCTCCTGCAGCCTAAGAATATCAGCCTGCAGCCACCCGAAATTACTGCATCCATTAGATGCGGCAATCCTGTAACTTTACCTGGCTCTTCCCAGTTGCCCTGGTGCAGTGGCAATCAGGGTAATAAGGAGTTAATGGCAGCCCACAGCAACCACTAAGCCCTAGATTAGTAAGTGAAAATAAATAAACACAAACACCCAAAAAATCCTTTATTTTAAATAAAAGACAAAAAAAAACCCTCTTACACCCGTTTATTAATCCCCAAAACACCTCTGCAGGCCTAACATAATCCACAAGAGGTCCCACAATGCTTTCACCACTGTTACATCTGAAGCTCAGAGCAAGCGCCATAGTACATGACTGCTCACTGTGAGGTTCAGGCTATGACTGAACCACAATCAGCAGTGACGTCACTCAGGTTAGCCGCGGCCACACCTGGAGTCCTCCAGCTGTGACATCAAAATCACCTGAGTGACGTCACTGCTAATCGTGTGGCTCATTTCATTCACTGTCTGAAACTGACAGTGGGCAGTCATATTCTACGGCATTTGCTGTGAGCTTCAGATGTAGCAGTGCTGGAAGCGTTGTGGGACCTCATGTGGATTACGTCAGACCCGCAGGAGTGTTTTTTGGGATTAATAAAGTGGTGAAAGAGGGTGCTTTTTGAATGCGCCACTTCTGGGATGGCTGCGGGCTGCTACTGTTGAGCTGGAAAGAGCCAAATAACCATGGCCCTTCCCACCCTAATAATATTAGCCCCCAGTTGTCTGCTGTACCTTGGCTGGTTTTGGAAAATTGGGGGGACCCCACGACATTTTTTTTTAAATAAATCAAATAAATAAAAATAGCGTGGGATTCCCTCAATTTTTCATAACCAGCCAAAATACAGAAGATAGCTGAGGGTTGCAGCCCGCAGCTGCTGCTGTTCCTGTGCTGGATATGAAAAATGGGGGGACCCCATGTCATTTTTTTACCAAAAAATAATTAAAAAAACAGCTGGCCAAGTTAACTATCACTCTATCAAGCTATTCTGTTATTTCTTTCTATCTAGTTTATCTTTATTATTATCTATTCTATATGTTCTTTCTCTCCATCTATTCTATCTATCATCTATCTATCTATTTATCTATCTCTCTATCAATTATCCTATCATGTTTATTTCTCCTTTAAGTTAAAAGAAAAAGGTTTTGGTACTGTGTTATGCGGGTGTCACACAGGACGATAAATCGTGCGATTGCATAAGTGATCGCACTCGCCCCCGTCGTTTGTGTGTCACGGGCAATTAGTTGCCCGTGGCGCACAAAGTCGTTAACTCCTTGTCACATGTACTTACCTCCCGGGCGACGTCGCTGTGGGTGGCGAACATCCACTTCCTGAAGGGGGAGGGATGTTCGGTGTCACAGCGACGTCACACGGCAGCCGGCCAATAAAAGCGGAGGGGCGGAGATGAGCGGGACGTAAACATTCCACCCACCTCCTTCCTTCGCATTGCCGGCGGGACGCAGGTACGCTGTGTTTGTTGCTCCCGGGGTGTCACACGGAGCGATGTGTGCTACCACGGGAGCGACAAACAACCGGATCACTAAAGGAGGAACGAGATTATGAAAATGAATGACGTGTCAACGATGAATGAGAAGGTGAGTATTTCTGCTCGTTAATAGGTGTCACACGGTACGATATCTCTGACGAATGCGGATGTGCATCACTAACGACGTGACCCCGACGACATATCGCCAGATATATCGTACCGTGTGACGCCCGCATTAGCCGGTTGAAAAATGTGAGAGTGAGAGAAACAAAATTAAAATCTTGTAGTTCTGATACCTTTAATGGCTAACTAAAATAAAATAAATGATTTTACAAAGCAAGCTTTTGAGACTCCTTAGGTCTCTTCATCAGGCATGGTATAACAAAATATCTGAAGAAACACAAATACATACACAAACAGGGAAGAAGCAGTCTAATAAAAAGACATTTAAATAAACAAACACTAAGCTTAAGCAGGGTTCACACTAAGCAACAGCGACAACGACGTCGCTGTTACGTCACCATTTTCGGTGACGTAACAGCGACCTTGTAAGTCGCTGTTATGATCGCTGCTTAGCTGTCAAACACAGCAGAAGCAGCGATCATAACGTCGCTGTGCTACATGTGCAGAGAGCAGGGAGCCGCGCTTAGCGCTGGCTCCTTGCTCTCCTTGCTACAGTATACATCGGGTTAATTAACCCGATGTGTGCTGCAGCTACATGTCACAGTGCAGAGAGCAGGGAGCCGCGCGCACTGCTTAGCGCTGGCTCCTTGCTCTCCTTGCTACAGTATACATCGGGTTAATTACCCGATGCGTACTGCAGCCACATGTGCACAGAGCAGGAGCCGGCACTGGCAGCGAGGGCGGAGGCTGGTAACGAAGGTAAATATCGGGTAACCAGGGAAAGGTCTTCCCTTGGTTACCCGATGTTTACGCTGGTTACAGCTTTCCGCAGCTGCCAGTGCCGGCTCCTGCTCGCTTCATTTCGTCGCTCTCTCGCTGACACACACAGCGATGTGTGTGTCACAGCGGGAGAGTGATGACCAAAAAATGAAGCTGGACATTCAGCAACGACCGGCGACCTCACAGCAGGGGCCAGGTCGTTGCTGGATGTCACACACAGCGACAGCGACGGGACACCAGAAAATGGTGACGTAGCAGCGACGTCGTTGTCGTTGTCGCTGTGTGTGACACCAGCTTTAGAGTGAATCCTTAATTAGCTTTGATTAGTGGTGTGAAAGTTTTATTGTCCCAATATCCAGTGTAGGATTAGGTCTGGTACCCTCACAGTCTCCAGAGCAGACTCCTTAGATTTTGAGGTGGGTCATAAATCCTCCTGACAGGTAGAGTCCTGTGTGGACAGAATCATACATTGTAATGAATTTGTATTCCCAGACCCTTCCATGGTTCTGTGACCTTACGTTGCCTCTTAATCTGACAACTTTCATGTGGTTTATGTTGTGTCCTGAAGCACAGAAATGCTCGGCGACAGGTATATGGGTTTATTTGTCTGTAATTGTGTGACAGTGAGCCCTCATCCTCGCTATCAGTCTCCGTACTGTTTCTCCAACATAAAACCCCCCAATACGACATATAGTGCACAGGATTAAGTACATCCCATTGGAAGAGGAACATGTGAATATCCCAGGAATCTTATACTCATTCTGTGTGTTAGGGATCTGTATACGGTCTTTGGTCTCTACATGAGTGCAGGTTTTGCAGCTCTTCACATTACAAGGATAAGTTCCTCTTGGTGTATTTGAGGGCATAGAACTTTTGATCATGATGTTTCTTAAATTAGGAGGTTGCCTGTAGCACAGCAAGGGTGGATCTTTGAATATTCTTTTTAGCCGGTCATCTTTGTGTAGAATATGGTGAAGTTTCTTACCTGTTTTTCTCAGTACCTCAAGCTATGGGTTCTAGGTCACCACCAGAAGTACATGACTATTTTCCTCTTTTTGTTTGTATTGAAGTTTAGCACCCATGGAGCAGGTGGAATCAGGCACGGTGTCTCATACCTGAGTTACTCATCACCGGGCCGATGTGATGATATGGGATGTTGCGGTGTCCTGCCCGGCTTCGTGCCGCGAGGTGTACACCAATAAGGAGGGAGGATGATGGGAATTTTAGTAGGATGATTGTCGTGACGCCACAAGTGGTACGCAGCCAGGGATTAGCCACCGCTGCTACCGCTGTCCTCCGGGGCAGATAGTAGGAGCAACCAGAGATGGTATTGCTCCCCATAGGTGGAGCGGGCCCCAGGGAGGATGATGAAGGGAGTTGTGATGGCAATGGCCTTTGGCACCGAGGCGTGGGGCGGCGCCGCCGTTTATAAGAGTCCAAGGCAGTTGCTGCGGTTTTAGGTGTCTTTACTATTTCTTTGTGCCGCCTGCCAAGGTAGTACTGTTCATTCACTGTGATGGACCCCGTCAAACCCAAATTCCTTTGGAGGTCAGTCTGGTGTGATGCTCGGTGGGCCCCTTCCTCCTAGTGCCCTTTGTGTTGGATCCCCGTGGCTTAAAACGTCTTGGGGACCCCAGTCTGTCTCGAGTAGTACTCTTGTCCCTATTTGCAGGGACCACGGCTCCGCAATTGGGCCTGGTGGTGGCCAAGGCCCCGGATCCTATTTGGCACTGTGCTTTTGGGCTCTTTGTGGCCAGGGAAGCTTGAAACCTCCCCATCCCAGCAGATTCTGGAAAACCAACTTGAAGTGTGATCTCCCCTAGGGTCCTGCACCCTGCGTGGCCCCTGTTCCGAGGGAGCGACTAAGCTCACACCTTGGCAACCGCAAGAACAACTTCTGTGTCCCATCGGAGCACTGATAAGACACGTCTGCTCCTTTCCTCTCCTCCTGAAGAACTCCTAACTGTTGTGTTGGCTCCTGACTCCCCCTCTCCCCCTCCCCCTCCCCTCCCCCCCTGTTCCTTCCCTGGGTGCCTGTCACTAGTAGGTGGTGCCTCCCATGTTTGAAGGCTAGCTTAAGACTCTACCCTAGCCTGGTCCCTATTGGGAAGGGCAACCTGGTTGTGCATTTGAGTGTGTAAGTGGTGAAACCAGTACCGGCCTCCTCTGGATCCAGGTTAAGCACTACACCTTAAGGGCTCATGCGCACAATGCGTCCTGACCAGTGCAGAAATAAATGCACCCTCTGGCCAACTTGACGCTGCTTGTTGACAAAAAGAATGCATCCAAAACGCATGTATTTTGGATGCATTTTGAATGCATTTTACATGCGTTTTGGATGCATTTTTGACAGTGCGGTCCCCGGCAATTCAGCTCTGCTTCATGCCCCCTGACAGCAGACACAGAAAGAGCCCGGCGCTGGGAATGAACCCGAGATGAACTTCACCCAACTTCATTGTCATCCTGCGGCTCTGTCTCTGTGTGCTGTCATGAACTCAGATGAACCTCCGAGGTCAGTGCCAGGACACAGGAGTCTGCAGCAGTGACGTCAGAGCTTCACCCGATTTCACTGACATCACACGTCTCTCACTCTCTGTGTCGCAGCCTAATTTGCGGTCACATGTGAAGGACTCACTTGTGACTGCAAATCCCCTGAGTGACTGAAGTGAGCAGTGCGATCAGCGGTGCCCTCACTCAGGTGACCCGCGGCCAGCTGGAGTCCTCCACCTGAGAGCTGTGGCCGCGGGTCACCTGAGTGACGTCACCGCTGATTACGCAGCTCACTTTAGTTGCTGCGTGGAGCTGACAGAGAGCGGTGGTGTTCTACGGCCGCTCCTGTCAGCTTCATGTAGCAGAGCTGGATGCGTCGTGGGACCTCGTGAAGATTACGCCGGACCTGGAGGGGTATTTGGGGATTAATAAAGTGGTGAAAGAGGGTGTATTTTATCATTTATTCCAAATAAAGGATTTTTTGGATGTGTGTGGTTATTTTCTTTAACTTACAGGTTAATCATGGAAGGTATCTCGGGGAGACGCCTGCCATGATTAGCCTAGGACTTAGGCTGGTTTCAGACGCCCGTGTTTTAGGTACGTGTGACATCCGTTTTTAACACAGATGTCACACGTACCCATGTTACCCTATTGTGTACTCACATGGCCGTGTTTTCACACGGACCGTGGGGCCCCGATATTTCATACGGAGATGTGTCCGTTTTTTCTCCGGCAGCACGGGTGTCATACAGACCGCACACTGATGTGATCCGTGTGACATCAGTGTGACATGTACCGGAGAAAACACGGATTTTTAAATAAAAAGATTTTCTATATTTACCTGTATCCAGCGATGCTGTCTCCGGCTCTGCTGCCTCCCGCTCCTGACCCCCGCTCATTATTTTCATTGACTATTCACTGCAGTGAGCAGCTGGGAGCAGGGGCATCGCGGTGACAGCGCTGGAGACAGCACCACCGAGGACAGCATCGCCGAGGACAGCATCGCTGGGGACATCGCTAGTAACAGGTGAGTATCCTGCCAGCAGTGTGTGTGCAGGGACGTTCAGGAGGTCATTGGATTTCCTAATGAATTCTGATGACCTCCTGATGACACCCCTGCGACAACTACGCTACAGCGAGTGTCACGACGTGACTTCCAGGAGTTCATGAGAGTTCATTGGGAACTCCGATGACCCCCTGGATGTAGCTGCACAAACTGCTGTGTACTCACCTGTGACCAGCGATGTCCCCGGCGATGTCCCCGGCGGTGCTATCCTCGGCTGTGCTGTCTCCGGTGATGTCCCCGCGATGCTCCAGCTTCCAAATCCACGTTTAGTGAATAATCAATGAAAATAATGAGCAGGGGTTAGGAGCGGGAGGCAGCAGAGCAGAAGACAGCATTGCTGGATGCAGGTAAATATAGAAAATCTTTTCATTGCAGAGACACGTGTTTTACCCGGTACGTGTCACACGTATGCAAACACGGATGTTACATGTGTGACACGTGTGACACACGTGTAACACACGTACAGTCAGGGCCAGAAATATTTGGACAGTGACACAAGTTTTGTTATTTTAGCTATTTACAAAAACATGTTCAGAAATACAATTATATATATAATATGGGCTGAAAGTGCACACTCCCAGCTGCAATATGAGAGTTTTCACATCCAAATCGGAGAAAGGGTTTAGGAATCATAGCTCTGTAATGCATAGCCTCCTCTTTTTCAAGGGACCAAAAGTAATTGGACAAGGGACTCTAAGGGCTGCAATTAACTCTGAAGGCGTATCCCTCGTTAACCTGTAATCAATGAAGTAGTTAAAAGGTCTGGGGTTGATTACAGGTGTGTGGTTTTGCATCTGGAAGCTGTTGCTGTGACCAGACAACATGCGGTCTAAGGAACTCTCAATTGAGGTGAAGCAGAACATCCTGAGGCAGAAAAAAAAGAAAAAATCCATCAGAGACATAGCAGACATGCTTGGAGTAGCAAAATCAACAGTCGGGTACATTCTGAGAAAAAAGGAATTGACTAGTGAGCTTGGGAACTCAAAAAGGCCTGGGCGTCCACGGATGACAACAGTGGTGGATGATCGCCGCATACTTTCTTTGGTGAAGAAGAACCCGTTCACAACATCAACTGAAGTCCAGAACACTCTCAGTGAAGTAGGTGTATCTGTCTCTAAGTCAACAGTAAAGAGAAGACTCCATGAAAGTAAATACAAAGGGTTCACATCTAGATGCAAACCATTCATCAATTCCAAAAATAGAGAGGCCAGAGTTAAATTTGCTGAAAAACACCTCATGAAGCCAGCTCAGTTCTGGAAAAGTATTCTATGGACAGATGAGACAAAGATCAACCTGTACCAGAATGATGGGAAGAAAAAAGTTTGGAGAAGAAAGGGAACGGCACATGATCCAAGGCACACCACATCCTCTGTAAAACATGGTGGAGGCAACGTGATGGCATGGGCATGCATGGGTTTCAATGGCACTGGGTCACTTGTGTTTATTGATGACATAACAGCAGACAAGAGTAGCCGGATGAATTCTGAAGTGTACAGGGATATACTTTCAGCCCAGATTCAGCCAAATGCCGCAAAGTTGATCGGACGGCGCTTCATAGTACAGATGGACAATGACCCCAAGCATACAGCCAAAGCTACCCAGGAGTTCATGAGTGCAAAAAAGTGGAACATTCTGCAATGGCCAAGTCAATCACTAGATCTTAACCCAATTGAGCATGCATTTCACTTGCTCAAATCCAGACTTAAGACGGAAAGACCCACAAACAAGCAAGACCTGAAGGCTGCGGCTGTAAAGGCCTGGCAAAGCATTAAGAAGGAGGAAACCCAGCGTTTGGTGATATCCATGGGTTCCAGACTTAAGGCAGTGATTGCCTCTAAAGGATTCGCAACAAAATATTGAAAATAAAAATATTTTGTTTGGGTTTGGTTTATTTGTCCAATTACTTTTGACCTCCTAAAATGTGGAGTGTTTGTAAAGAAATGTGTACAATTCCTACAATTTCTATCAGATATTTTTGTTCAAACCTTCAAATTAAACGTTACAATCTGCACTTGAATCCTGTTGTAGAGGTTTCATTTCAAATCTAATGTGGTGGCATGCAGAGCCCAACTCGCGAAAATTGTGTCACTGTCCAAATATTTCTGGACCTAACTGTATGACACACGTATGACACACGTGTGACCATCACCATGCGTGTGACTGGTACCTGATTAAACACGGATGTCTGAAACCGGCCTTAGTGGCAGCTATGGGCTGCTGCCATTAACTCCTTATTATCCCGATTGCCACCGCACCAGGGCAATTCGGGATGAGCCGGGTAGAGTCCCGGGACTGTCGCATCTAATGGATGCGGCATTTCCGGGTGGCTGCTGGCTGATATTGTTAGGCTGGGGGGCTCCCCATAATGTGGAGGTCCTCATCCTGAGAATACCAGCCTTCAGCCGTGTGGCTTTACCCTGGCCGGTATCAAAATGGGGGGGACCTCACGTTGTTTTTTTTTAATTGTTTATTTATTTATTTTTATTGCACGATATAGACATGCCCACCGGCGGCTGTGATTGGTTGCAGTGAGACAGCTGTCACTCAGCGTGGGGGCGTGTCTGACTGCAATCAATCATAGGCGCCGGTGGGCGGGGGAAGCAGGGAATACGAGATGGAATAATGAGCGGCCGGCATTTTCAAAAGATGAGAAGCCGCCACAGTGTGAACTTAGTGCAGCGCCGCGCTGGTGATCGGGGATCGGTGAGTATGAGAGAGGGGGTGAGAGGGGAGACCGACATCGACAGAGAGAGATATAGATAAAGAGAGAGAGAGAGACCGACCAATAGACCGACCGACAGAGAGAGAGACCGAAAGATCTGCGTTTGTTATGTCAAATAAACATGCGGATTGCAACAAAAATGCAGTGCAAACTGCACTGCTTAGCATTTTGGTAGTGTTTTTCTACAACTCATTAATTTCAATGGGTGTAGAACGCTGCCAAAACGGACAAAAGAATTGACATGCTGCTTTTTTAAACGCAGAGATTTTGTAAAATTTTTGACAATCAAAACACTGCTTTTAAAAAGTATCGTGCACATGGACTTTGCATGATTCTCATAGACTTTGCTGGGGAAGCAGAACGCATGAACTTTGACAATGTGACGCTGCAGCTTAAAACGCTACAGAAACGCAAAAAAAACCTGCAACGTGCGCATGAGCTCTAAATCAGGTGCAGTACTCTGTGGCAACTGAAGACTCAGGGGTGCCACTTTCTCCCACAGCAAATGGAAGCACTCCCGGGCTGCAACTAAATAAAGTTAGTACACCGCATTAATTTTGTATGCAATATAACAAGTAACACATTCTTCCCTTTATGGTAGGCACCATAAATAAACGTTACTAACAAGTTAATTCTGTACAGGTCAAACTATCAAAGCGATATCAAAACATTTTCAAGTCCTTAGCAGCATGCAATATCAGAAACCATTGTCATTAGTGCAAATATCAGGTATATAAAACATTCTTGGCAGCAATATAAAACTTTTGGTAAATTACACATATAAAACGTCCTTACTGTAACACGATTAAGAATGAAAGCCACCGGAGTCCTTTTGTGCCACTGGTCAGTGCACCGCTCCTGGTTTTCAGACATTCCTTGAAGGTAGAAAACTTACAAGCCACCCTAATTCTGATATGGTGCACAACTGGTGCAACTATTTACAATAAGTTCCGACCACCATTAGTCCTGTGCCCTGGCTGTCCATTATAAATGCAAAAAATCTACCGCAAAAAATCAACTTGTATTTACAGGCAGAAAAATCAATCGAACATCTTTACTTGGGACTGGGGAACTCCTGATCGGCCGGTCTAACGTAGCTCTCTCTCAAAGTCTAGGTACACATATACCGCTTACCGGGTGTCCTTGATGACTGGTGGGAAGCGGGGACTGGTTCTGGACTTTCCCCGGGTTGGGATACCGGCTCTGCAGCTGCCTTCTCCCACCGGCTCAGTTCCACATCCAGGGCATACCAACCCGCTCTCCCTTGTGCCAGGTGTAAGTCACCTGATTGCCGGGGTAAAGACTGTATCCAGGGTGACCATTGCGAAGGCGGGATGCTACATTCCGCCGAGACACAAAGACTTCTTTTGCAAGTCCCCACTCTGAGATGAAGCCCCACCCCCGCTCTAAGTCAAACAGGGTGACCACTCCGACCCACAGCGGGCCCCGAGCCATGGGGTTGGCTTTCTGGAGCCGCTGTTTTGCAGCCAGATTGCGGGCCTCTGTCTCCACCAGGCAGTCTTGGCGCACAAGCTCCTGATCAGCCACCAGGGAAATGGTAGCTCGGCAAATGGCCCACTCTCTATCCTCCTCACTGATGGACGTGGGGGAGAAAGCTTTCAGCTCAGCAGGGCAGTCCCCCCAAGCCATACCTCGGGGAGCGCCATCCAGAGTCTCCGCTTCTGGCTCTGGGTCAAGGACAACTTGGTCGCAGTCTGCCCATGTTGCAGCAGCCGGGTCTTCAGCTACCGGATCTTTGGCAGCCAGGTCTCCCACTGTTTGGGTGTTGGTAGCCGAGTCTTCTGGCACCAAGGGGTCGGTAGCCGGGTCTCCAGCTACCAGGGAGATGGTGGTCAGGTCGAGTGCTTCTGCAGCTGTTTATTCTGGGCAGATTGGTGGGACCTGAAGGATGTCGCTGATTGCAGGGACGACCAGGCTCTCTACTGTTTCCACCACAGATTCCTCTTCCTCCAGGATTGGCGGCTCCTGTTCTTCATGGGCCCACATGGCTCCAACTGCTCCCATTATGGACGCCTCCCAATCATGACTGGCATCCATCTGCACCCTCCACAACATTTGGCTCACCCGAACCACCTCCGCCTCCATCTTTTTGGGCAGAATAGGCTGTGCACTGCTGTAGCCCCATGACGGCCAGGATTTGCCATGGCTGACACCCTGCACCTCAAGTGGTCCCAGCACATCCGTTCTCTTTGCGCTCCAAGATTCTACTCCCTTTACATTAGTTTCATTTTTCCTTCCACACAAGGGGGTGGGCCTGAACTTTCGCGCCACTCTCCTCATGTCAGTTTCATTTCTTACTTTTTCCTGCCTGGGAGGGGATGGGCCTTTATTTTTGCACCACTTTCCCTGCCAGCCCATGAAGGGCGGACGCTCTCTAACCCCTTCTTGTTCAATAATGGCTACTGGTTGCAATTAAACAGTCTCTCAAGCATTCAGTCCATAAAGGCGCACAGCACCCAGGTTTTTGGCCTGGGCACAGTATCCTGTTCATGACGCCAAAATGTAGCAACCAGGTGTCAGGGGGAATCAGGCACGGGGTCTCGTACCGGAGTTACTCATCAACGGGCTAGTGTGGTGATCTGGGATATCGCGGTGGCCTGCCCGGCTTTGTGCCCCAAAGTGTACACCAATAAGGAGGGAGGATGATGGTTATTGTAGTAGGATGGTCAGTCTGTTGTGATGCTCAGTGGGCCCCTTCCTTCTAGTGCCCTGTATGCTGGATCCCCATGGCTTAAAGCTTCTTGGGGACCCCAGTCCGTCTCGAGTTGTACTCTTGTCCCTATTTGCAGGTACCACGGCTTCGCAATTGGGCCTGTGCTGTCGAAGGCCCCAGATCTTATCTGGCACTGTGTTTTTGGGCTCTTTGTTGCCAGGGATGCTTGAAACCTCCTCGTCCTGGCATATTCTGGAAAACCAAATTGAAGTGTCCTGCACCCTGTGTGGATCCGGTTCCTAGGGAGCAACTAAGATCACACCTCGGCAACCACAAGAACAACTCCTGTGTCCCACTGGAGCACCGGTAAGACATGTCTGCTCCTTTCCTCTCCTCCTGGAGAACTTCTATCTTTTGTTTTGGCTCCTGACTCCCCCTGGTGGCTGCTCCTTCCTCTGATCCCTATCACTAGTGGGTGGTGCCCCCCATGTTTGAAGGCTACCTTAATACCCTACCCTAGCCTGGTCCACATTGGGGAGGGCAACCTGGTTGTGTATTTGAGTGTGTAAGTGGTGAAACTGGTACCGACCTCCTCCGGATCCGGGTTAAGCACTACACCTTAAATCAGGTGCAGTACTCTGTGGCGACTGAAGATTCAGGGATGCCACAGAAGCAGTTCACTTCAGGAGTTCCTGTGGCTCTAATAATCTGATCATTAATGGAGGTGGGGTGGTAGCCTTGATTTAAAAATTTATTTTTAAGATGGGTTAAGTGTTCATCCCTGTCTGCTGGGCTGGAACAGATACGATTATATCTGAGGGCCTGGCTGTAGGCAATGGACTTTTTAATGTGTTTCGGATGGAAGCTGTCCCTTCTCAGGTATGTGTGATGGTCAATAGGTTTCTGATACACCGAAAAAAATTCAAAATGGTTCAATCCAGACATCGGTGTATCGGAAACCTATTGACCGTCCCACATACCTGAGATGGGAGAACTTACACCCAAAACAAATTAAAAAGTCCTTTGTCTACTACAGCCAAGCCCTCAGATAAAATTGTATCTGTTCCAGCCCAGCAGATAGGGAACACTTAACCCATCTTAAAAAGATATTTATGTCACCCATAATATTAATTATCCATATCCAGTATTGTTATTTTATTAACGAAATGTCTCCACCTTTGTGGCATTGATGAGTATAAAATCTAAGGAGTGTAATTATTATATTGTAACAAATAAACATCAGATGGCTGTCACATCGCAATGTGCTGAGTACATATTGATTTTCTTTTATTTGCTCCTAATATTTAGTTAACCTTTGCTAGTAAGAGTTTCAGAAGTACATAGATGCACATCATTACATAATCAGCAAAGGGCTTCTTTCAGAAACATTTTTTGGCAGCTTTTTTTTTACCTAACAATGCATGTAAATGTACCGCCCCATGCTCGGCAGCCGAGCTGCTCAGATCCGGACCTTCAGTGGGTGGCTCGAGGGTCTCCGGACCCGGGGGTCTTTTGGTCACTCCAATCAAAAGGGGGTTTGTGGTTTGGGGACATAGTTGTACGGCCGGAGCTGTGTTAAGTTCGTGACGCCACCCACGGGATGTGGTGAAGATGGACACCACCGCTGCAGTTATGGGGCACCCAGGGGAGATGTTGCGCAGCAAGTTGTTAAACCCTCCGTGGGAAGGTTGGTGGCCCCGGGACCCGTTGGGGGATGTTTGGCAGTGCAGGGAGATGGGCGGTCGGAGGGCACTGATGTACTCACTATTAGTAAACACACGAGTCTCTGGTAAACCAAGGTGATGGTGGTCGGTGCCCGCAGCCGGCTGCAGTCTGGTCCCCCACCCGGCTGGTGGTCTCTGTCTCCCGCACCTGTTTGTGATGGTGGACTACTTGTGCTTGCAACTTCAGGAGTCCGCTCCCTGGCTTGTGGTTGCCTGAGGAGCCCTTTGCCCACAGACACTGGGCCGTGGGATCTCTGAGCTATGGCGGTGGCTTTCTATTCCCCTCGGTGGGCTGTTGCCTTCAGTCGGGACTTTGGGTGGGACAGGGCCTTTAGTCCTGGCCGCAATCAGTTAATTAGCTTGCTCCCAGTAGCTTCTGGACCTAGCTTCAGGGTCTGAGTACCCCCCTTTGTGCTCCGGTTTCCGAGTCGGTTCCCCGGGTCGGTACCGGCAGGCTACAACCCTGTCCTGGTCCACCTCTGTTCCACCGAGCCGTCTTCCCGGCTCCTGCAGACAGAAGCCTCCGTCTGCCTCCTAGCCTAAGGTACCAGGGCTCCTACCCTGGCACCTGCTCAAATTGGTTTCTCTCCTCTGCTGGAGCTGCACACAGCTCCAGCCCACACACCTCTCCAACTTGAACTCTGAAACTCTACTGTTTACTTTCCCGCCTCAGGCTGTCTGAGACTCCTAGGTGTGCGTCTTCCAACCGCCTGGTTCCGCCTCCTGGTGTGTCCATCAAGCTCTGAGGGGGGTGACTAGGTTTTTATGTGTTTGGCTGTATGTTACCTATGAGGGACAGGTGTAATGCAGGGCCCTATCTGTGACTACCTGGCCCGGCCAGGACGTCACATAAACATACCAGCTTTTTTGGTAATGTCTTTTAGTACCTATGTTTTTAGATGCTTTTTTTACTCTGTGTGATACGTAAATTACGTAATTCCAAGATTCCTCTTTGATCACAAATTTATAACATTTAAAACTTAACCAACAACATGACCAACAAAAACACAATACATTTTAAAGGAGATGTCCACTACTTGGACAACCCCTACCCATTCTCTTTGTATGCCCCTATAAAAATAAAGAAGCCTATACTCACCTCCAGTGCGGCCGTGGTTTCAATGATGTCTGAGGTCACGTTCCAAGGGCCCATGTGATATTGCTATGACATGCGGGCTCAGGGGCCAATCAGCACCCGGTGTCTGTCTCCATGCCTTTGAACATTTGAACAGGATTGGAGCGCTGCACTGACCTCCTGCTCAAATGTCTGAAGGCGGGCAGGAGGAGGCCAGCACTGATTGGTCGAGGGGCTTGCATGTCATAACAATGTCAAGTGGGCCCTGAAAATGCAAATTCAGACATCGCTGAAACTGTGGCTGCCCTGGAGGTGGATATAGGCGCATATATTTTTCTAGAGCGAACAAGGGGAATGAGAACGGGTTGTCCAAGTAGTGAACAACCTCCTTAACACATGCATTTTACTGATAGCAAAAATATTCAGGTTTTAGGGAGAAAAAATATTGGAAACTACATGAAATAAAAAAAAAAATAAAAAAAAATTTCAGTAACCAAAAATTGAACAAAGGTTTCAGATCTATCATTGCTTTATATCTTAAACAACAGATCTCTGACTATTACAAAGATGTATGAAGCTTCCCTAATTTGATGAAGAGGATACATTGACTAGCAGACATCTTTGCTCCAGTAATACATTTGCATTTGAAAATTCTAAGGACATGATGCTTTCCAGTAGGTTTCTGATCAGCGAACTCAATGTATACGGTATGGTGTAAAGTGTTCCTAGGGTTTTGCCTGGCTCTGATCTTAGCAACACCAAAGGACAGGGATCCATAACCAAGGAGGATTGGATACTGTGCTGAAGTGCAGATTGCACAATACCCTGTGACGACCTGATAGACCAGGGCATCACAGTATCAATCAGTACCACATAGTTTTCTTATCAATGTTTACTGAGAATGTGCGCGTGTTTATAGTATGGTAAAACATCTGAAACCAGGAGCTTTTTGGCATGTATCATCCATTGACACATATGTCCAGTGTGGATTGGCATCTGAAGAGTTGGCCACTCAGAAGAGGGATACTATATTGGACAAATGGAACCTGTTAGGGGTACTTTACACGCTGTGACATCGCTAGCATCGGCTAGCGATGCCGAGCGCGATAGTACCTGCCCCCATCGCACATGCGATATGTGGTGATTGCTTCACACGCACATACCTGCTCGACGACGTCACTGTGACTGCCGAACTATCCCTCCTTCAAGGGGGGGTGCATTCGGCGTCACAGCGACGTCAACGCGACATCACTAATCTGCCAGCCAATAGAAGCGGAGGGGCGGAGATGAGCGGGACATAACATCCCGCCCACCTTCTCCCTTCCGCATTGTCGTCGGGACGCAGGTAAGGAAATGTTTGCCGCTCCTGCGGGTTTACACACAGCGATGTGTCGAGCTGCAGGAACGACAAAGAACATTGTACCTGCGGTCGATCCGACATTATGGAAATGTACGACGCTATTCAGATCACCGATTTTCGACACCTTTGCGATCGTTTATCGCCACACCGAGGATTTACACGTTGCGATGTCGCTACCAGCGCCGGATGTGCGTCACTAACAACGTGACCCCGACAATATTTCGGAAGCGATGTCTCAACATGTAAAGCCCCCCTTATAGTTTCCGTAACAATTGATTACGTAGGCAATTTGTTTTCAAGTGAGATATAGACTGCTGAAGATTTCAGCGAAGTGAGAAGCCTCTTAACCTGTGGAGGGGATGCTTGTGACACCACAGTCTGGATCCCAGGAGTTTCTGTCTTCGCTGTTTTGCTTCTCACAGCTGATGTTTTCGGGCAGATGATGCATGTAGCTACTGGTGAAGTTTCTACTTATGTAGTGTGCAATGTAAGTATTTTAACTTTGTGATTTATATTACGCAAAAGTGTATGCAATATCACACTATTTCCTATTTTCTATAATGATTTAATCATTATAATAAAATTAATCGCCTTCTTTAAAGCTGTATCCGATCCATTTAAATACTTGGCAAAACAATGGTGGAGGTGAACCCGAATGAGGACAAGAAAAAGAAGAAACCATGAACTGTATACTTTGTGGGTGGGAAAGGGTGCATGGGAATACACCAGAACAAAAGGAAAATTTGTGTCTCATCATCATCTACCGCTTAAGACAGTAATTGTCATTCCCCATTGTCGTCTTCTTCTGATCTTAGCTGCTCAATATTTGGGCATCACTACACACAATATCCTCATCTCCCTATTGAAATGTGCAAGGCATGAGGCCAGAATCAATAAATGGAAATATAAGGAGCTCCTCGGAGTGTCTAAGTGCAGGATCACTTGTCTCCTGGGACTCGTTATTGTGGCAGGAAGGAAGATCATGGTGAGGATTATTAGGTCCAGAATCTTGGCTAGTGTGACTGGATTGTGTGGAATACAGGGTGGTGCTGGAAAACATACTGGAAGCATTATCTGCCATCTATTCAATCACCTGTTCGCACTGTTCTGGCATCAAAGTGTTGTTCTGCAGCCGCCCGCAAAATGGGACAGGAAGGTAGGTTTCGCGGATATGCATGCTTGCTGTGCTCCTACAGCAAGCACATTTTCATCTGGCCTACAGGTGTGGCCTCTGCATGCACCAGCACATCCACTTCCCCGTCCCTTACCACATGCATTGCACATTTAAAAAAAAAAGAAAATATATATATATATATATATATATATATAAAGCTGTATGTGAGAATCAAAATATAACAATGGAATCTCCATAACTGCCACTAACTTAAGAATAAAGAGAAATTTAGCTATTAAATTGATCAATTGATCAATACAACAGAGCCCCAACAGCTCGTTATGGTATTCTCTTACATTGTGGTCCCTAGCTAATGTGTTAATGGAAGTTATGCAGATTAAATTGTCATATTTGACACAGCCGGTCAATAACGGAGAGCACCGTTGCTATAGCAACCCGCCTGTCAGCGGTGACGTCATCACTTTCAGCCGCCTGTCAGCGGTGACGTCACCGCTTACAGCCTGCAGCCTCTGCTCACTGACTGAGTGAATAGACTGCAGTGCATGGGGAGCAGCAGCATCCTTCCTCCCATGCAGCGCTGTCTGATGTAGCAGAGCTGCATGGCTTGAAGGAGAAAGAAGACAGAAGACCATGGATCGTGAAGGGATGAGAGGGATTAATAAACATAGAGTCTCTAATGTGTCTGTGTATTTATTTCTATTAAAGTATTTTTTCTTTGTGTGGTCTTTTTTTTAACCCTTTATTGGAGATTCTTAATGGCCGGGTCAAACTTGCCTGACATTAAGAATCTCTGAATTAATACTAGCTAGTAAAACAAAGCTAGTATTAACTCATCATTATTACCCAGCAAGCCACCCGTCACCAGGGCAGCTGCAAGAGTTGGACACAGCGCCAGATGATGGCGCTTCTATAAAAGCGCCATTTTCTGGGGCAGCTGCGGACTGCAATTCACAGCAGAGGGGGCCAGAAAGCTCGGGCTAACCTGTGCTGAAAAATTCCAATCCCCAGCTGCCTAGTTGTAACTGGCTGGACACAAAAATGTGGCGAAGCTCATGTCAATTTTCTTTTTAATTATTTCATGAAATGTATGAAATAATTAAAAAACGGGCTTCCCTATTTTTTTTGTTCCCAGCTGGGTACAAATAGGCAGCTGGGGGTTGGGGGGCAGCCATACCTGCCAGCTGTACCTGGCTAGCATACAAAAATATGGCGAAGCCCACGTCATATTTTTGGTGGGCAAAAAACTCCGGCATACAGTCCTGGGTGGAGTATGCTGAGTCTTGTAGTTCTGCAGCTGCTGTCTGCTCTCCTACATACACTAGTGAATGGAGCATTCTGAACCTTGTAGTGCTGTGGTGGTTGCTGTCTGCTCTCCTCCATACAGACAGACATCAGCTGCAGAACTACAAGGCTCAGCATACTCCATCCAGGACTGTATGCAGAAGTTTTTTGCCCCCCCCCAAAAAATTACGTGGGCTTCGCCATGTTATTGTATGCTAGCCAGGTACAGCAGGCAGCTATGGGCTGCCCCCAACCCCCAGCTGCCTATTTGTACCCGGCTGTGAACTAAAAATATAGGGAAGCCCTCTTTATTTGAATTATTTTATGAATTTCATGAAATAATTTAAAAAAAAATGACGTGGGCTTCACCCAATTTTTGTATCCAGCCAGGTACAACTAAGCAGCTGGGGATTGGAATCTGCAGCTCAGGGTGCCCAAGCTTTCTGGGCACCCCTGCTGAGGATTGCAGTCCGCAGCCGCTCAGGAAGAGGGCACTTTCATAGAAACGCCATCTTCTGGTGCTGTATCCAATTCTTCCATCTGCCCTAGTGATGGGTGGCTCGCTGGGTAATAATCGGGTTAGGGCTAGCTGTATATTATCAACTGACGCTAAGCCCGAAATTCATGGTGTCACACCAATATTAGACATGGCCACCATGAATTTCTAGTACAGATAAAAAAAACACAACACACAGAAAAATATTTTTATCAGAAATAAAACACAACACAATTAGTGACTCCATCTTTATTGAAATAATGAACCCCCCTCCGCAGTTATCCTGGGTCAAGGGTCCCGCGCCGTCCAATCCAGATCCAATATCATCTGATCGGTTTGCTGGAAGTCAAAGCAATCAGATGATGTGTCAGGTTCAAAGGCCTGAATCACATGACACAGCAGCTGATTGTATAAACGGATTTTATACAATCAGATGATGCATCAGTGCAAAAAAAAAAAACTACACACTTCTGTGCAGACTCCTGTCCGACAGCATCAGCTGATAGTTTAGCCGGCTGGGCAGTAAAAAGCCGGCCTCACCGCTCGACTTATAGTGTTAGCTGATTCCGTCAGCTGACCGCGTCAGCTGATCATCGCCAGGTCTGAGAGAGCGCGAGAGAGAGAAAAGAGAGAGAAAAGAGAGAGAAAAGAGAAGAGAGCGAGGGAGAGAGAGAGAAGAAAGAGAGAGAAGAGGAGAGAAGAGAAGAGAGAGAGGAGACAGAGAGAAGAAAGAGAGAGAAGAGGAGAGAGGAGAGAGAGAAGAGGAGAGAAGAGAGAGAGGAGAGAGAGAAGAGGAGAGAAGAGGAGAGAAGAGAGAGAGGAGAGAGAGAAGAGAGAGAAGAGAGAGAGAAGAGAGAGGGGAGAGAAGAGGAGAGAAGAGGAGAGAAGAGGAGAGAGACAGAGAAGAGAGAGGAGAGAGAAGAGAGACAAGGAGACTGACTGACTGACTGAGACTGACTGACTGACTGACTGACTGATTGAGACTAACTGACTGACTGAGACTGACTGACCGACTGAGACTGACTGACTGAGACTGACTGACTGACTGACTGAGACTGACTGACTGAGACTGACTGACTGACAGACTGACTGAGACTGACTGACTGAGACTGACTGACTGACTGACTGAGACTGACTGACTGACTGAGACTGACTGACTGAGACTGACTGACTGACAGACTGAGACTGACTGACTGAGACTGACTGACTGAGACTGGCTGACTGACTGACTGAGACTGACTGACTGACTGACTGAGAGAAAGAGATAGAGCAATGCAGCCTCATTCCGTGAACTACTCCGATTTTAGAGGTGTGGCTCACAGCTGATGTCCGGCTCCTCCCCTCAGTGCATAATTAAATTAAATTAGAATTATAAATAAATAATTCTAATTTTAAAAAAAATTAAATTTTTTACCAGGACAGCCAGGGGGCTAGAACGTGTGAACTAATGCTTCTGAGTCGAGCGCTCAAACCATTGAGCTACTAGTTCTAATGAAAAACATGAGCAGATTTGGTAATCTTGACTTCTGCATTGGAGACTGAAATCTCAGATTACAGCGCGATTCTCTTCATGTGCTACGTGGAGAGGACACGGAACGCTCCCTGTCATCTTCATGTAGCAGAGCTAGCAGAGCTGACAGTGTCGTGTGGATTACTTCGGACCTGGATGGTTGTTTTGGGATTAATAAAATGGTGAAAGAGGATTTTTTTTGTCTTTTATTCCAAATAAAGGATTTTTCGTTGTGTGTGTTTCTTTACTTTCACTTACAGTATAATCATGGAAGGTATCTCAGGGAGACGCCTGGCATGATTAAACTCATTATTACCCCGATTGCCACCACACCAGGGCAATTCGGGATGAGCTGGGTGGAGTCCTCGGACTGTCGTATCTAATGGATGTGGCAATTCCGGGCAGCTGCTGGGTGATATTGGTAGGCTGGCGGGCTCCCCATACCGTGGCGCTCCCCATCCTGACAATACCAGCCTCCAGCCGTGTGGCTTTATCCTGGCTGGTATCAAATATGGGGGAACCGCATTTTTTTTTTTTATTATTATTTATTTATTTATTTTACTGCACGATATAGACCCGCCCGCCGGCGGCTGTGATTGGTTGCAGTGAGACAGCTGTCACTCATCGTGGGTGTGTGTCTGACTGCAACTAATCATGGGCGCCGGTGGGCGGGGAAAGCACGAAATACCTCATTGAATAATGAAGCGGAAGCCATTTTCTAAAGAGGAAAGGACGCCGCAGATTTCTGACGTGCAGCGAGACGCCCGTGATCGGTGAGTAGGAAAGAGAGAGGTATTGTCCTGGGGACGCAGGACGCATCCAGATAGCAACGTGTGCACATAGCCTTACTGTGAAAAGCCACGTTTTTGTTGATCGAACCGTTCTCGAACCTAACTCAAACTGTCGAGCTTTTAGCAAAAAGCTCGAGCTCGAACACCCCCCAAAATCACTCAAACATGAAATTGGCGAACCTCGAACATTGAATATCGCTCAACTCTACTAGGGACCACAATGTAAGACAATACCATGACGAGGTGTTGGAGCTTTGTTGTATTGATCAATTCAATAGCTAAATTTCTCTTTATTCTTAAGTTCATGGCAGTTTTTGCAGATTCCATTGTCATATTTTCATTTTCACATATAGCTAATGTATTTTTCATACCAGTATTCATACAGCAGTTTCTGCTTTAATTTTATTCCCCTTGCTCTGTCATTGGTGTGCAGCCCTTCTCTCTATTTATTGTATTAATAGGTAAAAGAAAATATGTAGCCCTGAAAAAAACATTTATTTTTAGGATGCTACAGCATTATATCTATAGAAGGAACATAAGGCAATAAACCCTGCCTGTATGCCTCTAATCCAAAACTATCCCTTCACCATCTATCCCTACAATGAATGCAGGTAACAGCAGATTTTATTAGAGAAAGTATAGTATGTAGCCCTTAAAAGGAAACCTCAGCTGCAACTACAAAAAACACCTCACCTTCTCCAGAGACAGGCTCCTTCTACGTGGTCAGTATACTGTAGAAGAACTATAACCGGCTTGGAGTGAAGCCTGGAGTGGGTAAATATAGCGGAATGTAGTGATGATAAGATGCTGCAGCTATGATTAAAGCTATGTATAATCTCAGCCAGAAAAGCCAAAGGATCCTTAAACCCCTCAGCATCAAATGGAAGTAAATCCAATCCAATACAAGATAACAGTCAAGTGGTCTCCACAGAAGACCTGCGATCAATTAGGCATTGAAACCTCCTGATCCCAGATCCCCCAGAGGTAACATACAGATGGGACACACCTGACATTTCCCCCTACCCCCCCTTTTAAGAGGGGCTGCTTGACCCTCAGGACCAGGTTTATCTGAATGAGAGGCATAGAACAAATGTATCAACCTACTGCCATTAATTTCCAATGCAGCTAGCAACATCCTTTCTTCTAGACCAGGGGTCTCAAACACGCGGCCCGCGGGCCGCATGCGGCCCCTGAGGCTGTTTGTTGCGGCCCGCAGACCCCGTGACAAATCGCGGCTCTATGCTGAGGGTCGGCGCCGGCAGGAACTTGCATTTGAATCCATCTGCGGTGCCGCGCAAGTAGCTGTCAGTTCTATCCCAGTTGCTGCTGCTGTCTGCCAATCAGATGCAAGGAGGTGACGTCATACAGCGACGTCACTTCCTTGCATCTGATTGGCAGGCAGCAGCCATTGGTCCAGACACAGCTCCTCTGCGCTGCACTGCAAATGGATTCAAATGCAGTGAAGTTTCTGCCGCCGCCGACCCTCAGCACAGAGCCGCGATCATCACGGGCCGCGACAAGAAGGTAAGGTACGTGCTCAAGATCAGGACCCGCTGCGTGCTGGACACAGCGCGTCCTGATCGGCGGGGCCGCAAGTCTACTCCTTAGAAGACCGCAGCTGCCCGTGCCTGCGATCAGGGGTTCGGGCCGCTGCGGTCTCCTCGCTGTGCTCTGCCTAGGGAGGATGCTTCAGACGCCGCAGCATAAATTCACATGCTGCGGCCTCTGGAAGCCACACCGCAGTTCCGTTTTCACTGCGGGCCGTACACGCAAAGTGGGCATGGGATTTTTAGAAATCCCATGCCCACTGTGCTTTTACCATACATAGCAGGGTTTTGGACGCAGCTGAAGCATGCTGCATCCAAAACTCTGCAAGTACTGATCGTGGGCACACAGGGAATGGAGGAAAGGTGAGGAGATTTTTTTTTTTTGTTTGCGTATTACTAAAGGATGGGCAGAATACTACAAGGGTGGGCAGAATACTACAGGGATGGCCACAATACTACAGGGCTGGCCACAATACTACAGGGATGGGCAGAATACTACAGGGATGGCCATAATACTACAGGGATGGGCTGAATACTACAGGGATGGCCACAATACTACAGGGATGGGCTGAATACTACAGGGATGGGCAGAATACTACAGGGATGGCCACAGTACTACAAGGGTGGGCAGAATACTACAGGGATGGCCACAATACTACAGGGATGGGCTGAATACTACAGGGATGGCCACAATACTACAGGGATGGGCTGAATACTACAGGGATGGGCACAATACTACAGGGATGGGCAGAATACTACAGGGATGGCCACAATACTACAGGGATGGGCTGAATACTACAGGGATGGGCTGAATACTACAGGGATGGGCTGAATACTACAGGGATGGCCACAATACTACAGGGATGGGCTGAATACTACAGGGATGGGCAGAATACTACAGGGATGGGCAGAATACTACAGGGATGGGCAGAATACTACAGGGATGGCCACAATACTACAGGGATGGGCAGAATACTACAGGGATGGGCTGAATACTACAGGGATGGGCTGAATACTACAGGGATGGGCTGAATACTACAGGGATGGGCTGAATACTACAGGGATGGCCACAATACTACAGGGATGGCCACAATACTACAGGGATGGCCACAATACTACAGGAATGGCCAGAATACTACAGGGATGGCCAGAATACTACAGGGATGGCCAGAATACTACAGGGATGGGCACAATACTACAGGGATGGGCACAATACTACAGGGATGGGCACAATACTACAGGGATGGGCACAATACTACAGGGATGGGCACAATACTACAGGGATGGGCAGAATACTACAGGGATGGCCACAATACTACAGGGATGGCCACAATACTACAGGGATGGGCTGAGTACTACAGGGATGGCCACAATACTACGGGAATTGGCAGAATACTACAGAGCACAATACTACAAGGATGAGCACAATACTACAAGGATTGGAACAATATTACTGGGCACAATACTACAGGGCACAAGGATGGGCACTATACTACTGGGCACAATACCACAAGGATGAGCACCTTACTACAGGGCACACGGATGGGCACATTACTACAAGATTTTGGCTAAGATTACTATATGATGCTGCTAATTGTAAAACAATTACAAGAAGGTGATAAAATGTAAAAAAAAAAAAAAAAATCCTAAAGCATGACTTTTTTTATTTACATTAAAAATGCTTTTCTGTATATAAACTTAACAAAAAAAGTACACGTTTGTTATAATAAACAAGCGAAAAATGTTTACAAAAGTGATCCAAGATGTATAGAAAAAAAACATGGATTCATTAAAAATGTTCACTTTGTCCTGCAAATAATGCGGCCCCCCTCATTTTTTTTTTTCTATATGCGGCCCATACACCCAGCTGAGTTTGAGACCCCTGTTCTAGACTATAACTTCTCCAATGCACGAAATACTGGAGACAGTGGTGGTCAACAAAATGAGAATCCACAGCTCTTGCCATCTGAAATTCGAAATTACCTTCAACAATAACTGATGGCGGCAGTAACAGTGACAGCCCCAAAGCTTTCAACATATTTCTTGAGCAATGTCCTGTGAAAAACATTATGGATTTTATGTGCTTGAGATAGCTCAAGACGAAAGTCCACAGGGCTGATGGAATCACCTTATATGGACTAATAAAGCTAGGACCTAGTTTCTAATAAGAAATCTTCAACTTAATATTTCTGGTAGACAGCCATACATAAACATTCACACACAGGTCCGGACCTAACAAAGTTCTTTTATCAGCCATGCATTTGTACCTGTCACCCATAACCCTTAGGGGCACTTTGCACACTACGACATCGCAGGTGCGATGTCGGTGGACTCAAATTGAAAAAGACGCACATCCGGCGTCACAGGCGATATCGTAGTGTGTGAAGCCTTTTTGATACGTTTAACGAGCGCAAAATCGTCGTAATCGTATCATCGGTGTAGCGTCGGTCATTTCCATAATGTGGAAATGACCGATGTTACGATGTTGCTCCTCGTTCCAGCGGCATCACACATCGCTGTGTGTGAAGCCGCAGGAGCGAGGAACATCTCCTACCTGCGTCCTGCGGCTCACGCCAGCTGTGCGGAAGGAAGGAGGTGGGCGGGATGTTTACGTCCCGTTCATCTCCGCCCCTCTGCTTCTATTGGCCATCTGCCGTGTGAAGTCGCTATGACACCGCACGACCCACCCCCTTAATAAGGAGGCATGTCGCCGGCCAGAGCGACGTCGCAGGGCAGGTGAGTGCATGTGAAGCTGGCGTAGCGATGATGTTCGCTACGCCAGCTATCACCATGATATCGCAGCTGCTATGGGGGCGGGGACTATCACGCTCGGCATCGCAAGCATTGGCTTGCGATGTCGTAAAGTGCAAAGTGCCCCTTAGGTTGTTCTGAACCCCTTGCCATACAGAAAAGAGCAATGGAGAAAATTGTTCCTCCCCAGGAACCTGAAGACTCATCTTTAATGAAAGCAGAGAGCTGAAGATGAAAGCCATATGTATCAAAAAAATAGTGATCGAACAGTAGACTCATTGAAACGATATTTAACGCAAACTCAGCCAAGGGTAAGTAAGATGACCAATCTATCTGATTATCAGACACAAAGCACCTAAAGTACGCCTCTAGACTTTGATTCAGCTGTTTTGCCTAACCTTGATGTCACATTTACTCACATATAATTACAGATTAGTATGAAGTTACAAGTCAGTGAAAGAATTATAAAATGTGTCCTGTTCTCTTATACATTCGCTGAAGATCACACCATGCACATACAGGTAAACTAGTGTTTACTATTACATTACTATGTGAATAATTTTAATCTTGTAGTTCCTGGTTTGCTCACATGATCAATTTTATGATTTTAAAGTTCAAACGTCTGTGTAAATCAGTGACAATAGCCTATTAGATAACTTTTATCTGTTTTTCTGTAGTCCAGAGATCAAAACTTACTGCACCTTCTCAGCAACAGTTTGACATATGCCATTTTATATTATCTGACATTACTTCTGTAAATATAATTAAAGTTCCACTGATTATTTTAATTCACACTTTTGTATGGGTTCAAATATCATTTCATTGCCTTTTACCTAGTCATTGTTAATGGGGTTAAAAAATAAGGAATAACGTTTGGAACTCCATTCTATGTCTGAACTGGGTGCAAAAACCTAAAAAAACATCACTATATGGAGATAAGGTATTGCCTACACATAACATTGCTCAAACTTTTTAGCTAATCTGACAGCCCCATTAACAATAGTGACTATGCAAGGGGAATACATGTAATAGCAGAAACTGCTGTGTGAATACTGACATGAAAAATCCAATAGCTATATGTAAGAATGAAATGTGAAAAATGGAACCTGCATTACTACCATGAACATATGAATCAAGAGAAATTTAGCTACTGAATTGATCAATGCAATAGAGCCCCAACACTACGCCAAAGTATTTCTCTACGTTGGGGTCCCAATCCACATGATACGTATATATAGCCTGGGTCTCAGCTTCCCATACACGGTAAGTTTTTTAACTGCATGAGATGACACATACAAGCTAGGGACCCCAACGTAGAGAAATACTTTGGCGTAGTGTTGGGGCTCTATTGCATTGATCAATTCAGTAGCTAAATTTCTCTTTATTCATATATTCATGGCAGTAATGCAGGTTCTATTTTTCACATTTCATTCTTACATATAGCTATTGAATTTTTCATGTCAGTATTCACACAGCAGTTTCTGCTATTACATGTATTCCCCTTGCATAGTCACTATTGTTAATGGGGCTGTCAGATTAGCTAAAAAGTTTGAGCAATGTTATGTGTAGGCAATAAGGAAGAAATGTACCTATCAGACTACATTTTCAATGTTAGGTCTCATCCCATTCTGCCTCATAGTTACATATTCAAAAGGAGTATTACATTTACTGTGGTGCAAATATATCTCACCTGTCAATCATCTGATCTACTCTATGGATTGGTCTGCCCTCTTAGGGGTACTTTACATGCTGCGACATCGCTGCCGATATATCGTCAGGGTCACGTCATTAGTGACGCAGATCCGGCGCTGGTAGCGACATCGCAGAGTGTAAAACAAATGAGCGACGATCAGTGAGCGCAAAAACGTGCAAAATCGTTGCTCGTTGACACGTTCATTTCCATAATATCGGTGCTGCTGCAGGTACGATGTTGTTTGTCGTTCCTGCGGCAGCACACATCGCTATGTGTGAAGCCACTGGAATGAAAAACATCTCCTTACCTGCGGCCACCAGAAAAGGAGGAAGGAAGAGGGTGGGCGGGATGTTCCGGCCGCTCATCTCCTCCCCTCCTTTTCTATTGGGCGGCGGTTCAGTGACGCTCCTGTCACGTTGCTGTGACGCTGAACGAACCTCCCCCTTAGAAAAGAGGCGGTTCGCCAGTCACAGCGACGTCGCAGAGCAGGTATGTGCGAGTGAAGCTGCCGTAGCGATAATGTTCGCTACAGCAGCGATCACCACATATCGCGCCACCGACGGGGGCGGGTGCTATTGCACGCAACATCGCTAGCAATCGCTAGCGCTGTCGCAACGTGTAAAGCCTGCCTTAGAATATCATTTATGACATTAGGGATATGAATTTGCCCAATCCACGTGTAGTATAAATCAAGGTCTGGCTGCACGATTGGAGCCAGGTATATTCTTCTCTGATACTCTCCAGCAGCCGGGGGGCCTTGGGAAAACACGGTCCCTGGAAGGCTTAACACAGCAATGTTAGTAGTGATGACAGATCTCTCCCATAGCCAAAGACATTTCAATCCTCTAGAGCAGTACTGGGAGAAGAAGCCAGCCAGCAGCAGCTCCGGACTTGTCTTTGGCCATTGTCCCCAACTGGATCTTTAAAGAGAAAATATTCTTGGCCGCAATCGTGCAACCAGGATCTAATTTATTAAAGGGAACCTGTCACCACTTTTTCGGCCTATAAGCTGCAGCTACCACCACCGGGCTCTTATATACAGCATTCTAACATGCTGTATATAAGAGCCCAGGACAGGGGTATAACATAAAAAACACTTTATAATACTTACCTAACTGTCGCGCTGTGGGTCTTATGGGCGTCTCCGTTGTCTGGTGCCGGCGCCGCCTCTTTTGGGCATCTTTGTTCTACCTTCTTCTCTAGCCACGGTGCATGACAGGTCCTATATCATACACACTCGCCGGCATTCAGGTCCTGAGCAGTATTGTAGTGCGCCTGCGCAGGACCGGCGAGTGTGTATGACGTAGACGTGTCATGCAGACAGGCTTCAGAAAGAGGACGAAGATGGCCGAAAGAGGAGGCGCCGGCACAGGACAGCGGAGACACCCATAAGGCACACAGCGTGACCGTTAGGCAAGTATTATAAAGTGTTTTTTATGTTATACCCCCGGCCTGGGCTTTTATATACAGCATGTTAGAATGCTGTATATAAGAGCCCGGTGGTGGTGGCCGCAGCTTATAGGCCAAAAAAGTGGTGACAGGTTCCCTTTAAGGTAGAGGTAGGGGCAGCATAAATCAGCTGCCAGGTTCCATTTAAAAAGTTCTATCTATAATTACAACATTTGTTGTCTCTGATAAAGAAAATGTGAGAAATGTGGATGTGGGCAATCTGTAAATATACTTTTAAAGTATTTTATTAAACACACAAATTAAAAATGGTTCAAAATAGAGCAGTAAAAAAAAAATTCAAGCAAACAATTCCAAAAGTACCAAATTCATTAAAGCGAGCTTTACACGCTACGATATATCTAACGAGATGTCAGTGGGGTCACGTCATAAGTGACGCACATCCAGCATCGTTAGTGATATCATAGCGTGTGACAGCTATGAACGAGCAGAAATACTCACCTTCTCGTTCATCGTTGACATGTCGCTCATTTTCTATAAATCAAATGTTCGGTTGTTCAATGTTCCCGAGGCAGCACACATCGCTCCGTGTGACACCTCTGGAACGATGAACTGCAGCTTACCTGCGGCCGCCACCAATGCGGAAGGAAGGAGGTGGGTGGAATGTTTACGTCCCGCTCATCTCTGCCCCTCCACTTTTATTGGCTGGCCGCTGTGTGACGTCGCTGTGACGCCGAACGTTCCTCCCCCTTCAGGAAGTGGATGTTCGCCGCCCACAGTTAGGTCGTTTGGATGGTAAGTATGTGTGACGGGGGGTTACAGCATTGTGCGACACGGGCAACAAATTGCCGTGCCGCACAAACGATGGGGGCAGGTGCGATCGCAAATGCGATTGCACGACATATTGAAACGTGTAAAGCAGCCTTTAGACCATGGACATTTTAACAATTAGCCAAAGTTCTCACCAAGTACCCACTCCAAATTGACATTGTGCATAATATAGTATTTTTATTCCCTAAGCAGATTCAAGGAGGACCTGGATGCCTTTCTTGATAAATATAATTTTACACGTTATAGTACTAAATTCTATGATGGCAATTAATTTGAATGTTGTATGTGGATTTGGGAAGTAATTTTTCACCTAATATAGGGCAATTAGCATCTGCCTCATGGGTTTTTGGTTTCCTATGGATCTAGATATTAGGTTATAGGTTGATCTTTATGGACTTGTGTCTTCTTTCAAGCTTAAAGAGGTGGTCCACTACACAGCAAAGTGGCTAATAGATGTAAAGCGCATAAAGAAGGCTTTTCTCCAATACATTGTGTACCTAGTGACTGGGCTGTGGGCATAGTTTCACAGCTTGTCACAGCTCAGCATCAAGTCTGCTTGTGGCGCTCTGCAGAAAAAGATAGAGCGTGCAAGATGTTGGGCTGTGACGAGCGTTGAAACTTTCCCCCACAGAAACTAGGAAATGCTATAAACTCAGGTGAGGCCTAGCTAAAATTACAAGAAGGAATTGCAGTATTCCCTGGAAGAGACATAAATGAGAGAAATGGTAAATTTTGGTACAATTTAAAAAACATTTTGAAAATGGTAAATCTTATGCACTCAGTGCGAGGACTAGCTATAATGACATGGAGGCATTGCAGAACACCCTGGAAGAGGCATAGAGGGGAGATTGTGTTTCAATTCTGGTACAATTTTAAAAACTTTCTGACTCCAAAAGTGAAAAAGCCTATGCCCTCAGTGAGAGGCATAGCTAAAATTACAAGGAGACATGCATTTCTAACAGAGGTCTCATAATACCAAGACTCTCTGGGAAGGAGTAACTACCAAAATTACCTCCGGCGGCCTCATCCAAGCCTATGCAGCTTGGAGGAACTTCCTATGAGAGGAAAAAATTCACTACTGCTACATTGGGAGGAGTTTGTTTTTACTGTGGCAAAAAGGGACACTTTGATAGTAGCAGTCTTTCTGTACCCAAGATAAAACTGCAGTCAGAAAACTTTTAGACCCAGGTGGGATGGGGGATTCAACACTAGGTCTACGTATTTTCTCCATCATGGTGTCTCAATGTATTATACCCGCAATATACACTGTGTGTAGAATTATTAGGCAAATGAGTTTTTTATCACATGAAATTTTTATACATGTTGTCCTACTCCAAGCTGTATAGGCTTGAGAGCCAACTACCAATTAAGTAAATCAGGTGATGTGTATCTCTGTAATGAGGAGCGGTGTGGTTTAATGACATCAACACTAGAGTTGAGTGCGGTTCGCGGTTCGAGGTTCTCCAGTTCGCGGCTCGAGTGATTTTGGGGGCTGTTCTAGATCGAACTAGAACTCGAGCTTTTTGCTAAAGCTCGATAGTTCTAGATACGTTCGAGAACGGTTCTAGCAGCAAAAAGCAGGGCTTTTTACAGCTACAGTGTGCAGGAGCCATCGCTGGCAGCCTGCCGGAAGCTGGTAACCAAGATAAACATCGGGTATCCAAGCAAAGCGCTTTGGTTAGTAACCCGATGTTTATCCTAGTTACGTGCAGGAAGCCCACACTTCCCCGCTCAGCTCACTCCGCCCCCTCCTGCACGCGGCATGTACACACACACACACACACATACACACACACTCACACTCACCTGTCCCCAGCCAAGCAGTCCACGACACTGATGTCCTCAGCGCCACCCACTTCGCACTCCGCCGCCAGCACACATGGCTCCGCCCACCTGCACTCTACACACATGGTCCCGCTCTACTTACCTGCGGTGATGAAGTCCCGACCTCAGCGCTGTCACTGTCCTCCATGGCCGCCGCTTGTCACATCACCTTCTCTCGCTTCCGACCCGAGACTGACTAGCGGTGATGTCACGGGCCGCTCGCGATACTTGGCTGTGAAGGCGGCGGTCATTGAACTCAGTGACAGGTGCTGTCAGCAGTGCAGGAGATCAGCGCAGGTAATGTACCTCGCTGACAGCAGCACTTGTCATCCCCTGCAGTGACCTGGGCTGACCCATTGATGTTAGCTCAGGTCACTGCACTGCTCTCCCAGCCAATGGGGAACATCCTGCTCTTCATTGACTGGGACAGTGTGGATCGTCATGGCAACCCCTTGGATTACACCAGACCTGGATTTGTTTTTCTTTCTAATAAATTGGTTGAAGAGGGAATGTATTGGGGAGTGTTTTTTCAAATAAAAATGTGTTTGTCGTCTATTTTTTTTTATTACTGACAGGGTTGGTGATGTCGGGTATCTGATAGACGCCTGACCTCACCAACCCCAGGGCTTGATGCCAGGTGACATTACACATCTGGTATTAACCCCATATATTACCCCATTTGCCACCGCACCAGGGCGCGGGATGAGCTGGGGCGAAGCACCAGGATTGGCACATCTAATGGATGCGCCACTTCTGGGGCGGCTGCGGCCTGCTATTTTTAGGGTGGGGAGAGTCCAATAACCATGGACCTCCCTAGTCTGAGAATATCAGACCCCAGCTGTCTGCTTTACCTTGGCTGGTGATCCAATTTTGGGGGACCCCTACGTGTTTTTTTTTTTAAATTATTTATTTAATTTAAAATAACAGCGTGGGGTGCCTTCAGTTTTGGATTACCAGCCAAGGTGAGGTTGCCAGCTGTGGTCTGCAGGCTGCAGCCGTCTGCTTTACCCTAGCTGGCTACAAAAATAGGGGGAACCCTACGTCATTTTTTTTTTTCATTTTTTTGGCTAAATACAAAGCTAAGCACCCCTTAGTGCCAAATGAAAGGCACCAAAGGGTGCAAAATTACAAAATGCAGGAGAGTGGGACATTATGTGTTTTTCTGCCATTATAATGACAGAAAAGACTGATATGAAGTGCACAAGCACAAGAAAATCACTAGAGCGCTCTACGCTGTGAAAAGCAGTAGAAAATGGCACTGGAGTGAACATGTGACCGCCTCATGTAGGATGAAGCTATGGATCCCGGGTAAATTTATGTATTTTCCCTCCTTCAGTTTTTTTGCAGTACACAAAAAAAACGGAAGGCACACGGATGACAAACAGATGACATACGGACCGTCTACGGAACGGAAACGGATGCCACACGGATGCACCCGTGAAAAAAACGGACTGTTTTTTGCAGACCACAAAAATGGATCGGTCGTGTTAATGTAGCCTTATTCTGATCTGCCGTTTATAAACAGCAGGCAGAAATAAGTGAATAGCGCCCCCCCCAGCATCAGAAAATCTCCGGGGTTTCAGGGCTAGCTGAGACCCTGGAGATCATGATTCAGGACAGTTTTTCCGGTCGCCGCTCACGTGATCACAGGTATACACCGTACACCGATGATCACGTTACAGTAAATGACAGTGCCGGTAAAAAATTATTTATCTCCCATCTGGCATGAACAAACATGATAAATCTCCTCCCCGGTCCCCTCCGGTCCCCCGGTGTCGCCAAAGTGCCCCCCTGATGCCCTCCCAGAAATCCAAGATGGCTGCGCGCACAGCAGCGCGCCGGCCGCATTCACCCTACTCCTCTGATTTCTGTCGCATGTGCCATGACACATGCGACAGAAAACTCCTCCCCAGGCCCTGCCAGGTCCCCCCCTATAACCGCACCGGTGTTCCCCGGTGTCCCACGGTACCTGTGCAGCGTTGATCCCCCCACAGCCCTCTCCTTCACAATAGACGCTACCGCATGCACAGAGCGGCTGTCAGCTCAGCTTCCTGTGTTCAGACACAGTGAGTGGTGGTTATGCATCTGTAAGCTAAATGGGCAGCACGGTGGCTCAGTGGTTAGCACTGCAGTCTTGAAGTGCTGAAGTCCTGGGTTCAATTCCCACCAAGGACACCATCTGCAAGGAGTTTGTATGCTCTCCCCGTGTTTGCGTGTGTTTCCTCCGGTTTCCTCCCACACTCCAAAGACATACAGCGCTATGGAATTAATAACGCTATATAAATGAATAAATTATTATTATTACTGCAATGCCCTGCTCATGAGGTAAGGAACATAATTGATCAGGAGAGCTATATACTACATTTCCAAATGGAGGGATTTGATTTTATAGTTTCCCTGCTGAACGACTACCAAACATGAGAGTCCGTTATATGCCACAAGAAAACACATCTAAATAGCGAGCTCTGTTGTTAAGTATTCATTCAGCTGGATAACTGGCCTTAAAGGGGTATTCCATCTCCAAGATCCTATCCCCAATATATAGTAGGTGGAATAGCAATAATATCAGCAAATACCAATATTTGGAAATGTAGAATAGTTCTCCTGATTAGGCATGCCCTTACCTCATGAGCAGGGCATTGCAGCTTTGGTAGCAACCATTACGACATGGACTCTGCTGTTGTGGACCCGGGGAGAGTGAGTGCAGATTCATTGCACCCACACTCCTCACATGAAGGGTCTGAACTCCTAGAAAATGGGGGATACGTTCCCTGAGTGTCTCCCCCCCATATTCTAGACGGTCCAGAGTCGTCGTGGGACCCCTTTATTTTTTTTCTTACAATAAATTGGTGAAAGAGGAAATGTTTTGAGGACTGTTTTTTCAAATAAATTTCTTTTGTCAATTTTTTTTTTGTTAGTACTGACAGTTTATGATGTTGGGTATCTAATAGACGCCATGACATCACAAACTGCTGGGCTTGATCTCAGGTGACTTTACAGCTAGTATCAACCCGATTTATTACACCGTTTGCTACTGCACCAGGGCACGGGATGAGCTGGGGTGAAGCGCCAGGATTGGCGCATCTAGTGGATGCGCCACGTCTGGGGTGCCTGTGTCCTGCTATTTTTAAGCTGTGAAGGCCCAATAACTATGGACCTTCCCACCCTGAGAATACCAGACCACAGCTGTCCGCTTTACCTTGGCTGGTGATCCAATTTGGGGGGGACCCTACTTTTTTTGTGTAAATATTAATATTTATAAAATAATTATAAAAAAAGAGCCTGGGGGGGCCTCCACATTGGATCCCCAACCACGGTAAAGCTGCCAGCTGTGGTTTTCAGGCTACAGCCGTCTGCTTTACCCTAGCTGGCTATCAAAAATGGGGGGACCCAACGTCATTTTTTTTTTAACTATTTTTTAAATAGAAAAAATTAATGGGCTTCCCTGTATTTTGATTGCCAACCAAGGTAACGGCAGGCAGATGGGGGTGGCAACCCATAGCTGTCTGCTTTATCTGCGCTGAGAATCCAAAATACCGCGGAGCGCTACGTCAATTTTTTTAAAGATTTATTTTTACAGCACTGTGATGTCCAGCAATCAAAATACAGGGAAGCCTATTTTGTTTTTAGTTATTTAAATAAATAATTAAAAAAATATATATGGGCTCCCGCTGCATTTTTTGTATTGCTAGCTAAGGGTAATCTAAGCAGCTACTGGCTGCTAACCCCCACTGCTTGGTGTTACCTTCACTGGCAATGGAAAATCCAGGGAAGCATTTTTTATATTTTTGGCAAAAAACTGCAAAAAAGGATGTGAGCTTCGCCATATTTTTGTATGCTAGCCAGGTATAGCAGGCAGGTGCTGGAAGAGTTGGATACAGTGTCAGAAGATGGCGCTTCTATGAAAGTGCCATTTTCTGAGGCGGCTGCAGACTGCAATTCTCAGCAGTGGGGCCCAGAAAGCTCAGGCCAACCTGTGCTGCGGATTCCAATCCCCAGCTGCCTAGTTGTACCTGGCTGGACACAAAAATGGGGCGAAGCCTACGTCATTTGTTTTCTAGTTATTTCATGAAATTCATGAAATAATAAAAAAAGGGCTTCCCTTTATTTTTGGTTCCCAGCCGGGTACAAATAGGCAACTGGGGGTTGGGGGCAGCCGTACCTGCCTGCTCTACCTGGCTACCATACAAAAATATGGCGAAGCCCACATAATTTTTTCAGGGGGCAAAAAACTTACTGCATACAGTCCTGGATGGAGTATGCTGAGCCTTGTAGTTCTGCAGCTGCTGTCTGTCTGTATGGAGAAGAGCAGACAGCAGCTGCAGAACTACAAGGCTCAGCATACTCCATCCAGGACTGTATGCAGAAGTTTTTTGCCCACCAAAAAAATGACGTGGGCTTCGCCATATTTTTGTATGCTAGCCAGGTACAGCAGGCAGCCACGGGCTGCCTCCAACCCCCAGTTGCCTATTTGTACCCGGCTGGGAACCAAAAATATAGGGAAGCCCGTTTTTTTTAATTATTTCACTTATTTCATGAAATAATTAAAAAACAAATGACGTGGGCTTCGCCCAATTTTTGTGTCCAGCCGGGTACAACTAGGCAGCTGGGGATTGGAATCCGCAGCACAGGTTAGCCCGAGGTTTCTGGGCGCCTCTGCTGCGAATTGCAGTCCGCAGCCGCCCCAGAAAATGGCACTTTCATAGAAGCGCCATCATCTGGCGCTGTATCCAACTCTTCCAACAGCCCTGAAGCCGGGTGGCTTGTTGGGTAGTAATGAGTTAATACTAGCTTTGTTTTACTAGCTAGTATTAAGCCAGAGATTCTTAATGTCAGGCACGTTTGACCCGGCCATTAAGAATCTCCAATAAAGGGTTAAAAAAAGACACCACACAGAGAAAAAATACTTTAATAGAAATAAATACACAGACACATTAGAGACTCCATCTTTATTACCCCCTGTCAGCCCTCCACGATCCATGGTCTTCTGTCTTTCTCGTTCAACAAATGCAGCTCTGCTCCATCACTGCTGCATGGGGGAAGACGCTGCTTCCTGTGCAGCCTTCACTCCGTGAAGGCTGCACGGGAAGCAGCGTGCAGCCTTCACTCCGTGAGTGATCAGTGCTGCTGGCTGTCAGCGGTAACAGCGGTAACGCTGACAGACGCGTTACCGAGGCAACGGTGCTCCCAGAGCCGCGGTTAGCGGTGACGTCACCGCTAACTGCATTGCTATGGCAACGGTGATCTCCGTTAATGACCGGCTGTGTCAGCCGGTCCCTAACGGAACGGGGAGTCGACCGTGTGCTAGAGCATGTCGCCAGTACACAGCGATACACAAATGTGCACCGTGTACCGGAGAGTGCAATGACAGGTCCTACATGACGCGTCATAGTCATGTGACCAGTCTGTAGCCAATGAGATAATAGCCACGTGACTGGTCACATGGCTATTTTGACGTCACGATAGGTCCTGCATCACTGCTGGCTGTGCTGGTCACCGGGAGGATTCAGCGATCATCGGATGGAATAGCGGCAGGAGACAGAGTGCAGGAGGGATCGCGGGGACCGGTAAGTGTTATGGCAATGTTTATTAACTGTATGTGTACATTTATAATGCGTTTTTATGTGTTTGTGATTTCCTCCCATTATATCCTATTTAGTGATGAGCGAGCATGCTTGTCACTACTCGGTACTCGCACGAGTATCGCTGTACTCGGGCTGCTCGGCGGGGACCGAGTAATCTCGCGATACTCGTGCTGTACTCGTGGTCTTCATTTCTGCATGTTGGCGCTCTTTTGAAAGCCAGCCCTCATGCAGGGATTGGCTGGCAGACCACTGCAATGCCACAGCCCTGTTAGTTGTGGAATTGCAGTGATTGGCCGGCCTGCACAGCGTGACCGAGCCTTTATATCGGCCGGCGCGCTGTGCTGTGCTCACAGCTATCCAGACTGTCAGTGCAGGGAGAGTGTCGCTGATTCAGGGAAAGCTTTGCGGCCCTTTATAGCTTTTTCAGTTGCAGGGCTGCAAACAGTGTGACCAAAAGTCCTTCTCAGGACTATTCTAGTTGTATACAGGCAGGCAGGGTATAGCCAGGTCGGAGTACAGTAGCAGAGTCCTTCTCAGGACTATTGTTGCTATATACAGGCAGGGTATAGCCAGGTCTGAATACAGGCTAGTGACCAAAAGAGTCCTTGTCAGGACTATTGTACCAGTATACAGGCAGGCAGGCAGGCAGGGTAGTGGTGACCGTATACCAGCCTTCATCATATCTGGGGCTGGTGTACACAGTGTAAAACAGTCCAGATAGTGTCTGACTTGTCTGTAATTGTCGCTCCCCAAAAAAACCTGTTAGGTTATTATTGCGTCCGTGCTTGGTTTTTAAAACCGCACGTGTGTGCCTGTTGGTGGCAGCGTACAGGTGCACTTGTGTGCAATTTCCAGAAACTTTGATATAACGCACAAGTAGTGAATATACACGTCAGCAGTGCACAGCATTGCAAAATGCGCAAGGGCATTGGCAAGGAACAAGGAAGTGGACGTGATGGTGGTGCAGGCAGAGGCCGAGGTCGTGGGCAAGCTCTAATTTCGCCACAACAAAGGGCCACATCTAGTCACTCGCACGTCCTGTCCCAAATTCTTGGGGACCGCAGCAGTACACCGCTCTTGAACCAAGACCAGTGTCAACAGGTTGTTAGTTGGATAGCAGATAATGCTTCCAGTCAGATTGGCACCACCACAAACACTCTGTCTTCCACACGGTCAAGTGTCAGTAGCCGTGATACTGCACCGCACATTTCTGAACCTGATCCTCCTTCCTACCACCAGGCTGAGTACACGTCCTCCTCGGACATTAATGATCCCACACTTGGACACTCGGAAGAGCTGTTCACGTTTCCATTCACACATTCTGGCCTCTCGCCAGCTCATATTGAAGTGGGTCATGAGGAGATCGTCTGTACAGATTGCCAAATATTTGAGCAGCCACGTTCTCACGAAGTTGGCAACGTGTCCCAACAAGTGGTGGACGATGATGAGACACAATTGTCAGGAAGTCAGGAGGAGGAGCAGGGTGCGGAAGAGGAAGACGACGTGGTGGATGATCCAGTAACTGACCCAACCTGGCAGGAGGATATGCAGAGCGAGGACAGCAGTGCACAGGGGGAGGGAGGCGTAGCATCACAACAGGCAGTAAGAAGCAGGGTGGTGGCCCCAGGCAGAAGTCAGGCAACCGTTCCCCGGAACAACACGACGACACAAGGTGCCTGTACAAATGTTAGGTCTTCCCGAGTCTGGCAGTTTTTTAAGTTGGATCCAGATGATTCAAAAAAGGCCATTTGCAACACCTGCCGTGCCAGCATCAGCAGGGGTACCAAAACTAGCAGCCTGACCACCACCAGCATGATCAGGCACATGTCAGCCAAGCACCCGACTTTGTGGGAAGTACAACAGAGTCGAGGAGCAGTGCTTGCTGATGTCACTGCTACGTCTTCGCTGGTTGTGCATGCGAGCCAATCCTCTGTCCATGCTGCCTGCGAACAAGCCTCCTCCACTCCTGCACCTGCAGTTGCCTACGCAGAAAGAACACCATCATCAAGCACGTCCTTGTCCCAGCGCAGCGTTCAGTTATCCATTCAGCAAACCTTTGAACGCAGGCGCAAATACACTGCCAACACCCCACATGCCACAGTTCTAAATGCTAACATTTCGCGACTGCTTGCGCTGGAAATGTTGCCTTTTAGGCTGGTGGAGACAGAAGCATTCCGTGACCTGATGGCGGCAGCTGTCCCACGTTACTCGGTCCCAAGCCGCCACTATTTCTCCCGGTGTGCCGTCCCCGCGTTGCATAACCACGTGTCACAAAACATCACACGTGCCCTGAACAACGCTGTTTCACCCAAGGTCCACCTAACCACAGACACTTGGACAAGTGCTTGTGGGCAAGGCCGCTACATCTCGTTGACGGCACACTGGGTTAATATTGTGGAAGCTGGGACCCAGTCTGAGCGAGGGACGGAACACGTCCTTCCCACACCAAGGTTTGCAGGCCCTACCTCAGTCAGTGTTTCACCCACACTCTACAGCTCCGGAATGTCATGCTCTTCAGCCTCCTCCTCCTCCTGCGCATCCTCATCCACTGTGCCCTCCACACCAGTCACAAGCTGGAAGCACTGCAGCACTGCCTCGGCGAAGCGGCAACAGGCTGTGCTGAAGCTAATCTGCATAGGTGACAAACCCCACAATGCAGAAGAGCTGTGGACAGCTCTGAAACAGCAGGCAGATCACTGGCTCACACCTCTGAACCTAAAGCCAGGAAAGGTCGTGTGTGACAATGGCCGGAACCTGGTGGCGGCTTTGAGGCGAGGCCAGCTGACACATGTTCCATGCGTGGCCCATGTGCTCAACCTCGTGGTTCAGCGTTTTATAAAGTGATACCCAGAGCTGTCTGATCTGCTGGTAAAAGTTCGCCGCCTGTCTGCACATTTTCGAAAGTCACCTACTGCTTCAGCCGGCCTTGCCGGCTTTCAGCGCCGTTTGCATCTTCCGGCTCACAGACTGGTGTGTGATGTCCCCACGCGTTGGAATTCAACTCTGCACATGTTGGTCAGGATATGTGAGCAGAAGAGGGCAGTTGTTGAGTACCTGCATCACCTAAGCCGTCGGGAAATGGGTCAAACTCCACACATAACACCTGAGGAGTGGAGATGGATGTCAGACCTATGTACCATCCTCCAAAACTTTGAGGACTCCACCAAGATGGTGAGTGGTGATGACGCCATTATTAGCGTCACCATACCGCTACTCTGCCTTCTAAAACGGTCTCTGCTGAAAAACAAACATGATGCATTGCAGGCGGAGCGCGATGAGTTGCAGCAAGAAACAGTAGTGGGTGTGGGTGATAACACACAGCCCAGCCTCGTCTCATCACAACGTGCAGTGGAGGACTATGACGAGGAGGAGGATGAAGACATGGAGCAACTCTCCGGCCAAATTGAGGATATGACATGCACACCAGTCATATCCTCGGTTCAGCGTGGCTGGCCAGAGGACAGGGTAGATGAGGAGGAGGAGGAGGAGGAGGAGGAGGAGGACAGCATGTTCAGTCATCTTGTTGGTCAGGCTACTGAAGTCCTGGCTGTTAAGAGTCTGGCGCACATGGCTGACTTTATGGTAAGCTGCCTGTCTCGTGACCCTCGCGTTAAGAACATCTTGGCCGACAATCATTACTGGTTGGTAACACTGTTAGACCCACGCTACAAGGAGAACTTTTTGTCTCTTATTCCCGTGGAGGAGAGGTCAACCAAAATGCAGCAGTTCCGGAAGGCCATACTCACGGAAGTAGGCAAAGCATTCCCCTCACAAAACGCTAGCGGCATAGGTCAGGAATCAGTGGACAACCGAGGCGTACAGCCGAGAGAGGCACAAGTCCAATCCGCCAGAGGTAGGGGAACAGTCTTTAAGATGTGGGACAGTTTTCTCAGCCCCTCACGTACCACAGCCCCTGAGGTGCGGGGTAGTGCAACAAGAAATCCTAAGTTTGCCCAGATGCTGAAGGAGTACCTTGCAGATCGAACAACTGTACTCCGACATTCCTCTGTGCCTTACGATTATTGGGTATCCAACCTGGACACGTGGCATGAATTGGCTCTCTACGCCTTGGAAGTCCTGGCCTGCCCTGCTGCTAGCGTTTTGTCAGAGCGTGTTTTTAGTGCCGCAGGTGGAATCATTACAGATAAACGCACCCGCCTGTCAACTGAAAATGCTGACAGGCTGACTCTGATCAAGATGAACAAGGGTTGGATTGGGACAGACTTCACCACACCACCAGCAAATGAGAGCGGAATTTAAAGTTTGCCATGTACCTCCACTCACCCATGGGTACACACTTCTGGACTTTGGATAATCGCTGGACTGCTCCTCCTTCTCCTCATGCGCCACCATGATGATGACCGTTACAAATTGCAATACTTAGGCCTTTGTTTCAGGTATACCCCCAGTGGTAAATTTTTTCGCCCATTCTTTGCAGAATGGACATTACAACGACAGGAGACCCGCTTCTTTGCAATGGGAACAATGTTTTGAGGCCCTCATGCACGTCTCTACCCAGGGACAACGTGGAGCCTCCCAATTTTTGGCTGCCCTGCCTAAGGGCTATACTATAATACACCCACTTCCTTAAAATGGACACTTAATGTTTTGAGGCCCTCATGCACGTCTCTATCCAGGGACAATGTGGAGCCTCCCAATTTTTGGCTGCCCTGGCAAAGGGCTATACTGAAATAGACCCACTTCCTTACAATGGGCACTTCAGGTTTACAGGCCCTCATGCACGTCTCTATCCAGGGACAATGTGGAGCCTCCCAATTTTTGGCTGCCCTGGCAAAGGGCTATACTGAAATAGACCCACTTCCTTACAATGGGCACTTCAGGTTTACAGGCCCTCATGCACGTCTCTATCCAGGGACAATGTGGAGCCTCCCAATTTTTGGCTGCCCTGGCAAAGGGCTATACTGAAATAGACCCACTTCCTTACAATGGGCACTTCAGGTTTACAGGCCATCATGCACGTCTCTATCCAGGGACAATGTGGAGCCTCCCAATTTTTGGCTGCCCTGGCAAAGGGCTATACTGAAATAGACCCACTTCCTTACAATGGGCACTTCAGGTTTACAGGCCATCATGCACGTCTCTATCCAGGGACAATGTGGAGCCTCCCAATTTTTGGCTGCCCTGGCAAAGGGCTATACTGAAATAGACCCACTTCCTTACAATGGGCACTTCAGGTTTACAGGCCATTATGCACGTCTCTATCCAGGGACAATGTGGAGCCTCCCAATTTTTGGCTGCCCTGGCAAAGGGCTATACTGAAATAGACCCACTTCCTTACAATGGGCACTTCAGGTTTACAGGCCATCATGCACGTCTCTATCCAGGGACAATGTGGAGCCTCCCAATTTTTGGCTGCCCTGGCAAAGGGCTATACTGAAATAGACCCACTTCCTTACAATGGGCACTTCAGGTTTACAGGCCATCATGCACGTCTCTATCCAGGGACAATGTGGAGCCTCCCAATTTTTGGCTGCCCTGGCAAAGTGCTATACTGAAATAGACCCACTTCCTTACAATGGGCACTTCAGGTTTACAGGCCATCATGCACGTCTCTATCCAGGGACAATGTGGAGCCTCCCAATTTTTGGCTGCCCTGGCAAAGGGCTATACTGAAATAGACCCACTTCATTACAATGGGCACTTCAGGTTTACAGGCCCTCATGCACGTCTCTATCCAGGGACAATGTGGAGCCTCCCAATTTTTGGCTGCCCTGGCAAAGGGCTATACTGAAATAGACCCACTTCCTTACAATGGGCACTTCAGGTTTACAGGCCATCATGCACGTCTCTATCCAGGGACAATGTGGAGCCTCCCAATTTTTGGCTGCCCTGGCAAAGGGCTATACTGAAATAGACCCACTTCCTTACAATGGGCACTTCAGGTTTACAGGCCATCATGCACATCTCTATCCAGGGACAATGTGGAGCCTCCCAATTTTTGGCTGCCCTGGCAAAGGGCTATACTGAAATAGACCCACTTCCTTACAATGGGCACTTCAGGTTTACAGGCCCTCATGCACATCTGTATGCAGGGGCATTGGTGAACCTCACAATTTTGGACTGCCCTGGCAAAGGAAAATACTACAAAGACTCACTTCCTCAAAATGGGCACATTAGACTCAAGAGGCCTTCATGTACGTCTCTTCTCAGGGACATCGGAGTGCCACACAATGTTTTCACGTAAAATCTTTCATGTATTAATCTCAAAAAGTAACATACACCAGCTCTATCTCACTATTGGGTATGTGCCCTTAACATTTCCGCCATGAAAAATCATTTTGGGGTCATTTTGGAAGGTTTTCTGGTGAGTCCGTAAAAATGGCGTAAAACGCGGACAAAATTGTTCACAGCTGTGACTTTTCAGTGATAAATGCCTCAAGGGGTCTTCCCCATGCTGTTGCCATGTCATTTGAGCACTCTTCTGAGACTTTTGTGCCATTTTTAGGGTTTCTCCATGCTGCCGGGGGGTCATTTCACAAAAATACTCGGGTCTCCCATAGGATAACATTGGGCTCGTTGCTCGGCCCGAGTACACGAGTATCTTGGGAGGCTCGGCCCGAGCTTCGAGCACCCGAGCTTTTTAGTACTCGCTCATCACTAATCCTATTGGTTCGAGTTCGGTTCGTCGAACGTTCGCCGAACTGAACTCGAACGAGACCTCCGTTCGACGAACCGAACTCGAGCCAAACCGCGGCTGGTTCGCTCATCTCTAATCAACACCCTATATATGGTGTGCTTAATTATTAGGCAACTTCCTTTCCTTTGGCAAAATGGGTCAGAAGAGAGATTTGACGGGCTCTGAAAAGTCCCAAATTGTGAGATGTCTTGCAGAGGGATGCAGCAGTCTTGAAATTGGCAAACATTTGAAGCGTGATTACCGAACAATCAAGCGTTTCATGGCAAAAAACCAACAGGGTCGCAAGAAGCGTGTTGGGTAAAAAAGGCACAAAATACCTGCCCATGAATTGAGGAAAATCAAGCGTGAAGTTGCCAAGATGCCATTTGCCACCAGTTTGGCATATTTCAGAGCTGCAACGTTACTAGAGTATCAAAATTTCAAAGGTTTTATGCACTAATGAACTGAGAGTGACTCTTGATGGGCCAGAAGGATGGGCCAGAGGCTGGATCAGTAAAGGGCAGAGAGCTCCACTCCGACTCAGACGCCAGCAAGGTGGAGGTGGGGTACTGGTATGGGCTGGTATCATCAAAGATGAACTTGTGGGACCTTTTCAGGTTGAGGATGGAGTGAAGCTCAACTCTCAGACCTACTGCCAATTTCTGGAAGACAACTTCTTCAAGCAGTGGTACAGGAAGAAGTCGGTGTCGTTCAAGAAAAACATGATTTTCATGCAGGACAATGCACCATCACATGCATCCAACTACTCCACATTGTGGCTGGCCAGTAAAGGTTTAAAAGATGAAAAAATAATGACATGGCCCCCTTGTTCACCTGATCTGAACCCCATAGAGAACCTGTGGTGCCTCATAAAATGTGAGACCTACAGGGAGGGAAAACAGTACACCTCTCAGAAAAGTGTCTGGTAGGCTGTGGTGGCTGCTGCACGCAATGTTGATCATAAACAGATCAAGCAACAGACAGAATCTATGGATTGTAGGCTATTGAGTGTTATCATAAAGAAAGGTGGCTATTTTGGTCACTAATTTTTTGGATTTTGTTTTTGCATGTCAGAAATGTTTATTTGTAAATTTTGTGCAGTTATATTGGTTTATCTGGTGAAAATAAACAAGTGAGATGGGAATATATTTGTTTTTTATTAAGTTGCCCAATAATTCTGCACAGTAATAGATACCTGCACAAACAGCTATCCTCCCAAGATAGCCAAATCTAAAAAAACACCATTTCAACTTCCAAAAATATTAAGCTTTGATCTTTATGAGACTTTTGGCTTGATTGAGAACATAGTTGTTGATCAATAATAAAAAAATCCTCTAAAATACAACTTGCCTAATAATTCTGCACACGGTGTATATATATATATATATATATATATATATATATATATATATACATATACAGTTAGGTCCAGAAATATTTGGACAGTGACACAAGTTTTGTTATTTTAGCTGTTTACAAAAACATGTTCAGAAATACAATTATATATATAATATGGGCTGAAAGTGCACACTCCCAGCTGCAATATGAGAGTTTTCACATACAAATCGGAGAAAGGGTTTAGGAATCATAGCTCTGTAATGCATAGCCTCCTCTTTTTAAAGGGACCAAAAGTAATTGGACAAGGGACTCTAAGGGCTGCAATTAACTCTGAAGGCGTCTCCCTCGTTAACCTGTAATCAATGAAGTAGTTAAAAGGTCTGGGGTTGATTACAGGTGTGTGGTTTTGCATTTGGAAGCTGTTGCTGTGACCAGACAACATGCGGTCTAAGGAACTCTCAATTGAGGTGAAGCAGAATATCCTGAGGCTGAAAAAAAAGAAAAAATCCATCAGAGAGATAGCAGACATGCTTGGAGTAGCAAAATCAACAGTCGGGTACATTCTGAGAAAAAAGGAATTGACTGTGAGCTTGGGAATTCAAAAAGGCCTGGGCGTCCACGGATGACAACAGTGTTGGATGATCGCCGCATACTTTCTTTGGTGAAGAAGAACCCGTTCACAACATCAACTGAAGTCCAGAACACTCTCAGTGAAGTAGGTGTATCTGTCTCTAAGTCAAAAGTAAAGAGAAGACTCTATGAAAGTAAATACAAAGGGTTCACATCTAGATGCAAACCATTCATCAATTTCAAAAATAGACAGGCCAGAGTTTAATTTGCTGAAAAACACCTCATGAAGCCAGCTCAGTTCTGGAAAAGTATTCTATGGACAGATGAGACAAAGATCAACCTGTACCAGAATGATGGGAAGAAAAAAGTTTGGAGAAGAAAGGGAACGGCACATGATCCAAGGCACACCACATCCTCTGTAAAACATGGTGGAGGCAACGTGATGGCATGGGCATGCATGGCTTTCAATGGCACTGGGTCACTTGTGTTTATTGATGACATAACAGCAGACAAGAGTAGCCGGATGAATTCTGAAGTGTACCGGGATATACTTTCAGCCCAGATTAAGCCAAATGCCGCAAAGTTGATCGGATGGCGCTTCATAGTACAGATGGACAATGACCCCAAGCATACAGCCAAAGCTACCCAGGAGTTCATGAGTGCAAAAAAGTGGAACATTCTGCAATGGCCAAGTCAATCACCAGATCTTAACCCAATTGAGCATGCATTTCACTTGCTCAAATCCAGACTTAAGACGGAAAGACCCACAAACAAGCAAGACCTGAAGGCTGCGGCTGTAAAGGCCTGGCAAAGCATTAAGAAGGCGGAAACCCAGCGTTTGGTGATGTCCATGGGTTCCAGACTTAAGGCAGTGATTGCCTCCAATGGATTCGCAACAAAATATTGAAAATAAAAATATTTTGCTTGGGTTTGGTTTATTTGTCCAATTACTTTTGACCTCCTAAAATGTGGAGTGTTTGTAAAGAAATGTGTACAATTCCTACAATTTCTATCAGATATTTTTGTTCAAACCTTCAAATTAAACATTACAATCTGCACTTGAATTCTGTTGTAGAGGTTTCATTTCAAATCCAATGTGGTGGCATGCAGAGCCCAACTCGCGAAAATTGTGTCACTGTCCAAATATTTCTGGACCTAACTGTATATATATAAAATGTACACAATATATAGTTGTACAAAAATGAATAAACATTTTTAAAAAAATGACGTACTGCTCAGCGGTATTTTTGATTCTCAGTACAGATAAAGTGGACGGCTATAGACTGCCACCCCCATCTGACTGGCTTTACCTTGGCTGGCAATCAAAATACAGGAATGATAAATAATTAAGTAATTAAAAACAATGCATGGGCTCCCGCTGCATTTTGATTGCCAGTCAGGTAAAACTAGGCAGCTGGGGGTTTGGATTCTCAGCAGCCAGCAGCCAACCCTGAAAATGGTGCATTGTTTCTTGGCACCATTTCCAGGCGCATTACCCAGCTCGTCCAGCGGCCATGGTGGCGGTGGCATGCTGGGTAACAAAGGAGTTAATATCAGCTTTGTATTTTCAGATGGTACTAAATTCAAAATGTATGGTGTCAAGCCAAATTAGACATGGCCACCATGAATTTCTAATAAAAAAGTAAAAAAACACAACACATAGATTTTTTTTTACTAGAAATAAAACAAAAAAAACATTTAGCGACTCCATCTTTATTATAAAAAAAACCTCCTTAGTCCAACATAGTCCACAGGTAGAGCAATTTCAGCACTGCTTCATCACTTTGTACAAAGCAAGAAGCAGGCTGACAGTGAGGGGACGATTCAGTTAACAGGACCTTCTATGACGTCATAGCCATGTGACCAGTCTGTAAGCCAATGTCTGTACAACATTCACACCAGACTGGTCACATGGCTATGATGTCATGGAAGGTCCTTATAACCCGGGGGCACAGCAATGATTGGATTTGGAAAGAGAAGCAGCCAGGAGACAGTCTGCAGGATGCGTCGCGGGACCTGTAAGTATAATGACAATGTTTATTATTAACTATATTCTTTATTTTATAGCCCCCCCACCCCACCATCCCGTAACTGTAAAGCCCGAGTTCGATGATCATACGCAAGTTTGCGTTATCTTGATCTCAATTTTTACAAAATGATCAGGTGAGGCTCCCAATCCCGACCATTGGGGTGAACGCCCATCACTAGTCTCAACCTTTAACAGTGGAGGTGGATGTGTCAGAAGTGTGGATTGGAGTTGTATTGTCTCAAGGTCTGTCTCTTAGTAAACTGTGTCCTTGCGCCTTATTTTCTAAGAAATTATATTCGGCGGAATGTAATTATGATATTGCTAACAGGGAACCACAGTCAGCATTTGCGGTATGGTGGCACTTTGCGGAGGGATCTATTCATCCAGTTACAGTAATTATGGATAATAAAAACCTTCTTTACCTTGAGTCGGTTAAGCGTCCTACACCAAGACAAGCTTGGTTTAATTTTTCTATTACCTATTGCCCTGGTTCTAAAAACATTAAAGCCAATGCTTTGGCCAGGAGTTTTCGATGGGGGAACCATGTGAGAAACCTGTCCCGATCCGATCCTTCAGAATAGAGTGGTGGTGTCGATGCTCAGCAATGATGTGGAATCTGAGATTCCGGTGACCAAGTTTTTTCTTCCCCTGAATCTTCATCTTAACGTTCTAGGAGCGCATTATGATTCTGCTCAGGGTGGTCACCCTTGGGTGAAAGATTCTCTGGATCTCATATTGCGTCACTTTTGGTGGCCCAGAATCCGGAGGGACGTGGTATCTTAAGTGTATGTGTGATGCCCTGGCAAAACCAGGTATTCACAGTTAGGCCCCTGCATAACACCTTCCCTCATTGGGAAACACACAGCCAACCTAGAAACCCTAGTCACCCCCCCTTCGGGAAAGATAGACACACCAGTGGGCGTGACCAGGCGGTCGGGACACACCCACCAAGAGGTCCAGACAGCCCGGGGTGGGAAAACAGTCAGAAAGTGTCTGAACTTCAGTTTGGAGAGGAGTGTGGGCTGGAGCTAGGGGTTGCTCCAGCGGTGAAGTCCAAGTTGAACGGTACCAGGTTAGGAGCCCTGGTGCCACTGGCTAGGAGGCAGACGGTGGTCTCCGTCAGCAGGAGATGGGAAGACGGCTCAGTGGAACCGAGCTGGACTGGGACAGGGTTGTAGCCCACCCGTATCGACACGGGGAACGGACCCGGAAACTATAGCACAAAGGGGGGTACTCGGACCCTGAAGCCAGGACCAGAACCAACTGGAGCTGGTTAATTAACTGATTGAGGCCAGGACTAGAGGTCCTGTCCCACCCAAAGTCCCTCATAGAAGACAACAGCCCACCGATTAGGGTTAAGAGGTCACTGCCAGGGCCATAGATCCCACAGGCCAGCATTTGCGGGCACGGCTCTTTAGGCCACATCCAGCCGGGAGTGGACTCCTAGGTTTCACAATAGGAAATTCCATCTTACATACAGCGGTGCAGCAAAAGGATAGAGACCACCAGCCGAGTGGGGGACCCGAACGCAACCGGCCGCGGCACCGGCCACCATCACCTTAGTTTACCAGAGACGTGTGTGTTTTTCTAACTGTGAGTAAACCAGCACCCTCTGTGGTCGCCATCCCCTGCACACGCCAACCGGGTCCTGGGGCCACCATCCCTGCCCATGGAGGGGTTAACAACTTGCTGCACGACATCTCCCCCGGGTGCCCCGTAACAGCAGCGGTGGTGTCCCACCTCACCACACAATGTGGGTGGCATCACGAACTTAATACGGCCCAGCCCGTACATATACGTCCCCCCATTTATTCGGCGTGTCCACGAGACCCCGGGTCCGGAGACCCTCGAGCCACCACCCCTGAAGGCTCGGATCCGAGCAGCGCCGGGAGCTGGCACGGGGGCGGCACATATGCATGTGACACTTGTGCACGCTCAAAGGCATCTTACGTTCGTCCCTCAGGAAGTCTTCAGCCTTTGAGTGTTCCTAGTCAACCTCGGAAAGACATTTCCATGGACTTTATTATGGATTTATATTCCTCTGCTGGTAATACGGTCATTTTTACACTGGTGGATAGATTTTCTAAAATGACACGTGCTTTATCTTCATTACTTAATGGTAAGACTTTAGCCCAGGTGTTTGTATGTGAGATTGTCAGACTCCATGGAGTCCATTCTAATATTGTTTCCGATAAAGGAGCTCAGTTTATTGCCACTTTTTGGAGGTCTTTCTGTTCTCAGTTAGGGATTAAACTAATTTATCGGCGTTCCATCCCCAGTCTATTTGACAACAGAATGTATAAATAAAAATTTGGAGCAGTATTTCCATTGCTTTTTTCAGATAATCAGCAGGAGTGGGCCTTGTTCCTCTCGTCGAATTTGCTATCAATAATCGTTGCCATCAATTCTCTGGTGTATCTCCTTTTTTGTGTATATGGTAATCATCCCCAGTCCTGTATGTTTCAGGAGGGTGGGAACTCATCACGGGTACCTGGGGAGGACCAATTTGTCTCAGCATTATCGCCTTCATGGGAGAAGGTTTAGCCGCATTTGCGTGACATGGGTTCTAATTATAAGCATATGGCTAAATGTGTCTGGTCTGAATCTGTGTGTGGATGACCTGGTGTGGTTGTCTACAAGAAACATTAAGCTTAAGGTGCCTTCACTTAAGTTACAAACTCGGTTTATTGGTCCATTCAGAACCACTGCTGTCGTTAATCCACTGGCTTTTCGCCTGGCATTATCGGCATCCTACAAGATTCAGAATTTTTTTCATAAATCCCTGTTAAAGTTATTTGTGGGTTCAGGAGACCCTCTTCACTTACCTCTGCCTTTGGTCCTAGTTGGTGTGTCATTAGAATTTCAGGTATCTAAGATCATTGAGTCTCGTTTCATTAACCGTGCATTACAGTACTTGATTCATTGGCAAGGTTATGGTCCTGAGGATAAGACTTGGGTACCAGCCTCAGATATCCATGCAGGCATGTGGTTAGGTCATTTTGTCGTCTTTATCCAGAGAGACGAGGTCTTGAGCGTTCAGAGGCACCTCTTAGAGGGAGGGGTACTGTCACACGGAGTTTACTACAATCTTTGCTGACTTTCATGGTGGTGTCAGGCTCTATTCACATTGCATATTCTGACACTCCGCCCAATGGCTTCTCTGGTGTGTCTGATCAACACAGGCAGACTCAGGCATCAACCTGCTGTGTACTCAGTCATAGTCAAGACAGCAAGAGTTAACTTTAACCTCTGCTAGCCTGCTTGTTAAGTTAATGTTAAGTAAAGTTAATTGTTATAACTGTTATATTGCTGTGTATACCGTATTACAAGCGATTGGCTGATCACATGTACAAGTCCGCTAAGGGGACTAACAACAAAATTGAAGAAAGAAAAACAAAATAATGTAAATGTTTGAATTATCCCCCTTTCACCCCATAAAAATTAAAATAATAATAGATATTTTAAAAAATACACTTATTTGATGTCTGCACATAAAAGTCTGAACTATTAAAATATTAATTTAATTAACCTGATTGGTAAACACTGTAAAGAAAAAATACAAAATGAAAACTCCGGAATTATGTTTTTTGTGCAGGAATAAAAAGTTATCAAAACATTGAATCTATCCTAAAAAAGTATCAATAAAATGATAACCTGAAACCGCAAAAACCAGCTCTGATGCAGCCCCATCGACTGAAAAATGTAAACATTACGGGTCTCGTAAAATGGAAACAATACAAGCCAAGCGAATTTCTCACCATATAAACAAAACTAAATATGTATGTTTGACATCTCTGTCATGATACAGAGAACCATATTGGCTGGTTAATTTTACTGATTAATGAAAGCTGTAAAAACAAAATTGTGGAATTGGAAGTTTTTTTACCATTTCTTTGCATTTAAATTATTTCCACATTATTCAGAACATTGTGTGGTAAAAGGAATGGTGTCATCTTTAAAGTGTAACCTGTCCAACATAAAACAAGCCTCCATACAGCTTTATTAAAGTTATGGCTCTTGAAAGAAAGGGAGGGAAAAACAAAAGAGCAAAGATAGAGAATGGCCATGTTGGAAAGGGGATACATTTTACTTACAATACTGTCTGTATTCATGAGGCCTAGAGTGCTATTTTTTACTAATCTTTAGAAATCTGGATAACATTTTGCCTTTACTCGTATTTTGACTCCTTCATTAACCTTACCTTCAATGTCTGACCTGAGTAATTGTTTTATGATATCTAATGTGTATATATAGCCACAGCAACATCTGCGAAAGTACAGAAAAGCATCCGGATATTAGCACTTTCAATAACTATGTCCTCTGTTGTAAAGTGAATGTTTGTGAGAGAATCACAAACCGGATCCTCTGTCTCAAAACATTGTTTAGTGCCCTAAAGCAACATTACCTCTACCAACCATATGCCATTTATAATATGTGTGTATTCTTATTAGGCAGAATGGTTTCATTAATGACATCCAGCTGTGACTATACCTTTACCCCATCAACACCCTGTGTTACTATTGCAGACTTGCAAAGAGCATTGACATAATTAGAATACAATGGGCCCCGATGCAAAATTTGGACCTGCCCCCCCCAACCTGCATTTTGGTTAGATGTATGGGCCCTTGTAGAGTTCTAAAAACTATACAGAGATGTGTTGCCCCCTGTTATGCACTAATATCCTCAATCCTGTAGTAATGTCCACCAGCCTGGTCCCCTTCCAGGTATAGATGTTCCCCATCCTGAGACCCTTCCTAGTATATATGTCCCCAGGCTGGACCCCTTCCTAGTTTATATGACCACCATCTCGGTATATATCCCCCATTCTGGGCCCCTTCCTGGTATATGTCCTCCAAATTGGGTGCCTTCCCCTTCCTGGTATATATGTCTTCCATCTTGGGCCCCTTACTTGTATTTATGTCCCTCATCATGTGCCCCTAACTGGTATATATGTACTCCATCCTGATATACATGTGCTTCTTCAAGGTATATATATCCCCGATCCTGGACCCTTTCATGATATATATGTTTACTATTCTGGGCCCTTTACAGGTATATATTCCCCCTCCCTGGTATATATGTTCTCCATCCTGGGCTCCTACCAAGTATATATTTCCCCTATCCTGGGCCACTGATATATACAGTTAGGTCCAGAAATATTTGACAGTGACACAAGTTTTGTTATTTTAGCTGTTTACAAAAACATGTTCAGAAATACAATTATATATATAATATGGGCTGAAAGTGCACACTCCCAGCTGCAATATGAGAGTTTTCACATCCAAATCGGAGAAAGGGTTTAGGAATCATAGCTCTGTAATGCATAGCCTCCTCTTTAGAGATGAGCGAACCGGTCGCGGTTCGGCTCGAGGTTGGTTCGCCGAACGGACCTCCCGTTCGAGTTCGGTTCGTCGAACGTTCGACGAACCGAACTCGAACTGCATAGGAAACAATGGCAGGCAATCACAAACACAGAAAAACACCTAGAAAACACCCTCAAAGGTGTCCTAAAGGTGACAAACAACTCAAACACATTGGAAAGTGACAAGGACATATACTCATGCGAAAACAAAACAGCTGGACAAGGAAAAAGAGGAGGACACACAGATATAGGCATGGCACGCCCTTCTAAAATCATGTAAAACACCGCAAGGTGACTCCAAGCGGAGTCTCCATTTTTTCCAAAAATTGGGCCACACACACACCCACCCCTTCAGTGGCAGCAGTTGTGCCCCAGTTGTACACTTCACAGCTACATTTGCATCAAGCACATTCAAAAATACGCCATTCTTATCCATCCCCAGGATGACACCGGGGTAGGTAGCAAAGTCTTTGCTGACCCATGACTTGTTCATCTTGGCTTCTTTTAAAAACAATGTAAGCAAGGGTTACTCCAAGCGGAGTCTCCCTTTTTTCCAAAAATTGGGCCACACAGACACCCACCCCATCAGTGGCAGCACTTGGGCCCTAGTTGCAAACAGGATGTTTTGATTTGCATCAAGCACATTCAAAAATACGCCATTCTTATCCGTCCCCAGGATGACACCGGGGTAGGTAGCAAAGTCTTTCCTGATCCCAGCTCTGTTCATCTTGGCTTCTTTTAAAAACACATCAAGCAAGGGTTACTCCAAGCGGAGTCTCCCTTTTTTTCCAAAAATTGGGCCACACAGACACCCACCCCATCAGTGGCAGCACTTGGGCCCTAGTTGCAAACAGGATGTTTTGATTTGCATCAAGCACATTCAAAAATACGCCATTCTTATCCGTCCCCAGGATGACACCGGGGTAGGTAGCAAAGTCTTTGCTGATCCCAGCTCTGTTCATCTTGGCTTCTTTTAAAAACACATCAAGCAAGGGTTACTCCAAGCGGAGTCTCCCTTTTTTTCCAAAAATTGGGCCACACAGACACCCACCCCATCAGTGGCAGCACTTGGGCCCTAGTTGCAAACAGGATGTTTTGATTTGCATCAAGCACATTCAAAAATACGCCATTCTTATCCGTCCCCAGGATGACACCGGGGTAGGTAGCAAAGTCTTTCCTGATCCCAGCTCTGTTCATCTTGGCTTCTTTTAAAAACACATCAAGCAAGGGTTACTCCAAGCGGAGTCTCCCTTTTTTTCCAAAAATTGGGCCACACAGACACCCACCCCATCAGTGGCAGCACTTGGGCCCTAGTTGCAAACAGGATGTTTTGATTTGCATCAAGCACATTCAAAAATACGCCATTCTTATCCGTCCCCAGGATGACACCGGGGTAGGTAGCAAAGTCTTTCCTGATCCCAGCTCTGTTCATCTTGGCTTCTTTTAAAAACACATCAAGCAAGGGTTACTCCAAGCGGAGTCTCCCTTTTTTTCAAAAAATTGGGCCACACAGACACCCACCCCATCAGTGGCAGCACTTGGGCCCTAGTTGCAAACAGGATGTTTTGATTTGCATCAATCACATTCAAAAATACCCCATAATTAACCGTCCCCAGGATGACACCGGGGTAGGTAGCAAAGTCTTTGCTGACCCATGACTTGTTCATCTTGGCTTCTTTTAAAAACAATGTAAGCAAGGGTTACTCCAAGCGGAGTCTCCCTTTTTTCCAAAAATTGGGCCACACAGACACCCACCCCATCAGTGGCAGCACTTGGGCCCTAGTTGCAAACAGGATGTTTTGATTTGCATCAAGCACATTCAAAAATACGCCATTCTTATCCGTCCCCAGGATGACACCGGGGTAGGTAGCAAAGTCTTTGCTGATCCCAGCTCTGTTCATCTTGGCTTCTTTTAAAAACACATCAAGCAAGGGTTACTCCAAGCGGAGTCTCCCTTTTTTTCCAAAAATTGGGCTACACAGACACCCACCCCATCAGTGGCAGCACTTGGGCCCTAGTTGCAAACAGGATGTTTTGATTTGCATCAAGCACATTCAAAAATACGCCATTCTTATCCGTCCCCAGGATGACACCGGGGTAGGTAGCAAAGTCTTTCCTTATCCCAGCTCTGTTCATCTTGGCTTCTTTTAAAAACACATCAAGCAAGGGTTACTCCAAGCGGAGTCTCCCTTTTTTTCCAAAAATTGGGCCACACAGACACCCACCCCATCAGTGGCAGCACTTGGGCCCTAGTTGCAAACAGGATGTTTTGATTTGCATCAATCACATTCAAAAATACCCCATAATTAACCGTCCCCAGGATGACACCGGGGTAGGTAGCAAAGTCTTTGCTGACCCATGACTTGTTCATCTTGGCTTCTTTTAAAAACAATGTAAGCAAGGGTTACTCCAAGCGGAGTCTCCCTTTTTTCCAAAAATTGGGCCACACAGACACCCACCCCATCAGTGGCAGCACTTGGGCCCTAGTTGCAAACAGGATGTTTTGATTTGCATCAAGCACATTCAAAAATACGCCATTCTTATCCGTCCCCAGGATGACACCGGGGTAGGTAGCAAAGTCTTTGCTGATCCCAGCTCTGTTCATCTTGGCTTCTTTTAAAAACACATCAAGCAAGGGTTACTCCAAGCGGAGTCTCCCTTTTTTTCCAAAAATTGGGCCACACAGACACCCACCCCATCAGTGGCAGCACTTGGGCCCTAGTTGCAAACAGGATGTTTTGATTTGCATCAAGCACATTCAAAAATACGCCATTCTTATCCGTCCCCAGGATGACACCGGGGTAGGTAGCAAAGTCTTTGCTGATCCCAGCTCTGTTCATCTTGGCTTCTTTTAAAAACACATCAAGCAAGGGTTACTCCAAGCGGAGTCTCCCTTTTTTTCCAAAAATTGGGCCACACAGACACCCACCCCATCAGTGGCAGCACTTGGGCCCTAGTTGCAAACAGGATGTTTTGATTTGCATCAATCACATTCAAAAATACCCCATAATTAACCGTCCCCAGGATGACACCGGGGTAGGTAGCAAAGTCTTTGCTGACCCATGACTTGTTCATCTTGGCTTCTTTTAAAAACAATGTAAGCAAGGGTTACTCCAAGCGGAGTCTCCCTTTTTTCCAAAAATTGGGCCACACAGACACCCACCCCATCAGTGGCAGCACTTGGGCCCTAGTTGCAAACAGGATGTTTTGATTTGCATCAAGCACATTCAAAAATACGCCATTCTTATCCGTCCCCAGGATGACACCGGGGTAGGTAGCAAAGTCTTTGCTGATCCCAGCTCTGTTCATCTTGGCTTCTTTTAAAAACACATCAAGCAAGGGTTACTCCAAGCGGAGTCTCCCTTTTTTTCCAAAAATTGGGCCACACAGACACCCCCCCCATCAGTGGCAGCACTTGGGCCCTAGTTGCAAACAGGATGTTTTGATTTGCATCAAGCACATTCAAAAATACGCCATTCTTATCCGTCCCCAGGATGACACCGGGGTAGGTAGCAAAGTCTTTCCTGATCCCAGCTCTGTTCATCTTGGCTTCTTTTAAAAACACATCAAGCAAGGGTTACTCCAAGCGGAGTCTCCCTTTTTTTCCAAAAATTGGGCCACACAGACACCCACCCCATCAGTGGCAGCACTTGGGCCCTAGTTGCAAACAGGATGTTTTGATTTGCATCAATCACATTCAAAAATACCCCATAATTAACCGTCCCCAGGATGACACCGGGGTAGGTAGCAAAGTCTTTGCTGACCCATGACTTGTTCATCTTGGCTTCTTTTAAAAACAATGTAAGCAAGGGTTACTCCAAGCGGAGTCTCCCTTTTTTCCAAAAATTGGGCCACACAGACACCCACCCCATCAGTGGCAGCACTTGGGCCCTAGTTGCAAACAGGATGTTTTGATTTGCATCAAGCACATTCAAAAATACGCCATTCTTATCCGTCCCCAGGATGACACCGGGGTAGGTAGCAAAGTCTTTGCTGATCCCAGCTCTGTTCATCTTGGCTTCTTTTAAAAACACATCAAGCAAGGGTTACTCCAAGCGGAGTCTCCCTTTTTTTCCAAAAATTGGGCCACACAGACACCCACCCCATCAGTGGCAGCACTTGGGCCCTAGTTGCAAACAGGATGTTTTGATTTGCATCAAGCACATTCAAAAATACGCCATTCTTATCCGTCCCCAGGATGACACCGGGGTAGGTAGCAAAGTCTTTGCTGATCCCAGCTCTGTTCATCTTGGCTTCTTTTAAAAACACATCAAGCAAGGGTTACTCCAAGCGGAGTCTCCCTTTTTTTCCAAAAATTGGGCCACACAGACACCCACCCCATCAGTGGCAGCACTTGGGCCCTAGTTGCAAACAGGATGTTTTGATTTGCATCAAGCACATTCAAAAATACGCCATTCTTATCCGTCCCCAGGATGACACCGGGGTAGGTAGCAAAGTCTTTCCTGATCCCAGCTCTGTTCATCTTGGCTTCTTTTAAAAACACATCAAGCAAGGGTTACTCCAAGCGGAGTCTCCCTTTTTTTCCAAAAATTGGGCCACACAGACACCCACCCCATCAGTGGCAGCACTTGGGCCCTAGTTGCAAACAGGATGTTTTGATTTGCATCAATCACATTCAAAAATACCCCATAATTAACCGTCCCCAGGATGACACCGGGGTAGGTAGCAAAGTCTTTGCTGACCCATGACTTGTTCATCTTGGCTTCTTTTAAAAACAATGTAAGCAAGGGTTACTCCAAGCGGAGTCTCCCTTTTTTCCAAAAATTGGGCCACACAGACACCCACCCCATCAGTGGCAGCACTTGGGCCCTAGTTGCAAACAGGATGTTTTGATTTGCATCAAGCACATTCAAAAATACGCCATTCTTATCCGTCCCCAGGATGACACCGGGGTAGGTAGCAAAGTCTTTGCTGATCCCAGCTCTGTTCATCTTGGCTTCTTTTAAAAACACATCAAGCAAGGGTTACTCCAAGCGGAGTCTCCCTTTTTTTCCAAAAATTGGGCCACACAGACACCTACCCCATCAGTGGCAGCACTTGGGCCCTAGTTGCAAACAGGATGTTTTGATTTGCATCAAGCACATTCAAAAATACGCCATTCTTATCCGTCCCCAGGATGACACCGGGGTAGGTAGCAAAGTCTTTCCTGATCCCAGCTCTGTTCATCTTGGCTTCTTTTAAAAACACATCAAGCAAGGGTTACTCCAAGCGGAGTCTCCCTTTTTTTCCAAAAATTGGGCCACACAGACACCCACCCCATCAGTGGCAGCACTTGGGCCCTAGTTGCAAACAGGATGTTTTGATTTGCATCAATCACATTCAAAAATACCCCATAATTAACCGTCCCCAGGATGACACCGGGGTAGGTAGCAAAGTCTTTGCTGACCCATGACTTGTTCATCTTGGCTTCTTTTAAAAACAATGTAAGCAAGGGTTACTCCAAGCGGAGTCTCCCTTTTTTCCAAAAATTGGGCCACACAGACACCCACCCCATCAGTGGCAGCACTTGGGCCCTAGTTGCAAACAGGATGTTTTGATTTGCATCAAGCACATTCAAAAATACGCCATTCTTATCCGTCCCCAGGATGACACCGGGGTAGGTAGCAAAGTCTTTGCTGATCCCAGCTCTGTTCATCTTGGCTTCTTTTAAAAACACATCAAGCAAGGGTTACTCCAAGCGGAGTCTCCCTTTTTTTCCAAAAATTGGGCCACACAGACACCCACCCCATCAGTGGCAGCACTTGGGCCCTAGTTGCAAACAGGATGTTTTGATTTGCATCAAGCACATTCAAAAATACGCCATTCTTATCCGTCCCCAGGATGACACCGGGGTAGGTAGCAAAGTCTTTGCTGATCCCAGCTCTGTTCATCTTGGCTTCTTTTAAAAACACATCAAGCAAGGGTTACTCCAAGCGGAGTCTCCCTTTTTTTCCAAAAATTGGGCCACACAGACACCCACCCCATCAGTGGCAGCACTTGGGCCCTAGTTGCAAACAGGATGTTTTGATTTGCATCAAGCACATTCAAAAATACGCCATTCTTATCCGTCCCCAGGATGACACCGGGGTAGGTAGCAAAGTCTTTCCTGATCCCAGCTCTGTTCATCTTGGCTTCTTTTAAAAACACATCAAGCAAGGGTTACTCCAAGCGGAGTCTCCCTTTTTTTCCAAAAATTGGGCCACACAGACACCCACCCCATCAGTGGCAGCACTTGGGCCCTAGTTGCAAACAGGATGTTTTGATTTGCATCAAGCACATTCAAAAATACGCCATTCTTATCCGTCCCCAGGATGACACCGGGGTAGGTAGCAAAGTCTTTGCTGATCCCAGCTCTGTTCATCTTGGCTTCTTTTAAAAACACATCAAGCAAGGGTTACTCCAAGCGGAGTCTCCCTTTTTTTCCAAAAATTGGGCCACACAGACACCCACCCCATCAGTGGCAGCACTTGGGCCCTAGTTGCAAACAGGATGTTTTGATTTGCATCAAGCACATTCAAAAATACGCCATTCTTATCCGTCCCCAGGATGACACCGGGGTAGGTAGCAAAGTCTTTCCTGATCCCAGCTCTGTTCATCTTGGCTTCTTTTAAAAACACATCAAGCAAGGGTTACTCCAAGCGGAGTCTCCCTTTTTTTCCAAAAATTGGGCCACACAGACACCCACCCCATCAGTGGCAGCACTTGGGCCCTAGTTGCAAACAGGATGTTTTGATTTGCATCAATCACATTCAAAAATACCCCATAATTAACCGTCCCCAGGATGACACCGGGGTAGGTAGCAAAGTCTTTGCTGACCCATGACTTGTTCATCTTGGCTTCTTTTAAAAACAATGTAAGCAAGGGTTACTCCAAGCGGAGTCTCCCTTTTTTCCAAAAATTGGGCCACACAGACACCCACCCCATCAGTGGCAGCACTTGGGCCCTAGTTGCAAACAGGATGTTTTGATTTGCATCAAGCACATTCCAAATCCACAAGCATTTACTCTCCCCAGGATGACACAGGGGTAGTAAATTCCTTCTGGATCCATGACTTGTTCATTTTGATGAACGTCAGTCTGTCCACATTGTCACTGGACAGACGCGTGCGCTTATCTGTCAGCACACACCCAGCAGCACTGAAGACACGTTCAGAGACAACGCTGGCAGCTGGACACGACAAAATCTCCAAGGCGTAACTGCAGAGCTCTGGCCATTTTTCTATGTTTGAAGCCCAAAAGGAGCAAGGCTCCAGTTGCACAGTCATGGCATCGATGTTCATTTGGAGATACTCCTGTATCATCCTCTCCAGCCGTTGAGTATGTGTCAGACTTGTTGTCTCTGGTGGCCTTGCAAAAGAGGGTCTAAAAAAATTATGAAAAGATTCCATAAAATTGCTGTTACCGGCACCAGATACGGTCCTACTGGTACGGGTAGACTGGTGAAGATGACGAGACCGTCCCATGTTTGTCAAGTTACAACTGGGAGATTCCCTCCCTGCACCTGCACGGTTGTTTGGTGGAAAAGCCGAGCTAAGATCGAGTAACAGCTTCTGCTGATACTCCTGCATACGTGCGTCCCTTTCTATGGCTGGAATTATGTCACAAAATTTGGACTTGTACCGGGGATCTAATAGTGTGGCAATCCAGTAGTCATCATCACTTCTAATTTTGACAATACGACTGTCATGTTGGAGGTAGTGCAACAAAAAGGCACTCATGTGTCTTGCGCAGCCATGCGGACCAAGTCCACGCTGTGTTTGTGGCATAGAGGTGCTACCCGTTCTTTCTTCCTCTGACATCTCCCCCCAACCTCTTTCAACTGAAATTTGACCAAGGTCTCCCTCATCCGCTGAGTCTTCCATGTCCATGGACAGTTCGTCCTCCATTTCTTCATGTTCTCCTGCACCTTGCTCAACATTTCGCCTGCTACTATGCGCCCTTGTCGATCCCTGTTCCCCATGGTCCCATGCCTGCTGCGTTGGTGATGATGAACGTCTGGACCTTGGTGATGTTGTTGTCCCTTGCACATATGAATCCTCCTGTAGTTCCTCCCCTTCATGTTGTCCCACCCCCTGACTCCGAATAGTGTTTAGCGTGTGCTCCAGCATGTAAATGACTGGAATCGTCATGCTGATAATGGCATTGTCAGAGCTAAACATATTCGTCGCCATGTCGAAACTGTGCAGAAGGGTGCATAGGTCCTTGATCTGAGACCACTCCATCAGGGTGATCTGCCCCACCTCTGCATCTCGTTGGCCCAGGCTATACGTCATGACGTATTGCACCAGGGCTCTGCGGTGCTGCCACAGTCGCTGTAACATGTGGAGAGTTGAATTCCAGCGTGTCGCCACATCGCATTTCAGGCGATGAACCGGCAGGCCGAAAGACTTCTGTAGCGATGCAAGTCGCTCAGCTGCGGCGCTTGAACGCCGGAAGTGAGCAGACAGTTTTCGTGCCCTGTTCAGAAGGCCATCTAGGCCGGGATAGTGTGTTAAAAATTGCTGCACGACAAGGTTCAACACGTGAGCCATACAAGGTACGTGTGTCACCTTGCCCAGGCGAAGGGCCGCACCCAGGTTTGCAGCATTGTCGCACACGGCCTTACCAGGCTGCAGGTTGAGTGGAGACAACCATTTATTAAACTCGGACCGCAGAGCTGACCACAACTCCTCAGCTGTGTGACTCTTATTACCAAGACATGTCAAGCTAAAGACCGCCTGATGCCGTTGCGCTCGGCTGCCAGCATAGTAATGAGGCGTGCGTGATTCCTTCTGCGCAGTGATAACGCTGGTGGCCTGACCAGGCAGGCTTGGGGCGGAGGTGGAGGACCCAGATGAGGTGGAGGATGCAGAAGCTGTGGCGGAACTTGGACAGACAGAGGATTGACACACAAGTCGTGGGGACGGCAAGACTTGTGCAGCAGACCCTTCACCATCTATCACCATAGTTACCCAGTGCCCAGTCAGCGACATGTAACGTCCCTGTCCATGCTTACTGGTCCAAGTATCGGTGGTGAAATGCACCCGTTCACACACAGAGTTTCTCAAGGAAGCGGTGATGTTGTGTGCGACATGCTGGTGTAGCGCGGGCACACCTTTCTTAGAGAAGTAGTGGCGACTAGGCATCTGGTACTGGGGCACAGCGACAGACATAAGGTCTCTAAAATCCTGTGTGTCCACTAGGCGGAAAGGCAGCATTTCGGTAGCCAACAGCTTACAGAGGGATAGAGTCAACCTCTTAGCTTTGTCATGGGTCGGAGGAAGTGGCCTTTTATTTGACCACATCTGAGGGACAGAGATCTGGCTGCTGTGTGTAGACGGTGTTGAGTAGGGTGTCCCTGGAAAAATGCAGGTTTGTGAGGAAAGTGCAGGCGGAGACATGATGTTGCCTTCATCCAACGTTGGTGCTATCGATGTCTGAGAGAGCTGTACACACTCACTTGTTTCCCCTTCCAAACCAACTGACGACCTTACAAGCAAACTGCCTGTTGCGGTTACAGTGGTGGAAGTTTTGCGTGGAAAAACAGGTGTGACAGCTGTCCCCACAGTCCTAGAAGATGAAGAGCGCGCGGATGCACTGGAAGGGGCGGGCGGTGGATGGTTCGCTCCGCTAGCCGGCATTGCAGCACGGTGAGCTTCCCACCGGGACTTATGATATTTATTCATGTGACGATTCATGGAAGAAGTTGTCAAACTGCTGAGGTTTTGACCTCTACTAACAGAATCATGACAAATGTTACATATCACATGAGTTGGGCGATCTTTTTCGATGTGAAAAAAGGCCCAGGCTAGGCAAGGCTTAGAGGCCATGCGACCTGTTGATCCACCCCGAATAATGCTCATAGGCAGAGTGGTGGCTGAGGATGCAGTTGTAGACGTGCTACCAGTGCTCCGACTCTGTCCAGGAAGGCGCAAGGTAACTTCGTCGTCGGTTGCATCCTCCTCCACCGCCTCTGTTGACCTCCTCGAGTGCCTGACTGGGGGTTGACAGTAGGTGGGATCTAGAACGTCATCATCAATTGTTGTGTTCGCACTCCCCTCCCCCTCAGACCGAGCCTCTTCTTGCCCTGACCGAATATTTAAGTTGTCATCCCAATCGGGTATCTGCGTCTCATCTTCATCAGTATGTTCCTCATTGTCTATAACCACAGGTGTTACAGTTTGTGACAAAGGGTCAACATTATGCTCAGAAACTTGGTCCTCACGGCCTGAATCTGAGTCACAAAGGTTCTGGGCATCACTGCAGACCATTTCCTGTTCTGTACTCACTGTAGCTTGGGAGCAGACCTCTGATTCCCAGGCTATAGTGTGACTGAACAGCTCTGCAGACTCAGCCATCTCAGTTCCACCATACTGTGCAGGGCTGATGGAGACTTCAGAGCTGGGAGAAATCAAGTGTGATTGGGATGACAACTCAGAGGAATGGTGTTTTTTGGATGCGGTACTTGAAGTGGCTGAGAGGGCACTTGTTGGACCACTTGAGATCCATTCAAGCATTTTCCTTTTTTGCCCATCATCTACCTTTGTTCCTCTTGTTCGTGTCCGTAAAAAAGGGAGCACATCGGATTGTCCACAATAAGTAGTAGACATCTTACTTTTGCTAGTAGATGGTCTATCTTCAGCAGATGATAATGGAGCTTTGGCACCTTCCCCACTGACAAAACCTTTTTTGCCTTTTCCACCACGCCTCTTCCCCTTTCCACCAGCATCTGTCATTTTGCCACTCATGTTGATTGCGACAAGATTGTGGACTGAAAATGTGGTAGTAAAAATTGAGAGGTGGTGAAGATTGCAGTGGTGGTCTAGCTTTATTAACAGCAGAATAATAAAGAATAAATATCCCTGACAATGTAACTTAGTTATAATTCGTTGGAGTGTGCAACGCAGGCAGACGTGCTGCAAATGTCTTGGCACTAGTGGGACTATAGCAAAGTCCAATAGCCACGTATAGGATGCCACTAGGTACACTGAGTGTGTGCTAGTATAATGGCTTAGTTATAATTAGTTGGAGTGTGCAACGCAGGCAGATGCGCTCTGCAAATGTCTTGGCACTAGTAGGACTATAGCAAAGTCCAATAGCCACGTATAGGATGCCACTAGGTACACTGAGTGTGTGCTAGTATAATGGCTTAGTTATAATTAGTTGGAGTGTGCAACGCAGGCAGACGTGCTGCAAATGTCTTGGCACTAGTGGGACTATAGCAAAGTCCAATAGCCACGTATAGGATGCCACTAGGTACACTGAGTGTGTGCTGCTAGTATAATGGCTTAGTTATAATTAGTTGGAGTGTGCAACGCAGGCAGACGTGCTGCAAATGTCTTGGCACTAGTGGGACTATAGCAAAGTCCAATAGCCACGTATAGGATGCCACTAGGTACACTGAGTGTGTGCTAGTATAATGGCTTAGTTATAATTAGTTGGAGTGTGCAACGCAGGCAGACGTGCTGCAAATGTCTTGGCACTAGTGGGACTATAGCAAAGTCCAATAGCCACGTATAGGATGCCACTAGGTACACTGAGTGTGTGCTAGTATAATGGCTTAGTTATAATTAGTTGGAGTGTGCAACGCAGGCAGACGTGCTGCAAATGTCTTGGCACTAGTGGGACTATAGCAAAGTCCAATAGCCACGTATAGGATGCCACTAGGTACACTGAGTGTGTGCTAGTATAATGGCTTAGTTATAATTAGTTGGAGTGTGCAACGCAGGCAGACGTGCTGCAAATGTCTTGGCACTAGTGGGACTATAGCAAAGTCCAATAGCCACGTATAGGATGCCACTAGGTACACTGAGTGTGTGCTAGTATAATGGCTTAGTTATAATTAGTTGGAGTGTGCAACGCAGGCAGACGTGCTGCAAATGTCTTGGCACTAGTGGGACTATAGCAAAGTCCAATAGCCACGTATAGGATGCCACTAGGTACACTGAGTGTGTGCTAGTATAATGGCTTAGTTATAATTAGTTGGAGTGTGCAACGCAGGCAGACGTGCTGCAAATGTCTTGGCACTAGTGGGACTATAGCAAAGTCCAATAGCCACGTATAGGATGCCACTAGGTACACTGAGTGTGTGCTAGTATAATGGCTTAGTTATAATTAGTTGGAGTGTGCAACGCAGGCAGACGTGCTGCAAATGTCTTGGCACTAGTGGGACTATAGCAAAGTCCAATAGCCACGTATAGGATGCCACTAGGTACACTGAGTGTGTGCTAGTATAATGGCTTAGTTATAATTAGTTGGAGTGTGCAACGCAGGCAGACGTGCTGCAAATGTCTTGGCACTAGTGGGACTATAGCAAAGTCCAATAGCCACGTATAGGATGCCACTAGGTACACTGAGTGTGTGCTAGTATAATGGCTTAGTTATAATTAGTTGGAGTGTGCAACGCAGGCAGACGTGCTGCAAATGTCTTGGCACTAGTGGGACTATAGCAAAGTCCAATAGCCACGTATAGGATGCCACTAGGTACACTGAGTGTGTGCTAGTATAATGGCTTAGTTATAATTAGTTGGAGTGTGCAACGCAGGCAGACGTGCTGCAAATGTCTTGGCACTAGTGGGACTATAGCAAAGTCCAATATCCACGTATAGGATGCCACTAGGTTCACTGAGTGTGTGCTAGTATAATGGCTTAGTTATAATTAGTTGGAGTGTGCAACGCAGGCAGATGCGCTCTGCAAATGTCTTGGCACTAGTAGGACTATAGCAAAGTCCAATAGCCACGTATAGGATGCCACTAGGTACACTGAGTGTGTGCTAGTATAATGGCTTAGTTATAATTAGTTGGAGTGTGCAACGCAGGCAGACGTGCTGCAAATGTCTTGGCACTAGTGGGACTATAGCAAAGTCCAATAGCCACGTATAGGATGCCACTAGGTACACTGAGTGTGTGCTAGTATAATGGCTTAGTTATAATTAGTTGGAGTGTGCAACGCAGGCAGACGTGCTGCAAATGTCTTGGCACTAGTGGGACTATAGCAAAGTCCAATAGCCACGTATAGGATGCCACTAGGTACACTGAGTGTGTGCTAGTATAATGGCTTAGTTATAATTAGTTGGAGTGTGCAACGCAGGCAGACGTGCTGCAAATGTCTTGGCACTAGTGGGACTATAGCAAAGTCCAATATCCACGTATAGGATGCCACTAGGTTCACTGAGTGTGTGCTAGTATAATGGCTTAGTTATAATTAGTTGGAGTGTGCAACGCAGGCAGATGCGCTCTGCAAATGTCTTGGCACTAGTAGGACTATAGCAAAGTCCAATAGCCACGTATAGGATGCCACTAGGTACACTGAGTGTTTGCTAGTATAATGGCTTAGTTATAATTAGTTGGAGTGTGCAACGCAGGCAGACGTGCTGCAAATGTCTTGGCACTAGTGGGACTATAGCAAAGTCCAATAGCCACGTATAGGATGCCACTAGGTACACTGAGTGTGTGCTAGTATAATGGCTTAGTTATAATTAGTTGGAGTGTGCAACGCAGGCAGACGTGCTGCAAATGTCTTGGCACTAGTGGGACTATAGCAAAGTCCAATAGCCACGTATAGGATGCCACTAGGTACACTGAGTGTGTGCTAGTATAATGGCTTAGTTATAATTAGTTGGAGTGTGCAACGCAGGCAGACGTGCTGCAAATGTCTTGGCACTAGTGGGACTATAGCAAAGTCCAATAGCCACGTATAGGATGCCACTAGGTACACTGAGTGTGTGCTAGTATAATGGCTTAGTTATAATTAGTTGGAGTGTGCAACGCAGGCAGACGTGCTGCAAATGTCTTGGCACTAGTGGGACTATAGCAAAGTCCAATAGCCACGTATAGGATGCCACTAGGTACACTGAGTGTGTGCTAGTATAATGGCTTAGTTATAATTAGTTGGAGTGTGCAACGCAGGCAGACGTGCTGCAAATGTCTTGGCACTAGTGGGACTATAGCAAAGTCCAATAGCCACGTATAGGATACCACTAGGTACACTGAGTGTGTGCTAGTATAATGGCTTAGTTATAATTAGTTGGAGTGTGCAACGCAGGCAGACGTGCTGCAAATGTCTTGGCACTAGTGGGACTATAGCAAAGTCCAATAGCCACGTATAGGATGCCACTAGGTACACTGAGTGTGTGCTAGTATAATGGCTTAGTTATAATTAGTTGGAGTGTGCAACGCAGGCAGACGTGCTGCAAATGTCTTGGCACTAGTGGGACTATAGCAAAGTCCAATAGCCACGTATAGGATGCCACTAGGTACACTGAGTGTGTGCTAGTATAATGGCTTAGTTATAATTAGTTGGAGTGTGCAACGCAGGCAGACGTGCTGCAAATGTCTTGGCACTAGTGGGACTATAGCAAAGTCCAATAGCCACGTATAGGATGCCACTAGGTACACTGAGTGTGTGCTAGTATAATGGCTTAGTTATAATTAGTTGGAGTGTGCAACGCAGGCAGACGTGCTGCAAATGTCTTGGCACTAGTGGGACTATAGCAAAGTCCAATAGCCACGTATAGGATGCCACTAGGTACACTGAGTGTGTGCTAGTATAATGGCTTAGTTATAATTAGTTGGAGTGTGCAACGCAGGCAGACGTGCTGCAAATGTCTTGGCACTAGTGGGACTATAGCAAAGTCCAATAGCCACGTATAGGATGCCACTAGGTACACTGAGTGTGTGCTAGTATAATGGCTTAGTTATAATTAGTTGGAGTGTGCAACGCAGGCAGACGTGCTGCAAATGTCTTGACACTAGTGGGACTATAGCAAAGTCCAATAGCCACGTATAGGATGCCACTAGGTTCACTGAGTGTGTGCTAGTATAATGGCTTAGTTATAATTAGTTGGAGTGTGCAACGCAGGCAGATGCGCTCTGCAAATGTCTTGGCACTAGTAGGACTATAGCAAAGTCCAATAGCCACGTATAGGATGCCACTAAAAAACACTTAGTGTGTGCAAGTATAATGGCTTAGTTATAATTAGTTGGAGTGTGCAACGCAGGCAGATGCGCTCTGCAAATGTCTTGGCACTAGTGGGACTATAGCAAAGTCCAATAGCCACGTATAGGATGCCACTAGGTACACTGAGTGTTTGCTAGTAAAATTGCTTAGTTTAAAAAAGTTGTAGTGTGCAATGCAGGCAGACGTGCTCTGCAAATGTCTTTGCACTAGTGGGACTATAGCAAAGTCCAATAGCCACGTATAGGATGCCACTAGGTACACTGAATGTTTGCTAGTATAATGGCTTACTTAGAATGAGTTGGAGTGTGCAGAGGACAAGAGGGTACAGTGGCAGGATTGTGGTGCTCTGGGTAGAGGAATGGAAGCCTGCCTTTCTATTCCCTCCTAATGGTGAAATGCAGGGAGGAAATCCCTGACCTGGGCTACACAGACGCTGTTGCTGTTTGCAGGACCTGTCACTTATGGCTCTCTGACCCTGCCGCTTTGAGCCCTTAAAAGGACTGCTAGAATGTGCTCTCCCTAAGCTGTCTAACGCTGTGTATGCAGCGCATACAGCTGTATCGGCTATAGGACTCAGGAGGACGGAGCTGCGACACTGATGTCTGACACCAAAGACGCAGAAGGCAGATAATGGCGTTCGTGAAGAAAATGTCCGGTTTTATAATGCAGGGACATGTGACATGCAGATCCTATCACACATGCCGTTGCTTCTCTGGCTCAAAGTCCACTTAGGTGTGTGTGTGTCTGTGATTGGCTGACATGCTGGCCCGCCCCACAAGACGCGCGCGCTTAGGGAAGGAAGACAAGAAAAAAAAAAAATGGCGATCGCCATTATAGAAACAGCAGTGATCTGAAGGCGCTGTTCACGCACACTATACACTGAAATGTGATAATAGTTTGATTCACAGAGTGACTTACACTATTACAGCAGAAACCAAGCTAGGATTTAGCTGTTTTTTGGCTGCTAGAACCGTTCTCGAACATTTCTAGAACTATCGAGCTTTTGCAAAAAGCTCGAGTTCTAGTTCGATCTAGAACATGCCCCAAAATCACTCGAGCCGCGAACTGGAGAACCACGAACCACGAACCGCGCTCAACTCTACTCCTCTTTTTCAAGGGACCAAAAGTAATTGGACAAGGGACTCTAAGGGCTGCAATTAACTCTGAAGGCGTCTCCCTCGTTAACCTGTAATCAATGAAGTAGTTAAAAGGTCTGGGGTTGATTACAGGTGTGTGGTTTTGCATTTAGAAGCTGTTGCTGTGACCAGACAACATGCGGTCTAAGGAACTCTCAATTGAGGTGAAGCAGAATATCCTGAGGCTGAAAAAAAAGAAAAAATCCATCAGAGAGATAGCAGACATGCTTGGAGTAGCAAAATCAACAGTCGGGTACATTCTGAGAAAAAAGGAATTGACTGGTGAGCTTGGGAACTCAAAAAGGCCGGGGCGTCCACGGATGACAACAGTGGTGGATGATCGCCGCATACTTTCTTTGGTGAAGAAGAACCCGTTCACAACATCAACTGAAGTCCAGAACACTCTCAGTGAAGTAGGTGTATCTGTCTCTAAGTCAACAGTAAAGAGAAGACTCCATGAAAGTAAATACAAAGGCTTCACATCTAGATGCAAACCATTCATCAATTCCAAAAATAAACAGGCCAGAGTTAAATTTGCTGAAAAACACCTGATGAAGCCAGCTCAGTTCTGGAAAAGTATTCTATGGACAGATGAGACAAAGATCAACCTGTACCAGAATGATGGGAAGAAAAAAGTTTGGAAAAGAAAGGGAACGGCACATGATCCAAGGCACACCACATCCTCTGTAAAACATGGTGGAGGCAACGTGATGGCATGGGCATGCATGGCTTTCAATGGCACTGGGTCACTTGTGTTTATTGATGACATAACAGCAGACAAGAGTAGCCGGATGAATTCTGAAGTGTACCGGGATATACTTTCAGCCCAGATTCAGCCAAATGCCGCAAAGTTGATCGGACGGCGCTTCATAGTACAGATGGACAATGACCCCAAGCATACAGCCAAAGCTACCCAGGAGTTCATGAGTGCAAAAAAGTGGAACCTTCTGCAATGGCCAAGTCAATCACCAGTTCTTAACCCAATTGAGCATGCATTTCACTTGCTCAAATCCAGACTTAAGACGGAAAGACCCACAAACAAGCAAGACCTGAAGGCTGCGGCTGTAAAGGCCTGGCAAAGCATTAAGAAGGCGGAAACCCAGCGTTTGGTGATGTCCATGGGTTCCAGACTTAAGGCAGTGATTGCCTCCAATGGATTCGCAACAAAATATTGAAAATAAAAATATTTTGCTTGGGTTTGGTTTATTTGTCCAATTACTTTTGACCTCCTAAAATGTGGAGTGTTTGTAAAGAAATGTGTACAATTCCTACAATTTCTATCAGATATTTTTGTTCAAACCTTCAAATTAAACGTTACAATCTGCACTTGAATTCTGTTGTAGAGGTTTCATTTCAAATCCAATGTGGTGGCATGCAGAGCCCAACTCGCGAAAATTGTGTCACTGTCCAAATATTTCTGAACCTAACTGTATACTTCTCTCAGATGGGGGAGCAAAAACCTGGTGACAGATTCCCTTTAAAAAAATCACAGTGGCCTGAGTTCTGTAAATCCCATCCGCCTTTGCTGGAAGATGCTGCAATATTTGCACAGCGAAAATATGCAAAGTCAAAAACTCACCAAAAACTCATTGTGGGATCTTAACTTAGGAAAGTAAAATCTGATTATTCTGCTTTGAAGTTGAAGTCTACATATACTGTCTCTTATCATCATCTCATACCTTCCAACATGCTCTCATCAAAAGTAGGCACTCAAATACACAATTTATAGAGCACGAAAACAAGCAATATTATAATAAATATTTATTTTTTATTATATCCGTATATTCTTCATATTCATTAAGGCTGATTGATCATTTCATTTTATAATTTAAAAAATTAAATATTTAAAAATATTCCAAACACTTTCAACAATATCAGTTTAAGTCAAAGAAGACAACGGGCAAAAGATCTATGTGTGTATACAGAAATTGAATGAACCGAGGGAATAAAGGCCGAAGAATAACTTGCCAAATGAATGTCCCCATAACCATCTTACTGAAAGTATTTCATCTTTACAGAGATGACGTACATGGGGGAAAGAATGTGATTTCCTGGGGCGCGCTATTAAGGTTACAAGCATATACCATAGAAGGTACGTTACAGAAAGTGTGTGGACAAACGTAAAACAAATGAATCACTAAAGAAATGGCGTAAACTATTGTAGAAATTATCATTATGAATAACATACAGCATATTACCATGAATTAGCATGGTTTCTATGAGCTTTAATATAGAATGTAATATTGGTAATTATCCAAAGAGATGTCCTTGTAGAATGAGTATTTATGTAGTTAATTACTTATCTAGTGTGACAGCACTAGTTTTTTATAGTGTTTTTTTTATAGTGTTTCGCATGTTATGGTGTTTTATTAAAAAAAAATTTTCTTCATTGCCTTTTTTTAGGTCAAAAACAAATCGCATATAATATTTTGGTTTATGGCATTTTGGGGTCTACGGTGTTTTGACAAAGTCTGTTTTGACTTAGAACAATGCCAGAAAAAAAGATATTTGAAAATGTAACGATATAAACATCTTTTTAACAAGCGGATAATAATAAGAAAAAAATATGGCTACTAAATTCCAGACATAAAGTAGACAGGCCATAAACAAGGATTGTCCGGCTTCTCGAATGAATACCATTAACACCATCAGCTCTACACTATCTACTTAAGCAGTCATGGTTCTTTTTTTTCCTCACTCTCAAAAAAAAAAAACTAATATTGCAATCCTAATATGTTCATTCTAAAGTTAAAGTACTCTTCAATATTAAAAATATATTTCTATAATTTCAAAAAATAATAAAATACTATATATAATAATACTTAATATTTATTACCTAAAAATACATAAAACTATGATCTCTGACTAGCTCATTTGAAAAATATTTCATAAATTACTATATTTAGACCACTAAGTATTTTAACTCATTAAAAAGAAATGACAGTCCATTCTAGTATTTATTTATGGGTATGCTCTATGTATTTTTAGGAAATGGAACCACGCATCTTCCAGCGACATACACAGCTTTGATGTTCCTATCATCACCTGAGGAAAATTAAAGACAGAGAAATGGGAGATTATTTCAGTCAATGCATATAAAACTAGGAATAATAACAATACTATAGTAGACCATGTTCATATGAAAATATCAATTTCCGGAAAACACGGTGTAACAGCACACAGGAATAAGCGAAGGTAGACACTCTCTTCACCATGGTTGGCTTGAAGACACACAGCTTGCTCTGGTCGCTCTTGATTGCCTCTTTCTATCTTGTGTCCAGTGTTTTCTGACACTTGCGACACTAATAAACAGTTGCTTTAGATCCTAGCTGATGCAGTGCTACTTTCTCATACTGCTGAAATAATGCTGACTCGTTCAAATTGTTCTTTTATGCCATTTACCACCCAAGGGAGCTGATGCAATAGTTGTAGAATTTCTCAACAGTGAAGCTAAAATTTTTACAATTCTGTTACTCCCCATGGGGTCATCTTTTATACAATTTACACAGAACACATGTAAGCTTTAATTTTAGAGCAAGATACAAGGTCTCCAAAACAGTTTTGGTGGCCCCTCCACATGTTCCAAAATCTGGAGAAGTCCTCTACACATTAGAAAAGGACAACATCAGTCATTTTGGAACAAAATGAGTGTCTCTTGGAAATTGCATGGAAAACTAACATGTTATCTTCATATTATACTACTTGTTCACACCTGCATTGTTATTTCCATCAATGCTGGATCGGTCACATAGCAGTCACCTATGGCACCCAAGAGAATCTACTTATAAGGTGGCGTGTTGTGTCTCCATCCATGTGTCTGTCATTTAACCAGGCAAATTAGTTAATCATTACTGGAGGAATCTGGAATGAAGGCTCCTAATGGGACCTTCATTGTAGATGTGAACACAACCTTAAATACAATATTATAGATAGTAGCAAACTACTTTTAAGGGATTTTCATATTTAACAATTACTAAGGAATCGTTAGAGAAACAAAAGGGGGATTATCTATGAGGAGATATGGAAAAACAATAGAGCCGTCATGCTGTTCTTGTATAGGGTCCATTTATTGTCTTTCTCCACCCTTGCCAGGACTGATATGTAGGTCCTGCCACCCATCATTGTCATCACTGGCTGGGCTATAGTCAGACATGGTAGAACTGCCTTGGATTTGTGGTATGAATGGCATACCACACATCTGCAACAATTTCAGTAAATTACCTCTGGATAAGGTTTTTAAACTCTCATCACATAATAGTGAAAAATATGAGCGAGCTGTTAGTATTAGATTTCACCATTTTAAATGCACATGTTGTAATCTGTAGCAAATTCATTCACAGTACAATCCATGGCAAAGTACAGATTATACTGTGGAATCACTGAAAACCTGTATAGGAAAAAGTGCACCACATGGTTGAATATATTGGTACAGCATATTCCCACTACTGAGGTATAACATTATGTTCACACTGGTACTCTGGTTTTCACTCATAACAGTTGCCACAACACTGCTGGTCCTCTCATATAAAGCCCACTTTACACGCTTCAATATATCTCACAATCCGTCGTTGGGGTCAAGTTGTAAGTGACGCACATCTGGCATCGTTTGTGACGTATTTGCGTGTGACACCTACGTGCGATCAAGATTGAACGCAAATACAGTGATCACATACACGTCGTTTATTCCTCATACATTGGACGTTTTGTTGTACGAACCTAGTCAATTGAAACGTGTGACATCCCTCATACGATTTTGATGTTTGAGGCTATGTGCGCAGGTGTGCGCTCTGCACCGCAGCTTAAAAAAGGTCCGCTTCAGAGCGCAGCTGAAAAGCTGCGTTCTGAAGCACCTCACAATGTCTGTCATTCACTAATCTCTGTCAGTTGGTCACTATCTCTGTCCCGCTCTCTCTGTCCATGTCAGTCTATCCCTCTTACCCCCTCTCTCATACTCACCGATCACCGGCGCGGCGCTGCACGGCATTCACACTGCTCCGGTGGCTTTTACTATTTTGAAAAAGCCGGCTGCTCATTAAACAATCTCGTATTCCCTGCTTTCCACGCCCACCGACACCTATGATTGGTTGCAGTGAGACACGCCCCCACGCTGAGTGACAGGTGTCTCACTGCACCCAATCACAGCAGCCGGTGGGCGTGTCTATACTGTGCAGTGAAATAAATAATTAAATAATTTAAAAAAACGGCGTGCGGTCCCCCCCCAATTTTAAAACCAGCCAGATAAAGCCATACGTCTGAAGGCTGGTATTCTCAGGATGAGGAGCTCCACGTTATGGGGAGCCCCCAAGCCTAACAATATCAGTTAGCAGACGCCCAGAATTGCCGCATACATTACATGCGACAGTTCTGGAAGTGTACCCGGCTCTTCCCGATTTGCCCTGGTGCGTTGGCAATCGGGGTAATAAGGAGTTATTGGCAGCCCATAGCTGCCAATAACTCCTACATTAATCATGTCAGGCGTCTCCCCGAGATACCATCCATGATTAACCTGTAAGTGACAGTAAATAAACACACACACCCGAAAAAATCCTGTATTAGAAATAAAGAACACAAACATATACCCTCGTTCACCACTTTAATAAGCCCGAAAAAGCCCTCCATGTCCAGCGTAATCCAGGATGGTCCAGCGTCGCTTCCAGCTCTGCTGCATGAAGGTGACCGAAGCTGCAGAATACACCGCCGCTCCTGTCAGCTCCACGCAGCTAATGAAGGGAATAGCGAGATCAGCTGAGCTGTCACTGAGGTTACCCGCTGTCACTGGATACAGCGGTGGCCGCGGGTAACCTCAGTGACAGCTCAGCTGATCGCGCAGCTGTCTTCAGTTTTTGTGTGGAGCTGACAGGAGCGACTGTGTCTTCTGCAGCTCCGGTCACCTTCATGCAGCAGAGCTGGAAGCGACGCTGGACCATCCTGGATTACGCTGGACATGGAGGGCTTTTTCGGTCTTATTAAAGTGGTGAACGAGGGTATATGTTTGTGTTTTTTATTTCTAATAAAGGATTTTTTCGGGTGTGTGTGTTTATTTACTGACACTTACAGATTAATCATGGAAGGTATCTCGGGGAGACGCCTGACATGATTAATCTAGGAGTTATTGGCAGCTATGGGCTGCCAATAATTCCTTATTACCCCGATTGCCAACGCACCAGGGCAAATCAGGAAGAGCCGGGTACACTTCCAGAACTGTCGCATCTAATGTATGCGGCAATTCTGGGCGGCTGCTGGCTGATATTGTAAGGCTGGGGGGCTCCCCATAACGTGGAGCTCCCCATCCTGAGAATACTAGCCTTCAGCCGTATGGCTTTATCTGGCTGGTTTTAAAATTGGGGGGGACCGCACGCCGTTTTTTTAAATTATTTAATTATTTATTTCACTGCACAGTATAGACACGCCCACCGGCTGCTGTGATTGGGTGCAGTGAGATACCTGTCACTCAGCGTGGGGGCGTGTCTCACTGCAACCAATCATAGGCGTCGGTGGGCGGGGAAAGCAGGGAATACGAGATTGTTTAATGAGCGGCCGGCTTTTTCAAAATAGTAAAAGCCACTGGAGCAGTGTGAATGCCATGCAGCGCTGCGCCGGAGATCGGGGATCGGTAAGTATATGAGAGAGGGCTGCTCAATTCAGTTACTCAGGAGTTTAGCGGTCACCGGTGAGTCCTTCACGGGTGACCGCTAATCAGGATGCGACACAGACAGAGCCGCAGCATGACAATGAAGTCGGGTGAAGTTAACCCGAGTTCATTCTGATCGTGCGGCTCTTTCTTTGTCTGCTGTCATCTGCCATTCAGCGCTGCTACATGGCTGTCTGTGTCTGCTGTTAGCGGCCATGTAGCAGAGCTGAATGGCAGATGACATAGTAAAAACGCATCCCTACACATTACACACGCTTGGCAAGTGAACAAATAAAAAAAAAAGGGTGCCCAATGCATACGTCACAGAACACATGATCTAAAGGATCGCACACAAAATTGATCAATTTAACATAGACTACTAACGCACGTGTGACAGCAAATGAACGACCTACGTGTGATCTCATTAGATCACATATGCGATCTGGGCGTGTCACATCACAAACGTGATTGCACAACAAATTGCAACGTGTAAAGCAGGCTTTAGAGAGTCCTCTAGCTCCCAATAGAAAAAATTAAATTAAAGAGAATCTTTCAGCAGGTTTTTGCTACCTCATCTGAGAGCAGCAAAATGTAGGCAAAGAGATCCTGAATCCAAAGATGCATCACTTAGTTTACTGAATGCAGCAGTTGTGACACTATCAGAGCTTTTAGATTTAGCAATACAGCACAGCTGAGAAAATTCAACCGTCCACACCAGGTTCTGTATGTACAAAGTCTAAAGACAGTGCTGCTAATCAGAAAGGGAGGGGCATAGTCAGACTAGTGTAGTCCAGCAATGATTTGTTATATTCATCAATGAAATTTCCTTAATTATTTTTAGGAAACAAAAATAATATTTAGTATAAAGTATTCTAATGAGATTTTTTTAACTTAGGTTAAATAAATATTTTGCATACATACCAAGATAAAGGAATCTCTGCAGCAAATCCTAATTTAAAAAAAAAAAATATTTACAGTAAAATTTCATTTTTCCAATTTTATATGTACATCAAATATTTGACATTCAGTATACTTCTTAGTTCACATATAAAGTAAATGTAGAATGCTACTGCTTCTTTTATCTAAGAATGAAGCATTGCAGAAATTTAGCTAAAATCCGGAGAAGTATGAGGCTAGTCGCAACCTGAGTGCAAAAAGCAATATTTATAAAATTGAAGAACATCCCATAACCTAAAATTGGAGATGAATGAAGACTGACCATGAAGGTGTTGGGAAGACCATATGAACATTTAGTGTGTACAGGGGAAAGTCTGGTATGTTGTTTTTCCTAAACATAACTCATATGGTCCAGCAGATTACTGTGGCCATTGACAGTATACACAAACCTGCAATAGCTGGTTATAGGTTCGGGGAGAGGATCAGAAGGAAGAGCTGTCATCCAAACCAATCTAACATTCAGCTTTAAAATCAAATGGACAATATTATATACATTTTACACATTTTAATACTACCTCTCTGGAAGTGTGAGAAAAGTTGTCAAAAGGGCTGTCTTGGGCCTCAGGGTTGATTAGCAGTGCATCAAATTCCTTCCCAACTTTAAAGTTTCCAGTTATGTGGTCGATGCTTAAAGCTATGAAGAAAGTCATGGATAAATTGATAAACTGATTTTACTTCTGTGATGCAGTTAGTAACAATTTGCTTTTGTTAAATGGTGAACTTACCCTCACTACCTCCCAAAGTTGCTAGCCGAAATGCTTCCTTGTAACTTAAAACCTTAAAATTGTTTTCAGTTTCCATTGAGCCAATTTGAGCATCTCCATTTATTCCATTTGGCTTCTTCTCATTTCCTATTTCATTATTATCACGACCATTTTTTGATCTTTCCATGAAAATAATTTTTGAAGTTTCTATTGCTTTCCGGATAGCATCAAGTAATGATATGGAATATCCACCAGCAACATCTAATAGAGATTTAATATTTACATTTTTAAGTATTCTTTCATCAGTTATTTCAAAACACTAAAAAGATATAGATCAATGATATATGACCATATGAAAAAAACATTTCTAGAAACCAATGGGACACAAATTACATATGGCTGAAAAACAGTTAACTTGTAAAATTTTACACCACTAACCCCAACCAGCCAACCTCCCCAAGGATTTGTAATAAATACCTTACCAGTCCCAAGCCCTATTTTAACTCTGTGGCTTAGAGCATTTCGAACGTCAAGGTGACCACTGCACAATCTGAAATGAACAGAATGGATGGATGCATGAGTTAAATTTTAAAAATGTATATATATATATATATATATATATATATATATATATATATAATAGTTGAAACCAGAAGTTTACATACACTACTGTATCTCAAAAGACAAATTTGCAGGCTTTTCTCACTATCTGGCATGAAATCAGAATGAACCTTTCCTGTTTTAGGTCAATTAGGATTACCAAAATTATTTATATTTGCCAAATGCCAGATAATGAGAGAGAGAGAGAGAAAGAGAGAGAGAGAGAATGAGAATGTTTTAACACTAGAAGTCCCAGAAATTTCGAGCTCCCCCCTGAAGTCCCGAAAGAGGGTCAAATGACCCTTAGTCCAAACTGAATAGAACTAACTAGAAACTAAATGGCTAAACTCAGTGGAAAACAACAACCTCCTGTGGTGCGACAGTAATGGCCTTAATTACAGAACAAAAGACGGTGATTATAGGATGTTAGCTTAAATCCTTCAGGTCATTCGACCCGTCTCTGGGTTCCAAAGTTAGAAATGGTAAATGCCCCCTCTCTGGGACTTTTAGTGTTAAGGCATTTTTATTACTTTCTGCAAATTCAAAAGTTTACATCCAGTACAATAAGAGTACTATGCCATTAAACAATATGGGACAGCCCACATGATGTTATCATGTCTTTGGAAGCATCTGATAGGTTTATTGGCAACATTTGAGTTAATTAAAGAAACAGCTGTGGACATATTTTAATCCACCCCTGAAACACACTGCTTTTCTGTGTAGCATCATGGGAAGGTCAAAAGAAATCAGCCAAGATCTCAGGAAGAGAATTGTGGATTTGCAAAAGTCTGCTAAATCCTTGGGTGCAATTTCTAGATACCTAAAGGTGGCTTGTTCATCTGTGCAAACAAATATATGCAAGTACAAACAACATGGGAATGTCCAGCCATTATACCGCTCAGGAAGGAGGAGTCTGGTTCTGTGTACCAGAGATGAACGTGCTTTGGTCAGACATGTGCATATCAATCCAAGAACAAAAGCAAAAGACCTTGTGAAGATGCTGGCAGAAGCTGGTAAGATTGTGTCATTATCCTCAGTGAAACGAGTAGTGGATTAACATGGGCTGAAAGGCCACTCTGTCAGGAAGAAGCCATGACTCCAAAAGAAACATAAAAAAAAACAGATTAATGTTTGCAAATGCACACAGGAACAAAGACCTTAATATTTGGAGACATATCCTGTGGTCTGATGAATCTAAAATTGAACTGTTTAGCCATAATGACCATTGTTACATTTGGAGGAAAAGAAGGGAATTTTGTTTACTTACCGTAAATTCCTTTTCTTCTAGCTCCAATTGGGAGACCCAGCCAATTGTCTGGGTCTCCCAATGGAGCGACAAAGAAGAAGGGAATTTTGTTTACTTACCGTAAATTCCTTTTCTTCTAGCTCCAATTGGGAGACCCAGACAATTGGCTGGGTCTCCCAATGGAGCGACAAAGAAAGGGAGAAGCTTTGAAGTCTAACAACACCATCCCAACTGTGAAACACGGGTTGGAATCGTCATGTTGTGGGGTTGTTTTGTTGCAGGAGGGACTGGGGCACTTCACAAAATAGATGGGATTATGACGAAAGAAGATGATGTGGCAACATCTTAAGATATCAGCCAGGAACTTAAAGCTTAGGTGGAAATGGACTTTCCAAATGGACAATGACCTGTCGCATACTGCCAAACTGGTTACACAGTGACTTAACCTCTTCACGACACATGACGTACTGGGAACGTCATGGATCGTGTCAGAGTAATCCCTGCCTGCTGCCGCGGGCAGTCAGCAGCGATCGCTGCACATGTCAGCTGATTTGAACAGATGATATGTGCGGCTATCAAGCATGAGTGGATTCGCTACCCACTCGTGCCTGTTAGGCCCTTACAGCGCGCTGTGAAAATGTCACAGCATGATGTAACAGTGGGCCATAATAAACATTCACTTACCCAGCTCCATGGGAAGTCACATGATGTGAACACGTGGATTCGATGGTTGCCATGGTACCACAGGGTCATGTGATGACTCCGGTAGCTATCATGAGTCAGTTCCTCTTACAGCCGGCAGAGGGCCATGTGTCAGAGGAGAGCTGCTTTTGTGCAGATCAGAGCAATACTGCTCTGATCTACAAGAAAGAATTAGTGATCAGACTGCTGATCATTATAGTCCCCTAAGGACGCTAGTAAAATAAAAAAAAGTTACAAAGAAATTTTAAAAAATTTAAAAAAAATTAATAATACCGAAAAGTTCAAATCACCTTCATTCGCCCTATTGAAAATTAAAGGGTTAAAAAAATAAAAAATATACACACATTTGGTATCACCGTGGTCATAAATGTCCAATCTATTGTGACGCCCTGGGCAAGCCAGGGATCACAGGTCATTACACCACCACACCCTACATCCCAGTTAGGAACACCAAGGCTACTAAAATCCTTGTTGCCTTCCTCCAGGGGCTGATGTTCACACCAGGGGGTGGGCCAGGCGGTTGGCTCCGCCCACTGAGGAGTTCACAGCCCTGGAGGCGGGAGGAACCAGGCAGTCAAGTGAGGGAAGTGAATGTGAGAGGAAGCAAGATAGAGAAAGGAGGAGGAAGTGGAAAGAACAGAGTCAGCAAGGTCAGCAGCGGCGGTGACAGTCTGAAGGGGGACTGCTCGGAGGTTGCTGGAAGGACCGCAGACGGGTAGTGGCCCGGCGGTCTGGAGCAGTATACAAAGACCAGTCAGCACCAGGGCAGGGGCCTCTCGGACCCCGGCAAGGCTAGGAGTCGCCGTAAATTTGCCAAATCCATCAGTGAAGGGGATGTCTGTCTCCAAACAACCAAGTCCCGATTGAAGGCAACAGTCCAACCATTGAGTAGAGACACCGCCACCGCCAGGGCACCAGTTTCTCAGGGCCAGCGCCTGCGGGCAAAAGTAGGGCTCCTCCAGCCCATATCCAAGCCGGGGAGCGGGTTACCGGTGGGAACCCATCGCTACCAACATAGGAATATTAGGTGCAGGACAAAGGGACATCACCGTCACCTACTGGGAGAGCAAGTGCAGCCGTCCGTGGGAACCGTCTTTCCAGCCGTGTGTTTTACCGAGAACTGTGTCATCGTCTCAGGCTGAGTGAGTACCACAGTGCCGCAAGGCACAGCGCTGCCGCCCCCCGCGTCCCTGCGCCCACCAAGCCCTGCATCTCCCAACTCATCACTGGGCCCCGGGATCACCAACCCCTACCCACGGAGGGGCAACCCAACAACTGGTGCTCCATACCATCCTTCCCGGGATCCCCACACAAGAGCAGCGGTGGTGTTAATAAATCACCACAACCGTGGGTGGCGTCACGGACAATAACCAATCCCCACACCCAAAACCCCCTTTCACTCACGGGCAAGGAGCGCCACTAGAGTCCCCGGGATCCGGCCCATCGCTCGAGCCACCGAGCAGCAGCAGGCCGCAGCAGCCGCGGCAGCCGGACCCGAGCAGCAGTGGGAGAGCGCGGCGTCCCCTCCTCCGCCCGCGACACTATCATAATATAAAATCAATTAATCTGATCGGTAAACGTCGTAGCAGCAAAAAAATTCCAAACGCCAAAATTATGTTTTTTTGGTCAGCGCAAATTTTGCGTAAAATGCAATAACAGGCGATCAAAACGGCGCTTCTGTGCAAAAATGGCCCCATTAAAAACGTCAGCTCAAGATGCAAAAAATAAGCCATCATTGAGCCATAGATCCCAAAAAATGAGAACACGGAAAATGGTGCAAAAAGTGCGCCTTTTTTGGACAAACTTGTTTGGTATCTACGAACTCATACCGACCTGAGGAATCATTATTAATGACACATCAGTTTTACCATATAGTGAACACAGTGAATAAACTATCCCAAAAACAATCATGCAATCTCCCTTTTTTTGCAATTTTTTTGCATTTGGAATTTTTTTTGCCGTTTTCCAGTACAGTGTATAGCAAAACTTATGGTTTCATTTAAAAGTAGAACTCGTCCCGCAAAAAATAAGCACTTATATGGCAAGATTGACAGAAAACGAAAAATCGCCCGGGGGTGAAGGGTAACAAAGTCAACGTGTTGGAGTGGTCATCACAAAACCCTGATCTCAATCCTATTGAAAATTTATGGGCAAAGCTGAAAAGGCAAGTGCGAGCAAGGTGACCTACACACATGGCTCAGTTACACTAGTCTTATCAGGAGGAATTCCTACTAACTATTGTGAGAAGCTTGTGGAAGGATATCCAAAATGTTTGACCCAAGTCATACAGTTTAAGGACAATCGTACCAAATACTAATGAAATGTATGTAACTTTTGACCTTGCACAAAGTAATAAAGAGAATGCCTTAAAACATTCTCTCACATTATCCTAGCATTTGGCAAAAGATAAATAATTTTGGCTCCTAACTGACCTAAAACGGGAGAGAATTATTCTGATTTCATGTCAGATAGTGAGGAAAACATGCAGATGTGTCTTTTTAGATAGTGTATGTAAACTTCTGGTTTTAACTGTATATACAGTGGGTACGTAAAGTATTCAGACCCCTTTTAATTTTTCACTCTTTGTTTCATTGCAGCCATTTGGTAAATTCAGAAAAGTTATTTTTTTCTCATTAATGTACACTCTGCACCCCATCTTGACAGAAAGAAAACAGAAATGTAGAAATTTTTGCAAATTTATTAAACAAGAAAAACTGAAATATCACATGGTCATAAGTATTCAGACCCTTTGCTCAATATTGAGTAGAAGCAGCCTTTTGAGCTAGTACAGCCATGAGTCTTCATGGGAATGTTACAACAAGTTTTTCACTCTAGGATTTGGGGATCCTCTGCCATTCTGCCTTGTAGACCCTCTCCAATTCCTTCATGTTGGATGGTGAACGTTGGTAGACAGCCATTTTCAGGTCTCTCCAGAAATGATCAATTGGGTTTAGGTCAGGGCTCTTGCTGGGCCAGTTAAGAATGGTCACAGAGTTGTTCTGAAGCCACTCCTTTGTTATTTTAGCTGTGTGCTTAGGGTCATTGTCTTGTTGGAAGCTAAAGGTACCGTCACACATAACGAGATCGCAGCTGAGTCACGGTTTCTGTGATGCAATAGCGATCCCGTTAGCGATCTTGTTATGTGTGACACCTACCAGCGATCAGGCCCCTGCTGTGAAATCTCTGGTCGTTGCCAAATGGTCCAGGCCATTTTCTTCAAAGGCGATGTCCTGCTGGGCAGGACACATCGTTGTGTTTGACACTGTGTGACAGGGTCACAGTGACTGCTGAGATCGTTATACAGGTCGCTACTGCAACCTGTATCGTTCCTGCATCGCTGGTAAGATCTGACTGTGTGACATCTCACCTGCGACCTCCCAGCGACTTACCAGCGATCCCTATCAGGTCGCATCGTTTTCGGGATCGCTGGTAAGTCGTTGTGTGTGACTGGGCCTTAAACCTTTGGCCAAGTCTGAGGTAAAGAGCACTCTGGAAGAGGTTTTCTTCCAGGATATATCTGTACTTGGCCGCATTCATCTTTCCTTTAATTGCAATAAGTCATCCTGTCCCTGCAGCTGAAACACATGCCATAGCATGATGCTGCCTCCACCATGTTTTACTGTTGGGATTGTATTGGGAATGTGATGAGCAGTCCCTGGTTTTCTCCACACATACCACTTAGAATTATCACCAAAAAGTTCTATCTTCGTCTCATCAGACCAGAGAATCTTATTTCTCATAGCTTCGGAGTCCTTCATGTGTGTTTTTTCAAATTCTATGCAAAATCAACGCTTTCTTATGTATTGCACAGAGTGGCTTCTGTCGGGCCACTCTGCCATAAAGGCCTGACTGGTGGAGGGCTGCAATGATAGTTGTCTTTGTGGAACTTTCTCCCATCTCCCTACTGCATCTCTGGAGCTCAGCCACAGTGATCTTGGGGGTTCTTCTTTATCTCTCTCACTAAGGCTCTTCTCCTACGATTGTTTAGTTTGGCTGGCTGGCCAGGTCTAGGAAGAGTTCTGGTGGTCCCAAACTTCTTCCATTTAAAGATTATGAAGGCCACTGTGCTCTTAAGGCCACTTCACACATAACGGGATCGTGAACGAGATCGTTACTACGTCACAGTTTCTGTGACGCAAGAACGACTTTAATAGCGATCTCGTCACGTTTGACACGTACCAACGATTCACCCCCTGCTGCGAAATCGCTGATCGATGCCGAACAGCTTGGGCCATTTTTGGCTCGTTGGAGTCCTGCTGGGCTGCATGAATCTGTATGTTTGACACCCTACTAACGATTTCGTTGACGACCTAGATGAGATGCAAGAAGGCGTGTTGTTGCGTCCCCGTTTCCACGCCCCTTCTGCACCGATTGGTTGGCGCTGAGAACAATAGCGTGTAGTTATGTCACCATAACTTCAGTTTTTCTTGTTTAATAAATTTGCAAAAAATTCTACATTTCTGGTTTCTTTTTGTCAAGATGGGGTGCAGACTGTACATTAATGAGAAAAAAAAATGAACTTTTTTGAATTTACCAAATGGCTGCAATGAAGCAAAGAGTGGAAAATTTAAAGGGGTCTGAATACTTTCAGTACCAACTGTATATATATATATATATATATATATAATACAAATATTACGTATAATACCATTATAAATCACAAACTGTAGTTTTGATACTGCGAAGAGCTGCCACATAATTCCATGACATGTTAGAAGTTCTGTAGTGTTAACATTTTTGGGGTTAGTAATTTTTATTAATTGGTTATTTATTATCTTTTTATTTAAAATAAAGTGTACAATCTGTGGGGTAGATTCATCAACATGCTGGAGCTACTAATAGAAGGAGCCAAATTCAATAAGAAATGTGCACCACTTAATGACTATCGGTCATCTTGTGATTAAAATTGGCGTGAAAATGCCATGCGTCACAACATTTTTGCAGAACTCCACAAAGCTTTTATACCAGTTTTCAGCCATTATGACTTTTTATCTTATAATGTTTTCCAAAAGTTATTACATTTTAAGTCACAATGTGGACTTCATCAGTGCAGTTTAGTCCTTTTTAACCCCTTCATCCCAGTGTAATATTTTGTTTTTGTTTCTTCCTTCCCTTCTTCCAAGAGCCATGACATTTTTATTTTTCTATCAATAAATCCATATAAGGGCTTTTTTTTGGGACGAGTTGTACTTTTGAATTACACCATCCTGCCACATTACGTACTGGAGCATAGTAAAAAAAAAAAAATATAAGGGCAGTGAAATTGCAAAAAAAAGTGCAACTCAATGTTTTGTTTTTTTTTTTTATATTTTGCGTGTTCAATATATGGTAAAACTGACCTTGCAATATGATAATAAGATTGCCAAGGTCAGTACGATTACTCAGATACCTACCGTGTATAGTTTTTTTTTGTTTTTTTTCAAGTGGTGAAAAAAAAAATTTTATAAAAAAAAAAAAACACTTTTATTGCCATTTTTCGAAATACATACTGTTCTCCTTTTTTGGAATCTGGGGCTAATTATATAATTTTTAATTATAACATTTTGAGATGGATGCAATGTTTTAATCGACTTTTAGTACACTTTATTGCAACTTTGCAGGGACCAAAAAAATGTAATTCTGTCATTTTGTTTTTTTTCTTGTTACGCTGTTTTCCAATCAGAATAATTTATTTTATATTTTTAAAGAGCGAACATTTCTGAATGCGGCAATACTAAATATGTGTATTTTTTATTTTTTTGTTTTATTTTTGATGGGTCAAAGGTGGGTGATTTGAACTTTTGTGTTTCTTTTTTTTTAACCTTTTTTTAAAAACTTTTCATTGTATTTAATAGTTCCCTTAATAAACTTGAAGTTGTGATCAACCAATCACTTGTGCAATACAAACCAGTGCATTAGAACTACTATGTATAGCAAAAATCAAGATCTCCTATGATCAGCATCTAATTGGTTTATAGCTGCGGGTGGATCTTGGATCCAGCCATGGCTGTTAGAGGTACTTTATGGCTGATTAACTCAGCCCTCAGGTGCGGGGCAAGTTACGGGTTCAGCGTGTGAATCCACATCAAAGGTAGGGATACAGTCGTAAAGGTTTTTTTTTTTAAAAAAATTCTGTCATTATTTTCTCATGATTAAGTTAACTTTACGTTCACAGTCTAAGGCCTCGGTTCCACTTGCGCATAGTTTCTGATCCGAGAGCATCGGAACAATATGCAAATGACCCTGTGCTGCGAGTGTGAGCCGATATGGCATGAGAAATCAATCGCAGATGGACACTGCCCTATAGTTTTGCACTCGTGTGAGTGCAATCCAATGTTTTATTGGATTGCAATCATCTGTGCAAAATGCGAGTGGAACCGAGGCCTTAGAATGACAACATTTTCTAGATTGTCCCCAGGTCTTTTGGCCAAAACACACATGAGGCGGTAGAGGTCAGGTATGAGGACATGCCACCCGTCCAAACTTTGTGGTCTGTTCTTGGACTGGGAAAATTCGATGTGTGAAACTGCCCTTATTGGTGTTTCAGTTGACATTTTTGTAGTCTGAAAATTCCTGACAGGTCGCTGAATGTTTGAACTTTCTCTAAATACACATTGCAAACTTTATAGCTTATGGTGTTGCATGTAATTGCAAATAACTTACGAAATATTGGAATTAGGGCAATGTGATATTGAAGCACCACGTTCTCTAAATATTTTTAGCTCCTCACTGGTCAGGTAGCAGCCGTGGGCCATTACTGTCTAAAAAGACAAATTAAAAAAGAAAAAACATAGTGAATTAATAATATTTTGACTACTAATACCTTAATTCAGTAATACACAATGGCTCGAATCAAAAGATTTAAACATCAAACATCGCACACCTTTTCTTCTTCATGTCATAGAAGAACTCAGACTATTTTGTACAAGGAAAAGTACAATTGCTCTCATTTACTCAGACCTTTTGAACTGAAAACAGGCAGAAAATCAAATCTTAAGCTTGTCATGCACATTAGTTAGCTGACAGCCAAATGATGTTTCGGTCATCGGCCATCTCAGCCTATTCTTCCATATACAGGAGCGCTTGCTCACCCAAGGGACCATGGGTTCTCTAGGAAAAAGTCATCGGTAACACATCAGCCAGTGGCATATTTGAAGGAGAGCTAATGGTGTGCACTGTAGTGTACACCTGCTAGCATTCTTTTGTACCCTATTGTATATATTTGGTGGGCACAAGCTCATGTTATGTGGGTGGGACAAACTGAATACTATAAAGGGGCTATGTATATAACCATTTATGAAATATGAAAATTGACTCTTCAGAGAGAAAGAGGACTTGAACTCTAGTGCCACCTACTGGATGTAGCAATCCTAAAAGTCAATATCAACCAGCACTAGAATTCAGTAGAGGCAATTTGCATATTTAATTTCCCAGAGGGGCATTGCATGGCTCATAAGCCTGCTCCCAAAGGCATGCTATGCATATCACTCCCAAGGAAAAACGTTCCACCTTAAGTCCCAGCCTTTATGAAACCTAAAGCACAATGGTGGTGGTCTTGTCTTCTACCATGAGCTACTTTGGTAAGAAGACCTATTACACTTTTGCTTCTACACAAAATGTGGGTGTCTTCTTTCAGTAAATACATTTTCGTGATGTTATTGAACTTATTCTTCTTTATTAGCAAGGTCTACTGATTTTATGCCATGAATGACTATTTGTTCATACTGAATGAGAATTACCAAATCTCTTATTGTGTTAAGACCACATCTACACCCATCACATCTTTTACACTCTTTGAATAAAAAGTGTTATCATTTATCATCACTGAATAGATTTCACTCCTGGTGCCCCTGCAATATATTAGTGTTGCTGAATTTTCACTTGTGTAAAAGGGCAATAGTTCTCTGGTGAAGTGAAGAGGGGGAAATTGTGGATTTGGATGCTTTCTCTCAGATCCATTCTTGAGGTAAAAGGGGCACCAAAATATTTAATACCGGCTCTGTGTCTATAAAAGCAGAAGTGCCCATTCATAGCCATCTCACCCAAAGAAGTTAATGGAGTGGTAGTCACGCGTGTGTCTTTAGGGTATCTAGTTCTCTTAATTATGAAGGGGTTCTAGTGTCCAAACCCTCAGCGATCATACATTTATTATCCAATCTGTATTTAGTGGGATGAACCTTTAGTAAGAAGTTGTATATAAAAAAATGTGTCTCACCTTGTTCGTTAGAAGCTTATTTCTATTATATACGTCAGTGTAATTTTTGTAACCATGAAATAATTTTGAAACCTCTTTGATTTCTGCAGGAGACTCACTGATGTGGCTCTAAACGAAGATTTAGAATTTTAGAAACAATACTAAACAATTAATTTAAATGAAATGATTAAAATAATAAATAAAATGATTAAACTAAACAAAAAAAATATAAATTTTGCAGTTTTCTGTGCTGGCATTATGTAAGTCTCTTAATCACTCTGATTTTTTCGTGATTGTTCCTTTGACAAAGATTGATGCATCCTGCCAAGATAAAAAGTTGGTGGAACCAATGTGTGAAAAATGTAAAAACTGTGGCACGCAAAGTTTAGTTACCTGAATTGGAACCTGTAAAAAAATGTATCTTTTTATTCTGTGATCTAGAGGTAGCAATTCTTGTACAGGAAAATACTATGATGTATTGAGGTGCTAGGCAGCCTTTAGGTCCATAATAGACAATTCTAGGGAACAAAGGTCGTAATAATTTGTCACCTCACCTTCCCCCCAAAAAAATTAAATAAAAAGTTATCTATATGAATCCCATACAGCTTGGCATTTACAAAAAATATACTGTCAAATAACTCCATCAAGGGAAAAATAAAACTATAGGAGATGCAAAAGTTTTGGTTTTTTTTTTTAGAAAGTTTAGATTTTTTTTTTTATTTCTAAAATGGAAAATAAAGCTGTACAAGTTTAGTATTGCCACAATTGTACTGAGCTGAAGAATCATACTCTCAGGTCATTTTACTGCACTCTGTAAAAAAAAACTAATAAAAAAAAACAATGGCAGGATCACAATTTTTTTCACAATTTCACCTTATTTGGATTTTTTTCCCCATTTTTCAGTACATGACATGGCGAAATGAATTGTGTCATTCAAAAGAACAACTCGTCTTACATAAACAAGCCTTACTATGGCTACATAGATGGAAAAATAAAAAGTTATGGCTCATGGAAGAAGGGGAGGAAAATGAAAATAAATCAAAATGAAAAATTGGCAGATACCACATGGGTTAATTATAGAGTATATAGCTGCAGGGGAACCTGGCAGCAGGTGTTCCATTATTAACACGCAATGGTATCCAAAAGTGAATAGACTCTCCATGTACGGCCTGTTTCACACATCAGTGAAAAACACAGATGTTTTTCACTGACATGTTAAAAATGCATATGTTCCTCCGTATGTCACGATTCACAGCACACGTGTGTTCTCCATGTACTATCCGTAATCCGTGTTCAATGATAGTACATGGAGATAAACTGACCCGTCCCTGCTCCTGCTGCCCGTGGTGCTAAAGTCTCCTGGCCGCTGTGTCTCTCACCTTTGCAGCTACTTCCGAGTTGGCTGTGAAGTGCATAAATACATATTCATGAGGATAATTAGCCGGCTTGGAAGCAGAGGTAGAAGTGGCAGAAAACAGCGTCGCTGTAGACGGGTGAGTTTGAAAAGCTTTTTATTTTCAATGTACATGTTTTTTCTGGTATGTGGATCCCAGGGGGGAAGGGGGTTCAGGTCCAGTCTGGTACCTGTTATTCGTCACCGGGCCGGTGTGGAGGTCTGGGATGTCACGGTGGCCTGCCCGGTGTCGTGCCCCGAGGTGTGCACAATAAAAGGGGGAATATAGGAGGTGAGGATGGGGGTTGTTGTCATGAAGCAAACGGTGGTACGCGGCCAGGGATTAGCCGCCGCTGCTGTCGCTGTCCTCCGGGGTGGATGGTAATAGCAGCAATGATGGTTTTGCTCCCCACAGGTGGAGCGGGCCCCGGGAAGGATGATGAGGGCTGTAGTAGTGGTGGCTTGGGCCGTTGGTGTCTGAGGCGGCTGCTGCGGTTCCAGGTTGTTTTACTCACTGTTATGCCGCACGCTGTTATCACCTGCTGTGATGGGCCCTGTCGACCTCAAATAAGTTGGAAGAAGCCACCGGTGTTTGGAAAATTGTATTTCTAAGGGTTGCCCCTCCAGTAGTGAGGAACCCAGGCTGAGCGCTACGCTCCAAGCCACAGGCCCCGTGAAAGAAGAAAAAGGAAGAAGGTGGTGGTGTCGTGTCGCCAGAACTGAAGTCCCGGGTAAACTGTCTGAAGATTGTGTGAGTTGCTCCTACTTCTACCCCAAGTAGAACCTATCCCCCAGGTGGCTGGCTTCAGTGACCAGGAAAGTACCATGCTTCGTGATGGCCACCCCCCCATCTATACTGGGCCATCCCCCCAGTGGGAAGGCACCTGACTGTATGTAAAGTGTGAATGTGGAACACCGGTGATTAACCCCCTCCTTACCCGAGGCAAATTAATTAAGGTGCAGTACTCTGTGGTAACTGGAGCCACAGGGGTGCCACAGGTATGTGTTTCACGGATTACACTATAGTGTGGTCCATGGGACATCAGTGATGCCAGAAAAAAACGGACATGTCTTCGTGCGGAAATCATGGACATGCATGTATGCCGCATTGAGAAATGGTCAGTGAAAAATCACTGATGTGTGAGGAGACCCATTGATTATAATGGCTCTGCGTATGTACATGATCCTGGTACATATAAAAACTGTCACATACTTACTAGACTCACTGATGTGTGAAGGAGGCCTAATGCAAAGATATGTGGGTCCTTCAGAAAGAGATACCTTCTTTGTTGCTACACTGTTTGAAGCTTCAGCTAATAGATGGAGGTCTTGAATGATTTATTATCAGCAAGACCACTCAACAAAATAAGTAATGAAGTTTAACAAAATCAGACACTGCCTTTTATATACTTTCTAATTGGAATACTTGGATGCATGCAAAACATTTCTTATACCTGTATATGAAGGTCATATTTATAAGCACATTCGCCAAGCTCAGTCAGCAACCCTTCACTGCAGGATATTGCAAATCGAGGTGTTATTATGGGCTTTACTCTGTCATACTAAGAAAGGTAAAAGGGTTCATTATTAAAATTATTACATGTAATAGGTTTATCGGAAATTCTGCAATGTATGACTAACATACACAGGAAAATGCACAATCACGTTATAAAGGTGTCTTCACTCCTACACTCCTACAATTGTTCTTCTTACAAAAAAACTTAGTCATGGACAAAGTGTTTGCATATATTGAAAAATATAATTACATTGCAATTTCTAACAATACTGCCATATACTTTGTCACTACTAATGTCATCCCCTTTCATTTGTCCTAGCTCTTCCTAACTTACGCTTTCTTCACATACTTCTTCTCACTACCCTGCTTCACTAAGCTGATCCATGTGACTCCGATATTTCTCCCTTGATGTTCTAGCTGTGCTACTTCTGATCTGGGACCAGAATTTGACAAACTGAGCAGAGCACATCACTAGTGGTGGAGGGGCTCCCTCTCTGTGAGTGACAGCAGTCTAGACAGGTATGCTCAAATTTCACTTTCCTCTCAGCCTGCTTTTACAGTGCTGTGCTTTAATCTTACAAAAGCTATGTTGTGCCGATTATTAGATAGTAAATCACAGGCTCTGTGATATACTATCTAATGATCGACACAGGGTCTGTTACGGTACCGTCACACTTTAGCGACTCACCACCGATCCCACCAGCGATCTGATCTGGTCAGGATCGCTGGTGCGTCGCTACATGGTCGCTGGTGAGCTGTCAATCAGGCAGATCTCACCAGCGACCAGTGACCAGCCCCCAGCCAGCAGCGACGCGTGGAAGCGACGCTGCACTTGGTAACTAAGGTAAATATCGGGTAACCAAGGGCTTGGTTACCCGATATTTACGTTGGTTACCAGCACACACCGCTTAGCGCTGGCTCCCTGCACTCCTAGCCACAGTACACATCGGGTTAATAAGCAAACATTTGCTTATTTACCTGATGTGTAACTCCGGCTACATGTACAGGGAGCAGGGAGCCAGCACTGACAGCGTGAGAGTGGCAGATGCTAGTAACGAAGGTAAATATTGGGTAATAAAGGAAAGGGCTTCCCTTGGTTACCCGATATTTACGTTGGTTACAGCTTACCGCAGGCTGCTGCCAGAGGCCGGCTCCCTGCTCCCTGCACGTTCAGATTGTTGCTCTCTCGCTGTCACACACAGCGATGTGTGCTTCACAGCGGGAGAGCAACGTCCAAAAAATGAACCAGAGCTGTGTGTAATGAGCAGCGATCTCACAGCAGGGGTCAGATCGCTGCTCAGTGTCACACAGAGCGAGATCGCTAATGAGGTCACTGCTGCGTCACAAAAACCGTGACTCAGCAGCGATTTCGATAGCGATCTCGCTATGTGTGAAGCACCCCTTACATACTACCTAATGATCGACAAAGGGCTTGCGATATACTGATTGGCACAGTCCATGTGCTTTACTTTCTAATGATGGCCACTTCACAGCGCATGTCACATAAAAACACCGCATTGTCAACTAGACTGAGAAAAAAGTGAAGTCTGATCTGGTTATGAGTCCTCAGACTGTTGTCATTCACAAAGAGGTAGTTCCACCTACACCAGTGACATGTCCTACTGAGTTTGTCCAATTCCGGTCTCTAGAGCATCAACAAAGGACTATAGGAGCTGCAGAGAGCTCAGACTACAGGAGTAGGGTGTAATGCAAGGGTAGTGATGGTATGATCGCACTGCAGGTCAGCAAACGCAGTATGCCAGACACACTTTTCTCTAGCTGTCATGCAACTGTATACCTTAAAGGGCAGTAGTACTTATCACCTGTCTTCTGGTCCTGGAGGGGGGACTTAGGCAGCGCCCTTCCAAGGTGACAATACCGGAGTGGCTGGTGGCTGGGCACACAGACCACAGTCAGATCAAATGCACCAATACAAACAAGAGGAGCAGTGTAAAACTAAACAAGTATCAGGTAAGGCTAGGGACAAAACCAAGACCAAAAAAACAGAGCAAGAGAACAAACCAGAGGAAATACATTAACTACTAACCTTACTACCCAAGCACAACTGAAATTAATCAGCATTGACCCAGAGGATGCAGTGCATTTAAATATCCCTCTTATGGATCAGCTGACATTACTGAGGTATCGCTCACTTTCCGCCCTTAACTCAGAGTGGCAAAGCAGGGGGTGAAGAAGGTTGGGTGAAAGGAACCTCCCTCCACATTGCTGAGCCAGAAGACTTAGTGTCTCATATCCCCTAGCAACAGCTGATGCTAGAGGACCCCTGCAATGCATAATCGTGGAGCGACAGTGCCCACCTCCCAGCACTACCACAACCTGAAGTGAGTATCTTAGAGCGCAAACCATGGCCACAGAATGGACCTGCACTGGCTCTGCACATTGGAGCTGACACCCCACCCATCATGGCCTGTGAGGGGCAATAGGTGACCTGACAGAGAGCTGAAGTACAGTTAGGTCCAGAAATATTTGGACAGTGACACAATTTTCGCGAGTTGGGCTCTGCATGCCACCACATTGGATTTGAAATTAAATCTCTACAACAGAATTCAAGTGCAGATTGTAACGTTTAATTTGAAGGTTTGTACAAAAATATCTGATAGAAATTGTAGGAATTGTACACATTTCTTTACAAACACTCCACATTTAAGGAGGTCAAAAGTAATTGGACAAATAAACCAAACCCAAACAAAATATTTTTATTTTCAATATTTTGTTGCGAATCCTTTGGAGGCAATCACTGCCTTAAGTCTGGAACCCATGGACATCACCAAACGCTGGGTTTCCTCCTTCTTAATGCTTTGCCAGGCCTTTACAGCCGCAACCTTCAGGTCTTGCTTGTTTGTGGGTCTTTCCGTCTTAAGTCTGGATTTGAGCAAGTGAAATACATGCTCAATTGGGTTAAGATCTGGTGATTGACTTGGCCATTGTAGAATGTTCCACTTTTTTGCACTCATGAACTCCTGGGTAGCTTTGGCTGTATGCTTGGGGTCATTGTCCATCTGCACTATGAAGCGCCGTCCGATCAACTTTGCGGCATTTGGCTGAATCTGGGCTGAAAGTATATCCCGGTACACTTCAGAATTCATCCGGCTACTCTTGTCTGCTGTTATGTCATCAATAAACACAAGTGACCCAGTGCCATTGAAAGCCATGCATTCCCATGCCATCACGTTGCCTCCACCATGTTTTACAGAGGATGTGGTGTGCCTTGGATCATGTGCCATTCCCTTTCTTCTCCAAACTTTTTTCTTCCCATCATTCTGGTACAGGTTGATCTTTGTCTCATCTGTCCATAGAATACTTTTCCAGAACTGAGCTGGCTTCATGAGGTGTTTTTCAGCAAATTTAACTCTGGCCTGTCTATTTTTGGAATTGATGAATGGTTTGCATCTAGATGTGAACCCTTTGTATTTACTTTCATGGAGTCTTCTCTTTACTGTTGACTTAGAGACAGATACACCTACTTCACTGAGAGTGTTCTGGACTTCAGTTGATGTTGTGAACGGGTTCTTCTTCACCAAAGAAAGTATGCAGCGATCATCCACCACTGTTGTCATCCGTGGACGCCCAGGCCTTTTTGAGTTCCCAAGCTTACCAGTCAATTCCTTTTTTCTCAGAATGTACCCGACTGTTGATTTTGCTACTCCAAGCATGTCTGCTATCTCTCTGATGGATTTTTCTTTTTTTCAGCCTCAGGATGTTCTGCTTCACCTCAATTGAGAGTTCCTTAGACCGCATGTTGTCTGGTCACAGCAACAACTTCCAAATGCAAAACCACACACCTGTAATCAACCCCAGACCTTTTAACTACTTCATTGATTACAGGTTAATGAGGGAGACGCCTTCAGAGTTAATTGCAGGCCTTAGAGTCCCTTGTCCAATTACTTTTGGTCCCTTGAAAAAGAGGTGGCTATTAGTGATGAGCGAGCATGCTTGTAACTACTCGGTACTCGCACGAGTATCACTGTACTCGGGCTACTCGGCGGGTACCGAGTAATTTTGCAATACTCGTGCTTTACTCGTGGTCGTCATCCCTGCATGTTGGCGCTCTTTTGAGAGCCAGCCCTCATGCAGGGATTGGCTGGCAGACCACTGCAATGCCACAGCCCTGTTAGTTGTGGAATTGCAGTGATTGGCCGGCCCGCACAGCGTGACCGAGCCTTTATACCGGCCGGCGCGCTGTGCTCTGTACACAGCCATCTCATATTCCCTGCTTTCCACGCCCACAGGCGCCTATGATTGGTTGCAGTGAGACACGCCCCCACGCTGAGTGACAGGTGTCACACTGCACCCAATCACAGCAGCCGGTGGGCGTGTCTATACTGTGCAGTAAAATAAATAAATAAATAATTAAAAAAACCGGCGTGCGGTCCCCCCAATTTTAATACCAGCCAGATAAAGCCATACAGCTGAAGGCTGGTATTCTCAGGATGGGGAGCCCCACGTTATGGGGAGCCCCCCACCCTAACAATATCAGTCAGCAGCTGGCCAGAATTGCCGCATACATTATATGCGACAGTTCTGGGACTGTACCCGGCTCTTCCCGATTTACCCTAGTGCGTTGGCAAATCGGGGTAATAAGGAGTTAATGGCAGCCCATAGCTGCCACTAAATCCTAGATTAATCATGTCAGGCGTCTCCCCGAGATTCCTTCCATGATTAATCTGTAAATTACAGTTAAAAAACACACACACCCGAAAAATCATTTATTAGAAATAAAAAACACTAACAAAGTCCCTCATTACCAATTTATTAACCCCGACAAACCCTCCATGTCCGGCGTACTCCACAGTCCTCCAGCGTCGTGTCCAGCTCTGCTGCATGGAGGTGACAAGAGCTGCAGAATACACCGCCGCTCCGGTCACCTCCACGCAGCTAATGAAGGGAATAGCGTGATCAGCTGCTGTCAGTCAGGTAACTCCCGGCCACCGCTGGATCCAGCGGTGGCCGCGATTAACCTCAGTGACAGCAGCTGATCGCTATACTCACCTCAGTTGGTGCATGGAGCTGACTGGAGCGGCGGTGAGTAGCGCGATCAGCTGAGCTGTCACTGAGGTTACCCCGCGGCCACCGCTGCATCCACCGCTGGATCCAGGTAACCTCAGTGACAGCTCAACTGATCGCGCTACTCATCTCATTAGCTGCGTGGAGGTGACCGGAGCGGCGGTGTATTCTGCAGCTCCTGTCACCTGCATGCAGCAGAGCTGGATGCGACGCTGGAGGACTGTGGAGTACGCCGGACATGGAGGGTTTGTCGGGGTTAATAAATTGGTAATGAGGGACTTTGTTAGTGTTTTTTATTTCTAATAAAGGATTTTTCGGGTGTGTGTGTTTTTTAACTGTAATTTACAGATTAATCATGGAAGGAATCTTGGGGAGACGCCTGACATGATTAATCTAGGATTTAGTGGCAGCTATGGGCTGCCATTAACTCCTTATTACCCCGATTTGCCAACGCACTAGGGTAAATCGGGAAGAGCCGGGTACAGTCCCAGAACTGTCGCATATAATGTATGCGGCAATTCTGGGCAGCTGCTGACTGATATTGTTAGGGTGGGGGGCTCCCCATAACGTGGGGCTCCCCATCCTGAGAATACCAGCCTTCAGCTGTATGGCTTTATCTGGCTGGTATTAAAATTGGGGGGACCGCACGCCGGTTTTTTTAATTATTTATTTATTTATTTTACTGCACAGTATACACACGCCCACCGGCTGCTGTGATTGGGTGCAGTGTGACACCTGTCACTCAGCGCGGGGGCGTGTCTCACTGCAACCAATCATAGGCGCCGAAAAGCAGGAAAGAAGGGAATACGAGATTGATTAATGAGCGGCCGGCTTTTTCAAAAGAGGAAAAGCCGCCGGAACAGTGTGAACAGCCGTGCAGCGCCGCGCCGGAGATCGGGGAACGGTAAGTAAGAGAGAGGGGGGAGAATGACCGACAGACTGTCAGAGGGGGACAGACAAGACAGAGAGAGACAGACAGAGCGAGACCGACCGACGGGAGATAGAATGAAAAAAAAAAATGACCGACATCGTTAGTAAAAAGCACAAAACGTGCGTTTTGGACATCGGAGTGCCACACAATGTTTTACGTAAAATCTTTCATGTATTAATCTCAAAAAGTAACATACACCAGCTCTATCCCACTATTGGGTATGTGCCCTTAACATTTCCGCCATGAAAATTCATTTTGGTGTCATTTTGGAAGGTTTTCTGGTGAGTCCGTAAAAATGGCGTAAAACGCGGACAAAATTGTTCACAGCTGTGACTTTTGAGTGATAAATGCTTCAAGGGGTCTTCCCCATGCTGTTGCCATGTCATTTGAGCACTCTTCTGAGACTTTTGTGACATTTTTAGGGTTTCTACATGCTGCCGGGGGGTCATTTCACAAAAATACTCGGGTCTCCCATAGGATAACATTGGGCTCGTTGCTTGGGCCGAGTACACGAGTATCTTGGGAGGCTCGGCCCGAGCTTCGAGCACCCGAGCTTTTTAGTACTCGCTCATCACTAGAGATGAGCGAACCGGTCCCGGTTCGGCTCGAGGCGGTTCGCCGAACGGGGGGTCTGGCTCGAGTTCGGCTCGTCGAACGTTCGACGAACCGAACTCGAGCCCATAGGAAACAATGGCAGGCAATCACAAACACAGTAAAACACCTAGAAAACACCCTCAAAGGTGTCCAAAAGGTGACAAACAACTCACAACACAACACAAACACATGGGAAAGTGACAAGGACATGTACTCATGCGAAAACAAAACAGCTGGACAAGGAAAAAGAGGAGGACACACAGATATAGGCATGGCACGCCCTTCTAAAGTCATGTAAAACACCGCAAGGTGACTCCAAGCGGAGTCTCCCTTTTTTCCAAAAATTGGGCCCCACACACCCACCCCTTCAGTGGCAGCAGTTGTGCCCCAGTTGTACACTTCACAGCTAGATTTGCATCAAGCACATTCAAAAATACGCCATTCTTATCCGTCCCCAGGATGACACCGGGGTAGGTAGCAAAGTCTTTCCTGATCCCAGCTCTGTTCATCTTGGCTTCTTTTAAAAACACAGCAAGCAAGGGTTACTCCAAGCGGAGTCTCCCTTTTTTCCAAAAATTGGGCCCCACACACACCCACCCCTTCAGTGGCAGCACTTGGGCCCCAGTTGTACACTTCACAGCTAGATTTGCATCAAGCACATTCAAAAATACGCTATTCTTAACCGTCCCCAGGATGACACCGGGGTAGGTAGCAAAGTCTTTCCTGATCCCAGCTCTGTTCATCTTGGCTTCTTTTAAAAACACAGCAAGCAAGGGTTACTCCAAGCGGAGTCTCCCTTTTTTCCAAAAATTGGGCCACACAGACACCCACCCCATCAGTGGCAGCACTTGGGCCCTAGTTGCAAACAGGATGTTTTGATTTGCATCAAGCACATTCAAAAATACGCTATTCTTAGCCGTCCACAGGATGACACCGGGGTAGGTAGCAAAGTCTTTCCTGATCCCAGCTCTGTTCATCTTGGCTTCTTTTAAAAACACAGCAAGCAAGGGTTACTCCAAGCGGAGTCTCCCTTTTTTCCAAAAATTGGGCCACACAGACACCCACCCCATCAGTGGCAGCACTTGGGCCCTAGTTGCAAACAGGATGTTTTGATTTGCATCAAGCACATTCAAAAATACGCTATTCTTAGCCGTCCCCAGGATGACACCGGGGTAGGTAGCAAAGTCTTTGCTGACCCATGACTTGTTCATCTTGGCTTCTTTTAAAAACAATGTAAGCAAGGGTTACTCCAAGCGGAGTCTCCCTTTTTTCCAAAAATTGGGCCACACAGACACCCACCCCATCAGTGGCAGCACTTGGGCCCTAGTTGCAAACAGGATGTTTTGATTTGCATCAAGCACATTCAAAAATACGCTATTCTTAGCCGTCCCCAGGATGACACCGGGGTAGGTAGCAAAGTCTTTGCTGACCCATGACTTGTTCATCTTGGCTTCTTTTAAAAACAATGTAAGCAAGGGTTACTCCAAGCGGAGTCTCCCTTTTTTCCAAAAATTGGGCCACACAGACACCCACCCCATCAGTGGCAGCACTTGGGCCCTAGTTGCAAACAGGATGTTTTGATTTGCATCAAGCACATTCAAAAATACGCTATTCTTAGCCGTCCACAGGATGACACCGGGGTAGGTAGCAAAGTCTTTCCTGATCCCAGCTCTGTTCATCTTGGCTTCTTTTAAAAACACAGCAAGCAAGGGTTACTCCAAGCGGAGTCTCCCTTTTTTCCAAAAATTGGGCCACACAGACACCCACCCCATCAGTGGCAGCACTTGGGCCCTAGTTGCAAACAGGATGTTTTGATTTGCATCAAGCACATTCAAAAATACGCTATTCTTAGCCGTCCCCAGGATGACACCGGGGTAGGTAGCAAAGTCTTTGCTGACCCATGACTTGTTCATCTTGGCTTCTTTTAAAAACAATGTAAGCAAGGGTTACTCCAAGCGGAGTCTCCCTTTTTTCCAAAAATTGGGCCACACAGACACCCACCCCATCAGTGGCAGCACTTGGGCCCTAGTTGCAAACAGGATGTTTTGATTTGCATCAAGCACATTCAAAAATACGCTATTCTTAGCCGTCCACAGGATGACACCGGGGTAGGTAGCAAAGTCTTTCCTGATCCCAGCTCTGTTCATCTTGGCTTCTTTTAAAAACACAGCAAGCAAGGGTTACTCCAAGCGGAGTCTCCCTTTTTTCCAAAAATTGGGCCACACAGACACCCACCCCATCAGTGGCAGCACTTGGGCCCTAGTTGCAAACAGGATGTTTTGATTTGCATCAAGCACATTCAAAAATACGCTATTCTTAGCCGTCCACAGGATGACACCGGGGTAGGTAGCAAAGTCTTTGCTGACCCATGACTTGTTCATCTTGGCTTCTTTTAAAAACAATGTAAGCAAGGGTTACTCCAAGCGGAGTCTCCCTTTTTTCCAAAAATTGGGCCACACAGACACCCACCCCATCAGTGGCAGCACTTGGGCCCTAGTTGCAAACAGGATGTTTTGATTTGCATCAAGCACATTCAAAAATACGCTATTCTTAGCCGTCCCCAGGATGACACCGGGGTAGGTAGCAAAGTCTTTCCTGATCCCAGCTCTGTTCATCTTGGCTTCTTTTAAAAACACAGCAAGCAAGGGTTACTCCAAGCGGAGTCTCCCTTTTTTCCAAAAATTGGGCCACACAGACACCCACCCCATCAGTGGCAGCACTTGGGCCCTAGTTGCAAACAGGATGTTTTGATTTGCATCAAGCACATTCCAAATCCACAAGCATTTACTCTCCCCAGGATGACACAGGGGTAGTAAATTCCTTCTGGATCCATGACTTGTTCATTTTGATGAACGTCAGTCTGTCCACATTGTCACTGGACAGACGCGTGCGCTTATCTGTCAGCACACACCCAGCAGCACTGAATACACGTTCAGAGACAACGCTGGCAGCTGGACACGACAAAATCTCCAAGGCGTAAGTTGCGAGCTCTGGCCATTTTTGTAGGTTTGAAGCCCAAAAGGAGCAAGGCTCCAGTTGCACAGTCATGGCATCGATGTTCATTTGGAGATACTCCTGTATCATCCTCTCCAGCCGTTGACTATGTGTCAGACTTGTTGTCTCTGGTGGCCTTGCAAAAGAGGGTCTAAAAAAATTATGAAAAGATTCCATAAAATTGCTGTTACCGGCACCAGAAAAGGTCCTACTGGTACGGGTAGACTGTTGAAGATGACGAGACCGTCCCATGTTTGTCAAGTTACAACTGGGAGATTCACTCCCTGCACCTGCACGGTTGTTTGGTGGAAAAGCCGAGCTAAGATCTAGTAACAGCTTCTGCTGATACTCCTGCATACGTGCGTCCCTTTCTATGGCTGGAATTATGTCACAAAATTTGGACTTGTACCGGGGATCTAATAGTGTGGCAATCCAGTAGTCATCATCACTTCTAATTTTGACAATACGACTGTCATGTTGGAGGTAGTGCAACAAAAAGGCACTCATGTGTCTTGCGCAGCCATGCGGACCAAGTCCATGCTGTGTTTGTGGCATAGAGGTGCTACCCGTTCTTTCTTCCTCTGACATCTGACCCCAACCTCTTTCAACTGAAATTTGACCAAGGTCTCCCTCATCCGCTGAGTCTTCCATGTCCATGGACAGTTCGTCCTCCATTTCTTCATGTTCTCCTGCACCTTGCTCAACATTTCGCCTGCTACTATGCGCCCTTGTCGATCCCTGTCCCCCATGGTCCCATGCCTGCTGCGTTGGTGATGATGAACGTCTGGACCTTGGTGATGTTGTTGTCCCTTGCGCATATGAATCCTCCTGTAGTTCCTCCCCTTCATGTTGTCCCACCCCCTGACTCCGAATAGTGTTTAGCGTGTGCTCCAGCATGTAAATGACTGGAATCGTCATGCTGATAATGGCATTGTCAGCGCTAAACATATTCGTCGCCATGTCGAAACTGTGCAGAAGGGTGCATAGGTCCTTGATCTGAGACCACTCCATCAGGGTGATCTGCCCCACCTCTGCATCTCGTTGGCCCAGGCTATACGTCATGACGTATTGCACCAGGGCTCTGCGGTGCTGCCACAGTCGCTGTAACATGTGGAGAGTTGAATTCCAGCGTGTCGCCACATCGCATTTCAGGCGATGAACCGGCAGGCCGAAAGACTTCTGGAGCGATGCAAGTCGCTCTGCTGCGGCGCTTGAACGGCGGAAGTGAGCTGACAGTTTTCGTGCCCTGTTCAGAAGGCCATCTAGGCCGGGATAGTGTGTTAAAAATTGCTGCACGACAAGGTTCAACACGTGAGCCATACAAGGTACGTGTGTCACCTTGCCCAGGCGAAGTGCCGCACCCAGGTTTGCAGCATTGTCGCACACGGCCTTACCAGGCTGCAGTTTGAGTGGAGACAACCATTTATTAAACTCGGACCGCAAAGCTGACCACAACTCCTCAGCTGTGTGACTCTTATTACCAAGACATGTCAAGCTAAAGACCGCCTGATGCCGTTGCGCTCTGCTGCCAGCATAGTAATGAGGGGTGCGTGATTCCTTCTGCGCAGTGAGAACGCTGGTGGCCTGACCAGGCAGGCTTGGGGCGGAGGTGGAGGACCCAGATGAGGTGGAGGATGCAGAAGCAGTGGCGGAACTTGGACAGACAGAGGATTGACACACAAGTCGTGGGGACGGCAAGACTTGTGCAGCAGACCCTTCACCATCTATCACCATAGTTACCCAGTGCCCAGTCAGCGACATGTAACGTCCCTGTCCATGCTTACTGGTCCAAGTATCGGTGGTGAAATGCACCCGTTCACACACAGAGTTTCTCAAGGAAGCGGTGATGTTGTGTGCGACATGCTGGTGTAGCGCGGGCACACCTTTCTTAGAGAAGTAGTGGCGACTAGGCATCTGGTACTGGGGCACAGCGACAGACATAAGGTCTCTAAAATCCTGTGTGTCCACTAGGCGGAAAGGCAGCATTTCGGTAGCCAACAGCTTACAGAGGGATAGAGTCAACCTCTTAGCTTTGTCATGGGTCGGAGGAAGTGGCCTTTTATTTGACCACATCTGAGGGACAGAGATCTGGCTGCTGTGTGTAGACGGTGTTGAGTAGGGTGTCCCTGGAAAAATGCAGGTTTGTGAGGAAAGTGCAGGCGGAGACATGATGTTGCCTTCATCCAACGTTGGTGCTATCGATGTCTGAGAGAGCTGTACACACTCACTTGTTTCCCCTTCCAAACCAACTGACGACCTTACAAGCAAACTGCCTGTTGCGGTTACAGTGGTGGAAGTTTTGCGTGGAAAAACAGGTGTGACAGCTGTCCCCACAGTCCTAGAAGATGAAGAGCGCGCGGATGCACTGGAAGGGGCGGGCGGTGGATGGTTCGCTCCGCTAGGCCGCATTGCAGCACGGTGAGCTTCCCACCGGGACTTATGATATTTAGTCATGTGACGATTCATGGAAGAAGTTGTCAAACTGCTGAGGTTTTGACCTCTACTAACAGAATCATGACAAATGTTACATATCACATGAGTTGGGCGATCTTTTTCGATGTGAAAAAAGGACCAGGCTAGGCAAGGCTTAGAGGCCATGCGACCTGTTGATCCACCCCGAATAATGCTCATAGGCAGAGTGGTGGCTGAGGATGCAGTTGTAGACGTGCTACCAGTGCTCCGACTCTGTCCAGGAAGGCGCAAGGTAACTTCGTCGTCGGTTGCATCCTCCTCCACCGCCTCTGTTGACCTCCTCGAGTGCCTGACTGGGGGTTGACAGTAGGTGGGATCTAGAACGTCATCATCAATTGTTGTGTTTGCACTCCCCTCCCCCTCAGACCGAGCCTCTTCTTGCCCTGACGGAATATTTAAGTTGTCATCCCAATCGGGTATCTGCGTCTCATCTTCATCAGTATGTTCCTCATTGTCTATAACCACAGGTGTTACAGTTTGTGACAAAGGGTCAACATTATGCTCAGAAACTTGGTCCTCACGGCCTGAATCTGAGTCACAAAGGTTCTGGGCATCACTGCAGACCATTTCCTGTTCTGTACTCACTGTAGCTTGGGAGCAGACCTCTGATTCCCAGGCTATAGTGTGACTGAACAGCTCTGCAGACTCAGCCATCTCAGTTCCACCATACTGTGCAGGGCTGATGGAGACTTCAGAGCTGGGAGAAATCAAGTGTGATTGGGATGACAACTCAGAGGACTGGTGTTTTTTGGATGCGGTACTTGAAGTGGCTGAGAGGGCACTTGTTGGACCACTTGAGATCCATTCAAGCATTTTCCTTTTTTGCCCATCATCTACCTTTCTTCCTGTTGTTCGTGTCCGTAAAAAAGGGAGCACATCGGATTGTCCACGGTAAGTAGTAGACATCTTACTTTTGCTGGTAGATGGTCTATCTTCAGCAGATGATAATGGAGCTTTGCCACCTTCCCCACGGACAAAACCTTTTTTGCCTTTTCCACCACGCCTCTTCCCCTTTCCACCAGCATCTGTCATTTTGCCACTCATGTTGATTGCGACAAGATTGTGGACTGAAAATGTGGTAGTAAAAATTGAGAGGTGGTGAAGATTGCAGTGGTGGTCTAGCTTTATTAACAGCAGAATAATAAAGAATAAATATCCCTGACAATGCAACTTAGTTATAATTAGTTGGAGTGTGCAACGCAGGCAGACGTGCTGCAAATGTCTTTGCACTAGTGGGACTATAGCAAAGTCCAATAGCCACGTATAGGATGCCACTAGGTACACTGAGTGTTTGCTAGTATAATGGCTTGGTTAGAATGAGTTGTAGTGTGCAACGCAGGCAGACGCGCTCTGCAAATGTCTTTGCACTAGTGGGACTATAGCAAAGTCCAATAGCCACGTATAGGATGCCACTAGGTACACTGAGTGTTTGCTAGTATAATGGCTTGGTTAGAATGAGTTGTAGTGTGCAACGCAGGCAGACGCGCTCTGCAAATGTCTTTGCACTAGTGGGACTATAGCAAAGTCCAATAGCCACGTATAGGATGCCACTAGGTACACTGAGTGTTTGCTAGTATAATGGCTTGGTTAGAATGAGTTGTAGTGTGCAACGCAGGCAGACGCGCTCTGCAAATGTCTTTGCACTAGTGGGACTATAGCAAAGTCCAATAGCCACGTATAGGATGCCACTAGGTACACTGAGTGTTTGCTAGTATAATGGCTTGGTTAGAATGAGTTGTAGTGTGCAACGCAGGCAGACGCGCTCTGCAAATGTCTTTGCACTAGTGGGACTATAGCAAAGTCCAATAGCCACGTATAGGATGCCACTAGGTACACTGAGTGTTTGCTAGTATAATGGCTTGGTTAGAATGAGTTGTAGTGTGCAACGCAGGCAGACGCGCTCTGCAAATGTCTTTGCACTAGTGGGACTATAGCAAAGTCCAATAGCCACGTATAGGATGCCACTAGGTACACTGAGTGTTTGCTAGTATAATGGCTTGGTTAGAATGAGTTGTAGTGTGCAACGCAGGCAGACGCGCTCTGCAAATGTCTTTGCACTAGTGGGACTATAGCAAAGTCCAATAGCCACGTATAGGATGCCACTAGGTACACTGAGTGTTTGCTAGTATAATGGCTTGGTTAGGATGAGTTGTAGTGTGCAACGCAGGCAGACGCGCTCTGCAAATGTCTTTGCACTAGTGGGACTATAGCAAAGTCCAATAGCCACGTATAGGATGCCACTAGGTACACTGAGTGTTTGCTAGTATAATGGCTTGGTTAGAATGAGTTGTAGTGTGCAACGCAGGCAGACGCGCTCTGCAAATGTCTTTGCACTAGTGGGACTATAGCAAAGTCCAATAGCCACGTATAGGATGCCACTAGGTACACTGAGTGTTTGCTAGTATAATGGCTTGGTTAGAATGAGTTGTAGTGTGCAACGCAGGCAGACGCGCTCTGCAAATGTCTTTGCACTAGTGGGACTATAGCAAAGTCCAATAGCCACGTATAGGATGCCACTAGGTACACTGAGTGTTTGCTAGTATAATGGCTTGGTTAGAATGAGTTGTAGTGTGCAACGCAGGCAGACGCGCTCTGCAAATGTCTTTGCACTAGTGGGACTATAGCAAAGTCCAATAGCCACGTATAGGATGCCACTAGGTACACTGAGTGTTTGCTAGTATAATGGCTTGGTTAGAATGAGTTGTAGTGTGCAACGCAGGCAGACGCGCTCTGCAAATGTCTTTGCACTAGTGGGACTATAGCAAAGTCCAATAATAGCCACGTATAGGATGCCACTAGGTACACTGAGTGTTTGCTAGTATAATGGCTTGGTTAGAATGAGTTGTAGTGTGCAACGCAGGCAGACGCGCTCTGCAAATGTCTTTGCACTAGTGGGACTATAGCAAAGTCCAATAGCCACGTATAGGATGCCACTAGGTACACTGAGTGTTTGCTAGTATAATGGCTTGGTTAGAATGAGTTGTAGTGTGCAACGCAGGCAGACGCGCTCTGCAAATGTCTTTGCACTAGTGGGACTATAGCAAAGTCCAATAGCCACGTATAGGATGCCACTAGGTACACTGAGTGTTTGCTAGTATAATGGCTTGGTTAGAATGAGTTGTAGTGTGCAACGCAGGCAGACGCGCTCTGCAAATGTCTTTGCACTAGTGGGACTATAGCAAAGTCCAATAGCCACGTATAGGATGCCACTAGGTACACTGAGTGTTTGCTAGTATAATGGCTTGGTTAGAATGAGTTGTAGTGTGCAACGCAGGCAGACGCGCTCTGCAAATGTCTTTGCACTAGTGGGACTATAGCAAAGTCCAATAGCCACGTATAGGATGCCACTAGGTACACTGAGTGTTTGCTAGTATAATGGCTTGGTTAGAATGAGTTGTAGTGTGCAACGCAGGCAGACGCGCTCTGCAAATGTCTTTGCACTAGTGGGACTATAGCAAAGTCCAATAGCCACGTATAGGATGCCACTAGGTACACTGAGTGTTTGCTAGTATAATGGCTTGGTTAGAATGAGTTGTAGTGTGCAACGCAGGCAGACGCGCTCTGCAAATGTCTTTGCACTAGTGGGACTATAGCAAAGTCCAATAGCCACGTATAGGATGCCACTAGGTACACTGAGTGTTTGCTAGTATAATGGCTTGGTTAGAATGAGTTGTAGTGTGCAACGCAGGCAGACGCGCTCTGCAAATGTCTTTGCACTAGTGGGACTATAGCAAAGTCCAATAGCCACGTATAGGATGCCACTAGGTACACTGAGTGTTTGCTAGTATAATGGCTTGGTTAGAATGAGTTGTAGTGTGCAACGCAGGCAGACGCGCTCTGCAAATGTCTTTGCACTAGTGGGACTATAGCAAAGTCCAATAGCCACGTATAGGATGCCACTAGGTACACTGAGTGTTTGCTAGTATAATGGCTTGGTTAGAATGAGTTGTAGTGTGCAACGCAGGCAGACGCGCTCTGCAAATGTCTTTGCACTAGTGGGACTATAGCAAAGTCCAATAGCCACGTATAGGATGCCACTAGGTACACTGAGTGTTTGCTAGTATAATGGCTTGGTTAGAATGAGTTGTAGTGTGCAACGCAGGCAGACGCGCTCTGCAAATGTCTTTGCACTAGTGGGACTATAGCAAAGTCCAATAGCCACGTATAGGATGCCACTAGGTACACTGAGTGTTTGCTAGTATAATGGCTTGGTTAGAATGAGTTGTAGTGTGCAATGCAGGCAGACGCGCTCTGCAAATGTCTTTGCACTAGTGGGACTATAGCAAAGTCCAATAGCCACGTATAGGATGCCACTAGGTACACTGAGTGTTTGCTAGTATAATGGCTTAGTTATCAGTTGGAGTGTGCAGAGGACAAGAGGGTACAGTGGCAGGATTGTGGTGCTCTGGGTAGAGGAATGGAAGCCTGCCTTTCTATTCCCTCCTAATGGTGAAATGCAGGTAGGAAATCCCTGACCTGGGCTACACAGACGCTGTTGCTGTTTGCAGGACCTGTCACCTATGGCTCTCTGACCCTGCCGGTTGGAGCCCTTAAAAGGACTGCTATAAAGTGCTCTCCCTAAGCTGTCTAACGCTGTGTATGCAGCGCATACAGCTGTATCGGCTATAGGACTCAGGAAGACGGAGCTGCGACAGTGATGTCTGACACCAAAGACGCAGAAGGCAGATAATGGCGTCCGTGAAGAAAATGTCCGGTTTTATAATGCAGGGACATGTGACATGCAGATCCTATCACACATGCCGTTGCTTCTCTGGCTCAAAGTCCACTTAGCTGTGTGTGTGTCTGGGATTGGCTGACATGCTGGCCCGCCCCACAAGACGCGCGCGCTTAGGGAAGGAAGACAAGAAAAAAAAAAAAAAAAAATGGCGATCGCCATTATAGAAACAGCAGTGATCTGAAGGCGCTGTTCACGCACACTATACACTGAAATGTGATAATAGTTTGATTCACAGAGTGACTTACACTATTACAGCAGAAACCAAGCTATGATTTAGCTGTTTTTTGGCTGCTAGAACCGTTCTCGAACGTTTCTAGAACTACCGAGCTTTTGCAAAAAGCTCGAGTTCTAGTTCGATCTAGAACATGCCCCAAAATCACTCGAGCCGCGAACTGGAGAACCACGAACCACGAACCGCGCTCAACTCTACTCATCACTAGTGGCTATGCATTACAGAGCTATGATTCCTAAACCCTTTCTCCGATTTGGATGTGAAAACTCTCATATTGCAGCTGGGAGTGTGCACTTTCAGCCCATATTATATATATAATTGTATTTCTGAACATGTTTTTGTAAACAGCTAAAATAACAAAACTTGTGTCACTGTCCAATATTTCTGGACCTAACTGTATGCCCAGGAGTGTGAGGGACCCACTTGGGTGCAGAGGTACGAGAAGGAATTATCCCCCTGACCCCTGTAGAGCCACCCATGATGCCCACCAACATGTAAACCGCCCGACATGACACAGGGTAGTGTCCTGAGTGTGTCGCGCTATGGGAAGACCTCTGGCGAGTCTGGAACCAGAAGGTCACAATGCCTAATTGTTCACAGGTTTACAACTTATATTTGAGTAAATATACTTTTTTTCAGTGCTGTAGGTGTTAAGAACTCATTCCTATCTGGCTGTCCTTTGTAACCTTAATGTTAGGTGCAGCTCTTTTGTGACCAAACTGCTTCGCAATAAAAAGTCAGGCGTTTTCCTTGTTGTGTCTATTTTCCTTTTGTCTGTCTCCCCTACCTTGTATTATATTATTACAGTGGTGAGATTAGTGTTGTCACCGACCTTCTCACAAGCCAGGGTGAGTTCAGGGCGAGCAAGGGTTTAGGCATGTGATGGCGATAAGAGGAAGGACTACTATAGGGATGTTAGGGAGCATAGGGAACAGACTCAGGTGAGGTTAGGAGGTGTCCCCTCTCCCTATGGTCAGAGTCTTCCTTCTATACCATTCCCATTGTTTCCCTTGTATTGTGCTGCACGCTGAATGTCTGTATGCTCTGAAGTGACAGGTAGGTAGCAGAAGTATATTAGGAAAGTGTAATTTAGTAAGAGTTATGACATATGAAAGGGGGAGACATTAATAGTGGAATACCTCTTTAATGCAGAAGGAACATAGGTTATTGCAATGTGCTGATGATTAGTGATGAGTGGGCAATACCATGCTCGGGTGCTCGGTACCCATAATAAGCATTTGAATGCATGGATGGGCGTGACTCGAGTACCTGAGTATAATGGAAGTCAATGGGAAACTCAAGCATTTTTTCTGGAAGATTTCCAGGAAAAATGCTATAGTTCTCCATTGACTTCCATTATACTAGGGCATTCGAGTCATGACCATCCAAATGCTTGTTACAAGTACTGAGCACCAGAGCATGGCACTGCCCGCTCATCACCACTAACAGTGTCATTGCCCCCTCCACTGACAGAATGAATACAGTTAGGTCCAGAAATATTTGGACAGTGACACAATTTTCGCGAGTTGGGCTCTGCATGCCACCACATTGGATTTGAAATGAAACCTCTACAACAGAATTCAAGTGCAGATTGTAACGTTTAATTTGAAGGTTTGAACAAAAATATCTGATAGAAATTGTAGGAATTGTACACATTTCTTTACAAACACTCCACATTTTAGGAGGTCAAAAGTAATTGGACAAATAAACCAAACCCAAACAAAATATTTTTATTTTCAATATTTTGTTGCGAATCCTTTGGAGGCAATCACTGCCTTAAGTCTGGAACCCATGGACATCACCAAACGCTGGGTTTCCTCCTTCTTAATGCTTTGCCAGGTCTTTACAGCCACAGCCTTCAGGTCTTGCTTGTTTGTGGGTCTTTCCGTCTTAAGTCTGGATTTGAGCAAGTGAAATGCATGCTCAATTGGGTTAAGATCTGGTGATTGACTTGGCCATTGCAGAATGTTCCACTTTTTTGCACTCATGAACTCCTGGGTAGCTTTGGCTGTATGCTTGGGGTCATTGTCCATCTGTACTATGAAGCGCCGTCCGATCAACTTTGCGGCATTTGGCTGAATCTGGGCTGAAAGTATATCCCGGTACACTTCAGAATTCATCCGGCCACTCTTGTCTGCTGTTATGTCATCAATAAACACAAGTGACCCAGTGCCATTGAAAGCCATGCATGCCCATGCCATCACGTTGCCTCCACCATGTTTTACAGAGGATGTGGTGTGCCTTGGATCATGTGCCGTTCCCTTTCTTCTCCAAACTTTTTTCTTCCCATCATTCTGGTACAGGTTGATCTTTGTCTCATCTGTCCATAGAATACTTTTCCAGAACTGAGCTGGCTTCATGAGGTGTTTTTCAGCAAATTTAACTCTGGCCTGTCTATTTTTGGAATTGATGAATGGTTTGCATCTAGATGTGAACCCTTTGTATTTACTTTCATGGAGTCTTCTTTTTACTGTTGACTTAGGGACAGATACACCTACTTCACTGAGAGTGTTCTGGACTTCAGTTGATGTTGTGAACGGGTTCTTCTTCACCAAAGAAAGTATGCAGCGATCATCCACCACTGTTGTCATCCGTGGACGCCCAGGCCTTTTTGAGTTCCCAAGCTCACCAGTCAATTCCTTTTATCTCAGAATGTACCCAACTGTTGATTTTGCTACTCCAAGCATGTCTGCTATCTCTCTGATGGATTTTTTCTTTTTTTTCAGCCTCAGGATGTTCTGCTTCACCTCAATTGAGAGTTCCTTAGACCGCATGTTGTCTGGTCACAGCAACAGCTTCCAAATGCAAAACCACACACCTGTAATCAACCCCAGACCTTTTAACTACTTCATTGATTACAGGTTAATGAGGGAGACACCTTCAGAGTTAATTGCAGCCCTTAGAGTCCCTTGTCCAATTACTTTTGGTCCCTTGAAAAAGAGGAGGCTATGCATTACAGAGCTATGGTTCCTAAACCCTTTCTCCGATTTGGATGTGAAAACTCTCATATTGCAGCTGGGAGTGTGCACTTTCAGCCCATATTATATATATAATTGTATTTCTGAACATGTTTTTGTAAACAGCTAAAATAACAAAACTTGTGTCACTGTCCAAATATTTCTGGACCTAACTGTACATGGTGTAGAATTACATCATGAAGGAAGTTTGTGAAGTTAAGTTTTCTTTGTGAATATGTTGTCCTTAGGTGTGTCAAATTTTCAAAGTGTTCCAAAATGTTTGAGAAATAAGGCACATTTTTAGATACAGCTCAATCAAGAGGTGTTTCTTCATTTTAATCCTCACTAGCAGTGTGAGAGCTCAGTTTAAGTAGGACTGTGAAGAAGGCGCATAGCGCTGAAACATGGAGTCCATTGCTGGATTGCATATTAGTTGTTTGGAGTTCCTCACATATTTGTCATAATATTTTAAATGTATTAATAAAGAAGATTTGTTCAATTATTTGGTGAAAATTCATCCTTTCGCTGGATCACATCTCTCCAAATCTTACATATATATATATATGTATATATACATATATATATATATATATATATATATATACCGTATTTTTCTCTTTATAAGACGCACTTTTGTGTGGGTACGGAAGGAGTGCTATATGAATTTTGGAGAGCCATTGTGGCTGGAATAGATTGCAGATGTTATGTTACATTTGACAAACCCCTGACATGCCAAAATAGCATAAACCTCCACAAAAGGGACCCCATTTTAAAAACTGTACCCCTAAATAAATGTATCTATGGTTGCAGTAGGCATGTTGACACCACGTGTGTGACACAAAATGTTATACTATTGGGCGATGAAGAAAAAATAATTACCGTATTTTTCGCTTCATAAGACGCACTTTTGTTCCCCCAAATTTTGGGGGAAAGTAGGGGGTGCGTCTTATAGACCGAATATACGGGGGGTGTACATATATATATGTATATATATATATATATATATATATACATATATATATATATATATATATATATATATATGTATATATATATATACATATATATATACATATATATATATATATATATATATATATATATACATATATATATATATACTGCAGGGTCCGCTCTGGAGCAGTGCTGGGGCAGGTGACAGCTGCGAGCGGCAGCGTTTGATCTGCTGCTCCCGCTCATATAATATGCACAGCCGCTGTCCATCAGCAGCGTGGTGCTGAAACTGCATCACGCTGAGAGGCTGGGGCAGCGGGGCATATTATATCTGCCTGCGCCTTCCTTTGATCGCACATGATCCCCCCTGTGTTAGATATGACCCCCGTGCTGCTGCCTATAGTAATATAAAAAAAAGCTTTACTTACCTCCAGCGCTGATCTCCGGTCTCCTGCTGCTGCTGTCTGTGATAAGGCACGCAGAGATGATATCACTCTGCTGTACAGATCACATGACCGGCTGCAAGAACCAGGAAGTAAGGAAGCCGGAGCTCAATTGCGAGGTGGGAGACACTGAAGGACAGCGCTGAGAAGGTAAGGAAAGAGTGTTTTATTTTATTATGGGCAGCAGCATGGGGGCATATCTAACACAGGGGAGATGTGCCATCTATAGGGGCCATGGGCAGCTGTATGGGGGCCATATCTAACAGGGGAGATGTGCCATCTATAGTGGCCATGGGCAGCAGTATGGGGGCCAAATCAAACACAGGGGAGATGTGCCATCTATAGGGGCAATGGGCAGCACACATGGGGGGCATATCAAACACAGGGGAGATGTGCCATCTATAGGGGCCATGGGCAGCACACATGGGGGGCATATCTAACACAGGGGAGATGTGCCATCTATAGAGGCCATGGGCAGCACACATGGGGGGCATATCTAACACAGGGGAGATGTGCCATCTATAGTGGCCATGGGTAGCACACATGGGGGCCATATCTAACAGGGGAGGTGTGCCATCTATAGTGGCCATGGGCAGCACACATGGGGGCCATATCAAACACAGGGGAGATGTGCCATCTATAGTGGCCATGGGCAGCACACATGGGAGCCATATCTAACACAGGGGAGATGTGCCATCTATAGTGGCCATGGGCAGCACACTTGGGGGCATATCTAACACAGGGGAGATGTGCCTTCTATAGTGGCCATGGGCAGCACACATGGGGGCCATATCTAACACAGGGGAGATGTGCCATCTATAGGGGCCATGGGCAGCACAGGGGGACGTGTCCCAGCACAAGGGGGCTATATTCAATATAAGGGGGCCATATCCAGATTAAGGGGGGCTAATTTTAGGATGGGGGGCTATGAGGGACATATACCCTGTATGATTTGTTAGACGGACACTAGCATTATAAAATGGAGCCCATTTAACATTAAGAAAACAAAAATTCTCTTTTCCTTCACCAAATTTGAGGGTGCGTCTTATAATCAGGTGCATCTTATAAAGCGAAAAATACGGTGTATATATATATATATATATATATATATATTATATAATTGCTGGTAACTATGATTTATGCTGTATACTCACGTTTTTCCCTTTTAGAATCTCAACAAACCTGTGAAAACATAATATACAGACCAAGAATTTTCTTTCCAAGTAGTAAATATTTATAAGAACTTTTACATGCTGCAGTTATGATAAAGGATTGCTGTTGCTAATTCTATAGAAAACATTTAAAATGTTCAGCTCACTTATTTAAGGTATTTAAGGCTAATTCTAATAGGTAAGACATAGTCTGCCATACTAGGATCTTCAATTATACTTGTACGAGATTTGACTTAAGGCTTTGATTTTTTTAAGAGTCGGCGCTAACCATCTCTATGGGCAGTGTTTAGTATTAGCTCCGCCTCATTCAAGGGAACATGGCTGAGCTCTAAACATACTCTTCTATTCAAATATAAGAATCGAGATTTATGACATTAACTCTGTAAGCACATAATAACTGTTCAAACCAAGTACAATCGGTCAGTGCACCCTTGGTGTGGCCAAATGCGTGTCTCTCCAGATCCCAAAGCATAATAAATGTGGGATTTAAAGAAATAAAATATTCCCCTCGCTGCCAACCTGCCTGGCCCCCAATATTGCTTACTGCCCATCATCTGATCCTCCATGACTCTTTTTTTAGCTTTCACGTGCAGCATCTCCGGTGTCTTTACACTACCCTGGGATTTCTGGCCAGGCCTTGAACATTCCTGTATGATGTACCGTCATGGGGCACATTATTACATCACAACATCATGACGTACACTGGTAACCTTACAGTGTGCAGCTACCTCCAAGGCCAAAGTGGCCATAAGTCCAGAGAGATGACACCAGAGATGCGGCAAACTATGGCAGAAAGAAAAGGCGCAGATGGCAGGCTATGAGCAGCCTAGATGGTTAGATGAGCTAGGTGAGCAGTGAAGGGAGAACTATTTTATTTTTTATTTTAACCTTTTGCTGACCATTTACAGTTCTTACTTATCTTTATCCCATCTCTCTTCAACCATATTATATTGTGGATAAAAAAAAAAGGAAAAGAAAAAAAAAACAGAATACTCAGTGGAGCAATGATAATAAAATAAGTCCAACAATTTGTCACTTTTGACCTAGTGACAGGTGCTCTTTAATATAGCACTCTATGGGCCTGATTCATGAAAGTTTTTACACTAGGTTTCTGGTATAAAAAGCTTTGAAAGGTCAGATAAATTTGGTGCATCTTGAGCCTGTGCTAGAATTATGTGACTTTCAGCATTCTCACACTGTTTTCGGTCACCTCTGACATAGTGGGCATAGCTGGAGTGGGAAGCGGGCATGACAACCACCCCTCATCAAATCATGATATTTGGTGGCATTCGCTACTCCACAAATCTTACACCAGCAGGGACAGGAGTAAGATTACTGGTGAAGTGAACATGGAAGTGGGTGCCACTTCTCCAACAGTCTTGATTTATGAAGAGGTTGACTCCTCTCTATGAATAAGAATGTCTGACTCAAGCACGACCCCTCATCAACAGAGGCGTGAACAACCCTGGTCTTGATCAATTAGGCCCAATGTGATCAGCTTTAGATGTCCTAATGTTAGATGTTGCCGCTCTTACGACTTTCTTTTGTAAAGCAGCTCCCCTAAATCGTGAGGCAGTACTGTAAGTAATTGTAAAAGAAGAACTTTTATAGTACCTTTCTGTTTCCTTAATAGAGTCTTCAGTAGTTTCACAATATTTTTCATATGCATCATTACGATCCATGCAGACTTTTCCAATAAATGCTCTTTGACCATACCGACCTGTAGAAACATAGAGACACAATTATCAGCTATTACTAGACACATTGTTTCTTATAAAGAACTTGTGATTTTGTTGAGGTAAATGTGGCTAAGAGAAGGACCTCCCTATACTTGCATAGCTTTTTGCATGATGATGGGGTCAGTTATTGCAGAATGCCACAGCGAGCCTCTAAGGATTATTAGAAACTTTTTTTAACTAGTGACCACCTCAATTCTAATACTGAATATTTCAATATTCTGGAGTATAATAAGGATGAGTGCAATGCGAGAAAACATTGCATTGCACTCTGACCAATGTTATGCAATGTTACAGAGAAGATATGCGATCTTTTTCTCAACATCGGACATCGGACTGCGCTGATGAAATCTGAGATTAATCTCTCCCTCTTCTCCATATCTCTGATACGATTCTCGCATGCAAGAGAATCAGATCATAATGAGTAACACTCGGATCACGCTTACAGCAGAGCTTGAACCAAGTGTTAATCGCATATCACATCTGATGCTGTTGCATCAGATGTTATACGATAATGTGACCCCAGCCTAACCGTGATTAAGGTCCCCTTCATTTTCACACATCCGTGTTTTCACACGTACCATGTAAACATGTAAACTATAGAGAAATGTCTGTTTTTTAGCATCATCACAGTTGACAAGGGTCAATAGAAGTCTATGGGTCTGTGAAAAACATATACAGCATATGGATGACATCCTTGTGACATCTGTCTGCCGTCTGAGTGACACAGACTAGAATTAAATGCATTCAAATAATTACTGACTTTTTAGTGTTAATTTGCAAAGATGATAGAGATAGATACATAAATTTTATAGCTATTAACCAAATAAATAATAAAAAGAAAAAGATGATGTGGGCGTCCCCCCAATTTTGATAACCAGCAAAGGTAAAGCAGACAGCTAGGAACTGATGTCATCAGGCTGGGAAGGTCCATGGTTATTGGTCCCTTCCCAGCCTAAAAATAACAGCCTGCAGCCTCCAAAGAAGTGGCACATAACATTAGATGCAACAATTCTGGTGCTTTTCCTTGGCTCTTCCTGATTGCTTTGGTACATTGGCAATTGGGATAATGGTAGTTGGGGTTGATGTCAGCTGTGTAGTGTCAGCTGGCATCAAACTCTGGTGTTAGTAATGAAGAGGTGTCTATCAAAAACCCCCAATACTAACCCAGTAATCCAAAAAAAGATACATGCAAAAAATAATTTGTTTAAATAAACATTCTCCAAAACTTTCCCTCGTTTACCATTTTATAAAAAAAAAAACAAAAACATGTAGTCCAGGGAATCCACCGTAGACCACAAAATCCGTCTTAGCCAAAAAAGGATATCTAAAAAATACAAACGTTTGAATACAGAAAAATAAATCAAGATTCTTACCCTTGTTTACCACTTTATTCAAAAGAAAAAAATAATTCCAAGCTGGTCTGACATAGTCAAGAGATTCCGATGAAGAAAATCTATGGACCATCATTTTGACACTCCATAGAATTTGCCAATAGTCTATTCCAATGGGACCCAGTGTGGCTGATGAGCAGTGACATTGGTAATGTTATTACTCATCAGGTTTGCCGGGTCACCATGTCCCTCCGGGTCACGCTGCCCTGCATGAGACCCGGGGCTTTGACACTATGTCTCATCATGCCCTTATGTGTACGAGAAAAGTCACTGACATCTGAATGAGGCCATAAATAAATTGCATTTCCACTGTCTCACAGTGCTTTTGTATTGTTGGGACAGAACACAGGACGCAAACTGTGCCATCATAAATTACCTTTAAGGCCTCTTTCACACGTATCTGCCTCCGGTACGTGTTTGGCAGTTTTCTCACGAACCGGAGACACGTACGCACGTAGACCTATGTATTCCTATGGCTTTGGATACACGTAAGTATTTGCGCACGGAACGTGTGTCCATTCCGTACTGTCACGCTCCCCGGGTCCCCTGCTCTGCTCCCCGGCTCACCTGCCACGCTCCCCGCTCTCCAGCCTCCATTGCCCGCGCTTCCCAGGCCTCCTGGTCCCCGCTCCCGGCGCCCGTCGGCTTCCCAGCCCCAGCCCGGCTCTGCTGCTTCCTCCTCACAGCTTCCTGCTCTGGCTTCTGGCACCCGGGCCGCGCGCATGCGCATTAGGGCGCGCGCGCGGTCATTGACCCTTTCTTAAAGGGCCAGCGTCCACTGACAGGAAATGAAGCACACAGGTACAGGGTATAAAGGGGTTTAGTGTCCAAGTGGGCGGGGCCTGTTCTTCGTGTTTCCCAAGCTAGGAGTCAGGTCTCCTTGTGTTCCTGTGAGATACTCACCTCTCTCTCTTCTAGAGCCGATCCTGCCTTGCCATCCGGTCCTGCCGAATCCCGAACCCCGAACGCTGTCTATCTGCCATCCTGACAGTCCGTACCATCTCTGATCCCTACGGTGACCCGTCATCTCGCTCCAACGGTTCCGGACTCCGCCTGACATCATCTCGGCTTCCGAACCTGAGCTCCGTCACCCGGACTACCATCAGTGATTCCGTGGTCCCAGGGACTTCTCCATTATACTCGTGTGCACGGACTGTCCTGCTACCTGTAGTGCTCCAGCTACCGGACCCCTTACCATCATCAAGGAGTTCGGCCTAGTGGATCCACCTCCTGGGTCTGTCCGTCCACCTGGCCCTAACAGTAAGAACAGGCCATGGATCCCGCTGCAGCACTAGCAGCTTTACAGGAGGAACTCTCACGCCAGCGTGAGACTCAGACCCGCATGCTGCAATTCATGTCTTCTGTGGACGCCCGCCTGAACACGCTACAAGCGTCAGTTACATCTTCAGCATCTCGGGCTTCCACTAGTCAATCCATGGCTCCAGCTCCCGTGGCAGCCTCTTCGGATGCTTCCAGACTTCGTTTGGCCTCACCACCCCGGTACGCCGGAGATCCCAAGACCTGCAGGGGATTCATAAACCAATGTTCCCTCCATTTCACGCAGCTGCCGCATTTGTTTGTCTCCGACCAAGCCAAGGTCGCCTTCATCATGTCCCATCTAGAAGGTGAGGCACTGGCGTGGATGAACCCCTTGTGGGAAAGGGAGGATCCGGTGACCAAGAACATCCAGGAGTTCCTGCAGGCTTTTCGTGGCACCTTTGACGAGCCCGGACGCGCCTCCGCGTCTGCCTCATCTCTTCTCCGGTTACGTCAGGGGACTCTGACGGTGGGTCAATACGCCATCCGTTTTCGCACCTTGGCTTCGGAACTCGGGTGGAACAACGAGGCCCTAACCGCCGCCTTCTGGGAAGGACTCTCGGGTCGAATCAAAGATGAGCTGGCTGGTCGTGACGTACCGTCCACCCTGGATGCCCTGATTACCCTAGCGACTCGAGTGGACATTCGCTTTCAGGAGCGATCCAAAGAGGTGTCCCGTGAGAGACGTCCGGTACGGCATTCCTCTCCTCCGCAGAAGCCCGCTGTACTCCAGTCAGCGGCATCTGGTGTCTCCGTCCACGAGCCCATGCAGATCGACCGTGTGCGGCAGTCTGAACAACGTCGAGCAGAGCGGCTCACCAAGGGCCTCTGCTTCTACTGCGGAGAGGGCACACACCTGCTACGCTCCTGTCCAGAGAGGCCGGGAAACTCCAAAGCCTAGGGTTGGTAGGAGAGGCCACCCTAGGTGCTGGGACTCTCTCAGACCCGGTTACATGGACTGTGCAAGTGACAACGGGAGAGACGCGGTTCACGGCTGAGGCGTACCTCGATTCTGGGGCAGCAGGCAATTTCATCCAGCAGGCCACGGTGGACAAGTACCAGGTGCCTGTTACTCCACTCGACAAACCCCTCGTGATAGCCTCTGTGGATGGGAGACCCCTCTCTGACACCATCTCCTGGATCACCAGGCCGGTCGAACTGCGTATCGGTGACCTGCACACCGAGAACATCGCTCTCTACGTCCTCCCACACATGTCCCATCAAATCCTGCTGGGACTTCCCTGGTTACGGACACACGAACCATCAGTCAGCTGGGGCGCTGGTGAAATCACCCGATGGGGCTCTTCTTGCCATGAGAACTGTCTGAAGACCATACAACCCATCCGGCGACCTCCGGTTCCAGAGTCCCTACCGGGACTGCCCTCGGCCTATTGGTCCTTCGCGGACGTCTTTGATAAAAAGGAGTCAGAGGTACTTCCGCCACATCGTCCTTATGATTGTGCCATCGACCTGCTCCCGGGAACTACACCACCTCGAGGACGGATATATCCACTGTCTCCAGCTGAAACAAGGGCCATGTCTACTTACATCACAGAGAGCCTGGCAAGGGGATTCATTCGGAGATCCTCCTCTCCTGCTGGAGCAGGTTTTTTCTTCGTTAAGAAGAAAGAAGGCGACTTACGCCCATGCATAGACTACCGGGGATTGAACCAAATCACCGTGAAAAACAAGTACCCCCTGCCGCTCATCCCCGAATTGTTTGATCGGCTTAGAGGAGCTCGTGTGTTCACCAAGTTGGATCTTTGAGGTGCCTACAACCTGGTCCGCATCCGCTCTGGGGACGAATGGAAGACCGCGTTCAATACTCGCGATGGGCACTATGAATACTGCGTGATGCCCTTCGGCCTGTGTAACGCACCAGCAGTCTTTCAAGAATTGGTGAACGACGTTTTCCGGGACCTTCTCTACATCTGTGTGGTGGTGTATCTGGATGATATCCTTGTCTTCTCTCCGGACCTCCAGACCCACAGAGAGAACGTGCAGCTGGTTCTACAAAGACTGAGAGAGAATCGTCTGTACGCCAAGTACGAGAAGTGTGTCTTTGAGCAGTCTTCTCTCCCCTTCCTGGGGTACCTCATCTCCGATACCGGACTGCAGATGGATCCAAAAAAGGTCTCCTCCATTCTCAACTGGCCTCCTCCTTCTGGACTGAAGGCAATCCAACGCTTTCTGGGATTCGCCAACTATTACCGCCAGTTCATCCCTCACTTCTCTGCTCTGACTGCTCCTCTCTCCGCCTTGACCAAGAAGGGGGCTAATCCAAAGGACTGGTCACCTGCGGCCGACGCCGCGTTTGGCTCTCTGAAGCAGGCATTTGCCTCCTCTCCTCTACTCCACCGTCCGGAGTTAAACCGCCAGTTCACCTTGGAGGTGGATGCCTCCTCCTCGGGAGCCGGAGCAGTGCTCATGCAGAAGTCCTCCTCCGGGAAGATGGTGACTTGCGGTTTCTTCTCCAAGAGCTTCTCAGCGCCTGAACGCAACTACACCATCGGAGACCGAGAGCTATTAGCAGTCAAACTGGCTCTGGAGGAATGGCGCTATCTACTGGAAGGAGCAGTGTACCCCGTTATTATTTACACGGACCACAAGAACCTGGAATACCTGCGATCTGCTCAGCGACTGAACCCACGGCAAGCCAGGTGGTCCTTGTTCTTTGCCAGATTCGATTTCCAGCTCCATTTCCGACCCGCGGACAAGAATGTACGCGCTGATGCCTTGTCCAGGTCTTTCATGCCCAAGGAGCAGGAGGAGGAGACATCCCAACCAATCATCTGTCCTAGTAAAATCATTCCAGTGGCTCCTTTCACCCTGGCCCAGATACCGCCCGGGAAGACCTATGTCTCTGAGACTGACAGGAGAAAAGTGTTACACTGGGGCCATGCCTCGAAAACAGCCGGTCATGCTGGTCAGAAGAGAACTTGGAGTGCGATTGTACGTCATTACTGGTGGCCATCCCTTCGCACGGACGTTGCCTCTTTTGTCTCTGCCTGCTCCTCTTGTGCCAGGAACAAGACGCCCAAACATCTGCCATATGGCCGTCTTCTGCCTCTGCTTATACCCTCAGTTCCGTGGCAACACAATGCGATGGACTTTATTACGGACTTGCCATTGTCCTCCGGACACACAGTCATATGGGTCGTGGTGGATCGGTTCTCTAAAATGGCTCATTTCGTCCCTATGGCTGGACTGCCCTCTGCCCAGGAACTCACGGACGCCTATATACATCACATCTTCCGCTTGCATGGCTTTCCATCACACATTGTGTCCGACAGAGGAACTCAGTTCACCTCCCGCTTCTGGAGGGTTCTCTGCAAACATCTGGGAGTGACTCTGGACTTTTCTTCAGCCTACCATCCTCAGTCGAACGGCCAAGTGGAACGGGTCAATCAGATATTGACCTCCTTCTTGCGTCACTACGTCAACGCCCATCATGACGACTGGTCCACGCTTCTTCCTTGGGCTGAATTCTCCCATAATCACCATGTCAGTGAGTCCTCCTCCAGCTCTCCCTTCCATGTCGTTTACGGACTTCAGCCTACCGTCCCATTGCCTGTATCCTCTTCCTCGGATGTCCCTGCTGCTGATGCTGTAGCCCGTGACTTCACAACCATTTGGGACTCGGTTAAGGCGTCCCTTGCACGTGCCTCCCTGCGGATGAAGAGACACGCAGACAAGAGACGTCTGGACCCTCCGTGTTTCTCTCCAGGAGATCTCGTCTGGCTTGCTTCCAAGTACGTCCGATTGAAGCTACCATCCTACAAGCTGGGACCTCGCTACATCGGGCCGTTTATAGTTCTCAGCAAGATCAATGAGGTCTCCTACAAGCTACAGCTCCCGGTCACGATGAGGATACCCAACTCCTTCCACGTCTCCCTGCTCAAGCCGGTTGTCCTTGGTCCCTTCTCCGCTGCTGCCAGTTCGGCTCCTCCTCCTATTGCCGATGACGACATCTATGCGGTAAGGGATATCGTGGCCATGAAGACCGTACGGGGTCGACAGTTCTTCCTGGTGGACTGGGCAGGGTATGGTCCTGAGGATAGGTCCTGGGAGCCACGGGAGAATGTGGGCACTCCTCTGATCCGTGCCTTCCTGTCCCGGTTGCGGGGTGGGGGGCGTGGGGGGGGGTACTGTCACGCTCCCCGGGTCCCCTGCTCTGCTCCCCGGCTCACCTGCCACGCTCCCCGCTCTCCAGCCTCCATTGCCCGCGCTTCCCAGGCCTCCTGGTCCCCGCTCCCGGCGCCCGTCGGCTTCCCAGCCCCAGCCCGGCTCTGCTGCTTCCTCCTCACAGCTTCCTGCTCTGGCTTCTGGCACCCGGGCCGCGCGCATGCGCATTTGGGCGCGCGCGCGGTCATTGACCCTTTCTTAAAGGGCCAGCGTCCACTGACAGGAAATGAAGCACACAGGTACAGGGTATAAAGGGGTTTAGTGTCCAAGTGGGCGGGGCCTGTTCTTCGTGTTTCCCAAGCTAGGAGTCAGGTCTCCTTGTGTTCCTGTGAGATACTCACCTCTCTCTCTTCTAGAGCCGATCCTGCCTTGCCATCCGGTCCTGCCGAATCCCGAACCCCGAACGCTGTCTATCTGCCATCCTGACAGTCTGTACCATCTCTGATCCCTACGGTGACCCGTCATCTCGCTCCAACGGTTCCGGACTCCGCCTGACATCATCTCGGCTTCCGAACCTGAGCTCCGTCACCCGGACTACCATCAGTGATTCCGTGGTCCCAGGGACTTCTCCATTATACTCGTGTGCACGGACTGTCCTGCTACCTGTAGTGCTCCAGCTACCGGACCCCTTACCATCATCAAGGAGTTCGGCCCAGTGGATCCACCTCCTGGGTCTGTCCGTCCACCTGGCCCTAACACGTACTTACGTGTGTCCGTGTGTTTCTCACGCCGACATGTCCGTTTTCTCTCTGGCATCACGGGTGTCACATGGAACGCAAACGTGTCCCATGTAACACACACGGACCACACAGATGTGTTCTGTGTCACACGCACCGGAGAGAAGACATGTGCCTGTGAGAAAAAAAAACAAAACTTTACTCACCTTCTCCAGCCCTCCTGTCTCTGCCGCTGCTGTCACTTGCTGCCGACTGCTGCTAATTATGCTAATTGAATATTCACTTCACCGCGGCCGGAAGCAGCAGCAGCGGGGAGTCAGCAGGACCGGAGACCGAAGTACAGCACCACGGACAGCGACGCCAGGGACAGGTGAGTAGAAAGTTCCCGTTCTCCGTGTGTTATTACGGATAACACACGGAGAACACACGTAGGCCATAAACACGTCTCACGGAGGGCAAAATGCACTTCTGACACGTCCGTGAAAAACGTGCGTGGTTTTTCACGAACGTGTGAAAGAGGCCTAAAGATCATCATTTATCCATGGATTAAGAAGTGTAAGCTTATTGTAGAGAATGTGAAAAAATTATTCAGGCAAAGACGTGAGTTTAAATGGAAATTCAGATCTAGTTATGGGATCCTTACTTGTGATATCAGCCAGCACAATGGAAGCATCAGTATGTATTGTAGCAAAGTAACAAGCTGTTGTTGTACCGTTTTTCAATGTTCTTCTCTTTAAAAAGTAAAAATCAAAACCATAATTAATACACAAATTAAGTACTTTTACTAGTGGTGTTTCCAGCTTTAAATAATAAAGTGTACCACATTAATTTCTTTATAGATTTTAGTATTTTCAGTATTTTTGTAATATCATTTTTAAGTTAGATCTATATGAGATTCTCCTCAAAAGAGCTGCAAAAATGTATCCATGAAAACAATTAGAAACAGACCTGACAACTGAGATAACGAACAGAAAAAAAATGTATAAATTATGTAGACCTACCACGACTGAGTCATATATGTTCCTGGCAATTTCTACATCTGAGTATGTGTCTTCTGTTGGGAATGTAGTATGTGCCAACCATTCCAAAAGAGGCCTTTCCATTCCTGTTCCAATAAAGGCATACTGAGGTGCATGGATATGAGTGTCAATCATCCCTGGCATAAAGAACTCACTAAAAACATAAAGCATGATACATTATTAAAACAAGATACCATCCTATTTAATATGAAGAGCGGTCCATAAACTTACATAGACTGCTTAATATGAATGAGTACACCCCTTTGATAGTAACGTTTTAATCTACATCTCACTGAATACTAGATCATGTTCCAAAATTTTTGTCAAGCTGAGTTTCCTTGAATAGTGTTTTAACCCAGAAAATGGAAGTAATGTTAATAATATAACTTTCATTAAAAAATTCTTCAGTTTTATTCAAATTAATTGATGCAAAAGTTAATACACCCCACATCAATACCTACTACATCTAGTATTTTGTATGGCTTCCATGATCTTTAAGAACAGCACCAGGTTTTCTAGGCATGGAATGGACAAGTTGTGCAACATATTGCAACATTGTGCTAGTTTGTGTTGGTATATCCCATAAAATTCCAATAAAACACATTCAAATTTTGGTTTAAAGTGAATGTAACATGAAAAATGTGGAAAAGTTCATGGGGTGTGAATACTTTTCAAGGCACTTTATATAATATATGTGTTTTGAAAAGGAAGTAGGCTTCGAGTATTTGTGAAACAACACCTCCATTGTAATCACCATTGCAAACCTGTCACAAAATTAAAAAGGTATTTATAATTGATACCTACTTCTTGCCAAGTTCTTGAATGCTGCTTTCATCAAAACCCCATTTCTGAGCCAATATTGATTGTTTCTGGGCATCTTCAAAGAATAAAATCTAAAAGAAAAAACAAGGTGCACATTTGAACTTGTGGCATCAGTTTTACAGAATTTTTAGATTATTACTTTTGCTTGCATACTCTGTACATATAAATTCTATAACATACACACAACATGCTGAATATAAAGTATGTTATTGAAGACTATATAAGCATAGTACAGTTCATTGAGTATGTCAGACATTGGTGCAAACTATAGGACAGAGTCAACTTTCTATAATGGCAATGTACAGTATATGCAGGATGAGTTGTATTTTCATAAATCTTAGCTATCAGACCACTACGTCCAAAAGTGAAATGTCTAACATAGATAGAAATCAGCAAGAGCTGTGGAGCAGATTGATGTATAGATCTTGGAACTGCTTAAAGGGAACCTGTCAAAGAGATGTACCCCAATAATACTGTATAATATAATATAATATAGTAGGGGTGCTTTATCAGGCTCCCAAAAAAGTTTTTACTCATGCATTTATTACAAGTAATTGTTAACGTAGTTAGGAAAAAACAATGTTTAAAGGGAACCTGTCACCTACTTACCTGCAGTAGCATACATCTATCTATGTAAGAGAATAATAGAGGTAGGTCTCATAGACATCCTCTCAAAATTAGGTAGGAGGGCATCATACACGACCTGGAAATATTAAGAGCGAGGGTCACATGATGACCCTGTTGATATGGTGAAGGAAGAGGAGAAAGAGGACAAGAGAAAGAAGAAACTATGAACTATATACCCTTGTTTTCGTGGGAAGAGGTGCATGGGAATGCACAAGAAAAAAATAACATTTTAATTGGCTTTACATTCTGCTGCTGTCATCTGGTGGTGTGGAGAAGTTTGGGCCAATCTGGGGCTTGTTCATTTTGTAAGAGTCAGCCTACTAGCATTTTCAGTGGACAGGCAAATGCATCTATCAGTTATTATACCCCTGGCAGCACTAAATACACACACTGACAAAACGCTAGCAGCAGGGCAGGCCAGCACCTCTAATGCTTAGAGGGACAGTTCATGCCATGTGTCCAGCTTGGATATCCAATAGTTGTACGGCATAGAGGAATCACGAAGGATGCTAGAACAGTCGGCTAGGTACTCCTTCACCATCTGACAAAACGTTTCCCTGTTTGTCAGATTATTCCACGCATCAGAACCTGGGCTTTTGGAAAGTCTAATGAAACTATCCCAGATTTTTGATAGCATTCCCCTGCCTCTGTTGGACCTGGTGTGTGTCAGCCTCATCTCTCTTCCTTGGTTGTCCAAGGAATTATGACCTCTGCCGACAGCATTGTAAGATGGAAAAATGTTCTCCTAAATTTTCTAATAGGGCCTTCAAGTATTGCATTTTACTAGCTCACTCTGCAGCGGGAAGGAAAGATGGAAAGTTCTCTTTGTAGTGTGGGTCAAGAAGGGTGAACAGCAAGTAATCGGTGATGGCCAAAATGTGTTTAACGCAAGGGTGACTACAAAGGCAGCGAGATATATAGTCAGTCATTCATGCCAGACTTCTGACAGGCAAGACTTCCCTGTCCCCCACCAAGAGGACAACTCTCCATCTCCTCTTCCTACCTCTCCTTCTTTTCAGGCCATCCACCCTGAACAGACAAGAAGCTAGTGTTGGTAGTACCCTCTGTAATGCAGGCAACTTTTTCCTGTTCCTCATTATCACTCAATCTCAGCTGAAAAGATGAGATGAGGCTGGCGTGAGCAGTATTTCCCTGTGTACTTTCTTCCTTCATGTTCACCTGATCCGCATACAAAGCTTTCTCTTTAAATTTGAGCAGTGAGCATGTGAGTGGACACAAAAAGGATGATTACGTTGATTATGGCATCATCACCGTACATCATCATCTAGGTTGATTCCTCAAAGTTTCTGAGAACCTCCAGAGGCTGACCAGAATACCAATGCGTCTATTGTGGCTGGTAATCAACTACTGCCCTCTGCTGTTCCCAAAGCCTTGCCAACATATGTAATGATGAGTTCCAGCACATTGTCATGTCACAAGCCAGTTGGTGAGGTGGCACTTGCAAGCACTGCTGCAGCACTGCCAGACTCATGGCAGCTGTGGCTGACTTGCAAACATTTGTGCGCACACACAGCCCAAGTAGCTTAGACAAATCTGGGTAGGTTCTCAGTATCCGCTGAACCACTAAGCTGAGGATGTGAGCCGGACATGGTACTTGAGCCAGTTTACCAAGTTTCAGAGCCACCACCAGCTTACAGTCATTATCACACATGACCTTGCCAGGTTGTAGATTCAGCGGTGACAGATCTGTCTGTTCTGTTAGATCTTTCAAGAACTCTGTGGAAATGTTCTGTTTGTCACCTAAAGAAATGAATTTCAGCAGAGCCTGTTGCCGCTTCACTGAGGCAGTGCTCCAGTGCTTCCAGATGTGACTAATAAGGACGAAACTTCGGAGATGGAGGAGGAGAAGGTGCAGGGACTGGTATAGGAGCTGCAGGAAACTCGGAAGAAATTAACACCCTCAATTCTAGGCGTCGGTAGTACATGTTCCGTCCCAGGGTTTGACTCAGTGCCGGCCTCTACAGGGTTCACACAGTGTGTCGTCAGGGAAATGTAGCACCCCTGGCTACAAGTAAGTGCCCGGGTGTCAGTGATTAAGTGGACCATCCCTGTAACTGCATTAGTCAGGGCACAGGTGATGTAATGGGACATGTGCTTGTGTAAGGCAAGGATGACACAATGGAGAAATAGTGGCGGCTAGGGCCAGAGTACCGAGGATGGCTGCAGCGATGAGGTTGCGGAACTTCTCAATGACCACAAGCCTACACAGCAATATTTCCAGGGCAAGCACTCTGGAAATGTGGCCATTTACCATTTTGACCTGTGCATGGGTGGCTGCATATTTCTGCTTCCATTCCAAGGCCTGGGGTAGTGAAAGCTAAATGATCCACTGGGAAATGGAAGTGAATGTGGTTGCTGATAGGTTTTGCAAATGTGCAACAACAGGTGCAGGACAGAAACAGTCAGCCCCAGCATTCTGGACAGGGGATTGGCAAGTATGTAACACAGGGGACGAGGCAGTGGTTTCACCAACAGACAGTGATTGTGGACCCAGGTGTTTGGCCAACCTAGTTGGATGCTTTGGTGACATGTGGCTGAGCATGATGCTGGTGGTCAGGCTGGTAGTGGTCAGGCCCCTGATGATCTGTGTATGGCACAAGTTGCAAATCATCGTCTTCTTATCAGCTGCACTTTCTGTAAAAAAGTGCCAGACTGGGGAGCATCAAACCCTTGACCTGGGATTTTGCCAAGTGTGGTTATTCTGGGGAACAGTTGCCTACCTTCTCCTTCTGGCCACCTCACTGCCTCTTCCTACCTTTCATGGTGCTGCAGATCTCTCCTCCTCTGTGCAGCTATACTCGCTCTGCATGTCACCTTGCCAGGTTGGGTCAGTGACTTCATTGTCCACCATCTCGTCTTCCACTTCTGCACTCTGGTCCTCCTCCTGACTTGTTGACTTAACAACATGACTTGTTGGCAATGTATCTCATCATCATGAAAAATAAAATAAATAGATCCAGATCTTCACATCCAAGGTGCAATTTATTCATCCATTTTAGTGCACATTATGGCAGTTATATTATGCCGTGAAAACACTTTTCAATGCATTTCAATTGCCAGAGCAATCTTAGTCATGATAATTAAGCACACCTTATATAGTTTGTTGATGTCATTACACCACACCCCTTCTCATTACAGAGATTCATATCACCTGATTTAGTTAATTGGTAGTTGGCTCTCAAGCCTATACAGCTTGGAGTAGGACAACATGTATAAAAATTATCATGTGATCAAAATACTCATTTGCCTAATAATTCTGCAAACAGTGTAGCTGTTTCCTTTTGATTCTGCCTCACAAAAAGTGGAATAGAAAGTGATCAAAAAAAATTATATGGTCCAAAAGGGTGCCAATAAAAACTCCAACTTATCCCGTCAAAAAAAAAAAATCCTCCCCTGACTCTGTCGACATAAAAATAAAAAAAAACTATAGCATTCAAAATTTGGTGATGTAAAAAATTTTATTTTGGGAAAAATAGTGTGAAATTAGCACTACAAGGACTTATTTGCAATTTTTAGTTCTGCAAAAATTCATTGCGTTTAACTTTATGGGTGTTTTCCAAAGATAAAATGGTTACTATACTCGTAAATAAATTCCCCGAGAGGAGTCCGCAAACTATTCTAGAATAATCTCTGCTGTGGTGTAGCTAAATAATACTGTACAGTCGGGTTATTACCACATTTAGGAAACACATTATGGGACCTTTTTTACCTATTCCCCTTGTGAACATCTGAAATCTGAGTTTAAAACAACATTTTAGTGATAAAAATATACTGGATTTTTAACTTTATAAGACGCACCTGATTATAAGACGCACCCCCAAATTTGGTGAAGGAAAAGAGAATTTTTTTTTTTAATGTTCAATAGGGTCCATCTTATAATGCCAGTGTCCATCTAACAAATCATATAGGGTATATGTCCCTCATAGCCCCCCATCCTAAAATTAGCCCCCCTTAATCTGGATATGGCCCCCTTATATTGAATATAGCCCCCTTGTGCTGGGACACGTCCCCCTGTGCTGCCCATGGCCCCTATAGATGGCACACCTCCCCTGTGTTTGATATGGCCCCCATGTGTGCTGCCCATCGCCCCTATAGATGACACACCTCCCCTGTTTTAGATATGGCCCCCATGTGTGCTGCCCATGGCCACTATAGATGGCACATCTCCCCTGTGTTAGATATGCCCCCCATGTGTGCTGCCCATGGCCACTATAGATGGCACATCTCCCCTGTGTTAGATATGCCCCTCATGTGTGCTGCCCATGGCCACTATAGATGGCACATCTCCCCTGTGTTAGATATGCCCCCCATGTGTGCTGCCCATGGCCACTATAGATGGCACATCTCCCCTGTGTTAGATATGCCCCCCATGCTGCTGCCCATAATAAAATAAAACACTTTCCTTACCTTCTCAGCGCTGTAATCCCTGTGTCTCCCTCCTTGCAGTTGAGCTCCGAGTACTCCCTCCTCCACTTCCTGGTTCTTCCTGCCGGTCATGTGATCGGCACGGCAGAGTGATATCATTTCTGCGTGCCTTATCACGGACAACAGCAGCAGGAGACCGGAGATCAGCACTGGAGGTAAGTAAAGCTTTTTTTATTTTACTATGGGCAGCAGCACGGGGGCCATATCTAACACAGTGGAGATCATGTGCGATCAAAGGAGGGCGCAGGCAGATATAATATGCCCCGATGCCCCAGCCTCTCAGCGTGATGCAGTTTCAGCACCACGCTGCTGATGAACAGCGGCTGTGCATATTATATGAGCGGGAGCAGATCAAACGCTGCCGCTCGCAGCTGTCACCTGACCCAGCACTGCTCCAGAGCGGACCCTGCAGTATACATATATATATATATATATATATTTATATATATATAAATATATATATATATATATATATATATATATGTACACACCCCGTATATTCGGTCTATAAGACGCACCCCCTACTTTCCCCCAAAATTTGGGGGAACAAAAGTGCGTCTTATAAAGCGAAAAATACGGTAATTATTTTTTCTTCATCGCCCAATAGTATAACATTTTGTGTCACACACGTGGTGTCAACATGCCTACTGCAACCATAGATACATTTATTTAGGGGTACAGTTTTTAAAATGGGGTCCCTTTTGTGGAGGTTTATGCTATTTTGGCATGTCAGGGGTTTGTCAAATGTAACATAACATCTGCAATCTATTCCAGCCACAATGGCTCTCCAAAATTCATATAGCACTCCTTCCAAACCTTGCCGTGCACCCAAACAGTAGTTTTCCACCAAATATGGGGTTTTGGTGTACTCAAGAAAATTGCCCAACAAATTGTATGGTGCATTTTCTCCTGTTATACATGTGAAACTACAAAATTTGCGTCTGAAACAACATTTTTGTGGGAAAAATGGGATTTTTTATTTTCATAGCTCAATGTTGTAAAATTCGGTGAATCACCTGAGAGTTCAAGCTGCTCATCACATGTCCAGATATGTTCCCTGAGGGGCTAATTTCCAAAATGGGGTGACTTGGGGGTGTTACGGGAGGACCAGCAGATTAGGACCAGGGGGTATATATCCTAATCGCCAGTCGGGGCCCACCGTGCTCCAGATGACAAAGGAGCTGCTGGCACCTGAGGGTTAGGCGGAGAATATAGAGCTGGATGGCTCTGAGATAACCCAGGAACTCTGGGAACCGGTCACGTGTGTTGGGACACGTCACACCGGACGACAACCCGATTAGCGTTTTGGTGCACCTAGCGCTACACCAACCACGTGTGCAGGAAACACGTCAGGCCGGGTGGTAACCAGGTAGCGTTGACCGGAAGACCGCCACGAAAGCGCCCTGTCGGCCACGTGTGTAGGACACGTCAGGCCGAGCGGTCCTCTGATTAGCGTTTCTGGCCACCTCTCGACTGGCCACGTGTGTGTAGGACACGTCAGGCCAGATGGGTACACCAGTAGCGTTGACCGGGAAGCCGAGGAGGATAAAGAACACCCTGTTAACTCCACAGGGGTCCTGGGGTACGCTGTCCGTGCGCGTAGGGGAACCGGACAGGTGGCGCAGCAAATGCGTTGTCCGTGTGCGTAGGGGGCACAATCGGACAGGTGGCGCAGCAGGTGCGTTGTCCGTGTGCGTAGGGGGCACAATCGGACAGGTAGCACAGCAGTCGCAGCCCAGTTAACGCCACTGGGCTGCTATAGCAAGACTGGAACGGCAGGAGGGAAGCACGGCGCCTGACCCTGATGTGCCGCGCCACGAATCTTGGCGTGACAGGCACCGTTCGCCTAACCCTACCTACTGCTTCCCAACATAGGCTTATGCCGCAATGAGGCTCTAACATGGAGGTGTGCTCTGACTGAGCAAAAGTGAAGACTGCGCACCTCCATGTTGTCTCCAGCCCCTTTTATAACCTGGGTCCGCCCCAAACCTAGGGTGGAACCACCAAGGTCCAATAGCAGAGTGCCGTGTCATCAGTGACGTCACATGCGACCTATCCGGAACCGCCACGTCATTGATGACCTCATGGCAGCCACGCCCCAAACACTTCACCAGTCATCGTCTGACGACCAATACTGAGGTGCCAGATCATAGGGGCGGGCCTCTGCGAGCCAGTCCGGAGTTGCCACGTCATCAGGACACCTGACACCCTCTGCCCTATCAGGGCTTGCCACCTCACGGACATGCTCAGTGAGGTCCTTAGCGGACCTAGCCTCTGATGCACTATGTGCCTGAGCATGCCCAGTTGCCTGAGCAACAGGCTCAGAAAGCAGACTATCAGTTTGAGCATGCTCAGTAGGCACATCCCAGAACTTAGACACAGCACGAAGTCCAAGTACCTGTGCAAAGAGGCTGTTAGGGTTAATTGTGGGAGCATGCTCAGTAGCCTGAACTGAGGACTTAGTCTCAGACATAACACAATCAGGCTGAGCATGCTCACTAGGCAAAACACCGGGCTTAAACTCTGGCTGGGGTAAATCGGCGCACGCATACGCACTAGCCGCCTCTCCACACTTAGACGTGGTGGAAGGAACAGCCAACTGGACGACCCGAGGCACGGCCAAGAACGGCAGCCGGCGCCTGGGCGCAACAGGAACCCCAGCAGGCTGCTTGCGGCTATGGCGGCGCCGGTTCGTAACAGTACCCCCCCTCTAGCGGCCCTCCCACTCGAATGGTCTATAGTCGCCACAGATACCACTGAGCGACGGGCGGAAGATGGAGACATGCAGTGGGAGCTACAAGACTCACTCCACCGTGTAATCACCCCAGACGACCAGTCGATATGTGGGGAATGTTTCTTCAACCAAGGAATACCCAGCAGAATATCATCTGCACCCTTAGGGAGAACCAGAAATGAAATGGTCTCCCTATGCCCAGATGACATGGCAAGGGTAATGGGCACTGTCCGCTGGTGAATTACCTTGGGCAACAAGGACCCATCCAATACACGGACTTTCACTGGCCTTGGCATTTGCACCAGTGGGATGGCATGCCGCCGGGCAAAAGAGGAGATGAAACTATCCCCAGCACCTGTGTCCACACTTGCCCTTGTGGACCATGTTAACCCCTTAAAGGAAATGGACGCGGGAAACGTCACCCTAATGGATGACGCAGAGTCCAGTCTACCTCCAGCTATGGTCACCAATCGTGGTCGCTTATCCTGACGCTTTGGGCAACGGTTGGCATAATGACCATACTGCCCACAAGCGAAACAGGAAATGCCCTTGCGACTCGAAGACCTAGCAACACCAACCCTAGAGATGTCCATAGGGACAGAGATGTCCTCTAAGGGAGGTGCAGTAGGAGAGACCACTACAGTGGCTGAACGACCCTCTGACCTGCGCTCCAGCTGACATTCGGAGGTCCGCAGGTCAATGCGGGTAGCCAGAGTCATGAGGCCCTCAAGGGTAGTTGGTACCTCACGCGACGCTAATGCGTCCTTCACGTGCGAGGCTAATCCCCTCCAGAACAGTGGAATGAGAGTCCTCTCTGACCACCCCAGTTCTGCAGCAAGTGTCCTGAAACTCACAGCATATTGACTTGAGGAGGTACGCCCCTGCTCCAAAGTCAGTAGCTGTAGGGCCGAGTCGTGAGTGACCTGAGGCCCCTGGAACACTTGTCGCAAGGACTCCAAAAACTCCTTAGAGTCCTGTACTACGGGGTCATTCCTCTCCCACAATGGGGTAGCCCACTCCAGTGCTCTATCAGAGAGCAAGGAGATGATAAACTCCACCTTCGACCTCTCTGTAGGAAACCGTGCAGCCAACAGCTCTAGATGGACTGAGCACTGGTTCACGAATCCCCTACATGCCTTGCTGTTCCCCGTAAACTTGTTGGGCAGCGAGAGGTGAGGGAGGGTTGGAGTAGGCTTGGTGACTGACACCATTGCAGCCGCTTGAGCCACCACATCATCCATATCAGCAGCAAGAGCAGACTTCTCCAGAGACCTCACTCTGGCATCAAGCTGCAGCATGAACTGACGTAGCTGCTCCATCTCCGACATGCCAGCCAGACCCTGGCGCAGTCTTACTGTTACGGGAGGACCGGCAGATTAGGACCAGGGGGTATATATCCTAATCGCCAGTCGGGGCCCACCGTGCTCCAGATGACAAAGGAGCTGCTGGCACCTGAGGGTTAGGCGGAGAATATAGAGCTGGATGGCTCTGAGATAACCCAGGAACTCTGGGAACCGGTCACGTGTGTTGAGACACGTCACACCGGACGACAACCCGATTAGCGTTTTGGTGCACCTAGCGCTACACCAACCACGTGTGCAGGAAACACGTCAGTCCGGGTGGTAACCAGGTAGCATTGACCGGAAGACCGCCACGAAAGCGCCCTGTCGGCCACGTGTGTAGGACACGTCAGGCCGAGCAGTCCACTGATTAGCGTTTCTGGCCACCTCTCGACTGGCCACGTGTGTGTAGGACACGTCAGGCCAGATGGGTACACCAGTAGCATTGACCGGGAAGCCGAGGAGGATAAGGAACACCCTGTTAACTCCACAGGGGTCCTGGGGTACGCTGTCCGTGCGCGTAGGGTGCACAATCGGACAGGTGGCGCAGCAGGTGCGTTGTCCGTGTGCGTAGGGGGCACAATCGGACAGGTAGCACAGCAGCCGCAGCCCAGTTAATGCCACTGGGCTGCTATAGCAAGACTGGAACGGCAGGAGGGAAGCACGGCGCCTGACCCTGATGTGCCGAGCCACGAATCTTGGCGTGACAGGCACCGTTCGCCTAACCCTACCTACTGCTTCCCAACGTAGGCTTATGCCGCAATGAGGCTCTAACATGGAGGTGTGCTCTGACTGAGCAAAAGTGAAGACTGCGCACCTCCATGTTGTCTCCAGCCCCTTTTATAACCTGGGTCCGCCCCAAACCCAGGGTGGAACCACCAAGGTCCAATAGCAGAGTGCCGTGTCATCAGTGACGTCACATGCGACCTATCAGGAACCGCCACGTCATTGATGACCTCATGGCAGCCACGCCCCAAACACTTCACCAGTCATCGTCTGACGACCAATACTGAGGTGCCAGATCATAGGGGCGGGCCTCTGCGAGCCAGTCCGGAGTTGCCACGTCATCAGGACACCTGACACCCTCTGCCCTATCAGGGCCTGCCACCTCACGGACATGCTCAGTGAGGTCCTTACCGGACCTAGCCTCTGATGCACTATGTGCCTGAGCATGCCCAGTAGCCTGAGCAACAGGCTCAGAAAGCAGACTATCAGTTTGAGCATGCTCAGTAGGCACATCCCAGAACTTAGACACAGCACGAAGTCCAAGTACCTGTGCAAAGAGGCTGTTAGGGTTAATTGTGGGAGCATGCTCAGTAGCCTGAACTGAGGACTTAGTCTCAGACATAACACAATCAGGCTGAGCATGCTCACTAGGCAAAACACCGGGCTTAAACTCTGGCTGGGGTAAATCGGCGCACGCATGCGCACTAGCCGCCTCTCCACACTTAGACGTGGTGGAAGGAACAGCCAACTGGACGACCCGAGGCACGGCCAAGAACGGTAGCCGGCGCCTGGGCGCAACAGGAACCGCAGCAGGCTGCTTGCGGCTATGGCGGCGCCGGTTCGTAACAGGGGGGCTGTTCCACTGTTTAGACACATCGGGGTTTTTCGAAATGTGACATAGCGTCTGCTAATGATTTCCGCTAAGTTCCAAAAGTCAAATGCTACTCCTTCCTACCAAGCCCTGCCGTGTGCCCAAACAGTAGTTTTCCAACAAATATGAGGTATCGGCGTACCCAGGAGAAATTGCACAACAGATTATATGGTGCATTTTCATCTGTTAACCTTGTGAAAATTTAAAATTTGAAGATATACGTCTATAAGAACCCAAACTTATGTTCTGTAAAATGGCTACAGGGCTGCAAAATAGGAGAATTATACTTATCGATTCACTGCTCGGCTGTCACACCACCTACGGGTCTGCTGTTTAGCTCTTATGCATATTCCCTGATTCCCCCACCCAACCTCTCTGACAGCACCTATGGTTGGTTGGCAGTAAGACTGCCGGCAGTAAGACTGCCGGCATCCCAGCATCTGTGATTGGTTGTGGAGTGTAAAAATAGATAAATAATTGGAAAAAAAATGGCATAATATCAAGAACAGATAGAGAAGGAAGCTATAGGCTGCAGCCCCCAGCTTTGTGAGTTATCTTGGCTGTGTATCAAAATACAAGGGACCCCATGCAGCTTTTTTAAAATGATTGAAATAAATCATTTTAAAGAATGGTGTGCGGTCCCCACAATTTTGATATCCAGCCAAGGTAAAGCAGACAGCTGAGGGCTGGTATTTTCAGGCTGGGGAGGCTCTTGGTTATTACAGCCTGAAAAAAACACCCTCTCTAGGTAGAACAGGGAGACATGGTTAAAGGCCTGCTCAAGATTTTTTGTCGACCTGTGCTGAATGCCTAACTATGCCTCTGTTTACACGGTAAACATACACTGACATTACAGTGAAAAAAAAAAAAAAGCCAAAAAGGAGTTCTACAGTGAAAACAAATTATTGCCTATCCACAGGATACCTGATAACTGAATAATCAATAAGATCCACACTGATCAGCAGAACAGTGCATTTTTATTAGAATGAGCGACAGTGCACATGCTTCAATGCTGATTCATCATTTTCAAAGGTAAGAAAGATTTTAGTTATTTGGAAAAGATTTTCCTTTAAATTGTAAGGAAACAGATTCACTAGTAATTCTTAAAGTTGTTGCCTGGGACTTTTACATTGATGGATTATATTATTATTAGGAGGCTAGCTCATCAATATCTGATCAGTAGCGGTGCAACACCTAGCAATCAGCAGTTCTCAGTGCTCTCAATGTGCACAGTTGTGGAGGAATCACAGTGACTCATCAGGACAGCAGGCCACCCCAGCAGGCCACCCCAGCACACCGGTGTACCGTGAGTGCAGGGCGAGAATGGCAATAGCCAGCTACGGAGGAGAAAGGGAGATAAATCCCTACCCTCCTCAGCGCCAGCCCACCCCTCTGCAGAACCGGCCCGCTCCTCGCAGCTGAGGTCCGCTCACACAATCGGACCTCAGTCGCAGGGACACTCTCATGACACTCGGCTCTGCTGTACTGCCAGCGTGATCCAAGTATCATGCGAGGGGATCGCAGTAATCCCCGTGTGGCCCCAGTCTAAGACGGCAGCCAGGAAGAGTTGCAAGGTGCAGAAAGATACTGTGTGAGGAGATTAGGAATCCAGCTCCAGGGTCTTCCCCATAAAGAGCAGATGTGAAAACCGCACTGCAAGACAAAAGGAGATGAACCACAACGGCCATAGCAGCAAGATCCGGAGCCCTGGGATTCATAAACTGTGACTACAAGTATTCAGATATTGATTTATTTATTTCCAAAGTAGTCTGCTGCCCCTATTCAGAAACTTTCTGGTTTTAGAGACTTCAAACCTTACACTTGCAATTTCCCTTATTGCCGATGTTTACTGCAATTTCATTGTTGAAAATAATCCAGTCTCAGTGTCATTGTCACCTATCCACCTGCATCTTACACGCTGCCGACACCAGGATCAGTTGATCTGCCGGGTGCTGAGTGTCATATCCCCGTCAATTAGATTTTATTGGCCTATCCAAGAATAGACCACTAACGTAAAAATCCCTTTAAGAATAATATTACATATAAACAGAACTCAGAGTCTTATTGCAGGTTTAACTGGAAAACTTCCCATTGTTGATGAAATCACCAAGGATAATATTTCAAGGAACAAGTACACTGACAAAGAAACTGAAGAGAAACTACATCACATTATGTTCTACATTGGTGCAGCCTGCACTAGTAGTATTGATTTCCTTTTCTCACATTTTCATGCCTTAGATTATATTATTTCATGACCCTTGCTTAATTTTATCACAAATCATGTTCTTGTTCTTTAAGGTGAACTGTTATATAAGGGTTTGTTTGTACATAGCAGATTGCTGTTGTTTCTTAACGTGGCTCTTCACCTTCCATTAAAAAGTGAATATACATTTGTTATGTACCCTGAAGCCTCCAGTTTGTCTCTAACTGCCTCATATATTGAGATTGTTGTTGGTCATCTTGCATCCAAGATGGTGGTCACAGCAGCATAGGGAAACCAGTGGTCATACTCAGGCCAGGACTGGCCATTGGGCAATTCTTGCAAATGTCAAAAGGGCAGGTCCTTGTAGTGAGCCGCTCAAGCTACAGTAACCACCGCTCTCCTCAGCAGTATGTACGCCGGACAGCATTAGGTTGCCATGTGCACACGATCGCACTGCACAGCTGAAACAGCAGGCCCAGGAGGTAAGTTGTGGTCACAGTAGAAGGAGGACCGTGGAAACCTTTCTGCTGAGTGACCTGAGGGACGTCATTACTGATCGCAGCTCAGTCTCTGCCTGCAGTTACAGCATGCAGACATGTTCCATGATTGCGCGTTGTAATGTCCGATGTAGCAGAGCTGAATCGTCATGTGACCTTGTTTGGATTAAGTCGGACCTGCAGGGGGGTTGTGAAAGAGGGTGTGTTTTTTATATTTTATTCCAAATAAAGTATTTTTTCAGTGTTTGTGTTTACTTATTTTCACTTACAGATTAGTGATGGGGGTCTCATTGACCCTCCCAATTACTAATCTAGGGCTTAGTGGCAGCTATGGGCTGCTATTAACCCATTAAATTACCCCGATTGCAGCCGCACCAGGGCAATCTGGAAGAGCTGGGTTTAAACGTCGGCCTTATCGCATCTAATGAATGCAACAATTCCGGGCGACTTTAGGCTTAGGGGCAGCCTAATAACCATAAGCCTCCCCAATCTGAAAATACTAGCCAATAGCTGCCGTGCTTTGTCTTGGCTGGGTATCAAAATTGGGCCCGCACGCCATTTTTTAAAATTATTTATGTAAATAATTGTTTTTTAAAAAGCCACATGCAGTTCCTCTTATTTTGATACACAGCGATGATAATCGCATGGCTGGAGGCTTTAGAATGTAGCCGTGGGCTTTGTCTGTGCTGGGTATCATAATATGAGGGAACCCTAGCGAAATTGTTTTATTTATTTTTATACCACGATACTGACCCGCAGAAAGTGCTTGCGATTGGTTGCAGGCAGATGCTGTCGCATAGGCTGGGGGCGCATCTGACTACAACCAATCACAGATGCCAAAACTGCCAGTAAGCAGGGAAAGCAGTGCATATGGATGAGCCTAATGAGTGGCCCAGGAAGTGAAGGAGAGGCCGCGAGAGCAGTTACAGCCGTGAGAGAGCCTCAGTAAGTTGAAGAGCTTGCTTCATTCTTATTTTCTGTATTTTTCCTTTTCTTTTTTATTTCCCAAGTGCCAGATCTGGCCCAGCACTCGGGTAAGTTTCAAACCGCGCAGATCCGGACTTCTACAGTCTGGGTTCACCCATCACTAAACAGCTTTTCAGGAATGGTTTTCTTTTGTTCTATTTTATGCTGTTTACCGTATCGTAAAAGGGATAAGACAGCTTTATTCTTCAGGGTCAGTACGATTACAGGGACACCACCTTTATATAGTTTTTTTATGGTTTGCAGCTTTTACACCATAAAAACATTTACAAAGAAAAAAATTGTTTTTGTATTGCTGTATTGTGAGAGCTACAGCTTTTTTATTTCTCTGCAAAGCTGCATGGTGGCTTGTTTTGGCAGGACAAGATGATGGTTTCAGCAATATCATTTTTATTTATATATGACTTTTTGATTACGTCTTATTCCACTTTTCCATAGGTTTTAGTTGCAGCATTTTTTATTTATTTATTTTGTGGTGTTCACTGAAGGGGTAAATATTGTGACAGTTTTATAGATTTTTTATTTATTTATTTACATAAATATATAGTATGTATTTAATGCTATTTTTTTTTTTGCTTTTTATTTTTTTATTTTTGAAAATATTTTTACAATTTTCTTTGTTACATTTTTACCTAGTCCCTATATAGGAGATTAACTTTTATTTCTCTGATCGCTCGTATAATCCATTACAATGTTCCAGCATTGCAATGGATTATACCTGCCAGTAAAAGACTGACAGAAGCGTCTTGCAACATGCTCCTAGCATGGTCTAAAAGGCTTTACGTAGCTGAGTGACCCAGATGACCTCAAGTTACCATGGCAACGATCAGGCCCCTGTGATCATCACCTGATCACTTGGGAGAGGAGCACACTCCTTGCAGACTCCTAAATGCTGTGTACGCTATTGGTATCAAAATTCAGGAGGTTAATGCATCAGCACAATGTGGTTTTGATACAAATTTTTTTGTTTGCCAGGATATGCAGATTTGGTACAGGAATATGGTGTATAAATTTCAGCACCAAATCTGAATAATTTGCCAAAAAAATGCACAAAACAGTTTTGGCGCTGTTTTGGTGCAATTTTCTACCAGGAGATGCAGATTTGGTTCAGAAATCTGATGAAGATATTTCAGCCCCAAAATTGAATCTGCTGGCAGAAAACAGCACTGAAACAGTGTCAAATAAGTTTTTTGGGAGGTTTTTTTTGCCAAGAGATGCAGATTTGGCGCTGATATTTATACACCATATTCGTGCACCAAATTTGCATCTCCTGGCAAAAAAACTGCATCAATTTCAGATCAAAACCACATCTTGTCTTGATGCGTTTTTTTGCCAGAAGATGTAGATTTGGTGCAAAAATATGGTGTATAAATTTCAGCACCAAATCTGCATCTCTTGGCAAAAAACCCGCAATTTTCTGACAAGAGACGCAAGTCTGTGAACTCAGCTCACCTGAGGTCAATGAGGTCACCTAAGGCCAGTTTACCTGTGGTCACAGGTAGGGTACTGTCGAAACCTCCAGCTGTGCCACAGATAAACTGAGTGACATCACCGCTCACAGCTGCAGCTCAGTAAGTCTCTGCCTGAAGCCACAGTGTGTGGACACATTCTGTGCCCATGCACTGTGACTTCAGTAGCAGAACTGGAATCATTGTGGGACCTTATGTGGATGATGTTGGAACTGGGTGTTTGGGGTTAATAAATTGGTGAAAGAGGGAGAGGTTTTTTGTATTTTATTTCAAATAAAGGATTTGGTGTTTCTGTTTTGTTTCTTTTCACTTACAGATTAGTTATATGGGGGGTCTCATAGATGTCTTCCATTAATAATCTAGGGCTTAGTGGCAGTTGTGAGCTGTCATTAACCCCTTATATTACCCTGATTGCCACTACACGAGGGCAATCAGGTTGAGCATGGTAAAGGTCCGGGATTGTCACGTCTAATGGATACAACAATTCTAGATAGCTGCAGGCTGATATTTTTAGGTTGAGGGGAGCCCAATAACCATGGGTCTCCCCAGCCTGATAATACCAGCCCCCAGATTTATCATGGCTGGGAATGAAAACTGGCTGGACCACATGCCATTTTTAAAAAGCTGCAGGCAGGACATCCTTCTTATTTTGAAACAGCCAAGGTAACCAAAGAGCTGGGGGCTGCAGCCTGTAGCTGTATGCTTTATCTCTGCTGGATATTATAATATGGGGGGACCCTACACGAATTGTGTTATTTATTTTTATACCACTATAGAGATGCAGAAAGCATGTGTGATTCAAAGCAATCAAACATGCCATTAAAGAGGCTGGGGGTGCGGTATGACTGCAACCAGTCACAGATGTCGGGACTGCCGGTGGGTGGGGAAAGCAGGGAATATGTATGAGGGTAATGAGTGGCCCCGGAAGTAGTGTTACAGCCGCACGGGAGACTTGGTAAGTATAACACTCATGCTTATCCCTCTTTTCTATCTTTTTCCTTTTTTTTTTTAAATTTTCCGGGTGGCTAAATACAGACAGCTACATGGAGTTCCCTGAGAATGGGTCGGTGAAGGGATACTAGGAATCCGGTACGGATCCCGGTTTTACAGTCCAGGTTCGCCTACCATTATAAACAACCCCTTCTAAACAGAAACCAAAAGAACTTTGGTAAAGGAGCTTAATTTTTTTTATCCACTTTACAAACCGACCTGTATATCAACAATGTATTGCTTATTGAAAGACTGTGTACATAATGCAAATTAAAGCTGAAGCCAAAGTTCATGTGATTTACAATTGATGAGGATGAATTTAGCAATTCCCTAATATAAATGTATTACCATAATTTCTGAGTCAGAAATTCTGACACATTGTAATTATGCCTATTACCTTCAGATTCCTTGGCACACCGATGGACATGTGATTTCTCTGGCCAGTCACCTCCAGAAATTGCAGACATGAAGACTCTTCCGCATAGCGGAAACATACAGGCAATAAGTGCTATTGAAACTAGCAATGACTCTAGTGGTTTTGCGTCAATATTCATATTAGAGTATTCAAATAGTATTTCAGATTTTCACATAGACTGACTGATCTTACATACCTAACACCACTATTATCTAGGTATAAATAAATATATATATATATATATATATATATATATATATATATATATATATATAGTCATTGTTCCCCATTAAAAGGTATTCAAGTGATTTGAAGGGGCTGTCAAGAAGTTACAACTTATTCATAGGATAAGGGCTAACTTTTAGATCAGTGGGGTCCAATTGCAGATCAGGGCAATTTTATCCCTGCGAGGCCTCTTTTACACGTCCATGCAAAACACACACTTTTTGCATGGTACGTGGTGTAGGTGGGTATGTGTGTGCGTGTGTCCATGTGTGTGTTCAGCATGTGCTGTTCCTGTGCTATCTGTGTCACATCCGGATAGCACACTGACAACATGATCTTCTATACTCACCAGTCCCAGCCGCTGCTGTCTCCGGCGCTGCTTTTACTTCCAGGTCCTCGGTGCAGTGAATATTCAATGAGCATAATGAACGGGGGTCAAAGGCAAGTGACAGCAGCGCCAAAGATAGCAGAGCTGGTGACAGGTGAGTATAGATATTCATTTTATTTCAAAGACACGAGTTTTCTCCGGCATGTGTCACTGTAGCGCCCCTGAAGCCATCAGGAGCTACAGGGAACTGCATCCTATCAAGGAGGCGGGGCCTACCTCCAGGGACCCAGAAGACCAGTGGCGGTAACACCAAAACACATTATAATCCCTGTTTTTCCCTTCCTCAAGGACTGTTAACAGACTAGGGTTGGAACCAAAGGATGGCCACCTAGGGGTGGAACCGATCCAGTCCACTAGACAACAACTAGGGAGGAGGGGTCAGACAGTCAGTAAGTGCAAGTAAGAGGAGACGGACGTAATCATACTGATGGGAGAGTGTAGCGGTGACCGGTGGACCCAGGCGTGTGGTTGCTCGTGGAGTACGGTGGAGTACTCCCGGAACCATAGCACCGATGGGGTACAGAGCCCTAGGTTAGGAAAACTCTCCAGGCAGACCTGATAAAATCTGCACAGTATGGGGACCATCCAGGACCTCACTGACCGTAAAGTCCGGGAGCATCAGCAGTGATGGGAGAACCAGGGACCGGAATGGAACACTGACCCTACAGGGTTCAAACTGCCTGCCATACGGACCAGAGACTGAAAGACTACCAGGAGGGTACCCCAGACGCTCCATGACAAGGGAACCCACCAACCAGAGAACAGGTGCAGGGGAAAGAAGCCACCAGGTCACCACACCGGCACTGGGACTAAGGGGACCATTGGTCAGGACCAGCCTTCTTCGGGTTGCTAGCCATAACAACGCTGTGAGTAAAGAAACCAGTTACACTGCAATCCCTTGTGTGGCCTACCTTCTTTCCACGCCTAACTCCATCACCTAACCCCCTGGGGCCTGGCCCTACTTGCGGAGGGCCCAACATCCAGGCTGCCATTAACACCAGCCCCAGAGTGACTGTGCAGCGGCGGCTCCATCCATATAGCCACAACCCGCAAGTGGCCTCACGACAAAAACTTTATTATCATTCCCATGTACATAACCCCTTTCAAGCGACCCCCAGGGTCACGGAACCGGGCAATGGCCACCCAGTGAACTGTTCCCCGTAAATATACAGCCCGGGGCCGAGTACCCCATAGCCCTGGGGTGAATCTTGACAACTTCTCTTCACCCGACAACCCCTTTAAGACTGTTTAAATGTAGATGTAACAATTTGGGGTTCTTTTATTTAGAGAAATAAACTAAACATTCCATGGACTTTAGCCGGGATTCACATTCATTAACTTTCAGAATCTTGACTTGTGACATACCTGACGTCAAAGAATTTTGCTGTATAAAACTTGTTATGTTGTACTTTGAACCAAATGCGAATTAAGAGGAATTGAAAATCTTTACAGGTCAAGAGAAAAGGTGGATCTTAAACTAACAGTTATGTGTCCGGCACTATGAGGAGGTGTTTCCATATTTTACATACAGGGCATAGTTAATGTGAGTAGCTCATGCTATTATTGTGTCTCTATTGGGAATGTCATTGTTTGCCTGCTCAATGTCAGGTGTCTATTTAATCTATAACAGCTTCCTGGTATGGAAATAAGTACAATGTTATTGATGTTTACCATAGTCACCTTGTGTTGGCAGTTATTTTACCGCTTGATGCCCATAGCTATTATTGTTCTTACACTGGATTTACAAGAAGCATTTTGTTGCATTCCTCATGAAGTATAAAGCTGAATATTGAAAACTTTTTCTTAGATTCTAAATGACTTTATAAAAGGCAAAAAAACCACCAAAAACACATGCAAAAAAACACAAGGTTTGGCAATTTTTTGAAAGTCTAAAAGATACCAAAGTTTATTTTTTTTTCTAAATAATTTAGGTCTATTTGATTAATTACAATTATTCAAATAGACCTAAATTATTTGTAAAAAAAAAAAAAAGATATTGAAGAGATTTTCTGCCCCTTTTAAAAATTTTAAAAAAAATAGAAAAAAAATGTATTACTACAGTCATATGAAAAAGTTTGGGCACCCCTATTAATGTTAACCTTTTTTCTTTATAACAATTTGGCTTTTTGCAACAGCTATTTCAGTTTCATATATCTAATAACTGATGGACTGAGTAATATCTCTGGATTGAAATGAGGTTTATTGCACTAACAGAAAATGTGCAATCCGCATCTAAACAAAATTTGACCGCTGCAAAAGTATGGGCACCCTTATCAATTTCTTGATTTGAACACTCCTAACTACTTTTTACTGACGTACTAAAGCACTAAATTGGTTTTGTCACCTCATTGAGCTTTGAACTTCATAGGCAGGTGTATCCAATCATGAGAAAAAGTATTTAAGGTGGCCACTTGCAAGTTGTTCTCCTATTTGAATCTCCTATGAAGAGTGGCATCATGGGCTCCTCAAAACAACTCTCAAATGATCTGAAAACAAAGATTATTCAACATAGTTGTTCAGGGGAAGGATACAAAAAGTTGTCTCAGAGATTTAAACTGTCAGTTTCCACTGTGAGGAACATAGTAAGGAAATGGAAGAACACAGGTACAGTTCTTGTTAAGCCCAGAAGTGGCAGGCCAAGAAAAATATCAGAAAGGCAGAGAAGAAGAATGGTGAGAACAGTCAAGGACAATCCACAGACCACCTCCAAAGACCTGCAGCTTCATCTTGCTGCAGATGGTGTCAATGTGCATCGGTCAACAATACAGCGCACTGTTGTGAATGTTAGTTATGTTTTGGCTGCTGGGAGGCTCCCTCCGGTGGCCAGGAATGGTTTGGACTTGGACCAGGTGTGTTGTGCAGTGGGTATTTCCTTTGCTAACTCTCTGCTTATTTAAATCCTGGTCTGATTGCAGGCTGTTGCCGGATGTCAGTTGTTCATTGTATCTCCAGCCTGCTTCATCCTGCTCTACACCACATCTTCCCCAGATAAGTGCTTGCTCTTTATTTATTGTCTGTTTTTTTTTGTTTATCTGGGTTTGTCATTTGCTGTGGTTGGTTTCAGTTTATTTGCTTGCAGGGATTTTCCCCCTCATGGATTGTTGAGGAACTCCCTGCAGTTCTGTGTGGAGTATAGCTCCTTTGGGTCCATGTGTTTGTGGCTTGTTGACTGTGTTATGATTCTTGTTTTCTGTTCATTGGTATGACAAGGGCACCTGGTATAGGACGGAGTTCAGATCGTGTGATCTGAGGGCCTTTTTGTACTATCAGGAAGTTGGTATTTTGCAGGGTTTTTCTCTGGCCACCATCAGTCCCTTTCCTGTCCTTTCCTATTTTAGTCCGTGGGGGCCTCACCTTTTGCTAATCCTGTTATCTACCTATGTATTGTGTTTTTCCTATATCACCGCAGTCTTTGAATGTGGGGGGCTTGCTATTCTTGTCTATTTTCTGAGGCAGAGAGTTATTCATCTTTCCTACCTTTAGGATAGTTAGTTCTCCGGCTGGGTTCGCGGTGCACAGGATGTTAGTTCACCCCTCGGCTACTTCTAGTTGTGATGGTTAGTAAGGGGATGGCGGCCAGATTAGTTGCCAATGCTCTTGTCACCTCTTGCCAATGATTTGTGGTGATCTTCCATGGTTCCGGATCATAACAGCGCACGTTGCACAAGGAGAAGCTGTATGGGAGAGTGATGCGAAAAGCCGTTTCTGCAAGTACGCCACAAACAAAGTCACCTGAGTTATGCAAAAACACATTTGGACAAGCCAGTTACATTTTAGAAGAAGGTCCTGTGGACTGATGAAACAAAGATTGAGTTGTTTGGTCATACAAAAAGGCGTTATGCATGGAGGCAAAAAAACACGGCATTCCAAGAAAAGCACTTGCTACCCACAGTAAAATTTGGTGGAGGTTCCATCATGCTTTGGGGCTGTGTGGCCAATGCCAGCACCGGGAATCTTGTTGAAGTTGAGGGTCGCATGGATTCAACTCAGTATCAGCAGATTCTTGACAATAATGTGCAAGAATCAGTGATAAAGTTGAAGTTACACAAGGGATGGATATTTCAGCAAGACAATCATCCAAAACACTGCTCCAAATCTACTCAGGCAATCATGCAGAGGAACAATTACAATATTCTGAAATGGCCATCCCAGTCCCCAGACCTGAATATCATAGAAAATCTGTGGGATGATGGGAAGCGTGCTGTCCATGCTCGGCAACCATCAAACTTAACTGAACTGGAATTGTTTTGTAAACAGGAATGGTCAAATATACCTTCATGCAGGATCCAGGAACTCATTAAAAGCTACAGGAAGCGACTAGAGGCTGTTATTTTTGCAAAAGGAGGATCTACAAAATATTAATGTCACTTTTATGTTGAGGTGCCCATACTTTTGCAGCGGTCAAATTTTGTTTAGATGCGGATTGCACATTTTCTGTTAGTACAATAAACCTCATTTCAATCCAGAAATATTACTCAGTCCATCAGTTATTAGATATATGAAACTGAAATAGCTGTTGCAAAAACTCAAATTGTTATAAAGAAAAAAGGTTAACAATAATAGGGGTGCCCAAACTTTTCATATGACTGTATAATAAGCTCCGAACCAAATATGGAGGAATTGTATCTATACAGTTGACTGCTGGGGCCATTGACTTGCTGTAGAGTCAGGTAACTTATGGGTGGGACATGATCACTTCCGGAAATCTCCATATGGGGAAAATAAATCTGATACATTTGATGCAGGGATGTTTAATCTTATAGAATTCTTTTTTATTGTACTTTTATTTAAATTTTACTTTTTCCCAAGCGTAATAGTTCCTGAAAGCCCCATTCCATTTTTTTCCCTGCTGGAGTAGTGCTTTAAATCAAAGGGGTACTTTGCACACTACGACATCGCAGGTGCGATGTCGGTGGGGTCAAATTGAAAGTGACGCACATCCGGTGTTGCTGTCGACATCGCAGTATGTGAATCCTTTTACATACGATTAACGAGCGCAAAAGCGTTGTTATCGTATGATCGGTGTAGGGTCCGACATTTCCATAATTTTGCAGCAGCGATGGTACGATGTTGTTCCTCGTTCCTGCGGTAGCACACATCGCTGTGTGTGAAGCCATAGGAGCGAGGAACATCACCTTACCTGCATCCCGGCTGCAATGCGGAAGAAAGAAGGTGGGCGGGATGTTTACGTCCCGTTCATCTCCGCCCCTCCGCTCCTATTGGCCGCCTGCCGTGTGACGTCGCTGTGACGCCGCACGACCCGCCGCCATAGGAAGGAGGCAGTTCTCCGGCCAGAGCAACGTCGCAGGGCAGGTAAGTGCATGTGAAGCTGCCATAGCGATAATGTTCGCTACGGCAGCAATCACAAGATATCGCTGCTGCGATGGGGGCGGGGTCTATCGCGCTCGGCATCGCAGCATCGGCTTGTGATGTCGTAGTGTGCAAAGTACCCCTAAGTCCTCTGCCCCGGATCTTATACTCACCCTCCAGCATCTTCACCTTTTTATGGCATTGCTTCGGTCCCGCAGCATCATCTTATGATCTTAACTTCTGACTGTCTGGAGGTCAGAAGTTACAGCACAAGCTTTCAATACAAGTCTATGAAAGCCAGAACAAGGTGCTCATAGACTTGTATTGAGTTGTGACCACTGGCATGAAACACTGGAGCTGCTGGTAGGTCAGAAACTATAGAAGACCAAACGGGGCGACGCTAAAAACAGATGAAGACACCAGAGGGTGAGTATAAGAATAGGGGCAGGAAACATATTTAAAGCACCACTTGAGAGCTGAAATAAAAATAAAAAAAATGCTGGAGTGCTGCTTTAAGAGATTCTTTTCTACCACAGGAAATAGATCACTAATGGAGATGCGCAAAATCAATTGATGCAAACTGAATTCTATGAAAGTCGCAAGTCACTGGCCAAAAATGCCCATTGCCATTTTAGACATTGCAGAGTATTGTATCAGCCACAGAAGTATCATAAGGCTTCAGGTATGACAACATGTGCTTCCTTATAATGCCTTGCAGGTATTACATTACATGGTATAGCTTAGTCAATCAAGATCAATTATCATAGCTTGTATAAAAGCTTAGGCAGGGAAAGCAGCAGCCATTTTAGGGTAATTTAGCATAATGAGAGGACATCATAGAACTCAATACGGTTGTTTAAAAGCTTAGGTAGGGAATGCAGCAGCCTTTTTAGGGTAAGTTAGCATAATGAGAGGATATTATAGAAATCAATAGGGTTGTTTAAAAGCTTAGGTAGGGAATGCAGCAGCCATTTTCGGGTAATTTAGCATAATAAGAGGGTATCATAGAACTCAATATACTGGGGAGAGCTGATTGGAATGTTAAGAGTAAAGGTCCAGTCACACTGAACAACTTACCAGCGATCCCAACAACGATAGGGATCGCTGGTAAGTTGCTAGGATGTTGCTGGTGAGATGTCACACTGCGACGCTCCAGCGATCCCACCAGCAACCTGACCTGGCAGGGATCGCTGGAGCGTCGCTACACGAGTTGCTGGTGAGCTCACCAGCAACTAGTGACCAGCCCCCAGCGCCGCATGGAAGATGCTGCGCTTGGTAACTAAGGTAAATATCGGGTAACCAACCCGATATTTACCTTGGTTACCAGCGCATGCAGCTACACGTGCAGAGAGCAGGGAGCAGCGCACACTGAGCGCTGGCTCCCTGCTCTCCTAGTTACAGCACACATCGGGTTAATTACCCGATGTGTGCTGCAGCTAAATGTGCACAGAGCAGGGAGTAGCGCACACCGGGTGCAGCTGCACAGGGTACATATATAGGGTATAGAGTACAGGGTGCAGCTGCACAGAGCAGGGAGCAGCGCACACCGCTTAGCGCTGGCTCCTTGCTCTCCTAGTTACAGCACACATCGGGTTAATTACCCGATGTGTACTGCAGCTAAATGTGCACAGAGCAGGGAGCAGCGCACAATGCTTAGCGCTGGCTCCCTGCTCTCCTAGTTACAGCACACATCGGGTTAATTACCCGATGTGTCCTGCAGCTACATGTGCACAGAGCAGGAGCCGGCACTGACAGTGAGAGCGGCGGAGGCTGGTAACAAAGGTAAATATCGGGTAACCAAGGACAGGGCTTCTTGGTTACCCGATGTTTACTGTGGTTACCAGCCTCCGCAGAAGCCGGCTCCTGCTGCCTGCACATTTAGTTGTTGCTGTCTCGCTGTCACACACAGCGATCTGTGCTTCACAGCGGGACAGCAACAACTAAAAAATGGCCCAGGACATTCAGCAACAACCAACGACCTCACAGCAGGGGCCAGGTTGTTGCTGGATGTCACACACAGCAACATCGCTAGCAACGTCACAAAAGTTGGTCGTTAGCAGCGATGTTGCTAGCGATGTTGCTTAGTGTGACAGGGCCTTTAACTCTGCTCCCTGACTGTAATTACTGCACAAACTTGGTTGGACACTATTGGTCAAAGTCCATTGACATAAGCTGTGTAAGATAACAGCTCGCACAGCCGGAGAATGATAGCAAATAGAGAAATAAAATCAATTGCAAACTTGCTGTCTACTTAAAGCAATTTAAAATTAGAATATACAGTATATGCACATGATGTCTTTTTCTGGCAGGCAAACCCGACAAGTTTTTCATGAAGACACCAGAAAACAGCATTTTTTATCTTCAAGCATTTTTTAGCAGTATTTTGGTAACTACCTTGAGTCCTTTTACTGGTATTTTCTGGATTATTTTAACTCTATTCAACAATATAGACACCGCTAGTGTTTTTGAAAGCAAAAAAAAAACACTAGTAAAATGGTCAAAAAGACATCTGAGCTTCTTCCGGTTGTCTTTTGAGCCTTCTTTGTGACTCAATATACATAAAGTGTCTTCAGATTGTAAAATTCCTGAAGAATGGTTAGCTCATGTCTTTTGAGCACTTAAGACTAGAGAAGTGTGAACCCAAGATTTGGGTTTCGGTGTTATACCAAACACAGACTTTTCAAAAAAAAAAAACAACAAAAAAACAACAACATAGTTTGGGTTCAGAGTTTGGATGCTTTACATATGCGAACCCCTCGCACGAGCATCGCTGTGCTCGGGTACAGTCGGTACTTGGCTTAGTATGAGCCACTTGCAGTGTTTCATTGGCTCCCCAGGGGGTAACAACAGCATGATCAGATGTAATGTGTACAAAAAAAATTGGAACCCTCATCCACCCTTCCCCGGAAGTGATCTGTTATGGCTGACTGCATGTGATTGGAGATCCAAAGTGCCCAATTTGTGACTATTGGGCTCAGGTCAAGTCCGGGTCCCAAACCGAGTTTAATCTAAAGTCTAGCTGAACCTGCCAAACCCAAACTTCCACGAGTCCACTTATTTCTATTTAAAAGTCTTTTGATGCAGTTAAAAGATGCTCAAAAGACAGAACATAATTTGTTTTATACATAGAAATGCATAAGTTAATGTATTTAAATGTTTTCTGGTAATTTTTTCACCTAGATTTTGGAGTGGACCCACCTGGAAAAAACGGCGTGTGTACGTAGCCTAATGTACTTGAGATCTGAAACCCGTGTCAGTAAGAGGCGCTTTCTTCTCTCAAGTGATTGTAATGAGTTTTTTTTATTTCTTATGTTATTCTTGTGAAAGGAGAATAAATGATTTTCAAAAGATGCAAAAGAAAATACCCCAAAATCCAGACATTTTAATGCCACTGTCTACCTCATAAAGTACAATTTATTTATTTTTTTTAACTCTTGTTTTACTAGTCAAATTTTACATCCTATACGCCACACCAATATAGCACCTTGTTGCAGGTGCTGGCTTTTTGGATGTGTACCTACTTTGCATTTCTTAAGCTATTTTCACGTGTCCAGTAATCAACCCTAAAGGGCCATTTACACGCTGCGACATCGATAACGATATATCGCCTGGGTCACGGTGTTTGTGACGCACATCCGGCCTCGTTAGCGACGTTGTAGCATGTAACACCTATAAGCGACCTAAAACGATCGCTAAAGAGGCAAAAATCGTTGGTCTGTGTTACGTCGTTCATTTACCAAAAATTGTTGTCTGGTCAGTAGCGAGGTTGTTTGTCGTTGCTGCGGCATCACACATCGCTATGTGTGACACCGCAGGAGCGACAAACATCTCCTTACCTGCGTCCACCGGCAATGAGGAATGAAGGAGGTGGGCGGCATTTTCCGGCCGCTCATCTCCGCCCCTCCTCTTTTATTGGACGACCGTTTTGTGACGTCGCTGTGACGCTGAATGCACCTCCCCCTTGAAGGAGGGATTGTTCGTCATCAACAGCGACGTCGCAGAACTGGTATGTGCGTGTGACGCTGCCATAGCGATAATGTTCGCTACGGCAGCGATCCCCACATATCACACCAACGACGGGGGCTGGTGCTGTCGCTCGCAAGATCGCTAGCAATCGCTAGCGATGTCGCAGCGTGTAAAGCACCCTTTAGAACGGATCCAGCGGAAATCTGTTGGCAAACACAACTTTCTTGTATGTTTTGAAAAAATTGATTTTTGCAGGATACGTTTTTTTAACATGTGGGTCTATGGAGGATGGATGCGTAAACAGATCTATTTATCTTTTATTTGAAACAGATCCAGTAAGCAAAGAAAATGGATCCTTTACAAATGAAAGAAAAATAGATTGCTAAATAGCAATCAGTAAACGGATCTGTTTTCCACAGACTCCAATGTTAAAAAAATGGATCCTGCAAAAATCAATTTTTTCAAAACTGCCAAAAAGGTTGTGTTGCACAATGTTTTTGCCAACAGATTGCTGCGGGATTTGGTCTAATAGATGATTATTGGACATGTGAACTCCTCCATCACTGAGAAGCAAACAAATGCTGGAGTGGTGCTTTCAGTCTCTACTTCGGTGTTGTATTCTGAGCTAGTAATGAAAGACAGTCCTAATCAGTGACTGACAGTTACTGATAAAGTCCTGACCCAGATCCATACTATATATGTTATAAATTATGTTACCTCTTCCCTTAATTACACATTCCTGCCTACATTTATAAATCATAATATCTTCTGCCAAGTGCCAACCTTGCTATTGCCAATAATTTGTTGACAGTGTATTTATTTGGCACTCTACATACGGCAAATCACTACGCTTTATTCCTAGAACCTGCAAATCGGGATATGTAGAATACATATGTTCAGAACTTGAAGCTGCATCTTCTTTCAATGACAGACCAAAAAACCTAATAGTTCCAGGCTATCAGATATTCCAACTACAGACTAATATCAGAGTGAAAATACACAAAAAATTCAGAAACATTCATCTTCTTCATTACATGAATGGTCCAGTGTTAGCATTCCTTTTGCAGCACTCAGTAGTAATTTCCTCCCACAAATTGAAAGAAGGTGAACTTGTCATGATCCAGGACCGGTATTCTCCGCTCCAGAGTTTCTCAGACCAGGCCTTGTCATGTCAGGGGTTAACTCCCATCAGCTTCGTTCTGGTTTCAGGAGACACTATATATGGTCTCTGAACCTGCATTACTGTGCTGGTTATAGTTTTTCTCTGCAGCCTGTGACTGGCTCTGGTGAGAATTCCTGTTTAATCTGAATCCTTTTTACCGTGCCCTGACCTGTACCCTCCCCTGTTCGTCCATCTGTCCCAGTCCCTGACTTCCTGATCCTGTCTATTGTTTGTGTTTCCCTCTGCAATCCTGATCTCTCGGCTTCTGACTCGGTTATGTTTTTTGGTTTCATTTTAATCCTCCCTTTGCAGTGACTTGACTTCCCGGCTAGACCCTGACTGTTTGACTACTCTATTGCCCCCTAGTGGTTGGCCTGTTAGCTGCCTGCTGGAGTTACTCTGCTGTACTTCATCTGCCTTTCTGTCACAGTGTAACTTTGACTCTCCTTCACTACTGTGCTACCACCTAGTGGGGAATACGCTGTACTACGTCTTACTAGCCCTTTGTACAGCGCGACAGAACTACTATAAATTAATTACAATTACCCACACACTGCTCTCTCATAATGGCTGTGTTCTCAAGATTTTCTACCATCTGAGAGAATTACCTTGAGAAAATGCAACAATCAAAGTTTGGTTTTATTTGTTCATTTATTTACTAAATAAATGTTTAATATTTGTAACTACAATATGAATAATTTGAACAAAAATCTCTTTATAGGGAACCTGTCACCAGATTTCTGAGATATAAACCAAACTAGCACCTTAAGCAGTGCCTGTGCTGCATTCCATAAAGGTGCGTGTTATCCCCTAACTCCCACTGTACACCCCACAAGTACCTTTTGAAAATCTCCTGAGCTGTATGTAAGCTTTTGAATCTGCTCCGATGGGTGTCCTTGGTTGTCGCACTTTAGACGTTTATGAAAAAAGGGATACCAGCGAATGACCATAAATCCAGGATACAATAAAAAATAACTTTTATTCCATTAGGTATAAAAATACAGAAAATAGTACACTAACATTTTTATCAAGCTGTCAAAGAAATGTCCAAAAAATTAGTACTAATGGTGTCAAAGCTACTAGTGAATTTAAGATTAAAGTAATTCATATTCATGTATGGGGTGGGCCATAAGTATGCATACACCCTGGGTGGGCCATAAGTATGGATACACCCTGATTAAAAAAAAGAGTAAAGTTGAATTCAAAATGACGGCTTTGCAGATGGCCGTCATGGGCATCACCCGACCTCAAATGTTTTGCCCCTCCCATGTATTAATATGCCACAAACGATAAGATGATATCAGCAACCACTTCCATTTTATCAGAGTGTATCCATACTTATGGCCCACCCAGGGTGTAACAGCTTCTTCAGGTGATCCCCCCAGACCATGAGGAGGTCATCAATAAATCTCACCAGCCAGATAATATTAGCATGAAAGGGATTAGCAGGATTATAAAGATATAATTCCTCCTATCGAGCCATAACTGCTAAAAATTAGGAATTTTTGCCCCCCATGCTTACTTGATTTTGTTGGAGAAAGAAATCTGGTATCAAAACTAAAATAGTTGTGGTTGAGCGAATATTCAACTGACATTATTAGAAAATCTTTTTCTGCTGTAGTATAGTTACTATAAGAATCCAAATAATATGTCAGGCTTGTATGGCAATATTGTGGGGATTTGAGGAATACAATACTACCGCATCGCATGACAGTCAAAAGAAGCTGTCATGCCATGTGAATTTATCATATATGGAAACTACAGCTTTTGTGTCTCTGATACAACTAGGGATAGTCCCAACCAGAGGCTGTAGATAATGATCAACCCACTCCCAATGTCCCAAAGCACCTATACCAGCAACAATAGGTCTAAGCGGAGGTAGAAAAAATATTTTTGTGTACCTTGGGGAGAGAATGGTAGATCAGGACAGTAGGGTGTTCATTATAACACTAACACTGACCTACAAAGCTGTCCATAATGTGTCTCCTCCGTATATCTCCAAATTAATCTCCCACTACTCTTCAACATGTTCGGTCCTCCCAAGATCTCCTTCTCTCCTCCACACTCATTTGCTCATCATCCAACTGCCTGCAAGACTTCTCCCGAGCATCCCATGTCTTCTGGAATTCGATGTCTTAACACGTCAAATTATCTGATACACTTGCAAGCTTCAAATGGAACTTGAAAACCCATCTGTTCAGAAATGCCTATAGTCCCCAATGACCTCACCGCCTCACCACCAGCAGAGCTGATGACTTACCACTGCCAGAGCTGTCACCTCACAACCGCCCCACCTATTGTCTCCTCTCCAATATCCTATAGCATGTAAGCACACAAGGGCATGGCCCTCTTCCCACTGTACCAGTCTGTCTATTGTACCTTGTATATGTAACCTTTTCACATGTACAGCACCATGAAATCAATGGTACTCAATAAATATATAATAATAATATTAATAATAATATTAAAAAAAATATTCCATAGTTTTTCATTTAATGTACCAATATGTAAGCCTTCTCCCAATAAGCGGTACAGTTTTTTATTGAGCGGCATTGTCAGATCTTTAAACAGTTGCTTGGGATTTACTCATTTTCCAATACCATCAAATTTAGTTTCCGCCATAGTCCTGCATTAAGAATAGCAATTGCTCCCCCTTTGTCAGCCTGATGTATTATATGGTCTTTATTGTCACACAGTTCCTTTAATGCTCTACAGTGCCTTGCAAAAGTATTCGGCTTCCTTGAATTTTTCCACCTTTTCCCACATTTCAGGCTTCAAACATAAAGTTAAAAATGTTAATGTTATGATGTAGAATCAACAACAAGTGGGACACAATTGTGAAATTGAACGAAATTTATTGCTTATTTTAAACGTTTTTAAAAAATAAATAACTGAAAAGTGGGGTGTGCAATATTATTCATCCCCTTTACTTTCAGTGCAGCAAACTCACTCCAGAAGTTCATTGTGGATCTCTTAATGATCCAATGTTGTCCTAAATGACTGATGATGATAAATATAATCCAGCTGTGTGTAATCAAGTCTCCGTATAAATACACCTGCTCTGTGATAGTCTCGGTGTTCTGTTTTAAGCACAGATAGCATCATGAAGACCAAGGAACACAACAGGCAGGTCCGTGATACCGTTGTGGAGCAGTTTAAAGCCAGATTTGGTTGCAAAAAGATTTCCAAAACTTTAAGCATCCCAAGGAGCACTATGCAAGCGATCATATTGAAATGCAAGGAGTAGCATACCACTGCAAATTTACCAAGACCCGGCCGTCCCTCAAAAATGTCATCTCAAACAAGGAAAAGACTGATCAGAGTTGCAGCCAAGAGGCCCATGGTCCCTCTGGATGAACTGCAGAAATCTACAGCTGAGGTGGGAGAGTCTGTCCATAGGACAACAATCAGTCGTAAATTGCACAAATCTGGACTTTATGGAAGAATTGCAAGGAGAAAGCCATTTCTCAAAGATATCCATAAAAAGTGTTGTTTAAAGTTTGCCACAATCCACCTTGGAGACACACCAAACATGAGGAAGAAGGTGCTCTGGTCAGATGAAACCAAAATCGAACTATTTAGGCACAATGCCAAATGATATGTTTGGCATAAAAGTAACACAACTCATCACACTGAACACACCATCCCCACTGTCAAACATGGTGGTGTCAGCATCATGGTTTGGGCCTGTTTTTCTTCAACAGGGACAGAGAAGATGGTTAAAATTGATGGGAAGATGGATGGTGCCAAATACAGGACCATTCTTGAAGAAAATCTGTTGGAGTCTGCAAAAGACCTGAGACTGGAACAGAGATTTGTCTTCCAACAAGACAATGATCCCAAACATAAAGCAAAATCTACAATGGAATGGTTCACAAATAAACTTATCCAGGTGTTAGAATGGCCAAGTCAAAGTCCAGACCTGAATCCAATCGAGAATCTATGGAAAGACCTGAAAACTGCTGTTCACAAACACTGTCTATCCAACCTCACTGAACTCGAGATGTTTGCAAAGGAAGAATGGGCAAGAATTTCAGTCTCTCAGTGTGCAAAACTGAGACACATGCCCCGAGTGACTTGCAGCTGTAATCGCAGCAAAAGGTGGCGCTACAAAGTATTAACTTAAAGGGGACGAATAATATTGCACGCCCCACTTTTCAGTTATTTATTTTTTTAAAAAAAGATTAAAATAAGCAATACATTTCAGTCAAATTCACAATTATGTCCCATTTGTTGTTGATCCTTCACCATAACATTAAAATTTGACGTTTAATAGTTAGGTTACATGTGAATTTATTCATATATAGGATTATTCTAAATATGTTGAATCTATTCATTGGAGAAAAGACCATGCTTTTTGACAAAAGGGAAATTTGTGTGGACGTAAGTAACTAGAGAGATTCCAAATTGGAATGTATAGTATTTCCGTTGTTTGTTGCACGTGGGATATTTTCTTCTTTCCATGTTTTCTGCCACCATGTCTTCCCCATTTTTTGCGGGCTTGTCCTGATTATAGAAAGTTCTATTATAGGTCCTGGATTTACTCATAGCGGAGCGAGATGTGAAAATTGGTGAAGAATCTGAGAGTTCATCCGATGTATTAGAAGATGATGTTTCCATAGTGAAATTCAGATCTTTAAAAGTTACTGTTAGTACTTTGGAAATGTTGTCGTCTTTTTCAGGATTGACTTTGTTTTTCTGCTCCAGTTGTAGACTTTTAGTTTTGGTATAATCATCCATATCTCATTGGAATTTATGCTTTTTTGACTCTGTTATTGTAGCCTCCAATTTTTAAAAAATATTTATTCATCCTGTCCTGCCATTTCTGCTATCCCTCTAGATGTACAAAATAATATTCTGACGTTTGTAAAATGTTTATATCTTTCTTGTTCTTTTTCCTCTTCTTTAATAATTAATTGTATCACTCATGATACTGTTCTGTTTATTTTGAAGTTCTTCATCATAAAGTACGGTAGCTCTCTTTTTTTATCCACAATCCACAAAGAACTATTTTCTTCTCCAAATCTGATTATGATCCCACCAGATCCTGAGTTCTTTTTTATTTTATATTCCAATTCTCCCATCAATGCTACCAGTTCATCAGGTGGTTTTATAACATGGTCTGATTTATTCCGAAGAATCATTGCCAACTTATCCAGTCTAGCTGTATAGTCATCAATGTCCATGAATCCCTAATTAGGCTAATCTATCATTTTCAGATAATATATTCAAGCACTGACAGCATATACACTGGAGATCTAAATTAGCGATCAATGTATGATCACTTATTTTTTTCAGAAATAATTTAATTTGCACTGATCAACATTTAAAGGTTTTTGTAAGGGGTACACCATGCCACTAGAACAGTGTTTTACAAAACATCCAATGTTTATCAACCTTTATTTTACCCAAAAAGTGATCATCATTAATAGAGAACAATGTATAATCCCTTGTTTTTTTCAGTGATGATCATAATTAGAGAACAGCAATGACTGTAGTACAGAGAAAGATTATAAGTAAATTTTCTGAAGGTAACAACAGTCACCAATCAGTAGGAAGTGTACAGGCCTTTGCTGTGAATGACTTCAGCACATCTGTGGCCACAAGACATCACTAGTCTCACACACTGCTCTGGTGTTATTTTGATCCACTCGTCTTCCAGTCTGTTACACAGTTTTTGACTGTTATGGGTTTTTTGGCCATAACTTTGTCACTAGAGATTTTCCAGAGGTTTTCTATTGGGATTAGATCCGGACTCTGAGCTGGCCATCTCATTGTTTCAATGCTTTCTGTTTTAAGGAACTGCTTTACCGTTTTGCTGTGTGACAGGGAGCATTGTCCTGCATGAAAATTGCTGGCTGATTGAGTGATTAACGCAAGTAAGGAACCACATGTTGTTGAAGAAGGTTCTGATACACACTTGCATTCACTCTGCCATCTAGCTGTATAAGAGGTCCAACTCCTTCTACAGAAAGCATTTCCCCTAACCATGACACTTCCTCCACCACCTTTCACTGACTTCTTAACACACTTTGGGTTCAGTTTTCTCTAGTTTGTTGACAAGCATAATGTTTCCCATCCCAAATTAATTAAAATTGCTTTCATCATTAAAATGAACTATGGACCACTTATCCTCTGTCCTCACAACATGCTCGTCACCAAAAGTTTTGATTCTTTTTGCTGAAAGGTTTGGTCACTGCAGAATGGGCATGCAGTCCAAATCCTCTTAAACGTTGTGACACTGTATGACGAGACATATCCTTACCCTGTGCTGAACTGGAAAGCAATTCCTCTCTCACATTTGTCTTTCAAGAGCGACCAGTCTTCGTGGTGGACTTGAAAGAGTTTGTGATGTTGTAAAGATATGCAATATTCTCGAAATCATAGACTTGGAAGGACCAACTTCTCTTTCTATAGCTGATAGGGTCACCCCTTTGGCCTTCATCTGGACAACCTGCTGCCGGAGGGTTTCAGTCACTTTGGAACAGCACACCATTTTTAAAAGTCAGTGCAAACTGGAAAGTTAGGCTGCCAGTTAAATAGGGTTTGTCAGATAGTTAAATAAATTAGCACCAGGTGCCAGATTCACACCAATAGCTTGCCGGTATCTGAAAGTGTTCTCTAATTTTGATCAGTGTTCATTTTCATTTATCTCATTTATATTTTTATTATGTGCTTTACAATAAATTCAGTTTATGAAATAAGCTTAAAATACTGTTAGTTTACTAATAGTTGGATATAATCACATAGGACTGCACAACGACCTTAACATTTAGGAAATTATATGTTGTTCTCTAATTTTGATCTCCAGTGTATATTATATCATGAACAAGACCAATAAACACTCAAATATAAGCACAAAAAATAAACGATTTAATCAGCTCACTGATCTGTTGGTTTCTGGATTAACTTCACAGAGTGCCTGGAGGTACACGCACAGAAAAGGTGGGAGCTCACTCGCACTTTAGACGTATATGAAGAAAAGAGATATCCAACGAAGAACCATAAATCCAGGATACATTAAAATATAACTTTTATTTCATTATTTCATTTCATTTCATTCAAAATTCAGAACATTGTAAAACTGGCAGTGATATGAAGTAGTCATAGGCTAGACAACATATTTCAATTTATTAAGCCTTCATCATAATCTGTTAGTTTGCCGAGTTGGCTGCCATATATATAAAAACCGTACTATGATGGCATCATAGGGAGTTCACTCAATTAAAACAGGGAGTAGGTCCCTTAAATTTACAAAGAGTCCCCTTGCCAACCAAAGAGAAGATTCCATGTAAAAAGACTGCATATAAATTGGTAAAATATCTTTGTATCATGTTAGCCAGTAGATAGAAGAAAAATTAGTATAAATATAAATAGTTTAAGGCTATGTGCCCACACTGCGGAAAATGCGCGGATTTTGCCGCGGATTTCTCGCGGAAAAGCCGCGGATTTTCCAGAAATCTGCAGCACAGCTACTCCCCAGCCATTTCTATGGCATTTGGGAAATGCTGTGCCCACGCTGCGGATTTTTTCACAGCGGAAACCGTGCGGATTTTCGTGCGGAAAAATCTGCAGCATGTCAATTATTGTTGCGGATTTTCGTGTGGATTTTGCCTATTCAATTGAATTAAAAAAAAAAAAAAAATATCGCAAAATCCGCAACAAAATTCGCGTCAAATCCGCGTCAAATCCGCACTAAATCCGCACCTATGAAAAGGTGCGGATTCCGGGGGAAAGCTGCGGATTTTCATGCAGAAAAATCCGCAGATACAGAGTCCCGTGGGCACATAGCCTTATATTTCAATAATGGGATCATTAGCATAATCTAATATATAAAGCTGAATGTATGTATGTATGTATGTGTGTGTGTGTGTGTGTGTGTGTGTGTGTGTGTGTGTGTGTGTGTGTGTGTGTGTGTGTATGTCCGGGATTGGCTTCTGTACCATCGCAGCTACAGCTACAAAATTTTGCACACTCACACATCTGGACCCCGAGAGCGTCATAGGCTATGTTGTGAGGTGAAATTTTAACCCCGCGCGTTCCAATTTACCAATCAATTTTGCCCCTATCTACATAATGGGGAAAAAGTGAAACGAAAAGTGTATCCGCACCGTCACATTTACAATCACGAAATTTTGCACAGACACCTCATGTGACCCAGGGAATGTCGTAGACTATGATTTGACAGGAAAATTTAACCCCACGCTTTACAGTTACTCTCCAAAAAACATGCCTCCATTAAAGTAAATGGAGCCTGGAACTACAGGTTATTAGTAAGAGCTGTGATTGGTTGCTATAGGAACAAAAGACATTCATAGTATAAGAAGCTTATATGTGAGGTAATAAGATGTCGGTGGGGTGATGGATAGAGAGAGACAGACAGAGACAGACAGTGCACAGAAAAGTCGCGCTGTTGCCAAACGTACATTTTTTTAGGTTTCATGGTTAGAAACTTTTTTCTCCTGCCAAAGCTCCCCTGATGAATATGGGATATAGGAAACGCGTCAGGAGGAGGAGAATCTGGAACAGGCAGTGAGCTCAGCTTTTGGTGTCCCGGATCCAGATCTAAAGGAACTGTGGAGACGCTTAATGAGCAACTGTCAAAAGAGGATATGAGCACACCAGAGTGGGTGAGATCATTCCTCTATATCTAATAATGAGTGTGCCTAAACAGAGATGTTAATCTAGAATTTAAGTGAAATATCTCTGAGCACTATCTGCTTTATATCTGAATCTGTCCCAAACTAAATGTATACTACTGATTCAAGTTGATTTATTATGGTACATCATTGCCATCCATGAATTACTGAGGCGCCAGCAGATAGGATGCACTGGTCCCTTTGAATTCACAAGGGACAGACGACTAGAGAGCTGTACCTGGCGTTTTATTTTGGAAAAATTTTAATAGAGGCAAGATGATTCTTGCTTCTTTTTAAGGAATAACAATAAAAGTTATATTTTAGGTATTTTTGCTGTATATTTGATCTATAATTCTAAATACCATATCAGTGGCTGATTTATATAAATATTAGTACCAATAGTATAAATACTAGTAATATTATGTACCCACCGGGGAGGGAAATAATTTTTCAGTGAACTAATTATTTTGTTGTATAACATTGAAAATAATGATCATTTTGGAACTAAAAAAAGAAAAGTAAGGTATAATATCACTATATATTGAAATTTTAATTACTGTTATATTTTTGCTCTATATAGGACATGGTAGACACACATATGACCATGTACATATTTATTATTATTAATAAAGACTATACTTACTTTGCCAGCATGGTCTGTACCTAGGATGTGGTTTTCTATGATCTCACAATCACAGCTAGTAGTTGAATGAATAAAAGTGCCCTTGAAGACATGTTGCACTGCATCCATAGCAGCTCAGTAGAAGCAGCAGATGTCTAGAAGCAGGGTGGATCCAGGCTCTGCAGTATGGTGTGCTCTGATGCCTCCTAATAGCCTGACTGTATCAGCATTCATTCAAGGAGGAGACTGAGCTCACAGTCTGCACCAATCACTTCTCCAGCTTCCAATGTTATATCGTCGTTTACTTAGAACTGTCTAATAATCACCTGGAAACATTATTCTTCTCAGTGGTTACTCAGCAAATAGTTTCACAATAAGATCCCGCTGCATGAATATAATTCTGCCATCCTTCTCCAAGCAAGGTGCGCAACGTCTTACCTGTCACGCCATTTCAGGCATGCACTGTTGTCATGTATACTTATCTGCACAGCCAACATAAAGGAAAAGGTTGTGTAAAATAGTTGTAATGAAACACAATAAAAATCAACTGCCTCTGAAGTTCAAAGAGCAGAACGTCCATATATTTGCTGAGTTATTAGATTACTGTAAATTACTTCACTTTTATACTGCATACAGAAGCAAAACTATAGAAATATTATATAACTGGCATTTTACATGGAGGCCCATGCTACAGGTTTTGCATTGGCAGCAAAAGAGATTTAAAATTTAATTTAAAGAAGCACTACAGTAAAATAAATAAAAGTGCTTGGGTGTATATACATATACTGTATATATCGATATATAGATAGACAGATAGATAGAAAAATAGATTTTATATACGATATATATATATATATATATATATATATATATATATATATGTATATACAGGGGCGTAACTAGAGTTTGATGGGCCCCGGTGCAAAGTTCAGACCTGGGCCCCCCCTCCACGTACATCGACATTTAGGGTACAGGATAATGACACTGACACTCGGGGTACAAGATAATGATGCTGACACTTGGCTCTTACCCTCAGCACCCAGATTTCCCATGATCTGAAATCCCTCTATCAGCACCCAGCTTTCCTATTTTCTGATATCCATCTTGTCCTCGGCACACTACTTCCCCATGCTCTGCTATACATCTTTCCCTCAGCACCCAGCTTTCCCATATCAGAGCATGGGAAAGCTGGGTGCTGAGACATGATGTATAGCAGAGCATGGGAAAGCTGGGTGCTGAGAGAAGATGTATAGCAGAGCATGGGAAAGCTGGGTGCTGAGGGAAAAGAGCCTTTTTCCCTCAGCACAAAACATTCCGATCCCCTGCTTGTATCTTTGTCCCCCCTTGTATATAGTTCTCCAAATACAATAATGGCACCCACATAGCCTTCCAAATAGTATAAAGGGTCCCACATAACCCTTCATATATTAGAATACACTTCCATAGTCCTCCATGTATTATAATGCATTTCCCATAGTTCTCCATGCATTATAATTCACCCCATAGTACTCAATATATAATACTGCACCACATAGTCCTCCATATATTATAATGCACCCCCATAATCCTCCATGTATAAAGTAGCCGTTCAATTATTATCTTGAATTTCTCATAGTTCTCTATGTATTATATTTCACCCTATAGTTCTCCATGTATTATACTGCACCACATAGGCCTCCATATATTATAATGCAGCCCTATAGTCCTCCTTGTATAAAGTAGCCCTCCAATTATTATAATGAATTTCTCATAGTTCTCCATATATTATAATTCACCCCATAGTTCTCCATATATTACACTGCACCACATAGTCCCCAATGTTTTATAATGCACCCCCATAGTCCATGTATAAGATAGCCTCCATAGTCCTCCATATATTATAATGTAGCCCCCATAGTCCTATATGTATTATAACGCAACCCCATAAAACTTCATATTGCATTATGCAGCCCCATACTCCTCCATGCATAAGGCACCCCTATATTCCATGTATAAGGTGTCCTTCATTTTGTATTATGCAGCCCTCCCAGACCTCCATATATAATAATGCAGCCAGCCTCTCCAGGCCTTCATGTATTATAATGCAGCCAGCCTCCTCAGGCCTCCATGTAAAATGTAGCAACCAGCTTCTCCAGGCCTCCATGTATAACAATGCACCCAGCCTCCTCAGGCCTCCATGTATAATATAGCACCCAGTCTCTCCAGACCACCTCCATGTATAACAATGCACCCAGCCTCCTCAGGCCTCCATGTATAATATAGCAGCCAGCCTCTCCAGGCCTCCATGTATAACAATGCACCCAGCCTCCTCAGGCCCCCATGTATAATGCAGTATCCCCAGGCCTCCATGTATAATGCAGTATCTCCAGGCCTCCATGTATAATAATGCAGCTTCCCCAGACCTCCATGTATAAAGCAGCCTCTCCAGGCCTCCATATATAATGCAGCCTCCTCAGACCTCCATGTATAAAGCAGCCTCTCCAGGCCTCCATGTATAATAATGCAGCCACACAGACCTCCATATATAATGCAGCCTCCTCAGCAGACCTCCATGTATAAAGCAGCCTCTACAGGCCGCCATGTATAAAGCAGCCTCTCCAGGCCTCCATATATAATGCAGCCTCCTCAGACCTCCATGTATAAAGCAGCCTCTCCAGGCCTCCATGTATAATAATGCAGCTACCCCAGACCTCCACATATAATGCAGCCTCCTCAGACCTCCATGTATAAAGCAGCCTCTCCAGGCTTCCATGTACAATAATGCAGCTTCCCCAGAACTGCCTTCCCAAGCCTCTGGCCACCGTTTACTCACTTATATTAAAAAAAAAACCAAGTACTCACCTTCTCTCTTCCTTCCACCGCTGCTGTCCTCCCCGCTGCTCGTTTTCCCGGTGCTGCGGTCGGCATCCTCCTGTCCTGCACTCTGTGCACTCAGCACAGCAGTCGCTCAGGAATGACGTCATCGCACAGGGGGAGAATGGTGATGCATAGCGCGGCACCGGCCGCGCTATGCTTCATCATTACTGTGCGCGGTGACGGGGGAGACGCCGCAGCCGCTGACACCAGGTAGGGGGCCCCGGTGCCGCCGCTGACATCAGGCAGCGGGGCCCGGTGTCGGCGGCGGCAGTGGGTCAAATAGCAGCCGCGAGGTCTGTGACAGATCAGCACAGCTCCTCTCACACTGACAGGAGCTGACTGCTGATCTGCCTGGCGGCCGCCGGGCCCCTATCCTCCCGGGCCCGGTCGCGATCGCGACCGCTGTGACCGCGGTAGTTACGCCACTGTATATATATATATATATATACAAACATATACACAGTGAGGAAAATAAGTATTTGATACACTGTTGATTTTTCAAGTATTTCCACCTACAAAGAATGGGAAGGTCTGCAATTTTTATTGTAGGTACACTTCACTGTAACAGATTCAATAAAAAAAAATCCAGAAAATCACATTTTATGATGTTTAAATAATTAATTTGCATTTTATTGCATGAAATAAGTATTTTATAGAATAGAAAAATAGAACTTAATATTTGGTACAGAAATGTTTGTTTGCAATTACAAAGGTCAGATATTTCCTGTAGTTCTTGACCAAGTTGAAGCAGGGATTTTGGCCAACTCGTCCATATAGAGCCTCTCCAAATCTTTCAGATTTCAGGGTTGTCACTGGGCAACTCCCTCCAAAGATTTTTCTATTGGGTTCAGGTCTGAAGACTGGCTAGGCCACTTCAAGACCTTGAAATGCTTCTTACAAAGCCACTCTTTATGTGCCCTGGCTGCGTGTTTCGGGTTATTGTCATGCTGGAAAAAGCAGCCACGATCCATTTTCAATGCTGTTACTGAGAGAACGATCTTGTTGGCCAAAATCTAGCGATAAATGACCCCATCCATTCTCCCTTCAATATGATGCAGTCATCCTATCCCCTTCGTAGAAAAACACCCAGAAAGTATGAGGTTTCCATCCCCATGCTTCATGGTTGGGACAGTGTTCTTTAGGTTGTACTCATCCGTCTTCTTTCTCCAAATACAGAGAGTGGAGTTGATACCAAAATGTTCTATTTTGGTCTCATCTGACCACCACATGGCTCGTCTGGATTATTCAGATGGTCATTGGTGAACTTCAAATGGGCCTGGTATTTGCTTGCGGGAGCAGGGAAACCTTGCGTGCCCTGCAGGATTTTAGAGCATGACGGTGTAGTGTATTACTAACTGTAATCTTTGAGACTGTGGTCCCAGCTCTATTCAGGTCATTCACCAGGTCCTCCCATTTAGTTCTGGGCTGATTCCTGACGTCTCTTAGAATCATTGTTACCTAACAAGGTGAGATTGTGCATGTAGCCCCAGACTAGCTAAAATTGGCAGTCATCTTGTGTTTCTTCCATTTTCTACAGTTGTTGCCTTCTCACCAAGCTGCTTGCCTATTGTTCTGTAGCCCATCCCAGCTTGTGCAGGTTTACAATTTTATCCCTGGTGTCATTAGACAGCTCTTTGGTCTTGGCTATGGTGGAGAGGTTTGAGTGTGATTAATTGAGTGTGTGGACAGGTGTCTTTTATACAGGTAACTAGTTCAAACAGATGCAATTAATACATATAATAAGTGCAGAGTAGGAGGGTTTCTTAAAGAAAAAAATACCAGGTTTGTGAGAGCCAGAAGTCTTGCTGGTTGGTAGGTGATCAAATACTTATTTCATGCAATACAATGCAAATAATTTAAAATTCATGCAATGTGATTTTCTGGATTTTTAGGGGGATTCTGTTTGTCAGAGTTGAAGTGTACCTACGATAAAAATGACAGATCCATCCATTCTTTGTAGTTGGGAAATTTTTTAAAATCGGCAGCGTATCAAATACTTATTTTCTCTGATGTGTATATTTATATGTACACACACATATATATTTATATATATATACCGTTTCCCCGAAAATAAGACCTATCCCAAAAATAAGCACACTTTGATTTTGTGTGTTTTTCATTGTGTTTAAAATATAAACCCTACTCCAAAAATTAGCCCTAGTTGGGGTTCCATAAGAAAGTGTCCAAGCAGCTACAACAGTTAAAGAATATAGCAGGACTCTTCATCAAAAAAATCAGACATCTCTAAAAGGAAGTAGATACCTCCAAAAGAAAACAGACACCCCCCAAAAAAAAACCAATCACACTCACTATAACCCAAATGAGTACAGTTGATAAGTGACGATGGTGGATGGGCTCTCAAACAGAGATCTGTGTCGCTGTCAGGTCCCTCGCCATTCCAGCTGCATTGCACTGTAGCTCTCACAAACAGATTGGGTACCAGTCAAGAGGGGCAGCCAACCACTGTAGATTGGAGGAGGATCTGACAGTGACACAGATTTGTATGTGAGAGGCCATTCACTTGACAAGTCTAATTGTTTGGGGTCTGATAAAAGTGATTCTTTTAGAGAATGTCTGGTTTCATTTGAGGGTAACTTAGCAGTACATAGAGAATAATAAATTTAAGAAGGTAAGCTTGGTATGTACCCACCACTATAGGACTGGTTGTGCACCATGAAAATAGAAGATGAGATAATAAAATGTGCATCTAAACTAGTAATACTATTGACACAAAATGTTGATGTTTCAGAATGTGATGACATGATTATATTTGAATAATTCATTTATTTTTCAAGAATAAATGTGGATTGTTGTTCATAGGAAAATATAAGACATCCCCTGAAAATAAGCCCTAGCACATCTTTCAGAGCAAAAAAGAATATAAAACCCTGACTTAATTTCAGGGAAACACTGTGTGTATATATACTGTTAAAAGTCCGGGAAGCAAGAACAAGAACATGAAGTGCCATGGCAAGACAGATAATGTGCCATGTACCATAGACAGAAAATGGAGGTGGCTGACATGAAGAAATCCTACCAATGGCTGGAGAAAGCTGGACTCCAGGACAGCACAGAGGTACTAATCATAGCAACACAAGAGCAGGCTCTACGTACCAGATCCATAGAAGCAGGGATCTACCACACAAGACAAGACCCAAGGTGTAGACTATGTAAAGAAACCACGGAAACAATCCAACATATAGTGGCAGGATGCAAAATGCAAGCAGGAACAGCGTACACCGAATGCCACAACCAAGTAGCGGGAATTGTATACAGGAATATCTGTACAGCGTATTGGCTAAGTTCCCCTACGTCCAGGTGGGAGACGCCAGAAAAAGTGGTGGAGAATGAAAGGGCTAAAATCCTGTGGGACTTCAAGATCCAGACGGATAAGCAAGTGGTAGCTAACCAACCAGATATCGTGACAGTAGGCAATGATAATAGACGCTCCTCAAAAAGCCTTTGCGAACCACGTGTCGGAGTGTGAGGATCACGGCAGGACACTGTCTTCAGGTGATGTAGTCTTAAAGAAGTTGTCCAGTTACCAAAACTGATTTTTTTTCTGATAAATCTTGCTATTATGTGCCTCTCCACACATTTATCACGTTATTTTACCAATATTACCTTTTATCATGCTCTAGCATAACATCTTCATTTCTGGCTCCAGCTCTGATGGAGTTAATCACTCTCTTGACTTCCTGGGTTCAGTTACTACAACTTCCATAATCCTTTGCAGTAACTAGCAATCTATCTCACACCCACTCTGAGCTCCACCCAAACTGTTCCCTCCCCTCAGATCTCCACCACAACAGTTCCCTCCCCTCCTTCCTGTGTGCACTGCCTAATCATGGTAATCATGGTGTATACAGTTGGTACTATGCAGCAGAAGTCACAGAGTGGAGCAAGTTAGTGACATGTATCATCCGGTCACCTGCACAACAAGTCCCAGAGTGGAGACAGTGACATGTAGCATCCGGTCACCTGCACAACAAGTCCCATAGTGGAGACAGTGACATGTAGCATCCGGTCACCTGCACAACAAGTCCCAGAGTGGAGACAGTGACATGTAGCATCCGGTCACCTGCACAACAAGTCCCAGAGTGGAGCAAGTTAGTGACATGTATCATCCGGTCACCTGCACAACAAGTCCCAGAGTGGAGACAGTTAGTGACATATAGCACACTATGTGTCAGAGCAGAGCATGTCACTGTCTCCACTCTGGGACTTGTTGTGCAGGTGACCGGATGCTACATGTCACTTACTGTCTTCACTCTGGGACTTGTTGTGCAGGTGACAGAGTGGAGAAGATTGGTCCCATGCAGCATCCGGTCACCTGTGCTGCAGGTAGGATTATATGATCACACTGCCGACACTGCCCGCTCTCCTGACAGCTGAACACAGCAGGCGGGTGGACAGTGTGATCACATACTTGCGTGACAGGGGGATTTCAGTGGAGGAAACCCCCCTGTACTCCACACTGGAGCCCGTACCTCCCACAGCTGACCGATGGTAAGCGGCGCGCTCTGCCTTCACCGCTCCACACTGGTGTCCTCCGGATCCTCCCCTCGATGCTGGGCTGTGACATGCGGTAGTCACCGCCCACAGCCCAGTCAATCAGTGTGAGTGGCGCCGGCATCCTCTGACGTAAGCGTCAAGTTTGAGAGCCCGGAAATGCCGGGACGTCAGAGGATACTGGCGGCCACAGCTCCAGGGGGTCATGTGACAGGCACTGAGCGTGCAGGATAGCGCCGCTCAGTGCCAGAACTGGAAATACAAGCCAATGGAGAAGATGCATATAATGGTAAGTGACACTCATTGGGAAAAAAAAAAAAACTGGGTGAACCACGCCTTTAATTAGTGTTATTTTTCACTTCTACTTGCCCGCTTGTAACTCTAATCATAATGTGCTCCCTTCTGTGCTCTGATTGAGCGGTGTATGCTCTCTTATGCATTGTGCTGCAGACTGCAAAAGTTTATCTGTTTGTGATTTCAATGACATGTGCATCCTGTCTGCGCTCTGACTGAGCTTTTCATGCTTTCCAGATATTGTGCTCAGCACATATGAGTTTATTATACCTGTTCACTGCCTGAGGATTCCCACATCTTTATACTGATTCTTGTCCACTAGACGGCAATTTATTTAGCTTGGGATCCACATGAGTGAAAGTTAATTATTCATAGTGTGCATGATTTTAAGCACTTTCAGGACTGCAGAGATGCACTTGTGGCACCCTGGACTAGCCAGGTCATCACAGGTACTGCAACACACACCCCCACCCCGAGACAGGCACATCAGCCAGACACAAAATCCTTTTTGTCTCCCTCCAGGGGCTGATGTCCACACCAGGTGGGGTGGAGCCAGGCGGTTGGCCCCACCCACTGAGGAGTTCACAGTCCTGGAGGCAGGAAAAGGAAGGGAGATCAGTTAGGGAGGTGGAAGTGAAAGGAGTGAAGTAGTAGTGGAGGAGTAAACTGACCATGTCCGGGTGTGTGGCCCGGGCACCAAGAGCAAGGTTAGCAGACGGTGGTGGCCGTCTGCAGGAGAGGCAGATCAGCGCGGAACCGTAGGACCGGGGTCGGGCGGTGGCCCGCCGGTACCGAACCGGGGAGCGAAGTGAAGCCAGCACACACTGGCAGGGCCTGCGGACCCCGACCAGGCTTGGAGTCACCGTTAAGAGGTCAAATCCGTCAGTGACCGGAATCCCAGGGGTTTCCTAACATCCAAGACCCGATAGAAGGCAACCGTCCGACTAGTAGAAGGAAATACAGCTACCACCACAGCTAGAGTTCCAAGGGCCAGAGCCTGCGGGCAAAAGGGCTCCTCCGGCACATATACACGCTGGGGAGCGGGTTACCGTTGAGAAGCCATCGGGACCGAACATACACAAAGGTGCAGGGAAAGGCAGCCACCACCAACCGTCCGGGAGAAACCACAGCAGCCGGCTGCGGGACCCGTCCATCCAGCCGTTTGGTTTACCAGAGACTTTGCGTACATTTGTGGCTGAGTGAGTACAACCGTGCCATCCGGCACCGCGCTGCGCAGAACAGGCGACCCTACACCTTGCCAGCCCTGCCTCCCCCGTCACCTCACCGGGCCCCGGGACCACCAACCCCTACCCACGGAGGGGGGAAAACAACATGCCAGCTGCTCCCTACCATCGCTCCCGGGATCCCCGTCACCAGCAGCGGTGGTGCCCAACCTCACCACAACCCGTGGGTGGCGTCACGGACTACAATCCCCCAAACCAATCACCCCTTTCACTCACGGGCGAGGAGCGCCGCTCGAGTCCCCGGATCCGGCCCACCGCTCCAACCACCGAGCAGCCATCGCAGCAGCGCCGGACCCGAGCGTTAGCGAGCGCAGCGCAGTGGCTTTCTCCCCGCCCGCGACACACTGGGCTCTACTTCAATGAGATTATCAATGTTGGCATAGTATTTTATATACTTAACCTGAAATTTAGTGCTTTTTGTCCCAGTTATAATTCTGACACTTTTTGGGACTGCATAGAATTTCCTGTCTGTGTTCCTCTATTTATTCGGTGCCTTTTGCCTAGTTTTTAAACCTTTTAAAGAATACTAATAAAGATTGTTTTTTATTGTGATTTTTGTCACTCTTCTGATTTGGTCATCTACAGATGTCCATTGTTATGTTTAAGAATATCTGTACAGCGTATGGGCTAAAGGTACCATCACACTAAGCGACGCTCCAGCGATCCCACCAGCAACCTGACCTTGCAGGGATCGCTGCAGCATCGCTACATGGGTTGCTGGTGAGCTGTCACACAGGCAGATCTCACCAGCAACCAGTGACCAGCCCCCAGCCAGCAGGGACACGTGGAAGCGATGCTGCGCTTGGTAACTAAGGTAAATATCGGGTAACCAACCCGATATTTACCTTGGTTACCAGCGCACACCGCTTAGCGCTGGCTCCCTGCACTCCTAGCCAAAGTACACATCGGGTTAATTACCCGATGTGTAGTCTGGCTATGTGTGCAGGGAGCAGGGAGCCGGCACTGACAGTGTGAGAGCGGCGGACGCTGGTAACGAAGGTAAATATCGGGTAACCAAGGAAAGGGCTTCTTGGTTACCCGATATTTACATTGGTTACCAGCGTCCGCAGAAGCCGGCTCCTTGCTCACTGCACATTCAGTTGTTGCTCTCTCGCTGTCACACACAGCGATGTGTCCTTCACAGCAGGAGAGCAACAACTAAAAAATGGTCCAGGACATTCAGCAACAACCAGCGACCTCACAGCAGGGGCCAGGTCGTTGCTGGATGTCACACACAGCAACATCGCTAGCAAGATCGCTGTTGCGTCACAAAAGTCGTGCCTCAGCAGCGATGTTGCTAGCGATGTTGCTTAGTGAGACGTGGCCTTTAGTCCCCCTACGTCCAGGTGGGAGACCCCAGAAAAAGTGGTCGAGAATGAAAGGGCTAAAATCCCCTGGGACTTCAAGATCCAGATGGATAAGCAAGTGGTAGCTAACCAACCAGATATCGTGATAGTAGACAAGGATCAGAAGACAGCAATGATAATAGATGTGGCAGTGCCTAATGACAGTAACATCAGAAAAAAGGAATATGAGAAACTGGAGAAATACAAGAGCCTTAAAGATCAACTGGAGAAGATGTGGAAGGTGAAGGTAACAGTGATTCTAGTGGTGATAGGAGCACTTGGAGTAGTGACCCCAAGTTGGAAAAATGGCTGCAACAGATTCCAGGAGCAACATCTGAACTCTATGGGGTGCTTTACATGCTGCGATATCGGTATCGATATCGCTAGCGAGCGTACCCGGCCCCGTCGGTTGTGCGTCACAGGCAAATCGCTGCCCGTGTCACACAACCTCGCTTACACCTGTCACACACACTTACCTGCCTAGCGATGTCGCTGTGACAGGCGAACCGCCTCCTTTCTAAGGGGGCAGTTCGTTCTGCGTCATAGCGACGTCACTAAACGGCCGCCCAATAGCAGAAGAGGGGCGGAGATGAGCGGGCCGAACATCCCGCCCACCTCCTTCCTTCCTCATTGCCGGCAGGACGGAGGTAAGGAGATGTTCGTCGCTCCTGCGGTGTCACACATAGCGATGTGTGATGCCGCAGGAACGAGGAACAACATCGCTACTTACCTGACAACGATTTTTTGTAATTAAACGACCTCTCCAAAACAAACGATTTTTGTCTTTTTTGCGATCGTTTTAGGTCACTTCAGCCTGTCACATGCTGCGACGTCGCTAACGACGCCGGATGTGCGTCACAAACACCGTGACCCCGACTATATATCGTTAGCGATGCCGCAGCGTGTAAAGCACCCCTAAGTCCAGAAAAGTGCAGAGCTGGGAACGACTAAGATCCTGCGCAGAACCCTCAAACGTCCAGGCCTCTGGTAGAGGACCCGACAATGAGGAAGGACAAATAACCACCCACAGGGGGGAGAAGGTAATTTATTTTTTTTAAGGGTTTTAAAGCTATAACGCCATTAAGCACCACTCCAGTGTTTTGGGGCTCTTTTCAGCTATGGAGTGGTGCTCTAAACCAAGTCCCCTGCTTCTGGACTTATACTTATCCTCCTGTGTTTTTACATTTTTAGGCATCACTCTGGTCCAGCGACACCATCTTGTGATTGTAAAGGGGGCTTTACACGCTACGATATCGTTAATGTTTTATCGTCGGGGTCACATTGTTAGTGACGCACATCCGGCGTCATTAACAATATCGCAGCATGTAATACTTACCAGCGACCTTAGGCGACCTCAAAAATGGTGAAAATCGTTCACCATGGAGAGGTCGTCCCAAACTCAAAAATCGGTAAGGGTTGTTTAGCGTTGTGGTTCATCGCTCACGCGGCAGCACACATCGCTATGTGTGATACCGCATGAGCGAGGACCGTCTCCTTACCTGCCGCCGGCCGCAATGCAGAAGGAAGAGGTGGGCGGGATGTTTACATCATGCTCAGCTCCGCCCCTCCGCTTTCATTGGCCGGCCGCTTAGTGACGTTGCGGTGACGTTGCTGTGATGCGGAACGTCCCTCCCCCTTGAAGGAGGGATTGTTCGGCAGTCACAGCGACGTTGACGACCAGGTAAGTATGTGTGACGCTGCGTAGCGATAATGTTCGCTACGGCAGCGATAACAAACAATCGCATGCGCGACGGGGGCAGGTACTTACACGCTCGCTATCGCTAGAAATTGCTAGCGATATCGCTACCGTGTAAAGCCCCCTTAAGTTGTGACTGCAAGACAGAAGTTGTATCACAAGCACTCAGTGCAAGTCTATGAGAGTCAGAACGAGGCTTTCATAGACTTGAATTGATTTGTGACCTCTGGATCGCTCCATGAAACACTGGAGCTGCCACAGGTCACAAATCGCAGGAGATCGACCGGAGTAATCCTGGATACAGATGAAAATATCGGAGGGCGAGTATAAGACAGATGACTTAGATTTAAAGCAGTGCTCCTGTGGTGAAATGAAAAAAAACAAAACAAAACAACAACATAACGCTGGAGTGGTGCTTTAAAGAATAATGTAGAAGTTGTTGTATATGCCTTCTGTGTTCCTGTTGTCAATGATGTGTGAAGTCTGAATTCCTGCTCCACTCCATCTGTTCCCTAATGTACATTACATTCGCCATTATGTCAAGGTCTCATTATTGTGCTCTTGCTCCTATCTAATGGTTGCCAGTGATAGATAAGTGACAGAGATGCTGTTCCCTGATGTATAAGGTCTCAGTGTATCATACGTGATGGAGCTTCACCCTGTCTCACCTACTATATCACAGCACTCTTACAGTATATAAAGCAAAAATAATAGGCCAGGTTTATGAAACTGTCTAACATAAAATGCAGCCAATCACAGCAAAGCTTTCATTTCTCAAGAGCAGTTTATAAAATGAAAGTTGGGCTATCATTGGTTGCTATGAGCAATAAAGAGAGTCTTAAAGGGAAACTGTCATAAATCAAACATTTATATAATAGGTCACTATAATGCCGACTAAATCGATACCCTCTTTTTTTTTTTTGTAAATCTTGCTTCTGTTCCAAGTAATCCAGCTAGGAGGCAGGTCACTCAGACAAGAGGGACCTGATAGTCAGCAAGCTTCAGATGGCGGTTGGCGGGTAAAGATACCAAGAAGATGAAGAGCTTTAAAGGAGTAGTCCCAGCTCCAAGGTCCTATCCCAATACATACTATATGTAACAATAATATTAACAAATACCTCCAATTAGAAATGTAGTATAGTTTTCCTGAAAAGCTATGTCCCTTACCTTATGTGCAGAGTGTAGCGCCCTGGACTAGCCAGGTAGCCACAGACAAAACACACACACACCCCCACCCCCCAGACAGTTACATTAGTCAGACAAAAACCCTTGTTGCCTCCCTCCAGGGTCTGATGTCCACACCAGGTGGGGCGGAGCCAGGCAGTTGGTCCCACCCACCGAGGAGTTCACAGGCCTGGAGGCGGGAAAGCAGACAGTTGAGTCTAGGAGGTGAAAGTGAGAGGCCACGTACTGCGAGTGTCTGGGTTGGAGCCCAGACACTGAGAGCAAGGTTGGCAGACAGTGGTGGCCGTCTGCAGGAGTTGGTGGAACTCCGCAGAGCCGTAAGGACCGGGGCTGGCCCACCGGTACCGGACCGGGGAATGGAGTGAAGCTAAGCACACAGGCAGGGCCATCGGACCCCAACCAGGCTTGGAGCCGCCATCAATAGTCAAATCCGAATGTGACAGGAACCCCCGGGGTTCCCTAACAACCAAGTCCCGATTGAAGGCAACCGCTCACACCGTGAGGATACACAGCCACTGCCACCGGCTAGAAATCCAAGGGACAGCGCCTGCAGGCAAAACGGGCTCCTCCGGTATCTATACACCGGGGAGCGGACTACTGTTGGGAAGCCATTGGAGTCAACACCGTACACAAAGGTGCAGGGAGAGACAGCCACCATCACCTGTCCGGGGAGAGACACTGCAGCCAACTGCGGGACCCGTCCATCCAGCCGTTTGGCTTACCAGAGACTTTGTGCATCTTTTGCTGAGTGAGTACACCCGTGCCATCCGGCACTGCGCCGCGCTGTCCCTGCAACCCTGCACCTCAGTGACCCGGCCTCCCCGTCACACCACCGGGCCCCGGGACCACCAACCCCTACCCACGGAGAGGGAAAAACAACATCCCATCTGCTCCCTACCATCGCTCCCGGGATCCCCGTCACCAGCAGTGGTGGTGCCCATCTTCACCACAACCCGTGGGTGGCATCACGGACTAAATCCCCAAACAAACCACCCCATTTTCACTCACGGGCGAGGAGCGCCACTCGAGTCCCCGTATCCGGCCCACCGCTTGAGCCACCGAGCAGCAGCAGCAGCGCCGGACCCAAGCGTTAGCGAGTACAGCGCCCCGCCGCCCGCGACAACTTGGCGTCACTAACAGGATAGAACCGATCTACTTACCAGTAGAAGTGCACCTTGTGGTCTCCGCCGGCGGCGTCCGGCCGAAAAATTTGAAGTGCCGCCATCTTTGGCGCGAAAATCTCCCGCTCGAGCGTCTTCCCCGAGCAGGGAAGGCGCGAAAAGCGAAGCCCCGCCCCCAAAGCGGAAGTGCTAGAAAGAACCAAGGGGGGGGGGTGAAAGCCTACCTAATGTAACCATGGCCATAAAAGCGGGGACGCCAGGACTCTGCAAGCCATTTGGTTCCTGGAACACTGCTGCGCAAGATGTCCCGTCCGTCCGGCACCACTAAAACCCCAGAGCCCACGCCAGGAAAAGCGACGTGGGTGGAGGTCCGGACCACACAAATGTGCAGCCGCCTGCAGGCCCAAGTGCAGTCCCTTTTGGAAGGATGGATGTCCGACATGGCGGAAGTGGCGACGGCCGTGCGGAGACGCGAGGTGGAGACAGAGTTGGAGGAGCAGGTAAACGACCCACGCCCCGGTCGCTGTGGCTGAGGGGCCCGGTCTGCACCCGCTCACCCTGCTGCCTCCCCCGCTATCCGTATCAGCTGCTGCTGCCCCGCCACTAGGCCCACTACCCCCACCACCGGTAGCAGAGCTCCGGCCGTCCGCCCTGGAGGACCAGCCTGCAAACGATGTCCGCAGACGACCCGCACCGCTGCCATGGAAGATCCAGCGGGAGGTGCCCGTCCGCGAAGAAGAGCCGTCGGCACTGGAAGTGGCCGCACCTAAGTCCGTCCCGGCTCCGGTAGTCCGTCCGGTCCAGAAGGAGGCGGAGGTCCAGCCGGTGAGGATCCCTGTTCCCAAACCCCAAACCTCGGCTGAGGCTGCGCCGGGTCGCCGTTGCGAGGCAGCACCCCAGGCCATGTCACCACGGGACCTTCCAAAAAGGGCGCCAGTTGTGGGCAGTGTTAAGGAAGTCCCGCTGGGCCCGACCCGTGCGCGGGGGCAGGCAGAAGCCCCTTACTGGGACAGGGAGCCGAACCCGCTGGGCCGTAAAATCGCCGAGAGAGAGCGCCAGAGGGCCGAGATGGTGGCCTGTACCATCCGTGAGAAGGACCACCTCTGAAATGCCACCATCCGGGTACGGGGCCCGGTGTACGAGGGGCAGGTCCGGATATTTGACCCTCACCGGGGGTACGGCTTTATATACGAACCGGGCCTGGAGGCCGAAGTGTTTGTAGCCCGCCGGGATGTACATGCCCATCTGTCGACGGGCCACCCGGGTCGTGACCTGCTGCTGGGAGACCTAGTGGTCTACACTCGACACGGCAGGGAGAGGGGCTGGTATGCCCTCGATGTGAAGGTGAGGGAAAGCCGCAGTTTCCAGGCGCAGTCCCAGTCCCCTCCCCCACCTTGCTGTTAGGATGTCGAGGTGGAGCAGGTCTACGAAGAGGTAGACCTAAAGGGAAGGCAGCGGTCCGCTGTTGCACCCTGTTGTCCCCCGTTGGGACCCTCAGCACTTTGTTCTTTCCGTTAAATGAAAACTAATCAATCCGAAAAATCACCAGATTACCGTCTGAAGAGAACCACCCCCGTTGGGACTGGAGTTGCCCCTTTTATCAAGTTCACTCCCCATACCCACATGAGAAACTCCTCATAGACATGGCCGAGAACTTGCAAGCCACCCACGAACTTGTGGGCTGGTAAATAATGTTGTGGGATGGATACTGTTGCCGCCTCCGGAGAGGCAGATTGGAGGAAGGGCCCGCAGCAGAGCAGGCTGGGGCCCGGCTACCACCAGGACCGGTGGCCATCCTCCGGGGGTCAGGGGTTACCCCTTGGACGTGGGGTCCCCTGAAGTGACAGTCAGGTGCGAGTTACTGTACCCGTTCCCCCTCGGGCAGCCTGAACCTGGACTGGGGTAAAGGGGTGCTGCCCACTTCTTAGGGGCAGCATCAGGGCTAGGTTGCTTGGGTGGGAGAGCGGAAGACATCCGTCCGTCCGTTATTAAAAATGTATGTGTGTTGTAACGTTTAAGAGGACCTAAAGTATGCTTATGTTTCATGTTTTACCATTTTTCCAATGTTATTTATCTTTTTCAGTTTGAAAAATAAAACCGGTGATGGACGGGCAGCCCGCGGACGGTCTGCATTTTACCAAGGGGGGAATGTGGCGCCCTGGACTAGCCAGGTAGCCACAGACAAAACACACACACACCCCCACCCCCCAGACAGTTACATTAGTCAGACAAAAACCCTTGTTGCCTCCCTCCAGGGTCTGATTTCCACACCAGGTGGGGCGGAGCCAGGCGGTTGGCCCCACCCACCGAGGAGTTCACAGGTCTGGAGGCGGGAAAGCAGACAGTTGAGTCTAGTAGGTGAAAGTGAGAGGCCACGTACTGCGAGAGTCTGGGTTGGAGCCCAGACACTGAGAGCAAGGTTGGCAGACGGTGGTGGCCGTCTGCAGGAGTTGGTGGAACTCCGCAGAGCCGTAAGGACCAGGGCTGGGCGGTGGCCCACCGGTACCGGACCGGGGAACGGAGTGAAGCTAAGCACACAGGCAGGGCCATCGGACCCCGACCAGGCTTGGAGCCGTCGTCAATAGTCAAATCCGAATGTGACAGGAACCCCTGGGGTTCCCTAACAACCAAGTCCCGATTGAAAGCAACCGCTCACACCGTGAGGATACACAGCCACCGCCACCGGCTAGAAATCCAAGGGCCAGTGCCAGCGGGCAAAACGGGCTCCTCCGGTATCTATACACCGGGGAGCGGACTACTGTTGGGAAGCCATTGGAGTCAACACAGTACACAAAGGTGCAGGGAAAGACAGCCACCATCACCTGTCCGGGGAGAGACACTGCAGCCGGCTGCGGGACCCGTCCATCCAGCCGTTTGGTTTACCAGAGACTTTGTGCATCTTTTGCTGAGTGAGTACACCCGTGCCATCTGGCACCACGCCGCGCTGTCCCTGCAACCCTGCAGCTCACCGACCCTGCCTCCCCGTCACACTACCGGGCCCCGGGACCACCAACCCCTACCCACGGAGGGGGAAAACAACATCCCAGCTGCTCCCTACCATCGCTCCCGGGATCCCCGTCACCAGCAGCGGTGGTGCCCATCTTCACCACAACCCATGGGTGGCGTCACGGACTAAATCCCCAAACAAACCACCCCCTTTTCACTCACGGGCAAGGAGCGCCGCTCGAGTACCCGGATCCGGCCCACCGCTCGAGCCACCGAGCAGCAGCGCCAGACCCGAGCGTTAGCGAGCGAAGCGCCCCGCCGCCTGCGACACAGAGCATTACAGTACCTTATGTATCCATGGTTACGGCTTCGCATATTGTAAAATGATTAAAATTAATACATCTAGTTATCAAATATTTCATAGTAAGACATATACGTTCATAGTTCTGTTCATGTTGGAGGGCATAGGTTATTAATAAAGTTTATAAGGGATAAATATGCCCATATGGAATATACTTGAGTGATGAGCATGGAGGGATATATTTGAATCCTTCCCGAAGCTTCTCGAAGCTTCTAGAAGCTTACGTAATATGGAACTATATTCAACTGTGTTACACTAGAATGCCCTATATGGTTTGAACAGCTGGTATATAATACACGATGGAGGGGGCTACTGGGCGCTCTCCACACTGCCTGCGGTGAGAAGACTCCAGTGCTGCAAGATATGACACGTTGTCCAGGCTAAGAGATGACATCCCCAGCATTGCCGTTCAGGAGCCAAAGAGAGATGGGTAAAGACTTCCCATTGTTCAATATGGACTAAATGAACTCTTTTTACATAAGCTATCAAAGTATATTATTTTTTTCCTTTCTGTAACTGAACCTTGGCAACCATTTTTAAATAGATAAAATACATTTATTTTTTACATTTTTGAGGTCTTTTCTTTCATGCGGCTTTACGTATTTGAAGAAAAATATATTTAAGAGTATATTTTTTAACATTTGGCGAGTCAGCTATTCGTGATTTTTTATATATATATTTTTTTGTTGTTCCTTCACTTTGCATAAGGGGGGTCGAAGTTATCAAAGTCATAAGTATTTTAAGTATCTCCTGCAAAGGATCAGGAATCAACAATTTATAAAAATCACGTAGAACCTAGGAAATACGTATAAGTCAAGTTGCATGAATGTTTTTTTTTTTTTAAATGAACTTTAAAGTCTTTACAAAGTTACAGGAGTTAACTTTCGACGTATTTTTGAGCAAGAAAGATAAAGTCAGTCCATAAGAAGTATTGGACGTGTTGAATAAGGTGGATCAAGTCTTACAGGATCATCCATCAGATCATCTGATCATTTCAGGTAAGAAAATGGATTTTATCTCTTCATATGTGAAGCAAAGTAAACTTCAGTTCACTTATCCAGATATTTCTAATGTAGAAGAGATTTGGTTACGCTTTTATGAGGAGTGTGAACTTGAGAATTCACGTATAGAATGTGCAAGGTCTTTTAATAGAGAGAAACAGAAAATCAGAAATGTCTGTCATTTAGTCTATGATTTTCACAAGTTAATCGTAGAAAAGTGTAAAAATGGTGGAAATAGACAACCTGAATTGTCAGGAGAGTCAGTGACAGAGAGATCCAAAGACTGCTTAGAACCTGGAATGTCAGTCAGTGATATTGTGAATTCTGACTGTAATGTTGGCTGTAATTTTGTAAATCAGAATTTTGATAATGGCGGCAGACATGTGCTACGTAATCAAGGTGCCTTTCAAGATACTGAGAAAGAAGCAGGAAATGACGTAGTGAAGCCAGAAGGGGGAGGAGCCAGAATGGGACACGTGCAGAAAAGACACGTGGAGAGAGAAAATGGCGACGATCAGTTTCTAAAAATAGAACAGGCTAAGTTAGGGATTACACTTAGAAAAAATTTATTGGACATATGCAAATTAATTCCCGCATATAATCCTAAAATACATGTTTGCAGAAATTCAGAGGTTTTTGAAGGTTCCATCGAGAAGTTAAATTTAACCAATAGTGAGACGAATCAGTTATTCTGTATGTGGTTACCTCAGCATTTTTTTAGACAATTGGCATTAAAAAAGTCTTCTGACAATGAGACATTTGATTGTTCAAATGATAACGACATCATAAGGCTGAAAAATCTCATATTCTGTACAAGGAATGAATCTGATCCAAACTATGAGATGTTGAAGGAATTACAAATTGAACAGAATGAGAGTACGTTCTCATTTATGTCCGTTTTTGAACGTTTATATAGGGCGGTTATTCCAAATGTCAGATTGGATGGAATGATACGTTTATTCATCAAGAAATTTAATTTCCTTGACAATGCAGCCTGTGCGGTGGCATTAAATAAAAAGTCCCTATTCGAATGTACGACATTTATCGATTTTGTTAGAAATCGCCAAAGTCAATCAAAACAGAAATTAATTAATTCTGAAAAACCAACACAAAAAAGGGTGAGTTTTTGTGAAAAACCAACAGTGTCTCCCAGATCCAAATATTTTTGTGACAAAATTTATGAAATTCGCAGGAAATTTCATGTGAATTATAAGTCATACACCCCCCCTCTTTCCTTGTCACCTTCAATGAAAGAGAAAATTGTCACAAAATCTGATACCGATTATCTCAGACAAGCGATTTTTAAAAGCCCTGAAAGACAGAAACAGGTGTCTTGTGCGGATTCTCTCCCCTGGTCACTAGTGAAAGAAAAAAAGTCGTCCAGAGAATTTGATAGGCAGCGACAGCTGGGTGGTTTTCCAGAGAAAGATATTTTTCCTCATTTAAGGAAAAAAATTGAGTTACAAAATAACTTCAATTCCAATTTTCTGGAAATTACTGTAATAAATCGAATCTTGCAAAAATTGAGGTTTGGTTTTTAGCTGGATAAAAGGGGATTTCTGGATAAATTAATTTTGCTATTTGATAATCATAATTTTTCATATACAGTGAATATATTTATATATTAGAAGTAGTGATAGTAAATCAAGGTCATATTTTCATTTAGTCAAATGATAGTTTAATGTTATAAATTTAATAATTTGATCTCTGTATATGAATAATAATATTTAAAATAAAATAATAAGAGAAAGTAACGGATTTTAAGTGTTTCATTTTTATCATAAATATGATAATAATTTTATTCTTTTATTTCCCTCAGAATTTATCAGTAAAACAGATTGATGAAGTATTAACTTTTTATTTTTACATATGTTCTTGTCTTCAATCAGGTAACATATATTTTCTTGTGTAAGGTTAATTCGCGAAAGCATGATTGAATAATAATTATTATTTTCTCAGGTACCAATGGTCAGAGAAGTATACTTGAACATTTTTTTATGAATATATATATCTCCTTTAGAGTTATTAGAAATGTAATCTGAGCTTTGGAATGTAGTAAAACTGCTTGCTGTCTTGGAATGGTGTTCCTTGCACGTGACCAGAGCATGACTTGATACTAAAAGCTAAAAATAAATGTTTGTTCCATGGTCATATGTACAGTGTGTAATACATTGGAATTTGTTTTTTTCGAGAAGTACTTCAAATTAGTAACATAATCTTTGAAATGCGCATAGAATAATTGGGAATACAGGGATTTGAGTCCGTCAATGTTTTTATGTGAAAGTATGTTACAGTCTTGTGTGCATAGATGTGTCAATGAATGATTGATTGTTTGAGCAGCTGCTAAAGTCAAAGTATTTGGATCCAGAGAGAAAAAAAAAAAAGAGAATTTTTGTTTTAACTTAGAAGTTATATGATATGTATGTATACTATATAGAATAAATAAGTTATAGTACATAAGGAATTTATACAAGATATATATTTTAATTCTTAGACATAGTTCTTTAGTATAGAGATATTAGGATTTTTTATTAAGGGTTTATTCTGAATAGTTACATTCTAGAATAAGGTTATAACGTTTTGATTTTTTATATCTTTTTGTGTTAGTCACTTCTTTTACTGATACACAGATTGGTAATCATTTTTTCTTTTCAAATATGGAAGTGATATTGATAATATGGTCTTGAAGATATACCACACAAATTTTAATTTAATTTAATCTAAACATATTAATTTTTATAATATCATATTTCATGATATTGAAAGGGGGAGGTTTGGTCTCAATCACACACATTTATATTTGATAAATATATGTGTTTACAGGATACTTTAATAATTAATATTTCAAGTACAAAGGAAGAATTGGGAAAAAATATATATTTGAAGTATATCATAATGCATTTATATACTAAGAGAAGTGTATTATTTGCAAGGTTACATGACTTAATTATTTTTATTGGTTATTGATAGGCTTGGTAATTTTATAAGATACTGGTAACATTAAGGTTATGTATTATTAAAGACATAGGTGTTATATACATAGAAGGCCTTATTTTTATTTCAAGTTTTATTTTTATTCCGATTTTCATTTTTCTTTTTATTCCTATTTTTTATATTAATTATTTTAATATTCACATTTTTAAATTAAAATCTTAATTCTACAATTTTATTTTTTTCTTCAGATTTTAAATATCTCAATTGAGAAAACACTTCAATATTTAGTTCAGTAATATCTAATATAAGAATATTACTTTATTAAATATGAATCATATGAAAAGGGGAAAAGTTCCATTTTTTTTTTGGAAGAAAAGATACTTCCTTCATCAATACATACAATTGTTTACTTTCTGGTAATACATTATTTTTATATTAGTATGTTAACACATTAAGGGTGAAATATTACTTATAGTTACACATTTTCTTATAGTAGGTTATTTAATAAATAATAGACAAATCAAATAAATTAAATTAGAGTAATAAAGATGGAAGATTAAGGTACATCTAGGTTTACCTTCCTATATTTACAAATAATATATATTATATTTTTAATCAATAATAATTTATAATAGGTATTATTGTGTTTTGATGGTATCATCCAGTCTTTTCTAAAAGGTTATTTGCTTTGATTTATAATTTTACAAATGATCTAACTAAAAGCCACATTGTTGCTTTCATATTTATAATATGATACATGTTATAGGTACACATTATATTGTTTCATACTTTATATTATATTTTGGTTACATTCAACACATTGCCACCTATGGGTTTGGAAGGGTAATGCACCAATGACAAAAAAGGTCATTACAAGAAAATACTATTGTCTATACCATTATGCAATATTTTATCATTCTGAGTATCAATTATATTAATACTTTTACGATAATAATAATAATGACATGGTATTTGTCACAAACCACCGGGGGGGTCACTCAGAAATCCCCCGCGCTGGCTACCAGTACGTCACAATCGGGGGGTAACAAGTGGGGGTCACCCCTCCTTCATACCTCCCGACCGACAGACAGAGCACGTGACGCGCTCTCTAGCGCCCCTCTTATAGTCAGGCCAATTATGGAATTGCCCGACAATAAGCAAGGAGGCCGCTATACTACTTATGCCGATTATTGAAGGGCCCCCGGCGAGAGAAGGGTATATATTCCCCCGACCTCCGCGGGCGGAATATATAAACTCTCCCCGAATCTCACTGGCCTCCCCACAATAATCCTTGGCACAACTCGCTGCCACCAACCGATTTACGGTAACTATTAGCCGAACACACAGACGTGGGATTCAAGATCGAGATAACAGAACAGCCCAAGATTAATTATATAATTTAATCGCCTAAAGCACACTAGAAACTACAATATATACAATAGGGAATCTACAGAATATACATATGTCAGAGTACAGTTACAGATAAAGCATGGGTTACAAACAGGTATACAATTACATCAGTTACCTTGTGTGTCTGGCCACAGGGGGGCGCTGTAGACCAGGTTTCCAGGAACTCCCACAGATGTTTCCTACACGTGCCCCCAGCGAGAAGAACACTGGAAAATGGCCGAAGTAGGGTTATCAACCTGGCCAAGTCCAGGTCCCCTCCTACCTTAGTGACCTCACAGGGAAGCACTGCCACTCCCCCTGCATGGATCAGAATTATCCAGCAAAGGGGATATTGGCCATAACTTTGCCTGGGAGCGTCGTAGGCGGACGCCAATGCTCTCATTGTGACAGTTATGAATTTAGCTACAGAACGAGGGGACTCATGACCTGTCTGCCAGTTCCCCATTGGCTGATATCACGCCTGGGGCATTTCCCAATGTCCTGCTCCCATAAAAAGGGGGTGCCGGCATCGTCCACATGCGGAGACACCATTTTTATGGTTGCCATATTTATCGGAAATATGGCTTGCGAGATATGAACCATTTTTTACTGGAGTCGTTCTGTCTGCTAGTTCCATAGCCTTGCTAATGAGATACAACTCTTGTTACAGGGTGACGGCAGGGAGTCATCCTGTGTCCTTTGTCCTAAAGCCACCTAATTTCCATATCACAGGACATGGCCATGGAGTTTGTTGCTAAACCAGTTGTGTGAAGGAAAGGGGGGGGGGGTGACACCAGGAGAGGGCTTCCTGACATACTTGAATATCATGATTTATCGTCATATCTCCGGATTTACCTCACACCTCCCCCCTTTTGAGGGCGCTAGGGGGCAGCACACTCGTGTTCCCCCGTGCGCCCGTCCGCGACCTCTCCTTGTCGGGACAGCCCGTCTGCGTTACCGTGGTCACGGCCCCTTTTGTGGCGAATGGTGAAGTTGTATTGCTGGAGCGCAAGGCTCCATCGCAACAATCGCCCATTCGTCCCAGAGACGGTGTGCAACCAGCTGAGGGGATTGTGGTCCGTCTCCACGATGAAGTGGCGCCCGTATAGATAGGGTTGCAGACGCTGCAGGGCCCACACTATGGCCAGGCACTCCTTCTCCATCGTGGAATAGGCAACTTCCCTTGGTAACAGCTTCCTGCTCAGGTACAAGACTGGGTGCTCTTGGCTCGCAGAGTCCACCTGGCTGAGCACCGCACCGAGGCCGAAGTCACTGGCGTCGGTCTGTACTACAAACGGCCGCGTGAAGTCGGCTGCCTGTAGCACGGGCGGGCTGGACAGGGCGTCCTTTAGGGCCCGGAAGGCTGTCTCGCAGTCCATTGTCCAATCGACTGCAGAGGGCAGCTTCTTCTTGGTGAGGTCCGTCAAGGGCTTTGCCAGGCTACTATAGCATGGAACAAACCTCCTATAGTACCCAGCGGTCCCCAAGAAGGACATCACCTGCTTCTTGGTCCTGGGGGTGGGCCAGGATGCGATGGCTTCCACTTTCTCAGGCTCGGGCTTCAGTGTTCTCCCACCTACCCGGTGACCGAGGTACTGGACCTCGCTCATGGCCAGCTGACACTTTCCCGGCTTGATGGTCAAACCTGCCCGGTGGATCCGCCTGAGCACCTGTGCTAGATGCTCTAGGTGGTCCTCCCAGGTGGGACTGAAGACGGCAATGTCATCCAGGTACGCGGCCGCGTACCCTTCAAGTCCCTTGAGCAGGGTGTTGACCATCCGCTGGAAAGTGGCAGGGGCATTCCTCATCCCGAATGGCATCACCGTGGACTCGTACAGTCCAAATGGGGTAATAAAGGCAGAGCGTTCCCTGGCCTTGCGAGTCAGGGGGATCTGCCAATATCCCCGGCTCAGATCCATGATGGTCAGGTACTGAGCCCCGGCCAACTGATCGAGCAGGTCATCGATGCGTGGCATTGGGTACGCATCGGCGACCGTGACCGCATTGAGCCCCCTGTAGTCCACGCAGAACCGAGTGGTTCGGTCCTTCTTAGGGACGAGGACTACAGGCGAGGCCCAAGCGCTGTTGGATGCCTGGATCACCCCCAGGTTCAGCATCTCGTCAATCTCCTGGCGCATGTGTTGCTGCACCTCCAGGGAGACCCGATATGCTGAACGCCGGATCGGGGGATGATCCCCAGTGTCCACGTGATGGACAGCCAAGTCAGTCCTTCCGGGCTGGTTGGTAAACAACCCCCGGAAGGGGTGTAGGGTGGCCCACAGCTGGGACCGTTGGTCCTCCAAGAGCTGGTGGCCAACCTCTACATCCTCAATGGATCCGCCTGCCCTAACCTGGGCTAGCATATCCAAGAGGGTTTCCGCTTCTCCCTCCTCGGGCAGGTTGCACACAGGGAGTGCACATGCCTCCCGCTCATGATGTGCCTTCATCATGTTCACATGGAAGGGCTTCCGCCTTCCACGGGCAGGGTCCAGGGTGACCAGGTACGTCACAGGGTTGAGCTGCTGGTACACGAGGTATGGGCCTTCCCAGGCTGCCTGAAGCTTGTCCTGTGGTACGGGGACCAGTACCCACACCTCTTGACCCACTTGGTAGGTCCTCTCACAAGCGTTCTGGTCGTACCAACGCTTCTGATCGGCCTGGGCTTGAGCCATATTGTCGTGTACCAGTTGCGTCAAGGCCTGCATTTTGTCCCGGAAGCGCATGACATACTCGATAACCGACACTCCAGGGGTGGCCAAATCCCCTTCCCAAGCCTCTTTCACCAGAGCCAGGGGGCCCCGCACACGTCGCCCGTACAGGAGCTCAAACGGTGAGAATCCTGTTGAGGCCTGTGGAACCTCCCGGTAAGCAAATAACAGGTGTGGGAGATACCGCTCCCAGTCACGCCCGTGGGAGTCGACCAACATCTTAAGCATCTGCTTTAAGGTGCCATTGAACCGCTCGCACAGGCCATTAGTCTGTGGATGGTACGGGCTGGCCACCAGATGTCGCACCTGGACTTGCTTACAGAGGGCCTCCATCAGCTGGGACATGAATTGGGTCCCCCGGTCAGTGAGCATTTCCTGGGGAAAACCCACTCGGGAGAAAATCTCCAGCAATGCGGTGGCCACCTTGTCAGCCCGAATGGACGACAAGGCCACTGCTTCTGGGTACCGGGTGGCATAGTCCACTACCGTCAGTATGAAGCGTTTCCCGGAGCTGCTGGGGATGGCCAGCGGGCCGACCAGATCCCCAGCCACCCTCCTGAAAGGCTCATCGATGATGGGCAGAGATACCAGTGGGGCTTTGGGGCGTGGCCCCGCCTTCCCCACTCTCTGACAGGTTTCACACGAACGGCAGTAGGCAGCCACATCGGCCCCCATTTTTGGCCAGTAGAAATGCTGGTTTAACCTGGCCTTGGTCTTAGCGATCCCTAGGTGTCCGGCCATCGGAATCTCATGTGCGATCCGCAACAACTCCGTCCGGAACGGATAGGGTACCACCAACTGTCGGTCCCTGGGCCACGCCTCCGGTGAACCCTGCTGGACCGTGGCCCGGTACAGCCGTCCTTGGTCCCAGACCACTCGCTCCGGGTCCGAGTCCGAGGGAGGCTGTGCCGCCTGCTCCTTTAGAGCTTTCAGGCTGTCGTCAGCTTCTAACGCTGCCTGAAACTCCTGACTAGATGTGGCCAGAATCGACGAGACTGTCACATCTTCAGTCAGTACCCCGGGACCTGTGTCCTGGCCTCCACCTGACTCGGCTGCCACTTGGTCAGAAGGGGAAGAGCTATCGGACCTCCGGGAGGCCCCTTGGCTTCCAGCACTCCCACTGCGGGTGACAGCGGCCACAGCCGCTGCGACCGTGGGTCGTGCCTGCTCCTCCTCCGTTCCTGACCAAGTCGCCGGTTCAGGCAGACCTACCTGGCTTCCTGACACCCCGGTTGTGGGGGAACCATGCACCGAGATCTTACCTGGGAGCACTTCCGCTCCTGGACCGGCCCCAATCTCACCTGCCTGTTCCCCTCCTGCAGCAACAGAACCCCGCTGTGAAATCTCTGGGGACCCCACATTTGCTGTGGTAGCCCCCACCCCACACACTGGTCCTCCCCCTGCAGCACCCTGCTCTCTGCTTATCCCTGCAGAGGGCAACAGATCCCAGCTCACAGGCTGATTACTTGTAGAGGCATTGTCACACCTTTCTCTGACCCCCTCCCCTGTCACAGCTGCAGCTGTGTGTGTGTCTATGGTGTCTGTGCAAGCAGAAATATCAGAGTTCACTCCCTCCTCCCTTACATCATTCATAGATAACACATTAACATTGTCCGGAGGCACGTCAGCACTGGCTGAAGGTTCAGCCTTTGGGGCGGGGCCAAACTGGGAGGTTATTTGCCCCAAATCTGTCCCAAGTAGCACGTTTGCAGGGATCCGATCAGTTACCCCCACCTCTCTCACCCCTCGCCCTGCGCCCCAGTCCACATAAATGTCAGCAACAGGCAGCGCCGGGTCAATGCCTCCAATCCCGGAGACAGCGAGGGTTTTTCCAGGGATCAAGTCTTGGGGGGACACCATCTCAGGCCGCACCAGAGTCACCTCCGAGGCGCTGTCTCGCAGTCCTATGGTCACAGACTGGCCGACGGTGACAGGTTGGAAGCTGTCCAGGGACCTACCACCACCCCCACCCACACAATACACCTTGGGCGGCCCTTGGGACGGGGACGGAGCCGGGGCCTTGGGACGCTGAGGGCACATGGCCTTGAAGTGTCCAGGTAGGTTGCACTGGTGGCACCGTCTTGGCTCTGCCACGGGCCTGGAGAGGGGAGTTGAGGGGGACACCCCCTGCAGTCTAGGGGCAGGTGGGGCAGTCGCAGAGTTCATCTTACCCCCTCTCCAGGTGCTGCTGGTGGCTGCTCTCCTGGCTTCAGGAGCCCGATTGTTGGTGTAGTCATCTGCCAGGGCAGCTGTAGCCGTGGATCCCTTTGGCTTCTGGTCTCGGATGAACTGGCGGAGATCCTCAGGGCAGTTCCACAAGAGTTGCTCCGTGATGAACAAGTCCAGGATCTCCGGTCCGGTGGAAAGCTGCAGGCCTTGGGTCCAGTGGTCGGCAGCTCGGGCAAGTGCCCGCCGGTGGTCAGCCCAGGAGTCCTTTGGTCCCTTCTGCAGCGTCCGGAACTTCTTGCGGTAGGACTCCGGGGTGAGGTTGTACTGTTGGATCAGGGCCCGCTTGATGCTGTCGTAGCCCTGATCCGCCTCAGCAGGCAAGTCCCCAAGGATATCCAGGGCCTTACCCCTTAAACGGGGGGTCAGGTATTTGGCCCACTGGTCCTTGTTCAGATGATGCTGCAAGCAAGTCCGTTCAAAAGCAGTCAAGAAAGAGTCCAAGTCTCCATCCTTCTCCAGCACTGGGAAGTCCTCAACACGGACCTTTGGAAGTTTGGTGTCTGGAAGGTCACGGGTGGCTGATGAGGGCCGGAGCTGAGCTAGCTGCAGCTGGTAGTTACGCTCTGCCTGGCGCTCTTCACGCGCTGCTTGCCGCTCACGCTCGGCCATGAGTTCCTTGTAGCCCTCCCGGTCTCCAGCCTGGCGTAGGGCCATAGCCATTTGAAGAAGGCTATCCGAGCCTCCCAGGCTCGGTGGAATGGCACGTGGTGATCTGCGGCACGCTGCAGAGCTAGGCGATTCACTGTCCCTTTCAGAGCGGAGGGCTGGCATCTGGCTCGTTGAGGAACCTTGGGTGAGCTCCTCCTCATCTTGTCCAGCAGTGCCAGGTTGCGCAATGTCCTCGGCAGAACGGTTTTCTGGCGTCGAGCTCCTGGAGGACTCGTGGGCAACCTCCTCATTGCTGTCCACAGCACCGTCCTCCCTCTCTTCGGCTCCTGCCTTAGCATTGGCCAGTTGCATAGCTCTGCTCCTGGTGCCATCAGCCATTCTTGCAGACTTTTGGTCACTGACACAGAACTGACACCTGATGCCTCCACACACCTTACAGTATCTGCACTCTGACACTCTAGTGTTGAGCTAGTCTGAAGACCCCAGCAGCCACAGCTGCTGCAGGCAGTCTTTAGTGTCTGGGAGTATGGGTCTCACACTCACACACACTATTATCTCGATCCCACCGCTATGCCACCAATATGTCACAAACCACCGGGGGGGTCACTCAGAAATCCCCCGCGCTGGCTACCAGTACGTCACAATCGGGGGGTAACAAGTGGGGGTCACCCCTCCTTCATACCTCCCGACCGACAGACAGAGCACGTGACGCGCTCTCTAGCGCCCCTCTTATAGTCAGGCCAATTATGGAATTGCCCGACAATAAGCAAGGAGGCCGCTATACTACTTATGCCGATTATTGAAGGGCCCCCGGCGAGAGAAGGGTATATATTCCCCCGACCTCCGCGGGCGGAATATATAAACTCTCCCCGAATCTCACTGGCCTCCCCACAATAATCCTTGGCACAACTCGCTGCCACCAACCGATTTACGGTAACTATTAGCCGAACACACAGACGTGGGATTCAAGATCGAGATAACAGAACAGCCCAAGATTAATTATATAATTTAATCGCCTAAAGCACACTAGAAACTACAATATATACAATAGGGAATCTACAGAATATACATATGTCAGAGTACAGTTACAGATAAAGCATGGGTTACAAACAGGTATACAATTACATCAGTTACCTTGTGTGTCTGGCCACAGGGGGGCGCTGTAGACCAGGTTTCCAGGAACTCCCACAGATGTTTCCTACACGTGCCCCCAGCGAGAAGAACACTGGAAAATGGCCGAAGTAGGGTTATCAACCTGGCCAAGTCCAGGTCCCCTCCTACCTTAGTGACCTCACAGGGAAGCACTGCCACTCCCCCTGCATGGATCAGAATTATCCAGCAAAGGGGATATTGGCCATAACTTTGCCTGGGAGCGTCGTAGGCGGACGCCAATGCTCTCATTGTGACAGTTATGAATTTAGCTACAGAACGAGGGGACTCATGACCTGTCTGCCAGTTCCCCATTGGCTGATATCACGCCTGGGGCATTTCCCAATGTCCTGCTCCCATAAAAAGGGGGTGCCGGCATCGTCCACATGCGGAGACACCATTTTTATGGTTGCCATATTTATCGGAAATATGGCTTGCGAGATATGAACCATTTTTTACTGGAGTCGTTCTGTCTGCTAGTTCCATAGCCTTGCTAATGAGATACAACTCTTGTTACAGGGTGACGGCAGGGAGTCATCCTGTGTCCTTTGTCCTAAAGCCACCTAATTTCCATATCACAGGACATGGCCATGGAGTTTGTTGCTAAACCAGTTGTGTGAAGGAAAGGGGGGGGGGTGACACCAGGAGAGGGCTTCCTGACATACTTGAATATCATGATTTATCGTCATATCTCCGGATTTACCTCACAGTATTATAGTATTAGAGTTATGGTACGCTGTGACATTTATTAGTGATAGTTATTGCCATATTTGGTATTTAGATTAGGGAATGAATCAGTCTTCAATCAAGATTAGAGAAGATAAAAAGACTTTATATTTTTCCTAAAGTTAAAAGGGATTCTGCAAAAAGGTCCAAAAGGTAACGTCTCAAATAAGACTGTGTAACATACAAAATACACTTACTGTGCTTGCATCTCAGAAACACAATAGTCCTATGATTTCAGGATGGACAATGACACATGGTCTGTGCATTAAGACCTCCCTAAAGTTACTAAGAAGAGCAATGACGTGTTAAAGTTAACCCCTGTCGTGCTGACCAAGAACGTCTTAACATCTGTTATTCGACAACAGGCAGCATGGAGGATAAAAGGTGACTAATGTAAATTGCACTGCACAGACATCAAAGACTTTTGCTATTCTTCTTCTACACTCATGAACTGTGGTTTATCAACATTGGCTATGGACTTTGTAATAAAGAATAAAGTTTATGGACTTTGATCTAACAATGATAAACGCAATACGGGACTGTACTAAATCGGTAACCATTCATTTTTATCAAAGGATTTATTTCTAAGAGACTGTGTTTATGCCGGATTACATCTGAGATAAGAAGACATCAACTCAGAGGACATCATATGGTGACCGGATTTGGTTTTTGCATTTCTTTTTAGGTCTAGCGAAGTATAGTTATATACATTTTTATATGATTGATCAGTCACAGCCTGTCATAACATAAATCCACATTATTATATTATTGAATTTACAAATTAATTATTCTTCATCATTATTATTGATATTAATCCATTATCGCCAAATAAGGAAAGAAGATTTGTTGTTTTAATGATGTATTAATTAATTTTCGGGGTTGCTCCACCCACTTCAAGGGGGAATTGTAAAATGATTAAAATTAATACATCTAGTTATCAAATATTTCATAGTAAGACATATACGTTCATAGTTCTGTTCATGTTGGAGGGCATAGGTTATTAATAAAGTTTATAAGGGATAAATATGCCCATATGGAATATACTTGAGTGATGAGCATGGAGGGATATATTTGAATCCTTCCCGAAGCTTCTCGAAGCTTCTAGAAGCTTACGTAATATGGAACTATATTCAACTGTGTTACACTAGAATGCCCTATATGGTTTGAACAGCTGGTATATAATACACGATGGAGGGGGCTACTGGGCGCTCTCCACACTGCCTGCGGTGAGAAGACTCCAGTGCTGCAAGATATGACACGTTGTCCAGGCTAAGAGATGACATCCCCAGCATTGCCGTTCAGGAGCCAAAGAGAGATGGGTAAAGACTTCCCATTGTTCAATATGGACTAAATGAACTCTTTTTACATAAGCTATCAAAGTATATTATTTTTTTCCTTTCTGTAACTGAACCTTGGCAACCATTTTTAAATAGATAAAATACATTTATTTTTTACATTTTTGAGGTCTTTTCTTTCATGCGGCTTTACGTATTTGAAGAAAAATATATTTAAGAGTATATTTTTTAACACATATAGGGACAGTTAGTTAGTTGCTAGTGATTGTAACCATGGATGCCTAAGCTACTGCTATAGCTACACATGAGATAAGTGACATAGTGAATCAGGAGAACTATACTACATTTCTAATTGGAGGTATTTGCTAATATTATTCTTATTATTACACCTACTACATATTGAGATATAATCTTTGAGATGGGAATGCCCCTTTAAGTGCAGGGTCAAGCCCCCTGAACTTGTTCCCCATTTACATAAAAATTGGATATAGGATTACTTTGGAATGGAAACAAGGATTACAAAAGAGAAGGTATAGATTTAAAGGTAACCTGTCATTTAAAAAAGACGACATTAATCTGCAGAGATGGGGCTAATATGTTAATTCGATTGTAAAGCCACTAACAGGAAATGAAAGTTTATTTCTCCTGGTGGTATGGTTTCAGCTGCCACTCACTATATGTTAAGGGGAGACTGAAGTCACGTTGGCCACTCCTCTATGACTGAAAGCCCAAGGCTGCAGGGAGAAATCAGCTTAATTTCTTCTCAGTAGCTGGGCTGTCAGTGAAATCAGTCCAGTGGCCCAGCAACTTTAGAATGCTATTAACCAGCAGATTAACCCTATATATGCAGGTTAATTGCATTTTTTACATGACAGGTTCCCTTTAAGCTGTGATTTGTGAAACACATTAAGTATCCAGAAAGAAAGGGGAAGTTTCAAAGGGAAGTCTACTTTATTAATCACCTTGGTTATTTCACATAAGCTAATAAAACGGGCCCTAGCTTAACTAAAGGATCTTGAGTTTTAGTAATTAACTACACATTTTCCCAACACAGAGCTTGAGTGTCATAGAGTCTCCGTGTGTGGTAGCCTGGCAGCTCTTAATACTATATGGCTTTCATGCATAGGCTTTGTGCTAGTCACTGTCTACCAGATCCAAGAGGTTGTTATGACTTTGAGCACTGTACAAGGGATCTGTTCTTATATATGGACCAATAGATTGGGGCCACAAAGTAGTATGCTAGCTGGTAGAGTGAGCTGGTTTACAAGCCAGGTCAAAATCAGGGACACATAATCGAGATCCAACAGATGATTGAAAATGCAAACTCAATTTCGGAACTAACTGGCAGGAAATTCAGGATACAATGCTTAGAAAAGGAAGAGACCAATGTAGAATCAATCTATAACTGGTAAGACTGGGAAGCTGAAAGAGGTGTAAATATGGTGTTGCCAACCAACAGCTCACAGCATGGAGCTAATAGATTAACTATATTTACCGACAAGCTCTCTGCATGTACAACACCAAAAAGTCCCAGAAATCACTTAACCAAACCTTACCTGTGACAGACACCCCTTGTCATCAGCAGTAAAAGTGTGGCAACTTCTAGTGTCATTAAGAGTGACTTTACATATGAACCCTTTGGATTAGGTTTACCAGAAAATGACTGATGGAATTTCTTGCTCTGGTTGTGGGCATTGATGTTATTATCTGAAACCCAAGATCTTTCCAATTTATAGTACACTGTATGGACCTTTTTACTAACGAGGAATATAATTATTCTTCTACCTCCTAGTCCTTTACAGGAGAAAGTGGATTTCTAGCAGGGGAAATTGTCGAGAAACACTTTAAGCAGGAATTTATGGAACACATTTGGAATCCAAAACGATGTAGGAATATTCATCTGAGGGTTGCAGGGCTAATGACCTACGTTGTTTCGTAAAGGACTAGAGATGAACAACCACCCTAGTGTTCGAGTTTGGTTCGGTTGGTCGAACGGCAGATGTGTTCGTCGAACGTTCGACGAATGTTCGTCGAACACCGTCCAACCCCATTGAAAACAATGGCAGGCAAACACAAACACATTCAAACACATAGAAAACACTTTCTAAGGTGTTCAAAGGGTGACAAACAACTCAGAAAACACCATAAACACATGGAAAAGTGACAAGTACATATACTCATGCGAAAACAAAAGAGCTGGTCGAGTAAAAGGAAGAGAAGACACAGATATAGGCATGTCATGCCCCTCTAAAATCATGTAAAACACAGCAAGTGGACTCCAACAAGAGTCTCCATTTTTTCAAAAAATCTGGCCCCAGACACCACTTAAGTGGCATCAATTGTCCCACAGTTGCAAACTTAAAATGTTGATTTGCATGAAGCACAATCAAAACTACACAAGCCTTTACTCTCCCCAAGATGACATGGGGTAGAAAAGTCTTTGCGGATCCATGATTTGTTCATCTTGATGAACGTTAAGCCTGCTTTACACGGTACGACCGATTGTGCGATTTCACAATCGATCGTACCCGCCCCCGTCCTTTTTGCGTCACGGGCAAATCGCTGCCCGTGTCGCACAAAGTTAGTAAACCCCGTCACACATACTTACCTCTCGTGCGACCTCGCTGTGGGCGGCGAACGTCCACTTCCTGAAGTGGGAGGGACGTTCGGCGTCACAGCGACGTCACACGGGCGCCGGCCAATAGAAGCGGAGGGGCGGAGATGAGCGGGACGTAAACATCCCGCCCACCTCCTTCCTTCCACATAGAGACGGCGGCGGCCGCGGGAGGCAGGTGAGCTGATCATCGTTCCCGTGGTGTCACACGGAGCGACGTGTGCTACCACGGAAACGATGGTCAACTAAAGTAAACGATATTATGGAACCTAACGAGCAGTACCCGACTCACGATTTGTGAACGATACTGCGTCGCTAGGAGGTGTCACACAGGCCGGCATCGCCAGCGATGCCGGATGTGCGTCACAAAAACCGTGACCCCGACGATCTATCGCACGATAGATTGCCTGGTGTAAAGCAGCCTTTAGTCTGTCCACATTGTCACTGGAAAGACGAGTGCGCTTATCTGTCAGTACACCCCCAGCAGTACAGAATACATGTTCCGAGAGAACGCTGGCTACGGGACACGACAAGGCGTAAGTGGCGAGCTTAGGCCATTTTTCAAGATTGAAAGCCCAAAATGAGCAAGGCTCCAGTTCCACAGTCATAGCATCGATGTTCATTTGGAGATACTCCTGTATCATCCTCTCCAGGCATTGACTATGTGTCAGACTTCTTGTGTCTTGTGGCCTGGCAAAGGATGGTCTAAACAATTCATGAAACGATTCCATAAAATTGCTGTTACTACTAGATACGGTGTTGCTGGTACAGTTTGAGTGATGATGACTCGACAGTCCCATGGTTGGCAAGTTAGAACTGTGAGATTCACTCTGTGCACCACTGGTGTTTAGTGGAAAAGCCAATCTCATACTGTATAACAGCTTGTGCTGATACTCCTGCATACGTGCATCCCTTTCTATGACAGAAATTATTTTGCCAAATTTTGACTTGTACCGGGGATCTAAGAGTGTGGCAACCAAGTAATCAGCATTACTTCAAATTCTGACAATCCGAGGGTCATGTTGTAGGTAGTGCAGCAAGAAGGCGCTCATGTGTCTTGCGTATCCAGGAGGACCAAATCCTTGCTGTGTTGGTGGCAGCGAAGTGAGAATCATGCTTCCTTCCTCTACCCTCTCCCCCCAACCTCGCATAACAGAAATATGATCAAGGTCTCCCTCATCTGCTGAGTCTTCCATGCCCATCGCCATTTCGTCCACCATTTCTTCCTGGGCTCCTGCACCTTCCTCAACAGTTTGGCTGCTAACATGCGCCCTTGTTAATCCCTCTCCCCCACTGTCCCATGCCTGCCGCCTTGGTGCTGCTGACCGTCTGGACCTTGTAGATCTTGGTATCCCTTCCGCATATGAATCCTTCTGTACGTCCTCCCCTTCCTCTTGTCCCACCACCTGACTCTGAATACTGTTTAGAGTGTGCTCCAGCATGTAAATGACTAGAATTGTCATGCTGATAATGGCATCGTCAGCGATAAACATCTTCGTCGCCATGTCGAAACTGTGCAGAAGGGTGCATAGGTCCTTGATCTGAGACCACTCCAGCAGCGTGATCTGCACCACCTCTGTATCTCATTGGCCCAGGCTATACGTCATAAAGTATTGCACCAGGGCTTGGTGGTGCTGCCACAGTCGCTGAAACATGTGGAGAGTCGAATTCCAGCGTGTCGGCACATCGCATTTCAGCCGGTGACCCGGCCGGCCGAAAGACTTCTGGAGCGATGCAAGTTGTTCAGCTATGGGGTTTGAACGTCGGAAGTGAACACATGTAATGCAGAAGCCCATGTAGGCCGGGATAGTGGGTTAAAAATTGCTGGACAACAAGGTTCAATACGTGAGACATACAAGGCACGTGTGTCACATTGCCCCGGCGAACGGCTACACCCAGGTTTGCAGCATTGTCGCACACGGCCTTCCCTGGCTGCAGGTTGAGTGGAGACAACCATTGATGAAACTTGGTCTCCAGAGCTGACCACAACTCCTGAGCTGTGTGACTCACATTTCCGAGACATTTCAACGTAAAGACCCCCTGATGCCGTTGAGCTCTGCTACCAGCATAGTAAGGAGGTGTGCGGGATTCCTTGTGCGCAGTTACAACGTGGGTAGCCTGAACAGACAGGATTTGGGCGGAGGGGGAGGACCCAGACAAGGTGGAAGAGGCAGAAGCAGTTTAGGAACTTCTACATAAAGAGGATTGACGCACAACTCGTGCGGACGGCAAGACTTGTACAGCAGACCCTTCTCCATCTCTCACCATAGTTACCCAGTGCCCAGTCAGCGACAAGTAACGCCCCTGTCCATGCTTACTGGTCCAAGTAATGCACCCTGTCACAGATAGAGTTTATCAAGGAATCAGTGATGTTGTGTGTGACATGCTGGTGTAGCGCAGGCACACCTTTCTTGGAGAAGTAGTGGCGACTGGGCATCTGGTACTGGGGCACTGCGACGGACATAAGGTCTCGAAAATCCTGTGTTACCACCAGGCGGAAAGGCAGGATTTCTGTAGCCAACAGCTTGTAGATGCTGAAAGTCAACCTCTTAGCTTTGTCATGGCTAAGAGGAAATGGTTTTTACTTTTCCACATCTGAGGGACCGAGGGCTGGCTGCTGTGCTGAGACGGATTTGAGTAGGGTGTCCCTGGCAACTGCTGGTCTGTGGGGAAGGTGCAGGCGGAGATAGAATGCTGCCTTCATCCACAGGTGCTGCTCTCGATGTCTTAGAGAGCTCAACACCAGCAGCTGTTTCCACTTCCAAAACAACTGACGACCTGCCAATCACATTGCCTGTTGCGGGTAAAGAGGTGGAAGGTCTGCGTCGAAAAGCATGTGTGACTGCTGTCCCCACAGTCACGGAGGATAAAGAGCGCGCGGATTCACTTGATGGGGCAGACGGTGGTTGGCCCGCCCCACTAGGCCGCATTGTAGCACAGTGAATTTCCCACTGCGACTTATGCTTCATATCCATGTGCCGGTTCATGGACGAAGTACTCAAACTAGTGAGTTTTTGGCCTCTACTTAGACATTGACAAATGTCTTAAAAATCTTACAGATGACATGAGTTGGGTGATCCTTTGCAATGTTAAACAAGGCCCAAGATAGGCAAGGCTTAGAGCCCTTGCGACCTGCAGAGCCACCATCACTTCTGCTCAGAAGCAGAGTTGTGGCTGAGGATGCAGTTGTTGACGTGCTTCCAGTACTCGGTCTCTGTCCAGGAAGGCACAACCTAACCTCGTCGTCACTAGCATCCTCCTCCACCTCCTCTGCTGACTTCATTGAGTGCCTGACTGTGAGTTGACAGTAAGTGGGATCTACAACCTCATCATCACCCTGTGTGTTCTCACTCCCCTCATCCTCAGAACCAACCTCTTCCTGCCCTGACCGAATAGTCAAGTTGTCATTCCAATCTGGTATCTGAGTCTCATCGTCATCAGCATGTTCCTCATTGTCTCCACCAAGAGGAGTTACAGTTTGGGAATGAGGGTCTACATTATGCTCAGAACCTTCTTCATCTGGGCCTGAATCGTACTCACAAAGCTTCTGGGCATCAGTGCAGATCATTTCCTTGTCTGGACTCACTGCAGCTTTGGAGCAGACCTCTGATTCCCAGGCTATAGTGTGACTGAACAACTCTGCAGACTCAACCATTTCTGTTACCCCATACTCAGCAGGGCGGGTGGAGACTTGAGGGCTGGTAGGAAGCAAGTGCGATTGGGGTGACACTTCAGAGGACTGTAGTATTTGGGATGTGGAAGTTGAGGTGGAGGAGAGTCCACTTGATGGAGCACTTGAGATCCATTCAAGCACCTGCTCTTTTTGTGTCTCATCTACATTTGGTAGCGATGGTCGTGTCCGTAAGAAAGGGATCATATCAGATTGTCTACAGAAAGAAGTAGACATTTTATTTTGGCTGGAAGATGGTCTTTCTTTAGCAGATGTTACTGTTGCTTTACCACCTACCCCACGGACACAAACTTTTTTCCCTTTCCAACATGCCTGTTCCCCTTTCCACCAGCATCTGGCCTTTTGCCACTCATTTTGTATGTGAACAATTTGGCAACTGTTTGTTGCAGTTAAAAATTGGCTACTACAGATGAAGAGGTGGAGTAGCTTTCTTGACAGCAGTGGTACGCCACTGACTATCACACACTGATTTTATGCCCAAAGGAATTGCCTGGACTTTTTGCAGTTAAAAGTTGGCTAATATAGATGGAGACAGGTGGTGTATCTTACTTTACAAGACTGCTACACCGCTGACTATCACACACTGATACTATGCCCAAAGGAATTGCCTGGACTTTTTGAAGTTAAAAACACATCGGTTACTTACCGGTAGCCGGTTTTCCAGAACCCATGACAGCACCACGTGAGAGAGGGATCCGCCCAGCGAGGACAGGAAACCATTCTGAAATAAAAGGGCGGTACCTCTCCCCTTCGTCAGTTGATTACCGAGAATTGAGAGGACCTCCAACCAACGTTAGAACTTAACTCTATCACCAACTATAACACACACATGCACACCCAGAATAGTGCACACTAAGGGTGAAAACGGAGGGATTATATGGGTGCTGTCATGGGTTCTGGAAAAATCGGCTACCGGTAAGTAACCGAGGTGTTTTCCCTTCACCCATGACAGCACCACGTGAGATATTTCCAGAGAATAACGTATTAGGGAGGGACCAACGTCTCAAGCACCCTTCTACAAAGCGAGAGATCAGCCGAGGAGGATAGATCCAACCGATAGTGACGGAAGAAAAAGGAGAATGTGAAGACCAGGTAGTGGTCCTACAAATCCGGTCAATAGATACCTGCGTCTTCTCAGCCCTGGAGGGCAACACCACACCGGTGGAATGGGCCCTTAAGCCCTCAGGGAAGGCAGCCCCACTAGATGAGTAGGCTAAGCAATGACCTCCCTAATCCACCTAGAGATAGTGCAGTTTCACACCCACAGACCTTTCCTACTACAGAGAGGGCTATGAAAAAGGACTGTGTTTTCCCCACACTTTGTGTCACTGAGATGTAGAGAAGCAGGGCCCTATGAACCTCCAACGTATGAATCTGTTTTACCCCTGTATTTGTAGGATGGCTGCAAAAGGAGGGAGGATTATACCCTGCGTGCTATGGAATCGAGAGGCGACCATTGGGAGAAAGGGTCCTATTAACACCTGACCCGGCCTATCGTTGAACAACTGAGCGTAGGGCCGTACTACCAATAAGGCATGTAAGCACTAATTCTGCGAGCAAACCCCAAGCCCCAGACTAAAATCGTTTCCAATGTCAGCAACGTCAGGGAGATTTATTTATTTATTTTTTCGTTTTTGGCTATAGGTTCAAAGGGAGGACTCGTGAGGGCGTCCAACCCTAATTTGATCCCCCGGTGGAACTGTCAGGCATGAACTCACAAACCCAATAACCTTGAACCCACCGGTTTGCTGCCAGTTTTCCAATGTATAAGGTTCCCAGGGCAGAACAGGAACCTCTAGAGTGTACACTGAGAATCCTAGAGCAACCCCGTCTGCAAGAATGCCAATTTGCATGGAATAGGAACTCATACCCAAGGGACCATTTGCAAAGAAGGGGAACTTTTGCCACCCTCTCCCATAGAGTGTAGTGGTAACCGGTTTATGGCCCTTCAGCAAGGAAGAGACCGGGTCAGAGGAGAACCCTTGCGCATCAGCAACAACCTCTCAAGTTCTAAGCTGTGAAATGAAAAAACCCATTTCCTGCACGAGGAACACAGGTAACTGCACTAACAGGTCCGGAATCCCCGGCAGAACCCCAGGATCCGGGACAGACAATGTCCTCAGGAGAGTGAGCCATGGCCCCTTGGGCCAGAAGGGAGCGAGGGGAAGGACCCTCGCCCGAGCTTCCCCGAGCTCTTGGAGAACCATCGAGAGCATGACAACAGGGGGAAGGGCATAGGCTATTCCGAAGGTCCATGGAATGGAAGTGCATTCACCGCAAGGGCTGGACTGCTGGGATCATGGAACAAGAGGTCTATATGCCAGTTTAGCCTGGAGGAAACAGGTCCCTCCGTGGTATTCTCCATAGAGCCACTACCATTGAAAAGATCCGCGGATTCAGGGATCATTCCCCTTGCCGCGGTTGATGGCGCCTGAGGTAAGCTGCCAACTACAGGAATGGCCGATCGGGATTCAAACCCACAAGCTCACACATCCAAGGCCACAAGCTTACCACGAGACCATGGAACGAACATTGGCATTTAGAATCCAGTGAAGTGTAGAGCCGAGGGGGATTCTGTCCTGCCCAGTAAAGACCGTAAGATGCCAGAATGAGGGATGGGGATCATGCCCCCCAGCGTTTCAGGAAGGAGACGGTAGACTGAGTAACCGACAGCAACCGAACGAGCTGACCCTGGAGGGGGGGCAAAGGGAATTTAGTGCTCGTTCTTCAGACCCTAGCGTCAGGAGGCGTGAGGGCTGTGCTGCTTCCTGCGCTGATCACCAGCCCAGGGATATCTGCACCTGGAGGCAAGCATCCCCAGCCAAATCGGCTGGCATCAGCAGTGACCACCTTCAGATGCCGAGGTAGCCAGGAACCCCACAGACAGGTTGAGTATGGACGTCCACCAAAGCAGGAAAGTCTTGACTGGCAAGGAGAGAATGACGTCCCCTTCGAAATATCTTCCTAAGGGTTTTCCTTTTGTTTTTTTTCGTTTGGCAGACAGGATTTGCCATTGGAGAGTTCCGCAGTGGTACAGGCCCCATGGAGCCGCCGGTAAGCACAATATCATAGTGCCCCGCAGGGACATAGCGCGTCTCAGAGACATGATGGCATGGCAGAGTGCCCCCAGGGCCTATTCTGACACCTCGAGTATCTACTCTACTGGAACAAAAGGGATAACCTTTGGAAGGGCTGCTTGGCGTCGGATACGGTCTCCAACGCATCTTCCAGCTCTTTACCAAAAGGAGCAGAGCGACATACGGCCCTGAACATAATTCATGCTTGGTTTGCAGGCATATGGGACAGCCCTTCAACCATAATGCCATACCGGCCAGATTAGACAATCCTGCACAACAGGCTCCCAGCCTGATAGCATCGGCTGATGACTGCAAGAATGCCGCTGCTCCCTGCAGCAGTGATAAGTTTAGAAAAAGATATACTCCTGAGGAGTTTTATCCTTCAGCTGATCTATAATAGTTTGTAGCCAGATCCTGAAAATCATGGGCCGTGCAGGGATTTGGCAATAGCCGGCTTCAGAATTCCTGCTGATGTTTCCCACAAGTGCGTGCATACAGGAGCGTGCATATGGGACCTGGAGAGTGAGTACCGTAACTGACAGTAACAAGCCCCCACTGTTAGTGACAGCTGTTAAGACAGAGCTGTCAAGGTGTACATGTCAATCTGTAGGCATGGACCCCAACTTATGCTGTATGTCATAAGGGTGTTGTTGCCAACCGTGGAGGCTGCCGCTGCTGAATTGTCACAAAGGAAGGGGCTGCTACCAACCATAGAGCAATACATTGTGAGGATTAGCTCAGGTAAGCATAGGCAAGGTCACAGGACGACACAGTATCTTCATAAAAAATTCCAGCCGTTTATGAAAAACTTGTCATAAATGGCAAACATTAAACCTAACAGGTCTCTCCTGGCTTAAGGCAAAAACATAGCACAACCACATACCGTGGGCTTCCAGTCCAATACGGTCTCTATTGGAAGTGTGGCGCCTGTACACACTGGCTCCTGCCAGGGAACAACACTTGTTGTGGCTCCTTCCAAGAACCCAGAGACACTCTGCAGACTCCTGTCTGTCTCTCCACTCCAGGAGAGCTTTGGTCCAGTAGCCACAGCACTAACCAGCCTGGCTGCACACTACTTCCAGTCTACACCCAGACTGAATTCCAGAGCCCTGTGTTCAGCCTCCACACAGGCTGATACATCCAGAGCTCCCTGCTCTGCTCTCACACTCTGCAGAACACACACTGAGTCTCCTAATCAGACCGGACACACCCACAGGTGGAGGTCTGTGATTCTCCACACCTGCACAGCACACTGGGCTTATTAAAGGGAACCTGGCCCTTATATGCAGAAAGAAGCCTTTGTGGAACTACAAGTCACATAGCAACCTATTCAGTTTAATATCACAGCGACCTTCTCCACTGCGACATATAGCGACCATTTACCATATTGGTGGTCGCTACCTCACAACATATACACATTTGTAACTCGCATGCAGCAATCCATAGATTGAAGCAGAGACATTGCCATCTATGCCTCACACAAGGGGTCTCTGACACTCAGCCCGCAGGCCATATCGGCTCAGTGCACAGGGGACACTCCGTATGGATTTTAGGAGCCACCTAATGATGCAGATGACATTACGAAGATCACTCACCCACCACAGGAGATCAAGGGTACCGGTCCTGGAGGCTTCATCGGAACATCCACAGGTCCCGCAGAAGTTGTGGATCCACAAGAGGATTTGCCCTTCTGGCTATTGAGGCCGGGCAGGTCTGTTTCACTTAGAATGGTGACTGTTCATGCGGCTATGCTGCCGGCGCTCCAGAGAGTGCTGCTGCCTTTCTGAAGCCATCCTGGGATGTAGGCACGAGCACCCGTGCTGCTCCTCCACCTTCCGGTCCCATAAGGTGCCCCCCTGGTTTCAATGCACCCAGCGGTGTCCAGGCGGCGGGAGTCTGCCCTGAAACACCGCCGCTGCTGCTGCATGGGCGCCGCCATCCTCTTCAGGAGACGTCACGCAAGCATGCCTCCTGTACCCTGCATGCCTTGTGCGCGTCCCAGAGTGCACCACATTCGGAAGTCCTAGGCAGGAGGGAGCGCAAGGGGGGAGGACGGAGCGGCGGTCCGGAACCCCTGAAGGGCCCTGCCGCACACCCCCGCACGGACCCCAGGATTTTAGCTGTGTAGTACAGCATGATCATGCTCAAGGGAAACTAATGCTGCCTGCTATGCAAGCAGCAGAAGAGAAAGTGGCCATAGATCAAGCGGCCCACTACAGGGACCGGCCCTTCTGGAATTTGTCAGAATTGCTCTATGACCAGTCCGGCCCTGCATATAGCTTGTAACACAAGTTTGCATTATTATCATGACCTGGTAGCTGGGGGGGCGGGGAGGGAAGTAAGCTTTGTAAACGGCTTCCTTATCCCCCAACAGTGTGCAGAACAGACATTACTGTTCTAAACAGACACACTTAGTGCAAGGCAGTTATCCTTGCGTGTTGTTGTTCTTTCATGTTCTGTACTTCTCTTTCTGTCTTCCTATTTTTCCTCCCTCTCTCATCTGGGCAGCCAGGATAGCTCTATAAGAGTAGCTTCTCTACCATTACTGTATAATGGGTAGTCTTACGCTATGCTCCCTAAATGTAAAGGGACTCAATATTCCACATAAAAAGAAGTCAAATAAGTTATAATAGTCACAAGCAGCGTGTCTCAGTCCTACTACTCCAAGAGACTCATTTTAGATGGGTCTTGGTCCCCGGGTGTTCCTCCAGATCCTACCCAACATGGTTCCATAGTACCTGTCCAGATTCCAAATCCAGAGGTGTGTCCATAGCCTTTCATAAATCCTTTGTGCCTGAGGTCTTGGGCTCGCTTACTGGTCCATTGGGCAGATACGTCTTTCTGAAAATTGGTTGGGCTTCTCATAACTTTGTAAAAGCTAATGCTTATTTCCCCAATTTCCCCAACAAGGATCAGCAGAGATTTGGGGCCAACTACTGGAAACTCATTGAGGACTTCACAGGCCCTGTGATACTTGGTGGCGACTTCAACCTACAAATGAATTCATCTGTTGACAACTCCTCTGGTAGGTCCTCGTACCCCATCTCCTCTGTACTTAAAATTAAATGACAGTTACGTAGATTGAGCCTGGTGGACACTTGGAGGGTCCTTCACCCAGACACATGAGATTATACTTATTACTCATCGGTCCACAGGAATTATAGCAGAATATTTTATTTTTTTATTTCTCAATCTTATCTAGATTTACAAATTGACTCCAATATAGGCTCTATTTTGTGGTCGGATCATGCCCCCATTTATTTGTCCATTCAGTTTGACCTGGCCAGGAGTTCTGGCTTCACATGGCGCCTTAATGAAAACCTATTGGAGGGCAACATATGCATGACAGACGTGACTGAAACAATACAGAACTTCACCCTAGACCAGACCTGGGCAAGGGGCGGCCCGCGGGCCACATCCGGCCCGCCTACTCTCTGTGACCGCCCCGCCCGTCTTCAGCCGGTGCAGTGGAGCCGGGCTGCAGCGTGCCGGGCAGGGAGAGATCCTGCAGGTCCGCACAGTCAGTGCAAACAGCGGAACGCAGGAGTCTCTCCTCTGTTCCCTGCCGGCACTTTGAGTGACACACGCGCGCGCTCTGATGTTATCAGTACTGCGCTGCGTGTGTCATTTCAAAAGTTCCCGCCCGGCAGGAGAAGAAGCTGCAGCAGCCGGGGCCTGAAGAGAAGCAGCGTCGGGGGCCCGTACAAGAGAAGGAGCAGCTCAGCGGGGGACCTGTACGGAGGTGCCTGAGAACGGGGACGATAAGAAGGGATAGGTAAGTAGTGACTAATAAGCTGAGGAGGGGACAATGAGGGAGGGGGGGACTGGTGACTAATACTGGGGGTGTAGTGGTGTAGTTTTACAGGTGTAGTATATGGTGTTGTGTATATAGTGGTGTAGTATATAGTGGTGTAGTACATGGGGTCAGGGGCGTAATGACCGCGGTCGCAGAGGTCGCCACTGCGATCGGGCCAGCAGGGTTATAGGGGCCCGGGAGCCACTCTGCAGAGTCGGCTGCCGGGCCCCTATGTGTAGTGCCGCTGTGTAGTGGCCGACAATGCGACCGTCAGGGGGGCGGCCTGTGAGTCAGGGGAGCCCAGTGTCAGCAGAGGGGCCCCTGACCTGGAGAGGCCACCAGCCGTTTGTGAGCTACAGCAGACGGAATACTCCATCCTGCAGGACCTGCGATGACGTCACGCCCATGTGACTGTGTGGGAGGAGACAGAGGATGCCGGACAGAAAGCAGGAGAAGATACTGAATCCTGAAGGAGATTTGGACACATGACTGGTAATAAGAAAAGAGGGGACATGAGGGGGAAGGGGGCTGCAGGGTGAGTGGCATATGAGGGCTGCAGACTGACAGAAGGATGTGAAGGGGTGCGGAGTGTTTGAGAGGGGTAAGATGGGGTACAGGCAGGGTGAGATATGTGGGGCAGGGGGTGTGTGATATGGGGGGGGTGCAGGCTGTATGGGGAGCAGGGTGTGTGAAATATGCGGGTATATTGTGTGTGATATGGGTGTGCAGGCTGTATGGGGAGCAGGGTGTGTGACATATGGGGGTATAGTGTGTGTGATATGGGGGTGCAGGCTGTATGGGGATCAGGGTGTGTGACATATGGGGGTGCAGTGTGTGTGATATGGGGGTGCAGGCTGTATGAGGAGCAGGGTGTGTGACATATGGGGGTGTAGTGTGTGTGATATGGGGGTGCAGGCTGTATGGGGAGCAGGGTGTGTGACATATGGGGGTGTAGTATATTACAAGTGTACTATATGGAGGTGTAGTATATTACAGGTGTGCTATATGGAGGTGTTGTATATAGTGATGTAGTATATGGGGGTATAGTGATGTAGTATATTACAGGTGTACTATATGGAGGCGTAGTATATTACAGGTGTGCTATATGGAGGTGTAGTATATTACAGGTGTGCTATATGGAGGTGTTGTATATAGTGGTGTAGTATATGGGGGTATAGTGATGTAGTATATTACAGGTGTACTATATGGAGGCGTAGTATATTACAGGTGTACTATATGGAGGTTTAGTATATTACAGGTGTGCTATATGGAGGCGTAGTATATTACAGGTGTGCTATATGGAGGTGTAGTATATTAGAGGTGTGCTATATGGAGGTGTAGTATATTACAGGTGTACTATATGGAGGTGTAGTATATTACAGGTGTACTATATGGAGGTGTAGTATATTACAGGTGTACTATATGGAGGCGTAGTATATTACAGGTGTGCTATATGGAGGTGTAGTATATTAGAGGTGTGCTATATGGAGGTGTAGTATATTACAGGTGTGCTATATGGAGGTGTAGTATATTACAGGTGTACTATATGGAGGTGTAGTATATTACAGGTGTACTATATGGAGGTGTAGTATATTACAGGTGTACTATATGGAGGTGTAGTATATTACAGGTGTGCTATATGGAGGTGTAGTATATTACAGGTGTACTATATGGAGGTGTAGTATATTACAGGTGTACTATATGGAGGTGTAGTATATTACAGGTGTACTATATGGAGGTGTAGTATATTACAGGTGTGCTATATGGAGGCGTAGTATATTACAGGTGTGCTATATGGAGGTGTAGTATATTACAGGTGTGCTATATGGAGGTGTGGTATATTACAGGTGTATTATATGGAGGTGTAGTATATTACAGGTGTGCTATATGGAGGTGTAGTATATTACAGGTGTACTATATGGAGGTGTAGTATATTACAGGTGTGCTATATGGAGGTGTAGTATATTACAGGTGTGCTATATGGAGGTGTAGTATATTACAGGTGTGCTATATGGAGGTGTAGTATATTACAGGTGTGCTATATGGAGGTGTATATAGTGGTGTAGTATATGGGGGTATAGTGATGTAGTATATTACAGGTGTGCTATATGGAGATGTAGTATATTACAGGTGTGCTATATAGAGGTGTAGTATATTACAGGTGTGTTATATGGAGGTGTATATAGTGGTGTAGTATATGGGGGTATAGTGATGTAGTATATTACAGGTGTGCTATATGGAGATGTAGTATATTACAGGTGTACTATATGGAGGTGTAGTATATTACAGGTTTAGTATATAGGGATGTAGTGATGTAGTATATTACAGGTGTACTATATGGAGGTGTAGTATATTACAGGTGTGCTATATGAGGGTGTACTATATTACAGGTGTAGTATATGGGGTGTAGTGATGTAGTATATCACAGGTGTATTATATAGTGGTGTAGTATAATACAGGTGTATATGGGGGTGTAGTATATAACAGGTGTAGTATATGGGGGTGTAGTGATGTAGTTTATTACAGGTGTAGTATATGGAGGGGGTGTAGTATATTACAGGTGTAGTATATGGAGGGGGTGTAGTATATTACAGGTGTAGTATATGGAGGGGGTGTAGTATATTACAGGTGTAGTATATGGAGGGGGTGTAGTATATTACAGGTGTAGTATATGGAGGGGGTGTAGTATATTACAGGTGTAGTATATGGAGGGGGTGTAGTAATGTAGTATATTGGGTAGAACGGAGTTAATTATATTAGTCCGGCCCTCTAAACCAATCCTAATTTCTCATGTGGCCCCATGGGAAAATTAATTGCCCACCCCTGCCCTAGACCATAAGGATGACCAATCCACCCCGCCTATGGGATGGGAGGCACTGAAGTTTTTCCTGAGGGGAATTGTTATTGATCATGATAGCCGACTTATAAAAGATAAGCTTGAGGAGATTAAAACCCTTTACTCCCAGATCCTTGATCTGGAATGTCTCCATAAGTGAAATTAGGCCCAGGGCACATATGCCCAACTGTCTACAGCCAGGCAGAAATTGCTGTCCATAATAGATCAGAGGACTAGGTGTTGGAAGGAAAGTCTTAAAAGTTGCTTTTACCAGCTGGGGAATCGGAGGGGCAAATTTCTGTCCAGAGCTTTGCATCCACGTAGTCTGGCTACTCACATTCTCTTCATAAAAGACCAGGCCATGAAGAAGGTCCATAATACAAAGGGCATTGTTCAGGGGTTTAGGAACTATTATCAACCTGTTTACAATATCAAGGGCCACTTTAGTGACCTCCCAAAGCAGCAATTGATGGAGAAATTATGTTCATATCTTCAAGCTACCAGGTTACCTGAGATACCACCTGCAACCTTGGCAGCCCTAGAAGACGATTTCTCCCTAGAAAAGGTGATGGGTGTCATTAAAGATTTGAAAACCGGGAAGAGCCCAGGACCTGACGGGTTCACAGCTGGGTTCTTTAAGCACCTCATTGATCAATTAAGCCCTCAGTTCCTATCTGTCTGTAATCATGTATCCAAAGTTGGTCTCTTGCCGAAACAGACACTTGTAGCGCATATAATAGTCCTCCCCAAGCAGGGCAAAGATCCATCCCAGTGCGGAAGTTACAGGCCAATCTCACTGATTAACATTGACATCAAAATGTATGCCAAGCTCATATCAAATAGGTTGAGGCCACTCCTTCGTCAGCTGATAATGAATGACCAGGTTGGGTTTGTTATTGGGCGCAAATCAAGAGACAACACCATACGCACTATTTCCCTGATCGATAGGGTAAGGAAAGCAGGGATACCGACGTGGATCCTGTTGGTCGATGACGAGAAGGCTTTCGACAGGCTACACTGGAACTTCATGTTTCAGTTCCCGTAGCTGGCCGGCTTCCAGAGGACCATGCTGCATGGAATCTCAGCCTTATATTTGTTCCTGACAGCTCAGATTAAGATTAACGGGGGCATCTCCCAACCTTTTGACATCACAAACGGAACATGTCAGGGGTGCCCTTTGTCACCACACTGGGCATTCTGACCATGGAGCATCTTGCAGTAGTAATCAGGAATAATTACTCAATCAAGGGTGTCTCGGCTCTGGGCAGGAAGGACAAGTTGGCTCTTTTCACGGACGACCTTTTGTTATTCATAACAAACTCGGTAACGAGCATTCCAAACATAATGCACGAGCTTCATAGGTTCGAGGCATTAAGTGAAAATGAACACAGACAAGTCAGAGGCACTTAATATTTCAAGCCCGCAGGGGGTGATTGAGCAGCTTCGAGCGCCTTTCCCTTACCGCTGGCAGGAGAAATCACTGCCTCATCTTGGCATTGAACTTACGGCTGATGTCGCTTCCCTGTTTGGAGCCAACTTCCTCAAAATTTTGGGAAGGATGGAGCTTAACCTTCAGAGGTGGAAAAAATTACCAATTTCCTTGTTTGGTAGAATTAATACTATAAAGATGGATATCCTGCCCCACTTGCTACACTTCTTCCAGACAATACCTATCCCATTGCTGGCGTCCTTTTTCTCCCACTTAAAGGCAGGCATAATTAGATTTATTTGGGCCCACAAACATCCCCAAATAGCTTATAATATACTAAGCAGACCCAAGACTGCTGGAGGGACCGGCTTCCGGATTCCTCGCTTTACAATTACGCCTCTCTAGGGACATGCCTCCTGGACCTGTATCACCATGGGTTTTGCAAAAGGTGGGTTGAGGTGGAGATGACACAGACGGACCACAACCCTCTGGTGGTGGTGTGGTCAGTGGTGTCCACATATCTGAGCACCTGCACATGGCCGTTTCTCACCCAAAGTCTGGCCCTCTCCCTTGAGAAGGCGATCCCGCGTCAGGGCATTTCTACCATTCCCGGTTCGCTTATGCCGCTATGTAATAATCCACTATTCCCCGAAAAGCCTATCTAGACACACGTTCCTAAACGCAAAATGAGACAAAGTGCCAAAAATAAACATCTACGTATCTTGCGCGGATGTGAGACCCCTTCATTCCCTCTTTTCAAACAGCTCCCTCTCTCCACAAACGAACATTTATAGCACATTGATCTCATTTGAAACTCTGTGTCATGGGAAGGATTTTCTGGAGCATACTGTCTCATTGCTATACGAGATGTTCGGTGCTTAATTCCCAGGTACTGGAAAAGGCCAGAGGTGCCTTTATGTGCGGAGTTGGTCGCAGAGCTAAATAAACATTTATTCAATAATACCCCAAATATATTAAAAAATGTTTTTTATATAATATTACTAAAAAAAATTCACCCATAGACAAAATACAAACAAACAAGTTGGTATCAAAAATAGGTAGTAGTATAAATATGAGACAGATATAATAGTCAGATGCTCAATTTTGTGCATAATCCATCAACAATTGTTAATGTCTCTGATCTTATTTTTCCCAATTGTGCCTGAATTAGACAAAAAAGGGGAGAATGATCCCCACCCTCCAATGGAGTTTATCTTAGGTCATATAATTCTTATCCCCTTTAGATCCCCAATAACCACATGCAGTAATGGTATAACAAAGGGGTATGAATAGAAGAAAAAAAGGGGGGGGGGGGGAATGAAAGCAAAGATAGTCGGGGAATTAGGAACATTTGATGTATGAGACCTTATTGTACATACAGTAGATGCATATATAGAGACCACAGTTATAATGCAAAAATAACTGCCCTCCTTAAACTGTCTCAATATATACAGTATATACATATTAATGATACCTAATTAATGATACTTAGATAAACCAAAAATATATTTTCCACCTTCCCAAACTTATATTTCTTGCCATTAGTATCTAATAAATCATTAATCGCATTGGTGTAATCATCATATAATACAGACTAATATAGCCTAGATGTTTGAGTTAGCCCCCTCATACATACTCTACCTCCATGATGGAGATTGTAGAGATCCATAACAGGTCAATGGCATATTCATTAAGACTGCCCTTTACCTGACCCATTAATATAAATTATTTGAAACCAGCCAAAACATCAGTATAACATGAGTCCAGTTAGATAAACATGTTAGTACAGATTAGTAATGTCCAGATCCTTAATACAGAGGTGTATCTAGGCTTTCCAGCACCCGGGGCAAGAATTCAGTTTGGCGCCCCCCATGTGACCAATTATTCATATGTGATTTGCACACTTACAGTCACATGATGACGAGCTGCTCTTAATAATTCACTCGATGTTCAAAGAGAAATGTAGGAAGAAAAGCTAACTGTCACATGTAGGTATGAAACTCATATATGAGTGGAGTGGCCATATGATGACTACTAGAACCAGAAGCAGAGCTGAATCCTGACAGGGAGCATATTATATGCTGCTAGGTTTGGGTTAAACTGTTTAATTTTTTTTAAGTAAAGTGCTTCTCCAGGTTTGATATAAAAATCTGCAGTCACTCTGTGTCACTCTGTGACTGCAGACTTCTGAATTCTCACACTGCACACTATCAGGATTCTCTGGTGCTGGCGGTGAGAGGTCATGAAACTGCAAGTATGCGATTTACATACACATGGTCACGTGGCAATAAAAATGAATTGAGTAAGGCCGGACACGTGAAATCATAATATGGCCAGAAATATAAAAATCTCATACTTGCGCTCACATGACCATCCAGTCCCGCCACTGGCACTGGAGAATACTAAAAATGTGCAAGCGCTGTGAGAATTCAGAAGCCTGCAGTCACCTAGAGAGATTAGAAACTTTCATCTCAAACCTGGACAAGACACTACTTATAAAATTAAGCAGTATAGCCGAATTCTAAGTAAAGGGATTGTCCAATCTCACAATTTATGTATTGCTACTTGTGTACAGGATCAGAACTAGTAACAGCACCAGAACCATCAGAGGTACAGAAATACATAATTAGAACCCCCATCAATACAGAAACACAGCATCACAACCACCAGCAGTACAGAAATACATCAATATAACCCCACCAGTTCAGAAACAGCATCAAAACCTTCTTCAGTAGAGACATACATCATCAGAACCACAAGCATGGTACATCAATTGTAATGTCAGGTCAGACACATAGACATTTCTATTGCAAAAATCTACAACTTCCAATACATCCTTAAAGGCAATCTGTCACTAGGATATTAACATCTTATCTGAGAGCAGCATAACATAGGGGTAGAGATCCTGATTCTAGCAGTGTGTCACTTAAGCCTGCTTTACACCTTACGATTACACATACGATATTGTATGCGATCGTAACCGCCCCCATCGTATGTGCGGCACGTTCAATTTGTTGAACGTGTCGCACAATCGATTAAAAGCTGTCACACGTACTTACCCGTCCATACGACCTTCATGTGGGCGGCGAACATCCACTTCCTGGAGTGTCAGGGACGTTCGGCGTCACATCGACGTCACGCGGCAGCCGGCCAATAGAAGCGGAGGGGCAGAGCTGAGTGGGAGGTAAACATCCCGCCCACATCTTTCCTTCCACATTGCCAGCGGGAGCCGCGGGAGGCAGGTAAGCTGTCGTTCAATGTTCCCGGGGTGTCACACACTGCGATGTGTGCTGCCTCGGGAACATTGAACAACCCGACGTGCAATATGTAGGAATTGAAAGACGTGCATGCGATGAACGTTTTAACGTTTAATCGCAATCGCACGTACCTGTCACACGCTACACCAACACTAACGATGCCGGATGTGCGTCACTTACGACGTGACCCCGCCGACACATCGTAAGATATATTGTAGTGTGTAAAGCGAGCTTTACTGTGCTGCTTAGTGTAGTTTTGATAAAAATCACTGTTTAATCAGCAGTAGATTATCACTACAGGACTAATTGGTATGCTGCCAGGTAGACCAGCATATTCATCAGCCCTGTATAACTGCTAGATCTGCAGCAGAGAAATCATGGATTTTATCAAAATGACAACCCAGTAAGTGACACATCGCTGGAATCAGGGTCTCTGTCTTTACATTATGCTGCTCTCAGATGGGGGCACAAAAACCTGGTGACAGATTCCTTTTAGCAATGGTAAGTAGATTCTTGGGAGTTAACAGTCATCATCAGACTGCGGACTATACAGGAACTACAGTAAGGTCGCAGTTCCACTTGTGTTTTGCACGGACGAGTGCAATCTGATAAAATATCGAGTGTCCATCTGCAATTGATTTTTCATGAAATATTGGCATGAGAAAAGAATTGCAGCATGCTGCGAGTGTCAGAGATTCTCAGCTCACACACCCATACAAGTCTACGGGAGCGTGTGAATATCGCACTGCACTTTGATGTAATCAGAGTGCAGTACAATGTACGCAGAGAGGCCGTGGATAAGGGGGAAATTACTCCCTCCCTTCATCTTGTCCGCAGCTGTGATCTGATCGCAAGATCGGATCACAGTCGCATGACACAGTCGGGAGTCATTAGCATATCGCATCTGATGATCTTGCATGTGAAGCAATGTGCAAGTGGGACTGAGGCCAAATGATGAGAATTAGTCACACTGTCCTCTACACTATGTCCCCTTATACTGCCCAGTCTTATACTGGGCCCCTCATCACACTCCCCCTCCTTGCTATGACTTCACACTCTCCTGTCATGCTATCCCCTTTCCTTGACAGTCGGACTCAGAATAACCGGCTCCAACTACGGGGGCGGCACAATGCAGCTGTAGGCAGGGCCAACTCCAGGTTTTTGTGGGCCCTAGGTGAGTCTCAATGGGCCCCATCCTCACATAGACACGCACATACACAAATATGTACACATACAAGCATACATACATATACATATTTAAAGACAAATTCACAAAAATACATATAAACAGAGATAAATCTATACACAGTCATATACACTGACATACACAGACACACATCATACATGCACATAGACACATTGCAGATATTATTAATATGGGGAAGCCAGCAGCAGCCTCACTCACCTCCCCCGCTTGTCTCCATCCAGCTCCACAAAGGCATGTTGCTGTGCCGCGCTGATTGGTGGCCATGACTAAAAGACATAGCCACACACACAGAACACACTGACACTGCTGTATACACATCACAGGGGAGGCTGGGGACATATAGCAATGGGGGGGACATACCGCTCCAGAGGGGACATACAGTTCTAGAGGGGAGCATTCAGATCTGAGAAGGTATATAGCTCTGGGGGTTATACAGCACTGGAGTTTGGGGGACAAACAACTCTGGGGGTATACAGCACTGGGTTGGAGAGAGATACAGCTCTGGGGGTATACAGCTCTTGGGTAGTATACTGCACTGGAGTGGGCGACATACTGCACTGGAGTGGGAGACAAAGCTCTGGGAGGTATACAGCACTGGCGTGATGGACAAACAGCTCTGAGGGTATACAGCACTGTAGTGGGGGAAAAACAGCTCTGTGGTATACAGCACTGGGATGGGGGAACAGACAATTCTGGGGTGCTATTCAGCACTGGGGTCCTGGGACAGACAGTTCTGGGGGGTATACAGCACTAGGGTCAGGAGACAGACAGTTCTAGGGGTATACAGCACTGGTGTTGGGGGGATAGACAGTTCTGGGGTGCTATTCAGCACTGGGGACAGGGGACAGACAGTTCTGGGGTGATATACAGCACTGGGGTCAGGGGACAGACAGTTCTGGGGTATACAACACTAGGGTCAGGGGACAGACAGTTCTGGGGGTATACAGCACTGGGGTTGGGGGATAGACAATTCTGGGAGTATATAGCATTGGGGTGGGGGGATAGACAGTTCTGCAGGATATATAGCACTGGGGGGGGTTATAGACAGTTCTGGGGGTATACAGGACTGTGGTGAGGGGGATAGACAGTTCTGCGGGGTATACAGCATTGGGGGGTTATAGACAGTTCTGGGGGTATATAGCACTGAGGTGGGGGATATTATAGGCAGTTCTGCAGAATATATAGCACTGGGGGGGTTATAGACAGTTCTGGGGGTATATAGCACTGCGGTGGGGGGGATATTATAGGCAGTTCTGTGGGGTAAACAGCACTGGGGGGTTATAGACAGTTCTGGGGGTATATAGCACTGAGGTGGGGGATATTATATGCAGTTCTGCAGGGTATATCGCACTGGGGGGGTTATAGACAGTTCTGGGGGTATATAGCACTGCGGTGGGGGATATTATAGGCAGTTCTGTGGGGTATACATCACTGGGGGGTTATAGACAGTTCTGGGGGTATGTAGCACTGTGGTGGGGGGGATATTATAGGTAGTTTTGCAGGGTATACAACACTGTGGGTGACAGGACATACAGCTCGGCGGCTCCTTTCTTCCTCTGTGCGTTGAGCCTAGAATGTATAGGCTCTTTGCAGGTAATGGGAGTGACCAGCTTCATGACAAATTAAGTCATACCTGGACGGAGCCCATACATTCTATCATCTAGCATCATCTGTGGGACGGCAGGGCAGTGCACGGTGCGTGCTAGCTCCGCCCACAGACAAACTTAACCCCTACACAGCGGTGAAGGCTGCCTTCAGGTGTGGATCTAAGAGCCTACAGCTGTCGGCATGAGCGCTGCCTGCGGCCCCAGAACTTGGCCGCAGCATACATCACCATCCTTCCTGAAAGGTGCACGTGGGTCTCGACAGCGCCCCCCCCTGACACTGCGCCCAAGGCATGTGCCCCCCCAGCCCCCCCCCCCTAGTTACGCCCCTGCTTAATAGATGGATTAGATACACTTTGCATATCCACTTCAAATTCCTTCTCTGTCTGAAAAAAAGCACTCCACCGGTGTTCAGAGGGTTAGTAGGATTAAGGTTTAGTATATCCGACTCCAATCACGCTTATTCTAATCAGAAGTATACAATAAATGTTTGTATATTCGCCGAACTTAATGTGTTATTCCGAATGGAGGAACTGATTGTCCAGGCGACAGGCGACAGGCGACAGACTCAACGGAGGTGATTAGCTTGTGGACTCCATGGATCATGTTTAGGGAGACCCGGAAACTGATATCTTGGCTCCAGGACTCAAATTAGAGTGACGAGACATACTGAGGTATACACTAGTTAATGCTCAGTATTCGGGACTGCAGGTGTCCCCGACGAGACCTCTATTCCATTTTCTTTTTCCCTTCTCTTTCTTTATTCTTACATTCTTACATTTCTTACCCTTCCTTTTTCTAGCACAATTCCGTTCAATACCTACATTTATTGTGGGAATCTTTCTTTATCTCTTGTCAACTGGATTAGATTCCCCTTTCTTAGTTGTTATGTATATTTAACATGTAACAATAGCAAAATTTTCATGTATTTTGATTTATAAGGTGTTGAAAGCATGAGTTGGCCCATGCCATGTTAAAAACAAACAGGACCACAGTGTGTTACAGCAGTTACTATTCAAATGTAATGTGTTTGTTATTATTTGTCTTGAAATCTGTTATGCAAATGGAATAAAATTTGATTTACACAAAAAGTCTTATATAAATAAAAATGGTACCGCTAAAAATGTCATCTTGTCTTGGACAAATAAAGCCACCATACAGCTCTGTCAGCCGAAAAATAAAAAAGTTATAGCTCTCAGAATATCACAATTCAAAAACTGAGTCAACACAAAAAACTATATAAATATGGTATTGCTGTAATCATATCGACCTGAAGAATAAAACTATCTTATCACTTTTATGGCACAATAAACGGCATTTAAAAAAAAAAAAAAAAAAAGCGAAGCAAAACTATTCCTGAGTTGCTGTTTCTTCTTGATTCTGCTTCACAAAAAGTGAAATAGAAAGCGATCAAAAATCATTATGTAAAAAATGGAACCAATAAAAACTTCAACTCAACCGTAAAAAACAAGCCCTCACATGACTCTGTTGGCAGAAAAATAAAAATCTATAGCCTTCAAAATCCTATGATGCAAAAAACTTTTATTTTATAAAAAGTGTTTTTGGTGTGATAGTCGCCAAACCTAAAAAAAACTATATAAACCTGGTATCGCTAAAATCGTTCTGACCAGAGCAATAAAGCCGCCTAATCACCTATACCGTGAGGTGAACAGCATAAAAAAATAAATAAAGTCATTTTTTTCAACAGCTATTGATTTGTTCATTCTGTCTAAAAGAGCGCGGTACAGCGCGGCTCATATTTATCCATGCTGAGTTCTTGCACCGGGATTACGTGTAAGGGTGCGTGCCCTTGATCAGGAATAGCAGCATATTGGATGCCGCGTCTTTTCTCTGTGTCCAAAGCACTGCTTTGTACTGTACAAGCACAGTAGATAGATTTATAGAAATCCCATGCCTGCTGTGCTTCTTTTCTCCTGAGCCTAAACTGACATGCACCATGACTTCTCTAGATGCAGTATGTTACTAAAAGCTGTGGAGACGCGAGTGTCCCAGGCGGGGAAAAGAGTCTGCTTCCTCATTAGTGAATATATCCATTGCGGATTTCACCTGAGTCACATATTTCGGAGATGTAAATCTAAACCCTGATGTAAGCACTCTGCCTAGAGCACAAGATGTGAACTGATCCAAAATGTTCTGTACCAAAATTGTCACCAAATAGCATTCAACTCAACCCACAAAAACACAAGTCCCCACTCAGGTTCCTCATCTGCTAATGGAAATTTAGCACGGGTAGCACAGAAGCTCTTGAAAAACACTATGGCTCCCCCTCAAAGAAAGAAATCCAGCAAAATTTGCGCTCCCAATCCAAATGCCCCTCTCATCCGAGCCCCACAATGTGCGTAAACCCAGTTAGCGTCCACATGTTTGCCATTGTTGTAGTGAGAAGAGTACACTTAAATTTACGGGGTGCAGGCTTACAGAAGCACGAGCTTAGCACAATGTACAGGTACTACAATCTACTGGGCACAATATATGGGTACAACAATGTACTGGGCACAAGGGCTTATTTGCAAATATTAATTCTGCAACATTCACTGTGTTTGAGACCATGGGTGTTTTCCAGAAATTAAATAATCACTACACCCATAAATTAACTCCCAGAGGGGTGTAATTTCCAAAATTTGGTCACTTGAGGGGATTTCTTCTGTTCTGGCACTTAAAGCTCTGCAAATTGAATCCGCAAACTATTCTAGGAAAATCTGTGCTCCATATATCAAATGGCGCCCCTTCCCCTCCGAACCCTGTGGTGCGGCCAAACAGTACTGTAAGGTCACATGTAGGCTTATTGCCATGTTCAGGAGAAATTGTGTAACACATTATGGGTCTTTTTTACCTATTCCCTTTGTGAAAATTGGAAATCTGGGGTTAAAACAGCATTTTAGTGGTAAAAATGTTATTTTTTGTTCACTGCCCATAATAGTATAACACTTTGTGACACATCTGTTGTGTTAATATGTTCAGTGCACCCCTGGATTAATTCATTGAGGGGTGCAGTTTGTAAAATAGGGTCACTTGTGGGGGGTTTCTGCTGCTATGGCACCTCAAGGGCTCTTCCAATGTGATATGGCATGCACACACCATTCCAACTAAATTTGCACTCCAATATTGAACTCTTTCCTTCTTCATTTTGTACTGTGCCTTAAAAGTAGTTTTCGACCACATATGAGGTAATAGCGTATTCAGGAGAAATTGCACAACAAATTCATTATCTCCTGTTACCCTAGTGAATTTGAAAAATTTGGCATTAACACAACATTTTTGTGATTTAAAAATTATTTTTTTTTCATTTTCACAGCTCAACATTATAAAATTATGTGAAGCCCCTGGGGCTTCCAGGTGATCACCAACCATCTAGATAAATTCCTTGAGGGGTCTAGTTTCCAAAATGGTGTCACTTGTGGGGGAGTTCTACTGTTTAGGCACCTCAGGGGGTCTCCAAACACGAAATTGCATCTGCTAATTTTGCTTTCAAAAATTCAAATGGCGCTCTTTCACTTCCAAGCTCTGCTATAAGCCCAAAAAATTGATTCCCACCACATAAAAGGTATCTGCATACTCGTGAGAAACACAATAAATTTTATAGTGCATTTTTTCCTGATACCCTTGTGAAAAAAAACTACTTGGTTAAAGCACTATAAAAAAACTCCGTATGTTATCAGTATGGTAAAGTATGCAAATCTGATAATCCCCTCATGAGGTGTAGGCAAAATCACTATGAAAGGGAAATAGTGATCAAAAAGCAATACACAGTTGTGCTCAAAAGATTACATACCCTTACAGATTTTTTTGCTTTCTTAGCCATTTTTTTTTTTTTAGAGAATATGAATGATAACACAAACTTTGTTAGGAATTCATCTGATTCATATTTTTAGGGAATTCATAATGAGCCTTGAACACATTGCAGAAACACGATGAGAACAAGGCTTAAGGACCATGGGTTTGGTGTGAAACATGTAAGTGTATTCCCACAATTTTCCATTTCTTTATACAATTTATAGTTTATTGACATCACATAATACATTGACTGCAAAAGTCTGCTATAGAATGACCAGCAGTTTGTTAGCCCTACACATTGTGGTTCATTTGGGATGGTAATTTTGGGGAAATTTGTTTCCACACTTGGGTACTGCCCTTGTCAGGGCAGGCATTTTACAGGGGCACGACAGGGTTACCATATTTATAACTGTCCTACAGGCTTTCATCTGGATACATGTGATGAGAGACATCTATTGCTGATTGGATGAGACCAAACAAAAAAAAATAATATAAATAAATATTTTTTTTTCTATCTATTATGTCTACAGTCATATGAAAGAGTTTGGGCACCCCTATTAATGTTAACCTTTTTTCTTTATAACAATTTGGCTTTTTTCAACAGCTATTTCAGATTCATATATCTAATAACTGATGGACTGAATAATATTTCTGGATTGAAATGAGGTTTATTGTACTAACAGAAAATGTGCAATCTGCATTTAAACAAAATTTGACAGGTGCAAAAGTATGGGCACCCTTATCAATTTCTTGATTTGAACACTCCTAACTACTTTTTACTGACTAAAGGTACCGTCACACTAAGCGACGCTCCAGCGATCCCACCAGCAACCTGACCTGGCAGGGATCGCTGGAGTGTCGCTACACGGGTTGCTGGTGAGCTGTCAAACAGGCAGATCTCACCAGCAACCAGTGACCAGCCCCCAGCCAGCAGCGACGCGTGGAAGCGATGCTGCGTTTGGTAACTAAGGTAAATATCGGGTAACCAACCCGATATTTACCTTGGTTACCAGCGCACACCGCTTAGCGCTGGCTCCCTGCACTCCTAGCCAGAGTACACATCGGGTTAATTACCCGATGTGTAGTCTGACTATGTGTGCAGGGAGCCGGCACTTGAGAGCGGCGGACGCTGGTAACGAAGGTAAATATTGGGTAACCAAGGAAAGGGCTTCTTGGTTACCCGATATTTACATTGGTTACCAGCGTCCACAGAAGCAGCTCCCTGCTCACTGCACATTCAGTTGTTGCTCTCTCGCTGTCACACACAGCGATGTGTGCTTCACAGCGGGAGAGCAACAACTAAAAAATGGTCCAGGACATTCAGCAACAACCAGCGACCTCACAGCAGGGGCCAGGTTGTTGTCAGATGTCACACACAGCAACATCGCTAGCAACATCGCTGTTGCGTCACAAAAGTCGTGCCTCAGCAGCGATATTGCTAGCAATGTTGCTTAAAGAGATGTGGCCTTTACTGAAGCACTAAATTGGTTTTCTAATCTCATTGAGTTATCCAATCATGAGAAAAGGTATTTAAGGTGGCCACTTACAAGTTGTTCTCCTATTTGAATCTCCTATGAAGAGTGGCATCATGGGCTCCTCAAAACAACTCTCAAATGATCTGAAAACAAAGATTATTCAACATAGTTGTTCAGGGGAAGGATTCAAAAAGTTGTCTCAGAGAATTAAATTGTCAGTTTCCACTGTGAGGAACATAGTAAGGAAATGGAAGAACACAGGTACAGTTCTTGTTAAGCCCAGAAGTGGCAGGCCAAGAAAAATATCAGAAAGGCAGAGAAGAAGAATGGTGAGAACAGTCAAGGACAATCCACAGACCACCTCCAAAGACCTGCAGCATCATCTTGCTGCAGATGGTGTCAATGTGCATCGGTCAACAATACAGCGCACTTTGCACAAGGAGAAGCTGTATGGGAGAGTGATGCGAAAGAAGCCGTTTCTGCAAGCACACTACAAACAGAGTCGCCTGAGGTATGCAAAAGCACATTTGGACAAGCCAGTTACATTTTGGAAGAAGATCTTGTGGACTGATGAAAAAAATATAGAGTTGTTTGGTCATACAAAAAGGCGTTATGCATGGAGGCAAAAAAACACGGCATTCCAAGAAAAGCACTTGCTACCCACAGTAAAATTTGGTGGAGGTTCCATCATGCTTTGGGGCTGTATGGCCAATGCCGGCACCAGGAATCTTGTTAAAGTTGAGGGTCGCATGGATTCAACTCAGTATCAGCAGATTCTTGACAATAATGTGCAAGAATCAGTGACGAAGTTGAAGTTACGCAGGGGATGGAAATTTCAGCAAGACAATGATCCAAAACACCGCTCCAAATCTACTCAGGCATTAATGCAGAGGAACAATTACAATGTTCTGGAATGGCCATCCCAGTCCCCAGACCTGAATATCATTGAACATCTGTGGGATGATTTGAAGCGTGCTGTCCATGCTCGGCGACCATCAAACTTAACTGAACTGGAATTGTTTTGTAAACAGGAATGGTCAAATATACCTTCATCCAGGATCCAGGAACACATTAAAAGCTACAGGAAGTGACTAGAGGCTGTTATTTTTGCAAAAGGAGGATCTACAAAATATTAATAAATAGGAATAACGTTTGGAACACCATTCTAAGTCCGAACTGGGTGCAAAAACCTAAAAAAACATCACTATGGGGAGATAAGGTATGCACACCAGTGACTATGTAAGGGGAATACATGAAATAGCAGAAACTGCTGTGTGAATACTGACTTGAAAAATCCAATAGCTATATGCAAGAGTGAATATGTGAAAAATGGAATCTGCATTACTGCCATGAACATATGAATCAAGAGAAATTTAGCTACTGAATTGATCAATGCAATAGAGCCCCAACACTACGCCAAAGTATTTCTCTACGTTGGGGTCCCTAGCTTGTGTGTGTCCTCTCATGCAGTTAAAAAACCTACCGTGTATGGGAAGCTGAGACCCAGGCTATTTATGCGTATGATATGGATTGGCAATAGGTGTGGTTGGGGAGGGTTCACAAACGAAAAAATACTAACAAATAGGAATAACGTTTGGAACACCATTCTAAGTCCGAACTGGGTGCAAAAACCTAAAAAAACATCACTATGGGGAGATAAGGTATGCACACCAGTGACTATGTAAGGGGAATACACGAAATAGCAGAAACTGCTGTGTGAATACTGACTTGAAAAATCCAATAGCTATATGCAAGAGTGAATATGTGAAAAATGGAATCTGCATTACTGCCATGAACATATGAATCAAGAGAAATTTAGCTACTGAATTGATCAATGCAATAGAGCCCCAACACTACGCCAAAGTATTTCTCTACGTTGGGGTCCCTAGCTTGTGTGTGTCCTCTCATGCAGTTAAAAAACCTACCGTGTATGGGAAGCTGAGACCCAGGCTATTTATGCGTATGATATGGATTGGCAATAGGTGTGGTTGGGGAGGGTTCACATACGAAAAAATACTAACAAATAGGAATAACGTTTGGAACACCATTCTAAGTCCGAACTGGGTGCAAAAACCTAAAAAAACATCACTATGGGGAGATAAGGTATGCACACCAGTGACTATGTAAGGGGAATACATGAAATAGCAGAAACTGATGTGTGAATACTGACTTGAAAAATCCAATAGCTATATGCAAGAGTGAATATGTGAAAAATGGAATCTGCATTACTGCCATGAACATATGAATCAAGAGAAATTTAGCTACTGAATTGATCAATGCAATAGAGCCCCAACACTACGCCAAAGTATTTCTCTACGTTGGGGTCCCTAGCTTGTGTGTGTCCTCTCATGCAGTTAAAAAACCTACCGTGTATGGGAAGCTGAGACCCAGGCTATTTATGCGTATGATATGGATTGGCAATAGGTGTGGTTGGGGAGGGTTCATATACGAAAAAATACTAACAAATAGGAATAACGTTTGGAACACCATTCTAAGTCCGAACTGGGTGCAAAATCCTAAAAAAACATCACTATGGGGAGATAAGGTATGCACACCAGTGACTATGTAAGGGGAATACATGAAATAGCAGAAACTGATGTGTGAATACTGACTTGAAAAATCCAATAGCTATATGCAAGAGTGAATATGTGAAAAATGGAATCTGCATTACTGCCATGAAAATATGAATCAAGAGAAATTTAGCTACTGAATTGATCAATGCAATAGAGCCCCAACACTACGCCAAAGTATTTCTCTACGTTGGGGTCCCTAGCTTGTGTGTGTCCTCTCATGCAGTTAAAAAACCTACCGTGTATGGGAAGCTGAGACCCAGGCTATTTATGCGTATGATATGGATTGGCAATAGGTGTGGTTGGGGAGGGTTCACATACGAAAAAATACTAACAAATAGGAATAACGTTTGGAACACCATTCTAAGTCCGAACTGGGTGCAAAAACCTAAAAAAACATCACTATGGGGAGATAAGGTATGCACACCAGTGACTATGTAAGGGGAATACATGAAATAGCAGAAACTGCTGTGTGAATACTGACTTGAAAAATCCAATAGCTATATGCAAGAGTGAATATGTGAAAAATGGAATCTGCATTACTGCCATGAACATATGAATCAAGAGAAATTTAGCTACTGAATTGATCAATGCAATAGAGCCCCAACACTACGCCAAAGTATTTCTCTACGTTGGGGTCCCTAGCTTGTGTGTGTCCTCTCATGCAGTTAAAAAACCTACCGTGTATGGGAAGCTGAGACCCAGGCTATTTATGCGTATGATATGGATTGGCAATAGGTGTGGTTGGGGAGGGTTCACAAACGAAAAAATACTAACAAATAGGAATAACGTTTGGAACACCATTCTAAGTCCGAACTGGGTGCAAAAACCTAAAAAAAATCACTATGGGGAGATAAGGTATGCACACCAGTGACTATGTAAGGGGAATACATGAAATACATGAAATTGCATATAGCTATTGGATTTTTCAAGTCAGTATTCACACAGCAGTTTCTGCTATTTCATGTATTCCCCTTACATAGTCACTGGTGTGCATACCTTATCTCCCCATAGTGATGTTTTTTTAGGTTTTTGCACCCAGTTCGGACTTAGAATGGTGTTCCAAACGTTATTCCTATTTGTTAGTATTTTTTCGTTTGTGAACCCTCCCCAACCACACCTATTGCCAATCCATATCATACGCATAAATAGCCTGGGTCTCAGCTTCCCATACACGGTAGGTTTTTTAACTGCATGAGAGGACACACACAAGCTAGGGACCCCAACGTAGAGAAATACTTTGGCGTAGTGTTGGGGCTCTATTGCATTGATCAATTCAGTAGCTAAATTTCTCTTGATTCATATGTTCATGGCAGTAATGCAGATTCCATTTTTCACATATTCACTCTTGCATATAGCTATTGGATTTTTCAAGTCAGTATTCACACAGCAGTTTCTGCTATTTCGTGTATTCCCCTTACATAGTCACTGGTGTGCATACCTTATCTCCCCATAGTGATTTTTTTTAGGTTTTTGCACCCAGTTCGGACTTAGAATGGTGTTCCAAACATTATTCCTATTTGTTAGTATTTTTTCGTTTGTGAACCCTCCCCAATCACACCTATTGCCAATCCATATCATACGCATAAATAGCCTGGGTCTCAGCTTCCCATACACGGTAGGTTTTTTAACTGCATGAGAGGACACACACAAGCTAGGGACCCCAACGTAGAGAAATACTTTGGCGTAGTGTTGGGGCTCTATTGCATTGATCAATTCAGTAGCTAAATTTCTCTTGATTCATATGTTCATGGCAGTAATGCAGATTCCATTTTTCACATATTCACTCTTGCATATAGCTATTGGATTTTTCAAGTCAGTATTCACACAGCAGTTTCTGCTATTTCATGTATTCCCCTTACATAGTCACTGGTGTGCATACCTTATCTCCCCATAGTGATGTTTTTTTAGGTTTTTGCACCCAGTTCGGACTTAGAATGGTGTTCCAAACGTTATTCCTATTTGTTAGTATTTTTTCGTTTGTGAACCCTCCCCAACCACACCTATTGCCAATCCATATCATACGCATAAATAGCCTTGGTCTCAGCTTCCCATACACGGTAGGATTTTTAACTGCATGAGAGGACACACACAAGCTAGGGACCCCAACGTAGAGAAATACTTTGGCGTAGTGTTGGGGCTCTATTGCATTGATCAATTCAGTAGCTACATTTCTCTTGATTCATATGTTCATGGCAGTAATGCAGATTCCATTTTTCACATATTCACTCTTGCATATAGCTATTGGATTTTTCAAGTCAGTATTCACACAGCGGTTTCTGCTATTTCATGTATTCCCGTTACATAGTCACTGGTGTGCATACCTTATCTCCCCATAGTGATGTTTTTTTAGGTTTTTGCACCCAGTTCAGACTTAGAATGGTGTTCCAAACGTTATTCCTATTTGTTAGTATTTTTTCGTTTGTGAACCCTCCCCAACCACACCTATTGCCAATCCATATCATACGCATAAATAGCCTGGGTCTCAGCTTCCCATACACGGTAGGTTTTTTAACTGCATGAGAGGACACACACAAGCTAGGGACCCCAACGTAGAGAAATACTTTGGCGTAGTGTTGGGGCTCTATTGCATTGATCAATTCAGTAGCTAAATTTCTCTTGATTCATATGTTCATGGCAGTAATGCAGATTCCATTTTTCACATATTCACTCTTGCATATAGCTATTGGATTTTTCAAATCAGTATTCACACAGCAGTTTCTGCTACTACAAAATATTAATGTCACTTATGTTAAAGTGCCCATACTTTTGCACCTGTCAAATTTTGTTTAAATGCGGATTGCACATTTTCTGTTAGTACAATAAACCTCATTTCAATCCAGAAATATTACTCAGTCCATCAGTTATTAGATATATGAAACTGAAATAGCTGTTGCAAAAACCCAAATTGTTATAAAGAAAAAAGGTTAACATTAATAGGGGTGACCAAACTTTTTCATATGACTGTATTTGCATATCAATTGTGGTGTTGTGTGTTACACTGAATTGGCACATCCTTTTGAGGTTAATTATGCTCCTGTGTCATTTTTTAAACATTTATTAATAAAAGGTATATTTTAATATTCTCCTTAGCTTAAGATAACATTGTGGTTTACTAATAGGGCATATGAACATGGTTTGATCTGATAACACAACCCCTTTAACTTGTATGTCATCAGGTTTCACAATAGCAACTGCATACACTATGGCAGGGGTTGGGAACCCTTTTTTCTCCCATGGGCCATTTGGAAATTTCTAACATCATTCGGGGCCCACACAAAATTTCAACTTGAAAATTACTGTTGCTATATTTGGTAAACAATTAATTGAATCACCCCTTATGTGATGACTGTAGCTGCTTCTCTTTAGTGCTGCGCTGATGTTAGGTGATATTGATCATGCTGCTTCCCACAACTGCTTTTCCAGGTTTGTTTCGGTCTTGATCGCAGTCAACTCTTTGTGATAATAAGTTTTGTAAATCGTATATATCACATAAGAGATGCTGGGACTGCTGTATATACATCACAGGAGACACTGGGCGCATATACTTCACAGGAGGGACTGGGGGCATATACATCACAGGAGGGACTGGGAACATAAATATCACAGGAGGCGCTGAGTCATTTATATAACAGCAGGGACTGGGGGAATATACATGTCACACTGAGTTCGTACAAACTACACTGACTATCATGGTGGCATTGGGTGCTGTTCGAATTGCAGATTCTGACCCTCCACCTGATGATTTCTCTGGTGTCTGGGATCATCACAGGCAGATTCGGGCATCAACCTGCTGTGTGTTTTTCCATAGACAGGCTAGCAATAGTTAATCTCTGCTGGTCTGCTTGCCCCTTTGGTCCCATGTTGTGGGGAGGCCTGTCATATCTGCTCCTTTCCTATTTATGTTGGTTGAAACCTTTCACCCATGCCAACTATAGTTTATTTTATGTTGGTTTTTGAGGTGTGGTGTCCCTGACTTACCGGTGAAAGTTATGCTATTTGCTTGGTGCAGTTTTGGAGTTTACCCCTATAATTTTGTAGCTTCCTTCCTGCGCTTGTTTTTCCAGCTGACCATCTTATTCTCTTTACCTTTGTGTGTGCGTGCTGTGTGACAGAGTTTTGGTTTTCCCTTTTTTGTCTTTATCTGTGGGTTTCATCACACTCCTGTCCCATCCCTCCCTGGGGCAAGGGGGAGGTGGAATCAGATGAGGACTGATCAGGGGCAGGGCTCAAGAAGGAGATTCAGGACTCTCCACCATCAGGAGAAACACTGAGGTTAAGGATAGCATAGGTCCCCCTAGCTTGAGGGACAACTTAGGAGCCCTGATTCCTTGCTATCCCATAATCATCATGACAATAGAACAGATGAGAGGCTGTGGCATATATATCACATCAGGGGCTAGGGCATATACTTCACAGGAGGTGCTGGGGGTATATACATTGCAGGAGGGACAGGGACATATACATTACAGGAAAACCTGGGGGCATATACATCACAGGAGGGGCTAGGGTCATATACATCACAGGACACACTGGGGCATATACATCTCAGGAGTGGCTGGGCCATATACATCACAGAAAGGGCTGAGGATATATATATCACAGGAAGGGTTGGGGCATATACATCACTAAGAAGGCTGGAAGACCTTAGACATCAACAGGAGGCATAGATATAACTTGGGGTATACACATCAGTGAAAGGCATAGACATAGCTGTGGGGTACAGACATCACTGGGGTTATATACATCACTGGTGGCATAGTCATCACTGGAGGGTATACACATCACTGGGTGACACAGATATCACTGGGTGGCACATACAGCACTGGAGGCTATATACATCACTAGGGAGTACAAGCATCACTGGATGGCATAGACATCACTGGGTGGCATATGTGCCGCCCCCGTGGCGGCAGCCGAGCTGCTCGGATCTGGGTTTGCTATGGCTTGAGGGTCTCAGGACGCAGGGGTCGTGCGGCCCCTCAAATAAAGAGGGAATTTACAGGGGAGTTGATGTATAGTTTGTGATGCTACTCATGGTGTACGGTAATTTGGGGAGTACCGCCGCTGCCGCTGGGAGTACCCGGGGTGATGTAGTGGGGCAGCAAGGTGTTGTCACCCTCCATGGGTAGGGGGATGCCCCGGAACTCGGTGAGGGGGGTGCCGTGAGGTGCAGGGGTCACTTGTACTCACTCAGTTCATGAAGCAGACACTGACAACCGGGTAAACCAAGCCTCTGGATACCACTGCTGCTGAAGGGAGCTCGTCCGGGTCCCATCCCCAATGGTGCTGCCTGGTGATCCGTGACCTGCCTTCTGGCACTTAGTTTGAGTTTGACTTAATGGCCCGGTAGCATGGAACTAGCCGGGCCCCGCTCCCTAATATGGCTAAGTATGGGAGCTTGCTCTCAGGGCTCACGCTTGGGATTTTCTGGACCGTTGTGGTTTGGAAAGTCCTTTCACCCTCGTTGCGCTAATGCCCCGATTCTGGAGCAGTTGGGAATGAATCATAAAAGCTCCGTTCTCCTCAGGTGAATTATCAGGTTGCCTGAAGCTACTCCCCGACATAGGGTCCGTGTACCCCGTCGTGCCTTCGGTCCCGGACTGGTGATGGTTCTAGGCTGCCGGCTGTCCTCCTCGACAGGTCCAGGCACCTTGCCATGATCCCCTGCGACCGGGGGTCCGACTCCTCTAGGACCAGACCACCATCTGCAAGCTAGACAGTTTTCCAGGAACCCCGCTCCTGACCTCTTCTAAGCTCCTCACAGCTCGAAGGTTCCTTCTTCTTTCTTTCCCACTAACTAACTCACTAACTCACTCCTCACCTCCCCTCCCTAACCCCCCAGGTTGACGACTCTATTCCACTCAAGCCATCCACTGGCGTGTTTCGTGGGTGTGGTGCAGGGTATATCTAGGATTTAATTGGCTGATGTAGGCAACACCATATGGTTAGGGACCCTAAACCAAGATGAAGGTGGATACTGCACAGGAGGGCAGATTGTGCAATACCCTGTGGCGACCCGATAGTCCAGGGGCGTCACATATCCATGTCAAAATTATTATAAATCCCTTTTTGAAAGTTTTCCTTTCTGACATTAAAATGTGTAATTTTGTCCTAAAAATAAATTATACTTAAAGAGAAAAAAACTTAAAAATCAAATTAAAATTTCTCAAATTTCATGTCCATACAATCCAATTGAACTGCTTTTTTTTAGTGATTTTTCCCAAATGTGCATGAAAATATTTTCACTGTGATTTTGAAAACCTGTGAAAAAAATGTTTCAAAAGAAATTTTCTATTGATTCTTTCTATTCTTTTCAGTTTGATGGGTGAAGTCACTGAGCTTGGTAAGATGCAGGGCTTCTCCTATTGTCCAGATGTGAATTGGTCTAAGCTCAAACCAAAAAGCACAAACTGGCCACAGATCTGACCCGAGCTTCATATGTGTGTATGTGGCTGTGATGCTCGATTCAGGAGAGCTACAGCCAAGTCCACGCAATGCAGGCAGTACTTGGGCCGATTTGCACAGAGGTTTGAAGCATCCCTTACAGGTAGAGACAGGTTGGATCTCAGGTTTATGAGAATGAGGACGGAATCGTTGAGCACCTGTGGAAAAAACAGTACAATGTTCTTTATATTTCTGTAAACATTTCTTACAGTTCTAATTTTCCATAAAACAGAATCGGATTGAAATTCTTTATTTTAAATAATAAAAAACACAACCTCTTTCACCAATTTATCAACACCCTCACATGTCCGACATAATCCACATGACATCCTACAACAATCCCGGCTTTGCTACATCCAGAGGCCATGGTGAGTGGTGACATCAGAATACGTAACTGCTCACCGGCCTCCAGGACACACTGAGAGCAGGGTGGGAGCTGGCAGAAGTGTCATCAAGTGAACTCAGTACCAGACTGTCTGATTGCGTGTCACGGCAGCAGTGCAGTCTGACAGTCTGGCACTGAGTTCACCTGAGGTCACTTTTAGTGGTTTTCACAGTACCCTCTGTATTATCCGCTAGCTGTGACCTTAGGTGAAGTGAGTGCCAGACTGTTTAACTGCTCTGCTGCCATGACACACAATCTGACACGGAGTTCACGTGAGGACACAGCTGGCAGCTCACACATAGGGTACCATGAGAACCACCAGAAGTGACCTCAGTTGAACTCAGCATGTCATGGCGGGAGAAGAGTCCAACAGACCGGTCGGTAGCTGTAAGGCCTGGAAACCTTAATGAGCCTTTAAGGTAGCTTTTATGGTTCCTGGAGTTCCCAGCCATTGCAATACCTGGAGGCTGTAAACTATGGTATGAGTTGACAGCATCTAGATGTCATTACAGCAGCTGGGAACTCCAGGAGATTTTAAGGTTCTTGAAGTTCTAATCGATGCGCCAATAGTGGGGCAGCTACAAGCTGCTATTTATAGGCTCAAGAAAGTCCAATAACCGTGAACTTTCCTAGCCAGAAAATAGCAGTGTCCAGCTGTCTCCTTTACCTGTATTGGTTATCACAAATAGGCAGTGGACCACAAGTCTTTTTTTTATTTTTTTTTTATTAACTGCGCCTGACAATCACAGTAATGCCAGTAGCAAAGATGACTACAGCATTACTGGAATTGGCAGGCAACCCCCGCATGTTTATTGACTGAAAATCAGATACCAAACATGTGGAGAGGTGACTCGAAAGTCACGAGGCGAATACCAAAATACTCAAAAAGTAACAAAAATCCTGAATACCTTAATATTCGTGTGAGTAACAAATAGTGCCGGATATATTTGCTCATCACTACGATATACCAATATTTCTTTCTTCTGGTTTTCTTTTAACAATTGGATGCAATTGTACATCATCCATATCATCAAATGATCATAAATGCTGATAACCAACCATTCTCTAGTTGTATGGCTACAATTGGAGAAAGTAAGTGCAAAACTGTTTTAAGTGTCAAAAAAAAGTTGCAACATTTTTTCATTTTTATATGGGCACCGACAAATTTTTGAAAAATGAGCAAAGCTTTCTGAGTGCAACCTAGACGGACCTATCTTTGGCGTATCTTAGGGGTGCTTCACACACAGCGAGATCGCTACTGAGATCGCTGCTGAGTCACGGTTTTTGTGACCTCATTAGCGATCTGGCTGTGTGTGACACTGAGCAGCGATCTGGCCCCTGCTGTGAGATCGCTGCTCGTTATACACAGCCCTGGTTCGTTTTTTTATTGTTGCTCTCCCGCTGATAAGCACAAATCGCTGTGTGTGACAACGAGAGAGCAACAATCCTGAATGTCCAGGGAGCAGGAACCGGCGTCTGACAGCCTGCGGTAAGCTGTAACTAAGGTAAACATCGGGTAACCAAGGTGGTTACCCGATATTTACCTTCGTTACCAGCCTCTGCAGCTCTCATGCTGCCAGTGCCGGCTCCTGCTCCCTGCTCACACAAAGCTAAGCGGTGTGAGCTGGTAACTAAGGTAAACATCGGGTAACCATACCCGATGTTTACCTTAGTTACCAGTGTCCGCAGCTTCCAGACGCCGGCTCTGTGCAAGCGCAGCGTCGCTTGCACGTCGCTGTTGGCTGGGGGCTGGTCACTGATCGCTGGTGAGATCTGCCTGTTTGACAGCTCACCAGCGACCATGTAGCGATGCAGCAGCGATCCTGACCAGGTCAGATCGCTGGTCGGATCGCTGCTGCATCGCTAAAGTGTGAAGGTACACTTATTCTAGTGCACTCTGGATCAGGACTGGTATAAAAAAAATGCCTGTCCTCATGAATCAGCCTGTTAGTTTATCTTTAAAAGGAAAGTATTCTGCTTGTTCAGCATTATATTGCACATTTAACTGAGGACTTTGATTAACCTGAACTAGAGTCACCTTTAACATTGTTTGTTTTACAAGCTTTTTTTGTGCATTTTTATGTAAAGCCGGGTAGTAGCCAAAAGGTCATGTACTTTCTCTAGTATCATGACAGAAATACCTGCATAAAGCACCTGAGGTCAGCTTTCTGATTATTTCAGACTTTTCCCTTTTTATTGACAATCTTTGCAGATTTTATTTTTTAGTTAGCTAAATAATATTTTATATATAGGCAATATTTATCATTCTTTTTATATAGTTAGAAATTAGTTTCCTTGTCAATCAATTTTTCAGCTTGCTGAGTAAAAACAATATTTGTCGGCACTGCTATATAGTCAACATTGAATATATGGCAAGCAAATAAAGCTAATAAATAGCACACAAGGAATCTAATATTTTCAGGTATTGACCAGTTTCTGTGCTGCTCAGTCAGAAAACAGGTTAATAGTCATGCATGTAGAGCAGAAAAATATGCACCACTCACCATTGGTTCTGTTTAAAAAAAAAACACTTTATTGGGACATCATGTGTAGTATGTGGAATAAAAAAATTGTGACAGCTGTTCCGGTGTTACCACTGGTGAGCCGAAAGAAGTGTGGGGACACGCGAAACAGCTGTCGCTCTTTTTTATTCCACAAGTTCTCATCTTGTGTAACAAACATATTGGAAGTCAATGGGAAACTCATGCATTTTTTAGATACACCCCCCCCCATAGGTCTGTCAGGGCAGGAAAGTCACTGAAAAGGATGGAATCAGTACATAAATGGAATCGGAACAGCATGGGGAAGGTGCCTGGATGCTTCTCTGCCTCCCAGATAGCTGCTTGGAACAATATAGTCAGAGTAATAGGACGCTTTTATGGACTGAAAATAAAGCACTCAAAACCGGAGATAACAAGGATTTCAGTCAGGTAACAAAAAGGAATAGTGTGCATGAGATTTCATTTTTTTATCCCATTTGTAAGGAATGAAACCCCTAGACTACGGAAGCCTTTGCACTAAGTGCAAGACCTATCAAAAATTGAAAGAAGGGATTGCAATACACCATTGAATACACATAAAGAATGGCCTCAGAAAACATTTGTTCCCCATTTGGAATGAATGAGACTCCTAGACTGAAAAAGCATATGCACTATGTGCAACGGCTTTTAAAAATAATAAGGAGGAACTCCAGTGCACCGTGGAACACACGTAGAGTAGGGCTTCAGAAAAACATTTACATTTAGAAAGAGTGGGACTTCTTTGGCCAACAACAAGGTATCCTAGAGACCACTACTCAGTGTACAAGTGGCACAACAAGAATCTTCAGACATCTGACTCCGATTCTGCTGCAGCTAATGTGGGTGGCAGTTCCTCCTGTGCCGGCTCATGGCATCAGGCAGCCCCGAGGCTTCAAATAGATTGAAGCAGAGGTTTCTAATCTTTTTTTAATCTCCTTGGACACATTTGCCAATGACAAGTCATGATTTATCCTGCATTCTACACTGAGCTCTTCCATCGAAGGTTCATGTGTAAATCGATTCAGATTTAACCCCTGACAGAACATTCCATATAATGAGGCAGATGGAGTTACTCTTGACTTTACTGTGTCTGGCCTATGATCCAGCTGTATACACCTTTTTAAGCGTTCATAAAAGCGTGGCCAGCCACATTTTTGTGTACTTCCAAGAAGACAGACACTACTAAACAGAGGTCAGACAGATTCCAAAGTATCTCTGGCTGGCTTATTATAGTGAATGGATCCCTCAGGGGTTTTATTTGAATCATGTCAGAAATTCAAAAACCCCAATGTAAGTGCTCAGCGTAGAGCACAGGATAAATCTGATCTAAAATATCATACAAAATGCTCCCAATAAAAGCTTTATCTCATTCCACAAAAAGTAAACAAGTCCCCATAGTTACATCATCTGTTAACAGAAATACAGGGGGTTTCCACGGTACTAGTAGCACAAAGACCCTGGAAGAATTGCTTCCTCCAATCCTTAAAAGAAATCCATCAAAATCTTTGCTCCCAAATCCAAAGTGCCCCTCTCCCTTCTGAGCCCTGTAATGTTCCTATAATGCTGTTAGCAGTATGTTTCTCAGTAAAGTAACGAGGAGAGATCACTAAGTTACTGGGTGCGTGTCTCCAGAAGCACAAGCTGGGCACAATATACCGACATATGAAACAGTGACTAAGGACCATATGAGGTCAGAAATGTGTTGCCATTATCATTTTTATCCACAAACGCTCTGTACCTTTGTGCTGGAATGCTTGTGAATTGTAAATGGAATGAAATAAAGAACTTTTAATTCTCTATGGATGGGTTGTGCTGGTCTTACCGTTTTCGTTTTTCCTGAGTTCAGTGGGCCTATAACCGTGCACTGCATACTGGTGAGCTGACCTTGCTCTTACAATATATGGGCACTTCAATGATTGGTACTGAAATTTACGGACACTACAAAGCATATTTGCAATTCATTCTGCAACATCCCCTTCTTGTCTTTGGATATTATTAGGTGGGAATAAAAATCGTCACTCTACCTGCAGATGAATCCCATATTCGTGTAGATTCCAAATTGGGGACACTTGAGGGGGGGATTCTGCTGTTCTAGCACTTAAGGGCTCTGCAAGTGGATGCTGCAAACTATTCTAGGTAATATGTGCTCCAAAAGTCATATAGCGCTCCTTCCTTTTTGAGTCCTGCACTGTGGGCTCAGAATGCAGCCGGCTGCATGGATGTGATGTGTGCGGCACTTGACGGGGACGTCACTGGAGCGGGAACAGCGACCTGCAATAGCGCCTCTCACAGGCACTATTGCCAACACAAGGTATTTGAGAGAAACATTGCTTCTCAATATAATATCGAACTAGACAATATAAAATATGGGTGAACCACCCTTTTAAACCAGAGTACTTCAGGTCACTGGAGGTCATACAATTGGAACCTGGGTATGATCTCCGATGAACTGAGTGACATCACTGCTGCCAGCTGGGTCATTCTTATCAGTGTTTCCTGGAGCCTGGAGAGATCAGACATGTTTTCGGTTTTTCCAGGCTTGGATGTAGCAGAGCCATGACCGTCGTGGGACCTCATGTGGATTACATCAGACCTGGGTGTTTTGAGGTTAATAAAGTGGTGAAAGAGGGTGGTTTTTTATTTTATTCCAAATAAAGGATTTTTCTCGGTGTATACTTATTTCTTTCTACTTATATAATTAGTGATGGGAGGGTCTCATAGAAGACCGCTTCCCATCACTAATTCTGGACTTGATGACAGCTGTGCACTGTTATTAACCCCTCATTACCCCGATTGCCATCAGGGCAATTGGGATGAGCCGGGTAAAGTCCCGGAACTGTCACATCTAATAGGTGAGGCAATTCCGGGCGGCTGATGGCTGATACTTTTAGACTGGGGGCTCCCAATAATGTGGGTCTCCCCAGCTTGAAAATACCAGCCCTCAGCTGTGAGGATTTTTCTTGGCTGGGTATCAAAATTAGGGGGGACAGCACGCTGTTTTTTTTTATTATTATTTATTTATTTTACTGTACGATATAGACCCGCCCACTGGCGGTTGTGATTGGTTGCAGTCAGACAGCCGTCACTCAGTGTGGGGGTGCATCTGATGGCAACCAATCACAGATGGGGGAAGCAGTGAATATGTATGAGCCTAATGAGCAGATGCAGTGAATATGTAAGAGCCTAATGAGCAGGTAAGGAAGAAGAATGAGAGGCAGTGGGAGCATTGTGACAGCCACACCGGTGATCAGTAAGTATGAAGCACTTGGAGAGAGACGCTGGCAATGTGATGTGCACAAAATGGCGTCGGAAGGGCATTTATAAACCCTATGACGCTGCGCAACCAGCCAATCACAGTAATCAATGTCGGATTGGCTACCGGAGGAACCGCCAGTAATACCAAAGCTCTCACCTGAGCTCCGGAGTTCAGCCCAGCCTGTCCACAGCTGTGATATGAACTGAACTGCAATCGCCGGGGAATCAGTCGGTGCTTGCGGTTCAGTCCTGCAAACCCTGAGTTCAGACCAGGCTGGACTCCAGAGCTCAGGTGAGAGCTCCAGAGTTCAGTGCAGGTAACCGCAGCCAGGCCTGGTATTACCGGAGATTCCTCCGGTAGCCAGTCCGATTCTGACAGTAATGTCACAACCAAGATGGCTGTGGCATTACTGTGATTGGTTAAGAAGCCAAACATTTTTAGTGCCTGCAAATCAGCCGCAAAACCTGCTGGCCGGGACATCTGAACATAGCGAGATGAATACACCATTACTCGCTAAATAATAAATACCCCATATACCGCACTATTCTGCGAATAGCGAATAGTGACGAATACATTCGCTCATCACTACACAAGAACTGTCCCAGGCATTGATGCCGCAGGTGAGAGATCTACATAGGGAAAGAAGGTCACTGAAAAAAGATGGACATTGTCCCAACCCGACCTCTTGTGGCTCATTTGCATAAGCCCCTATAGTCATTAGTATGAGGTATGAAATTCTTATGAATGATTCCCTATAAGGGGTTAAGTGAGCTCCTATAATAGAATAGGAGATTTCTTTTTTCCCTACATCAGATTATAAATCAGAACCTGTATAATGACTACACTTCCCATAATGCAAAGGAATATTAGTCTACAGCATTGTTAATAATCTGGACAATAATTTCCCCAAAGTGTGCTATGAGCCGTTTTTCAAAACACCAAGGCTAGACTGTATGGCCTCCAGTGTCTCCGGACTTGTGCACGTTTGCGATGTCATTTATTGGTAATTACAAAGGGAGCTGCCAGCACTGGATCTTGATGATATGTGTGCCCACGTGTCTTCGGCATGGCAGGAAATTCCTCAGACAGCCATTACTAACCTTACTAATAACATTCCAAGGCATGTAAGTGTGTATATTTTTGCACGTGGTGCTCATACTTAATACTGAATAAATCAAGATGCTTTGAAATTTTGTTTCCATTTTTCTATCATTTGCATGATATGTCTATCGATCCTGTGATTTCCATAATTTAACATCCACTTTTGTATTAAATGGAATTATAGCCAGATATTAGTATAGAGACCACATAGTCAATGCCATCAAGAGGCCTTCACAGGGAATGTCCCACTGGTCCTACTCTGAGGATTATGGTGTGGGGTGGTATAATGTGCCGCAGCATGACATCTCTAATCTTCATCCCAGGTGCACTAATAACTTGGCCTTACATTTATTTGGTTGTGAAACCAATATTATGGCCATTGCTCCAAAGTGTCCCAGGCGCCATTTTTCAATATGCCAAGGGTTAGCTTCACTTTACTCATGCTACTGTGAGTATCTTGCATGACCTAAGTGTGCTATGATAACCTGCAGCATGTCCAGACTTGTCTCTCATGGACGCAATAAGAAACCAAGTTTCAAAATTTGAGTATAAAAGCTCCTAATTTATTACAGATTAATTAAAATACACAACAATACAGTACAATATTATATCAAAACCAACAAGCAAAATTGCCAATTCATCAGGTCAGTGAACCATAATATACCAGCATATTGTAAGAGTAATAAGTTTTATTCATTATTATATATAAAAACACTAAATAGATTTGTTTTATTCCGAAATTGAACTCTACTACCATCTAGTGGTGAAAAAAATTATTACATGCAACTTATATCAGATGTCGCAAAAATGTATAAAAAGATCTAATTATAGAAAAAACTTTATTTATTATATTGTACTGTATTGTTTTGTATTTTAATTAATCTGTAATAAATTAAGAGCTCTTATACTCAAATTTGGAAACTTGGTTTCTTATTGCGTTCATGGTTAACGAGTTTACCTCACTATTTGATGATATGTATGATATAATTGACTGATTGTCTCTCATGGTGTACATCTTTAAAGCCTGCTTTCCACGTTTCAATATGTCATGCGATCGCATTTGCGATCGCACCCGCCCCCATCAATTGTGCGGCACGGGCAATTTGTTGCCCGTGTCACACAATGCTGTAACCCCCCGTCACACGCACTTACCTTCCAAACGACCTCGCTGTGGCTGGCGAACATCCACTTCCTGAAGGGGGAGGGACATTCGGCGTCACAGCGACGTGACACAGCGGCCGGCCAATAGAAGCGAAGGGGCGGAGATGAGCGGGATGTAAACATCCCGCCCACCTCCTTCCTTCCTCATTGCCGGTGGGACGCAGGTAAGCTGTGTTCATCGTTCCCGGGGTGTCACACGGAGATGTGTGCTGCCCCGGGTATGATGAACAACAGGACGTGCGATTATTAGAAAATGAGCGACGTGTCAGCGATGAACGAGAAGGTGAGTATTTCTGCTCGTTCATAGCTGTCACATGCTACAATATCACTAACGATGCCGGATGTGTGTCACTTACGACGTGACCCCACCAACACCTCATTAGATATATCGTAGCGTGTAAAGCCCGCTTAACTGACAACTGCAAAAGCAAACTATCAGCAGCAGATCTTGCTTTGTGCGGCCATGTGCACTCCGCGTGGGAGAACATTCATGAGACAACCATTAAAAACCCTTTTGATGGCATGCCAAGGCTTGTACAGTAAGTGCAGGTATATATGCACAAGGCCCTCATACTTAATACTGAATAATCTCAAAAGTTTTGAAAATTTTGTTTACATTTACTCATTATTTGCATATTATTAACATCTCCATCAATCCTGTGGTTGCCATAATTCCATGACTTTTCATTTTTAAAGTGAACCTGTGCAATATGCACCCAGAGCCACGAGCAGTTCTGGGTGCATATTGCTAGTTCCTGCTTAACTTGTTCATGCGTCTAGTATCAAACATAAAGAGATCTTTAGGAAAAGTATTTCTAAAGAACCTTTACGATCTGCTAGTGAAGCCAGCGACTAGTCGCAATGGCGTTAGTTTCTGCACTCATTCCACCCTCTTAGCACGTTAGCACGCCCACAGGGGTTTGCTAACATGCTATTCAATGCCCACTGCCCAGCATCATCATCGGGCTTAGGGTCAGTACGCATGATCAGAAGTCACCTACTTCCAGTCATGATCACTAAACCTCTCTGAAGCCGGGATGTGTACACCGGGCTTCATAGTGTGCAAGACCGGAAGTGCAGTGACTTCTGATCAAGCGCACTACCCTGACGTTTGATTCGGTGACAACGGACACAGGTACGCTCGTCTCCGCTGATGACGCTAACATGCTAAGAGGGCGGAATGAGGCAGGAACTAATGCCCTTGTGACTAGGCTCTGTGCTCATTACCATATCATAAAGGATTTTTAGAAATACCTTTTCTAAAGATCTTTATGTTTGATACTAGATTCTGGGATGGTTAGGCAGGGATTAGCAATATGTACCCAGAACTGCTCGTGGTACTGGGTGCATATTGCAACTCACAGGTTCCCTTTAATTTAGAAATTTCAATGATAAGGAGTGTATGTTATATTTTGTTTATATTATTTATTGAAATGTGACCTCAGTTTAACACATAAGACACTTTTCTATTATTTTGTTTAATTTGGTCTACCTCTCACTTTGCTGTTATCTATCAGTGAGCTTCTAATCTTGGGCGGGCTTTACACGCTGCGACATCGCTAGCGATTGCTAGCGATGTCGAGAGCGATAGCACCCGCCCCCGTCGTACATGCGATATCTGGTGCTTGCTGCCGTAGCGAACATAATCTCTACGGCAGCTTCACACGCAGATACCTGGTCAGCAACGTCGCTGTGACTGCCAAACAATCCCTCCTTCAAGGGGGAGGTGCGTTCACTAAGCGGCCGGCCAATAGAAGAGAAGGGGCGGAGATGAGTGGGACATAACAACCCGCCCACCTCCTTTTTTCCACATTGCCAGTGGACGCAGGTAAGGAGAGGTTTGTCGTTCCTGCGGTTTCACACACAGCGATATGTGCTGCCGCAGGAACAACAAACAACATCGTATCTGCAGCAGTAACGACATGGAAATGTCGAAATGGAAATGAACGACGTGACACAGATCAGCAATTTTTTACGCTTTTGCGCTTGTTCATCGTCGCACCTAGGATTTACACGTTGCGATGTCGCTACCGGCGCTGGATGTGCGTCACAACAACCGTGACCCCGACGATATATCGGTAGCGATGTTGCAACGTGTAAAGCCCACCTTAGTCCCTAAACACACGGTACTGATTTCAAATGATCAAAGTACAAATGGGAGTTTAATGCACTTGTATCATACTGCCACCTAGTGTGCAGCATTCAAAAATGCAACAAAGAACTACGTTGAACATTTATACATGGAATATACTGTATATGAATAACTAGAATTCACTTGGGCACAAAGCACACTTTTAGAGATTGTTCAGCCATGGCACAATTGCAAGAAAATACAAGTGGATGAGATTTCAACAAATCTCGTTTACAAGCAAATGTTGTCTGTGCCAAAATTTTCAATGTATAGCATGTCAGTTTCTGATACAGAATGGGTGCACGTTTATTGTAAATTTTGTCCATTGAATTCAATAGGGATAACAAAGTATACTAAAAGATAAAAGAGGTATTACTGTAGATTTTGCTGTGGATTACCCATCTTTGTGTAAAGGGGTTTTCCACCCTCAGGCAATCCCTTCTCAATTGCTACACTCAGCCTGCAAATCTTTATGAGAATAAAAAAACTTCCTTTAACTTCTTAAATTAAAAAAAAATACTTGTCCTCATGTTATGTGATGCTTCAGTGGCTTTTATTTCTAATCTATGGTTGGTCTCAGTACATCCTGACCTCCTGTGAAGACTTTCCATTTTTTGCCCATTCTTCAAGGGAAAACTGTTCCAGCTCTTTCTTTGGTGACCAGCAATCTTCAAGTCTGACCAAAGATTTTCAATTGGATTAAGGTCTAAAGGGTGCTGTACATGCTGCGACATCGCTAGCGATGTCGAGCGCGATAGCACCCGCCCCGTCATTCGTGCGACATTTGGTGCTCGCTGCCGTAGCGAACATTATCGCTACGGCAGCGTCACATGAACATACCTTGTCAGCGACGTCGCTGTGACCGCCGAACAATCTCTCCCTCAGGGGGGAAGTGCGTTCAGCGTCATAGCGACGTCACTGCGGACGGCCAATAGAAGTGGAGGGGCGGAGATGAGCGGGACGTAACATCCCGCCCACCTCCTTCCTTCCGCATTGCTGGTGGATGCAGGTAAGGAGATGTTCATCGTTCCTGCGGTGTCACACACAGCGATGTGTGATGCCACAGGAACGCCGAACAACATCGTACCTGTGGCAGCAGCGATATTAAGGAAAGGAGCGACGTGTCAACGATCACCGTTTTTGAACAATTTTGTGATCGATGATCGTCGCTCCTTGGTGTCACATGCTGCGATGTCGCTAACGGCGCCGGATGTGTGTCACTAACGACGTGACCCTGTCGATATATTGGTAGCAATGTCGCAGCGTGCAAAGCACCCTTTAAGGCCCCGTCACACACAACAAGATCGCTAACGAGATAGCAAACGAGATTGTTGCTGTGTCACTGTTTCTGTGACGCAGCAGCGATCTCGTTATGTGTGACACCTACCAGCGTTCAGGCCCCTGCTGTGAGATCACTAGTCGTTGCTGAATGGTTGGGACCATTTTCTTCAAAGGTGATGTCCTGCTGGGCAGGACGCATTGCTGAGTTTGACGCCTACCAACAACCTCCTAACACAGTCCCAACGCCCGCCGAGATCGTTATACAGGTCGCTGATCATTACTGCGTTGTTGCTAAGATCTGACTGTGTGACATCTCACCAGCGACCTCCCAGCGACTTACCAATGATCCTTATCAGGTCACATCATTTTCGGGATCGCTGGTAAGTCGTTAAATGTGACGGGGGCATTAGCTTTGTCTAGGCGACTCAATACATTTACACATTTATCTTTAAAGCGCTTGAGTGTTCCTTCAGCAGTATGCCTTTGGTAATTGTCTTGTTGAAAGGTGAACCTCCATCCCAGTCTCAAATCACTGACAGACTGGAACATGTTTTGCTCAAGAATATCCCAGTATTTAGCACCATCTCGACTCTGACCATTTTCCAAGTACCTGCTGATGAAAAAAAATCCCCACAGCATGATGCTGCCACCAAAATGTTTCACTGTGGGGATAGTGTTCTTGGTGTGATGAGCTGTGTTGGTTTGGTGCCAGACATAGCGTTTACGGAATAACATAAGAATGTTGGGCACTACAGCACAAAGCTGTGTGGCGGAGACGTACTCACGGAATCAAGCGATCAGCTGTTCCAGGACTTTTCTGTGGCCGTTCCAGGTGGTGCTCTGCTGACAGCGTGGTCAAGGTTCAGAAGGATCCAAATATAAGAATCAAGCAGAAACTCACCCTGGTAAGTGGCAAACTTTTTAATCTGTGTGCACAGACAAAAACATAGACGGGAGCAAAGGGGGTGCAGGGGCGGCAGACAGACGACAGCCGTTTCGCGCTGTGGCTAGCGCTTTGACAGGTCCTAGTCTGAATCGTCAGCTGACTTCCTTTTTGTGAGTCATAGCTGCTGATGTAGTGAAGTTAAAAAAATACAACGTACCCCCTAGGGACCCAGAAGACCGGTGCCGGTAATACACAAACACTCCAGGTAATCCCAGTTTTCCCCAACAATCTCCCATAGAATGGTACCAGGCTAGGGTTGGACCAATGGATGGCTGCCTAGAGGTGGAGCCAGTCCAGTCCACTAGTTGACCACGTGGGAGGGACAGACTGTGGACAGTCAGGAGGAGAGGAGTTAGTCAAGGTCTAGCAGTGAGAGTGGACGTGAGCAGACGCACTGACTAGGAGTGAACAGTAACCTAGTGCCCAGAAGGTTAGTTGCCGGTGGAGTATGGTGGAGTACTCCCGGAACTACGCACCAACGGGGTACAGGACCCTAGGTCAGGCAGAAGCTCCAGGCAGGCCTGATAACACCTGCAAAGTGAGGGGACCATCAAGGACCTCACTGACCTTGAAGTCCGGGACTCAGTAGCAAAGGGAGAAGCGGGAACAGGACCAGAGACTCCAACCCCACAGGGTTCACGCTACCGTCATACGGACTGCAGTGGAAGACCACCAGACGGGGACCCCCAACTGCCCTACGCCATGGGGACCCACCAACCAGAGACAGGTGCAGGGGAAGAAGGCACCAGATTACTAAACTGGCACTGGAACTAAGGGGACCTGAAGGTGAAACCAGCTGGCCTTGGGTGACCAGTTACCACCAGAAAGTGAGTAAAGAACCAGTTGCATTGAACCCTTTATGCGGAATATCTTCTTCCGACACCCGTCACATCACCTACCCTCTGAGGCCCAGCACTGCTTGCAGAGGGCCTACCATCCAGGCTGCCATTAACACCAGCCTCACTAGTGTGGACATTGTGCAGCGGCGGCTCCATCTACATAGCCGCAACACCGCAAGTGGCGTCACGTGTGAACATTATTCTAATCCCCTGTAAATATTCCCCTTTTCAAAAAGGACCCGGGGCACGGCAACCAAAGTGACATTCCCCAGTTGTACACCGCCTGGAACCAAGTACCCCATAACCCTGGGCGACACCATCTCCTGTGGCTTTAGGGAAGTCTCGGTAGCCATTCTGGTTGGCTCCTCCAGGCTAGTGATTGGTACTTTCAGTCCAGTGGATCCACTTACCCTTTGTTCACCCCACGAGCATTACATCAGGGAACTGCCATTACTGTAGGTCTTTTTCTGTACTTGCTCCCTTGTACTTGACACACACAGACCCAAGGTTGCTTTTCTTGCTATGATGGTATACTACTACTTCATAGCTCACCAGCCGACTTCCTAACTTTGAAATAGGAACTCACACTGGTCTCTATTACTCCTCCGTCTACCTGGCTGGCTTGGTATTAACCCTGTCCTTTCCAAACAAGAGTCTATATAGTAAAAAGGTAGACAGTGACTTCTTGTGGCTGGTGGTTAGTACTGCAGCCCACAGGGAAATTAATACTTTTTACCACAGTGAAACATTGCCGAAATACAAACAATACACAAATATGATTGCTGTCTTTACGGGGTGAATGCGAAAACTTGTCCTCCTCCTTACACATTATTAGAATGTGGAGGGTGGGGTAATTTTATAGGGGAGTCCCAGACACCCCTCCTTCACTTGGCCCTTTGCTGATGTCCAACCCTGATTGACACCTAAGAGACAATAGATCCAAAATAGAAAAGAGTCTTCAAATAAAGCATAAAATAAGGGTGAAAGGGCAAGTTAAAACCAATATATCCATAGAAAAGGAGGGACCATTAAACAAGTGGGGAGTGCTATTTAAAGTACAAAGTCGAGTGGAAGGGGTCCAAATTATTCTTCCAGTAAGAGATTGTATCTGATTGAAACCATCAAAATGAATATTTTTAAAGCTTACATGTACAGATGTTTAACTGCAGGCTGTGACCAGGAGCTAGTTTTCAAAATCTGCTTAAGGTTTCGGCATCACTTTAAAAATATACAATACAGACCAAATGTTTGGACACACCTCCTCATTCAAAGAGTTTTCTTTATTTTCATGACTCTAAAAATTGTAGATTCACATTGAAGACATCAAAACTATGAATTAAAACATGTGGAATGAAATACTTAAAAAACTGTGAAACAACTGAAAATATGTCTTATATTCTAGGCTCTTCAAAGTAGCCACCTTTTGCTTTCATTACTACTTTGCACTCTCTTGGCATTTTCTTGATGAGCTTCAAGAGGTAGTCACCAGAAATGGTCTTCCAACAGTCTTGAAGGAGTTCCCAGAAATGCTTAGCACTTGTTGGACCTTTTGACTTCACTCTGTGGTCCAGCTCACTCCAAACCATCTTGATTGGGTTCAGGTCTGGTGACTGTGGAGACCAGGTCATCTGGCGTAGCACCCCATCACTCTCCTTCTTAGTCAAATAGCCCTTACACAACCTGGAGGTGTGTTTGGGGTCATTGTCCTGTTGAAAAATAAATTATGGTTCAACTAAGCGCAAACCGGATGGAATAGCATGCCGCTGCAAGATGCTGTGGTAGCCATGCTGGTTCTGTATGCCTTCAATTTTGAATAAATCCCCAACAGTGTCAGCAGCAAAGCACCCCCACACCGTCACACCTCCTCCTCCATGCTTCACGGTGGGAACCAGGCATGTAGAGTCCATCCGTTCATCTTTTCTACAAAAACACGGTGGTTGGATCTAAAGATCTCAAATTTGGACTCATCAGACCAAAGCACAGATTTCCACTGGTCTAATGTCCATTCCTTGTGTTCTTTAGCCCAAACAAGTCTCTTCTGCTTGTTGTCTGTCCTTAGCAGTGGTTTCCTAGCAGCTATTTACCATGAAGACCTGCTGCACAAAGTCTCCTCTTAATTGGCGTTCTAGAGATGAGAAGGTGTGTCCAAACTTTTGGTCTGTACTGTATATCACATTAAAATGTTTAGATGCGGTGTGCGGGTTTAAGAGCTGAAACCACACTATCACTCTGCTGAGTGCTGACATAAATAGTGCTCCTTAAGACCATGAAATGACACTTTAAAATGGTAGGAAATCGTTCATTTTTTTTTTGTGTGTGTATACACAATGTAACACAGCTGACCTACCTCAATATACTGCCAGCATCCTATCAAAGTGGGGCAGTAGGACTTTTGTCCAGAGTACGGCTGGCAATACACATTAGATCGCTCCCAGCTGAAGACTGCTCAGTTCTTCTGTTCTCTATGAGAAAGCGACCGGGTGACACATTACCTGGTGGCTTATCTCCATGAAAACAATGCAATTGACAGCCTGAAATTGGATATCCCCAATATCGACCATCAGTCAGCCAATGCCCCCATACACATTAGACCGTCAGCCAAACCAATATATATCGGTGAGTTCAGCTGATATTAATGTAATATGTATGGGGGCCTTAAGCCTCTGCAGTAATATACAACAGTGTCTACACTTATCAATAGCTTGGAACCACAAGCAAGTGGATAAAAAGCCAAAACATACAGATTGGGCAACATGGTTCCCTATAGTATACCAGCAGAGTCAAGTGGCCAATTCCAGGTGTATATGTGCCGCCCCCACGTCAGCAGCCGGGCTGCTCGGATCCGGATCTGCGGTGGCTCGAGGGGCGTTCGGACCCGGGGGTCATGCGGCCACTCGACTAAAGGGGGTATTTACAGGGGATGGTGTATTTAAAGTTTGTGACGCCACCCATGGTGTGCGGTAAGGTGGAGTACCACCGCTGCAGCTGGGAGTACTCGGTGGCGATGAAGTGGGCAGCCAAGTGTTTAACCCCTGCACGGGTAGGGGGAATGCCCCAGGACTCGGTGATGGTGGCGGGATGTGCCGTTGGGGAGGTAGGGGTCACTTGCGTACTCACTCAGTCCATAAAGCTGACACCGACAACTTAGTAAACCAAAGTTCTGGACGCCGCTGAGGGGGAGCACATTTGGGTCCCGTTTCTGCTGGTGTTGCCTGATGTACTCTGACCTTTCCCTTGGCACCTTGTTCTCTTCTAGTTGGTCCCTATAGCTTGAAACTAATAGGGTCCCGCTCCCCAGTGTGGCTAACTGAGGGAGATTGCTCTCAGGGTTCAAGCTTGTGCTTTCCTGGACCGTTTTAGTAGAAAGTCCTATCCCCCTCGTTGCGCTAGTACCCCGATTTTGGAGCGGGTGGAGAGCGGATGTTGAAGGCTCCGTTCTCGTCGAGTGAATTGTCAGGTTGCCTGAAGCTACTCCCTGTCCTAGGGTCCATGTACCCCGTCGTGCCCTGGTCCCAACCCGGTGATGGTACAAGGCCGCCGGCTGTCCTCCACGACAATACCGTGCCCCTTGTCACGATCCCCTGCGACCGGGGGTCCAGCTCCTACCAGGCCCAGACCACCGTCTGCTACTTAGTACTTCCAAGGAGCCCGGCTCCTGACCTCCTCTCTCCTTCACTTCCAACACTACTCTGGCCCTCTCCGGACACTCCTGACTTCCCCTTACCAACCCCCCAAGTGGGCGACCCTATTCCACTCAGGCCGTCTACTGGTGTGTCTGGTGGGTGTGGTGCAGAGTGTTCCTAGGATTTTGATTAGCTGGTTTTGGCAACACCATTGGTTAGGGACCCATAACCAAGGAGGAGGTGGATATTGCACAGAAGGGCAGATTGCACAATACCCTGTGACGACCTGATAGGCCAGGGCGTCACATATATAAGCCCCTTATGTTACGCCAACTTTTGGTTGAAAAGAGTTGGACGTGATAAATAACAGATGCTAAGCAATAGAGGGTACCTGGAGCAATGGGGGATTTAATGGGTGAATAATGCTACTTTTTAATTTTAAAGCATTTACTATCTTTACAAAATATTGTATATTCTGAACAACCTATTTAAAAGAGAATTTAGAGATGTGGAACATTTCTTGCTTATGTGGTGTCCAAGCCAAGTTACAAACAAAGGGAACTGCAACTAGTATCATTCACATCAGTAGAGTTGTGTGTCACTCTCCCTGTACAATGTATGGCCAGAACACTATATTTCCTTCATTCCCTGGGACGAGGGTTTTCTTAGAGGTAAGGATCCGGCAATGCTGCAGTGATGGCAAATTCCAGCAACAAATCAACTATTTAAAACATAGTACTAGCCCTTTAATGTTTAATGTTATTCATTCACAGTAGCATGCTGCTAATGGCGGCGGACCACGTGGCCGCTATGGGACCCATAAGTATAGGGGGCCCAATGCCAGCATCGGTACAAGGCCCCCCACCCGACTTTCAACTAGATCCTGTAGTCCCATGTGGGGCCTATTATGCTACTTAAAGGGCCATCATATTATTTAGAGTGCTATGTCGAAGCCATCATGTTACATGGGGGGCCATCATACTAACTGGAGGGCTATGTGGAGGCCATCATGCTACTTCATGTCCATCATACTATTTGAAGTGCTATTTGAGGACCATCATGCTACTTGGAAGAAAGGCCATGATATTATTTGGAGTGCTATTTGGGGGTATTATACTTTTTGGGGAGCATCATACTATTTGAAGAGCTATTTAGGGGCCATCATACTATTTGGAGTGCTAGATGGGTGTAAAGAGATGGGCTAGTTGTTGTGTCTCCCCCCTGAAGATACCAGTTGTATGATTGTCATGTGGAGTATAATATGTATTATGTTCTGTGTATTGTGAAGGTAATTAATGTGAATTGTGATTTAATGTATCATGTGTTACAATGTAGTATGGGGTTTTCTTGACAATAGGGCAAGAAATAATTAAAGCTGGGACTAGCCCATAGGGGAAGTGGATAGTATGTAGGGAAAAAGACAGTTGACTTAGATAGTCAGTTAGAGCCCTGTGTGTGACTGTAGCAGACCTTTGGTCTGAATGGTCATCAAGACCGCATGCAGTGGGTGACCTGTGGCAGACAGGAGTACGGAGACTGGAACCAGGATGGAATGATCAGAAGCGACCAACCACGATACAAAGTAAGGGACTGCGTAAGGTCCAGGGACAGACTTTTGTTTCAGATTTACCTCATCTGAATGGCCAGATAGAAGGGCTTCTAGCAATCAGAGAATCAGACGCAGAACCCCAGGGATGGAAGAATGGTTTCCATGGGCTGCACTGTGAAGCTAAGCTAAGTCATGCTGAAGTTAGCTGTACCTGTGAAAACAGGACATCCCAGAATTTCCTTAAGAAGGTGTGCTTAAGAATACTCTGTGTTACTGAAACATATGAGAAACTGTGTACACACCATATGGTGTATATAGTTGCTATAGGACTGTTCAGTAAAACTATGTTGGTTTTAAAGAACTGGTGGTCTTTGTTTCTAAGTAAGGCATCATCCTGTTTTGGCCAGCTGAAACCATTGGCCTAATGCGGCCTACACGGGCATACTACCCCTACGACTGCGAAACATATGCCTAGCCAGGAACTCATCTTTCATGAAGCGTGCCACGATACAGAAGATGAGGACCTCACCCATAACTACCTCCCCACACCAGGTTACATAGGGAACATCAAACTATTTGTGGGAATCATACTAATTGGAGAGCTATCAGGGGCCATCATGCTATGTGGATGCCAATATACTATTTGCAGGCTATGTGGGGTGCCATCATATTATTTGGAGTGCAAAGTGGGAGCGATCAAACTATATATTGTTTGAGGGCCAATTATGCTGTTTTGAAGCCTGTATGGGAGTCAATTATATTGTTTGGAGGGGGGTGTGGGGTCCAATTTTCAGTGTGCAGTGTTGTGTGGGGTCCATTATACTGTGTGTATGGTTTTGTGCAGGCCATTATACAATGTGGGGAGTTGTATGGGGGCCACTATACTTTTTGGAAGGAGGTGTAGGGACCATCATATTGTGTAGTGGATGATCAAGTCATCATACTGTGTGTGAGGGACTATGACAGCCATCATACTGTGCGTGGAGGACCATAGTGGTCATCATACTCTGTGTGGGACCATTGTGGTCATCATACTATGTTTAGTCACTGAGGGGTATTGTGGCGCCCCTGAGGCTTCCGTCGCCACAGGAACATTGCACCCCATCCAGCGGTGTGATGTCCCATCCTGGGTAAGGAAAGGAGTGAACGCCGGTCCACAGGCAAATCTACACTACACCCATTGTTAGGTACACACTGGGACCAGGGACAGTGGCAGCAACCCTCTCATGCTGCATGCTGGGAGGGGCCGTAAGACCCATCCCTGCTCCTATAGGGTACAGCTTAGCAACTGGGTGGGTAGGAGGAGCCAGCCGAGGGTAGAGTAGAGAAGGAAGGTCAAGGTTAGGGAGTTGGAAGAGAGAGTCTGCGGGAGGCAGAGAAGGGAGCTGAGGATAGACCTCTAGTCAGACAGGAGCAAGGAAAGAGAGTGACACTTCCTGGTGAAGACCCTGGGACTCAGAGGGTCCAGGTGACACCAAGCAGAGAAAAGAAGGGATTCCAGGGCCACTGCAAGGCTTACGAGCGCAGGGCCTGTTCCACAAAGTCATTCGGTGGAGGGATCAAGCTGCGCACAGGGGACGGTCCCTAGAAACCAGAGGAGGAGAAGTCATCTCCGAAAGTAAAAACCGAGGCCCAGGGAAAGTTGCAAACTCCACGGGCCACAGCCCACAGCAGAACCTTTAGAAAGGGGGTAAATAACCGACAGGCGAGCCCCCGGCCCGGAGGCTGTAGTGGAGGCCGAGCCAGGTTCATCCAACAAGGGCAAGGCTTAAGGAGACAGCTGAAGACAGAGACACAATAGAGGGGTGCACCGGCTTTCATTCCAGGATCTACCCAGGATTGGCGGAGGTCCCTGACGGTGGGTTCCAGCCGCCCAAAGGCACCAGTGTGCTGCAGCCCAGGAAATGTGAGTAAAGACCTTGGAATTGCACCCTCTGGTGTTGTCTCAGTTATTGTCGCCTGCATAGACTTCCATCACACCATAGACCCTTACAAACACCAACTGTGCCCCGGGGTCCCGCTCCACCTGTGGGGAGCAGGACCATCCAAGCTGCCATTCCATCAGCCCCGGAGGCCCCATACAGCAGCGGCGGCTTAATAGCCGCAAACCACAGGTGGCGTCACGACAAATATAAACTTTAATCACCCCCACTGGAGCCATATTAATTGACCCCACCAGGGTACGGAGTCGGGCCCAGCCACCACTGACTACCCCTGGACTAGTCCGGCCCGGCACCGGGTGTCCCATAGCCCTGGGGTGGGCGAGTCAGTATCATACTTTGTGAGACATATTGTAGGGTCTTCATACTGTGTGTGGGGATGGTACTGTGTAAGAATTCACAGTGGGAGTATCTTAAGGTGGCTTTACACGCTACGAGATCGCTAAAGCGATGTCATTGGGGTCACGGAATTTGTGACGCACATCCGACCGCATTAGCGATGTCATTGCGAGTGACACCTATTAGCGATTTTGAATCGTTGCAAAAACGTTCAAAATCGCTAATCGGTGACATGCCCCCCTCTTTCCAAATATCGTTGCTGCTGCAGTAACGATGTTGTTCGTCGTTCATGCGGCAGCACACATCGCTACGTGTGACACCTCAGGAAAGAGGAACCTCTCCTTACATGCGTCCCGCCAGCAATGAGGAAGGAAGGAGGTGGGCGGGATGTTCGTCCCGCTCATCTCCGCCCCTCCGCTTTGATTGGGCGGCCACTTAGTGACATCGCTGTGACGCTGAACGAACCGCCTCCTTTCTTCACCGGTCATAGCAACGTCGCAGAGCAGGTATGTGCGAGTGACGCTGCCGTCGCAATAATGTTCGCTACGGCAGCGATCACCACATATTGGTCGTATGATGGGGGCGGGTGCTATCGTGCTCGACATCGCTAGCATCGGCTAGCGATGTCGCAGCATGTAAAGCGGCCTTTACTGTGTTTGGGGGGCACATTGTTGGCATCACACTTTATGGTGGCCATGAATGGGGTATCGTACATTGTAAGGGCTGCTGTTGTGGGATATGCTCTTTGTGACCCAGCCAAATATTGTTTGTTTTTTGTAGAAGGGGGGCCCAATTAGGACTTCTAATATGGGGTCTCATGATTTCTTTATACACCCCTGGTCATTGCTATATCATCCTGTAAAATAGATATAGAAAAATAAAGGTAAAGGGGGCTTTACACGCTGCGACATCGCTAATGCGGAGTCGTTGGGGTCACGGAATTTGTGACGCACATCCGGCCACATTAGCGATGTTGCTGCGTGTGACACCGATGAGCGATTTTGCATCGTTGTAAAAACGTGCAAAATCGCTCATCGGTGACATGGGGTTCCATTCTCGATTATCGTTACTGCAGCAGTAACGATGTAGTTCGTCGCTCCTGCGGCAGCACACATCGCAATGTGTGACGCCGCAGGAACGAGGAAGCTCTCCTTACCTGCCTCCCGGCCGCTATGAGGAAGGATGGAGGTGGGCGGGATGTTACGTACCGCTCATCTCCGCCCCTCCACTGCTATTGGGCGGCCGCTCAGTGACGTCGCTGTGACGCCGCACGGACCGCCCCCTTAGAAAGGAGGTGGTTCGCCGGTCACAGCGACGTCGCCGGGCAGGTAAGTAGTGTGACGGGTCTGGACGATGTTGTGCGGCACGGGCAGCGATTTGCCCGTGTCGCGCAACAGATGGGGGCGGGTACCCATGCTAGCGATATTGGGACCGATATCGCAGTTTGTAAAGTAGCCTTAAGTCCATGTTATATTCTTTGCAATCTCCTCTCCACAATCTAATTTTCCATGACTCTTGTATTTTTTCTATTTTCAGTTATTCAGCATCTTCACCACACAGTGCACATTTTTTTTCCTTTTACTCCTTTCAAGCACATACTGCAAACACAAAGAGCAATTCAGGATATGATTTAATAGAAATCCTACTCTTGGCCGGTCTAGACAGAAAAGCGCTCTTAATTTGTTCTTGCACTGAGAATCTTTTGTACATCAAAATACATGCAAGGCTTCTAATTATCCCTCAGCTTTCAGCCGTGGCGGGAACATGCCAAAATTAGACCATTTCAAGGATTTAGGGGATTAATTGGTCTCTAATTAACTGCCATTTATTTGAAAGGCATATACATATACCTGCATTGAAAATTGGAAGATGAATGCAACAGAAGAATGGATAATGAGCCGGCTGTGCTCCTGTTTGGAGGGCTACTGCACAGTTAGGTGGGCAGTTCACATGAGGACAGTGTGCGGGCATTTTTTTGCAACTTAAGACTTTTTTGGCCTGACGTAGCCAGCTTCCATATACATCCTGTAACCTCATTGTGTGCATTTCCAGGTCTTAAATGACTGAAGATCTTCCTGTACAAATGGAAAGGATCCAAGTGCAATTCATCAGCTGGGCTAAACACATACATTGGAAAGGAAGTGTTATAATTCGTCCATATACATCATGTTGTGTGACATATTTTCTTGGCATGAGCTGGTGGTAGCATAGAAGCAGCAGGGATGTGTAAGGTGAGCACTATTCTGATATTTCATAGTATTCTAGAGCTTTTACAAACAATGGCCACTCAGACTGTCACTTTTCAGGTGGTGCTGTGTACACTAGGGTGACGGGGTATTGGTTTCTGTATTTTTACAAGGTAACATAATAATAAAAGGTAACATTTGTATTATATACAGGTGTATTTCAATAAATTAGCATATCATCAAAAAGTTAATTTATGTCAGTAATTCAATACAAAAAGGGAAATGCATATATTATATAGAGTCATTATTACACACAGAGTGAACTATTTCTAGTGTTTATTTCTGTTATTGTTGATGATTATGGCTTACACCCAAAAGTCATTATCTCAAAAAATTAGATTATATGAGACCAACTGAAAAAATTATTTTAAACTCAGAAATGTTGGCCTTCTGAAAAGTCTGTACAGTAAATGCACTCAATACTTGGTCGGGCTCCTTTTCCATGAATTACTGCCTCAATGCGGCGTGGTATGGAAGCGATCAGCCTGTGGCACTGCTGAGGTGTTATGGAAGCCCAGGTTGCTTTGATAGCTGATAGCAGCTTTCAGCTCGTCTGCATTGTTGGATCTGGTGTCTCTCATCTTCCTCTTGACAGTACCCCAGAGATTCTCTATGGGGTTTAGGTCAGGCGAGTTTGCTGGCCAATCAAGCACAGTGATACTTTGGTTATTAAACCAGGTATTGGTACGTTTGGCAGTGTGGACATGTGCCAAGTCCTGCTGGATAATGAAATTTCCATCTCAAAAAAACTTGTCGGTAGAGGGAAGAATGAAGTGCTCTAAAATATCCTGGTAGATGGCTGCGCTGACTTTGGTCTTGATAACACACAGTGGACCTACACCAGCAGATGACATGGCTCCCCAAACCATCACTGATTCTGGAAACTTTACACTAGACCTCAAGCAGCTTGGATTGTGGCCTCTCCACTCTTCCTCCAGACTCTGGGACCTTGATTTCCAACTGAAATGCAAAATGTTCTTTCATCTGAAAACAACACCTTGGACAACTGAGCAACAGTCCAGTTCTTTTGTCTTCTTGGCCCAGGTAAGACGCTTCTGGCATTGTCTATTGTTTATGAGTGGTTTGTCACAGGAAATGCAACAGTTCTAGCCCATGTCCTTGATACCAAGCAAAGAAAAAGATAACAGCACCTGGGTCAAAAGAGTCAACTGCACATGTATAAAAAATACATAAAAAAAAGTAGTTCATGGGCACATGTCCAATATCAAGGGATCCACTTGATGTAACATACCAATACAAAGATGACAGCATCCCAGTAGGTGAAATTATCAATCAAAGTTTATTCCATCACATGTCAACAGCATGTCCTGGATACGTCTGTGTGTGGTGGCTCTTGACACACTGACTCCAGCAGCAGTCCACTCCTTGTGAATCTCCCCAAAATTTTTGAATGGCTTTTTCTTAACAATATTATGAAGACTGCTTCCGGTTATCCCGGTTGCTTGTGCTCCTTTTTCTACCACACTTTTTCCTTCCACTCAACTTTCCATTAAGCTTCTATAGCAATGACTTTTTGTGGCTTACCCTCATTGTGGAGAGTGTCAATGACTGCCTTCTGGACATCTGTCAAAACAGCAGTCTTTCCCATGATTGTGAGGCCTACTGAACCAGAATAAGGGACCATTTTAAACGCTTAGGAAGTCTTTGCAAGTGTTTTGTGGTAATTATTCTAATTTTATGAGCTAATGAGTTTTGGGTTTTCATTGGCTGTACGCTATAATAAACAACATTAACAGAAATAAACACATGAAATAGATCACTCTGTAATGACTCTATATAATATATGTGTTTCCCTTTTTGTATTGAATAACTGAAATAAATTAACTTTTTGAGGATATTCTAATCTATTGAGATCCACCCATAATTCTGTGCAGAATTACACCATTGACAATAGTGTGAGGTCACCTCCCAGTCACGTTTTTTAATCCCTGGATAATTCCATAGTAGAACACATTACATTTTCTATCTCCTGTTCAGAGTTTAAGCAAGATAACTATCCCTCCTAATAATGTAAAAAACTATTAAAAATAAATAAATAATAAAATGCATATTTTTTTTAATTAGCAAAACAGCAATACGTTTTAAGAACAGTACAGACAGAATACAGTTAAAGAGATGGTCTCAACAAGACTTCTTTTGTAAATGGAAGCCATCTCAGCAGTCAGAAGCATTGTCATAAAAAGCTGTGAACGGTTACACTTTTCTCTTAGAGATGCTATTAAAAAAAAAAGGTTGTACATGTCTTCTAGTTAAATGGAACCGATCAGCAAGACATACACCCTTCTCAAGCTAGAGCTTGTTTTAAACATACAGCATAGACATCTTTATTCACCCTCCCCAAGTCCTTTGTGGAGTCTCCACCATTGCTTCCGATAGTCTGTAATTACAGCATAGGCAAAGCAAAGACACTGCAACGTAATCAGTGAGCAGCATGTGCTTGTCAACTAAGGCTGCGCTGTTGAGCTAAGTTATTGATTTTATTTATTTTACTCACTTATTTAGGGCTATTAATTCCATAGTGTTTTACATATATCAGCAACATTGTCCCCATTGGGGCTCACAATCTACATTCCCTACAAGTATGTCTTGGAGTTTGGGCAGAAACTGGAGGAAACCCAGGAAAACACAGGGAGAACGTACAAAATCCTTGCAGATGTTGTCCTTGGTGGGATTTGGACCCAGGACCCCAGTGTTGCAGGACTGCAGTGCTAACCACTGAGCCATTGGTTGCATCACTATCGACATGACATCAGCACTGCAGACAATAACAAATCTTGGCAGCCACGGTGACGACTCAGTCCTGGACTTGGGGAGGGCAAGTAAAGCACACTTTGTTTTAAAACAAACAAGAGGCAGGGAAGAGGGGTTTATCCAAAAATGGAAAAGTTTGAATTCATTATTAACATTTTATCTGCTGTCTAGAAAACCTTCCTCTAATTAATTTACTACTATTATTTTGATTATGCAAATGAAAAAAGTAATGACATGATGCCCACATTTGTGGGTTTTAATTTATGCACCCTAAATAAAGATTGAAGAAAATTTTGTATCTATTCGTGGAGGTGCTGTCCTTCTTCCTTTTGGTTTACATATTGCTTTAAGTACCTATCTTTAAGATAAGTCCTCAATATCAGATTGGTGGGGATCCAACACCCAGCACCCCTACAATCAAATCGGTGTCAGGTCTGACATCCAACATCCCCGCCAATTAGGTCATCAATATCAGAGCAGTAGGGGTCCAACACACAGCACCTCCACCAATCAACTCATCAAAATAAAATTGGTGGGGATCCAACACTCAGCACCCCTACAATCAAATCGGTGTTAGGTCTGACAACCAACATCCCTGCTAATTAGGTCATCAATATCAGAGCAGTAGGGGTCCAACACCCAGCACCTCCACCAATCAACTCATAAATATAAAATTGATGGGGGTTCAACACCCAGCACCAAAACCAATTAGGTCATCAATATCAGATAGGTGGGGGTCTGCGAGGGAGCAACCCCAATAATCAGCCACCAACAGCTCCACCAGAGAGTGGAGAGATGCTGTAACCAAATCTGCTGTACTCATACTTAAAGAGGCATTGTAACGCTACTCACTGCACGGCAAGTCGTGAGGCAGCATAGTCAAATGTTTCGTGGGTCAAGTACCAGTTGACCATGTGAAGATATAGGGGAAAGGCAAAGGCGTAGTCAGGTCATGGTCCAGAGTCAGAATACCTGGAGGGTAGAGGATAAGAGCAGAGAGGCAAGGCAAACAGATGGTCAAACTAAGTCAATAGTCAGGCAGCAAAATATATCAATTCCCAAAGCACAGATACAAGAGGTCAAATAGCACAATTGATCAGGGACTAAGACTGGCAGTGTTTTGAGACTGACAGCTCAGCTAAATAGCTGGGCAATTCAACTTAACAGAAACACCTAGAAAACCCAGAAAATATCAGTCTAAGATTGGACAACTGATCTGTCAATCAACATACCAACAGCTCAGCACACTCAGAATCTATGGAATCTATGCCATGTGCCAGTGAGGATGAGAAGGTTGGGGAGCTGCTGGCACATAAATTAGAGGTGTAATTACAGCTGATTCAATGTCACTGTTCCAGGATGAGGTCCCACGTGGTGCACAGTAGCGTTACTTTGCCTATGCTGAAAGATACTAACTATTCCAAACAACAGTGTCATACTGTATATGGAGAGCACTGTGTTCTAATAATGTCTTATTTAAATGCTACTATCTTTTAGAAAAAAAATACTTTTAATCTGCTGATCTGCATATGTTAATAAGGCTAGACTATTATGGTGGATTAGTCCTTCCTGTCATAGGAGGATTGCTGGAACTCTCAAGCATATTCGTGATGTGCTGGTAGCCCTACTGAAGCGAGGAGGGTCACTGGCTTCCCTGCTTCATTCAATGTGTATGCTCATGTAGTGCTCCCATTGGGGCAGGTGGCACTTATAAAACGTCTGGTGTTACCCCCATCTTCACTTCTGATCCTCGTCATAGATGTGGAGAACTACATAATTCACACACACAAGTCTCCTGGTAAAATAATTCAGGAACCAGTTTATTGGAAGTCACCACTTGTTCCTTACTTCAGGCACACAGGCCCGCTCATGCTGCCGCCGCTCCCCTTATAGTTTTCTACCTTGCTGGCACTCATTCTGGGTAACTTTACTCCAGCACTTGAGTCCAATACATGCTTCCTCCCCGTAACCTTTCCTAGTGGCTGCGGTGTCTCACTTGGGCTCTCGGATGACATACCAGCTCCCGACCAGTTCAGGGTCCCGCCGGCAGTCTCTATACATCCCACCGATCTCAGAACGCTCTACAGCCAGGCCGCACAGTGAGGTTTTGAAACATGGGAGGATTCCTCCCTTCCCAGACAGGATTTTACTTCTGTCCATGTCCACTCACTGGGACTTCTGCAATTTCACTCACTACTAACTTTCCTGTATTCCTGATCCTTCTCTGCTCAATCTTCCCTCCTTGCCTCAGTCTCCCTGGTTAACACTTGGCTAGTTGCATCTGCTCCTGCTCTATCCTAAAGGCCACGTCACACTAAGCAACATCGCTAGCAACATCGCTGCTGAGGCACGACTTTTGTGACGTAGCAGCGATGTTGCTAGTGATGTTGCTGTGTGTGACATCCAGCAACAACCTGGCCCCTGCTGTGAGGTCGCTGAATGTCATGGACCATTTTTTAGTTGTTGCTGTCCCGCTGTGAAGCACACATCGCTGTGTGTGACAGCGAGAGAGCAACAACTGAATGTGCAGTGAGCAGGGAGCCGGCTTCTGCGGACGCTCGTAACCACGGCAAACATCGGATAACCAAGAAGCCCTTACCTTGGTTACCCGATACTTACTTTCGTTACCAGCGTCCGCTGCTCTCACGCTGTCAGTGCCGACTCCCTGCACACGTAGCCGGACTACACATCGGGTAATTAACCCGATGTGTACTGTGGCTAGGAGTGCAGGGAACAGGGACCTGGCACTGGCAGTGTGAGAGCGGCGGACGCTGGTAACGAAGGTAAATATCGGGTAACCAAGGTAAGGGCTTCTTGGTTACCCGATGTTTACCGTGGTTACCAGCGTCCGCAGAAGCCGGCTCCCTGCTGCCTGCACACGTAGCAGAGTACACATTGGGTAATTAACCCGATGTGTACTGTGGCTAGGTGTGCAGGGAGCCAGCGCTAAGCAGTGTGCGCTGGTAACCAAGGTAAATATCGGGTTGGTTACCAAGCGCAGCATGCTTCCACGCGTCGCTGGTGAGATCTGCCTGTGTGACAGCGCAACAGCAACCCGTGTAGCGACGCTCCAGCGATCCCTGCTAGGTCAGGTTGCTGGTGGGATGGCTGGAGCGTCGCTTAGTGTGACGGTACCTTAACAAACTCACTAACTACCACTGACACCACACTCCTGCACACCTGGTCCCTAGTTACACTACACTACACTAAAACTTTCTATATTAATAATAGATTTCTATAACCCTTTATCTACAGTACTCCTGGCTCTCTACACAATATCTCTCGCCTGACAGAGCACGAGGGGCCAGCATCTTACATTATACATTACACATTTACAGTGTTCTAAAACATGCATATTATCAGATACATTACTTGCAATAAGACATATAAAACATATGAAACTCCAACGCCAACCGCCGCGCACGTCCAGCCCTGCTACATCACTGACGCAGCAGTGCACTCATAAGAACATCTTACATTAAATACAATACACTCTCATATACATTATATTTACAATACAATAACACTTCCTCATAGGAGTGGATGGGACTCGACCACCTCCTACACTACCATGACAGAGATTGTATAGAATATATCAGCCATGACCGGGGGGATGGGATTACAGGATTCGTGGAAGGACTAGTTTCGCTGGACTACTTCTGCCTTATTAGCACATAACAAGCATATCTGCATTCATATGCAAAATAAAGTATTTTACTATGTTCTAACAATCTCCACATACAGCACTATTGTGTTGGTTTGGACTCATTAGGAGACCTGACGTGTTTCCTTTAGGCCGGAGTCACACTTGCGAGTGCCTCGCGTGTAACTCGCGCGAGTCTCTGATTGCATCACCCGGCACGGACGCACACTCTCCTGACAGCGGGTCAGTTGCATGTATCTCTATGCAGCTGAGACGCTCCTGTCTGGTGAGTGTGCGGCCGTGCCGGGTGATGCAATCAGAGACTCGCGCGAGTTACACGCGAGGCACTCGCAAGTGTGACTCTGGCCTTAAACAATTATGGTTGCAATATTGCTTTGGCTATAATAAGTGTATGCTAGGAAAGCTTTCTAGGAGGTAGATACAGTGCCAGTGGTGAAAAATGGGGTAAATGTTACAAACAGGTTCACTCTAAATGGATGGCAAGTCATGTAATTTATTGCCATGCCAAGTCAGCCATACTGGGAGATACTCTTTTGCAGCAGAGAAGGGATCCTCGTCTATGCCAGTCATGTTCCCTAATAAAGCACCAAGACAACCCTTCCGTTGGCATTGTGGAAGGCAAATCTTACACATCCCCCACCCCCATAAGTCTTATGTATAGGGGTGAAGGAAGCTCAGAAGTCATTTGTATGTTGTCGCTTACCTGGTGACTAGTGCATTAACAGAAATGGATATGATGTTATACAGAAATGAGATTTATATTACAAAGTAGCTTTTCCATCTATAGATGTTAAGTTTACAACACCCCGAGTAATAGAAACATGTTCCCTTCAATCTGCAGAGTATAAGGCAGGATATAATAAAATCATAGCAATAAAACGCTGGATAGAACATGGAAAAGAAATAAACTGTAAATGGTAATAGTATCCTGAATGATGAAAGACATTTGATATTAATGCAATAATGACCATTCACAAAGAGCCGCTTTCCTGTTTACTGCATTGGTTAACGTCAGGTTTGTACAATGTAGTCGTATTAGATATCACATGACGACAATGGTGCTTTATGTCACTAAATCACCATCTCTGAATCTTTCAGCACACCGCCCGGACGCTGGGCTATCAGGGAACCGTGCGGTCGCAGACAGCTCCGTGATGTCATCTCCTTCCTTTTAATATTTTGATTTGCTGTACAATTTCCTTTTCTCCTAGGGGTACAGGACCTAATCAGCAACTATTGTATATCAAGGCCTACTGTTAGACGTAGTTTCACAGACACCGTTCTCATGGCAGAAGTCAAGTGTTATCTCTCTCCACCCTATGCACAATGAAACAGTGGCTGGCTCTTGACTTTTCACTTCCCAGCTCTCGGACTTCATGTGCTCGCGGTGAGAAGTCAATTAACACAAAAGTTTCCGTATTCTGGTTATTTCTCGGTAATGTTCCATTTTGAATGGCAGGGAATCTCCTGCCACCGGAGATCTGACCTGCTAATTACATGAGGGTCTTCCTGATTTAGTCACTGCCCTCAACATTCCCACAGTATAGACAAGATTGGAAAGGGCACATGGACATACCACCATATGTGGCCAATATCTATCTAGTGGACTTTGCTGGTGTCCACTGTTCACCCATCCGACTCAATATGGAATGTCTCAGACATTCATTTGTGCAACCATCTCTGTTCAGACATTAATTATAAGTCCTACCATAGACCTATTTTATACACTGCAATCATTTCTTTTAGGCATAGTCCATAATCATCGAATTGCAACCCTCTGAGTATTTTATAAGTGACAGCTAGTTTTAATCCAGAATGCAATGTCATAGCACGAAACCTGATATATAGACAGAGCTACCCAGGAGAGTGACCAATGCTTGATGTGTACCTTATGTATCACAAGAAAATTCAAAGGCTGCGTACCTACGATCAATGTTTGCAGCGTTTTGGATGCAGCGTGTTTTTGCTGTGTCTAAAGCTGCATTGTAAAGTACAAGTACAGTGGATGGGCTTTCTAGAAATCTCATTCCCACTGCCTGTGTGCGTCTCACAGCGAAAATTGACCTTTCCGAGCCGCTGGCGTGTCAATTGTTTGCTGCGGAGTCACAAGCATCCTATGTAGGGAGTACACAAGACAGAGACCACAGCGCCCTGAACCCTTATCGTGGGTACGAGCAGCTGCAGTCTTCTGCGGAGAAGACCCGCGGTCCTGCAGGAGAGGACATGCTACATCCAGGACGTAGCGGTTCCTAATCGTGGGCACATACCCTAATAATGCAGGAATGTGTAGCATAATCCCTTATCTACTGTAAATCTTTCTGTTAGATCCCCCGGTAAGATCCACCCTAAGGCTGTGCTATGGACAGGACTACAGTAAGCAGCGTCCTGCTCGTCACTTTAAAGGATAACATCTTAACATCATTTTTGAAGCAGAAGATGCATCAGGACACTTTCGATACCTTTCTGATGTGTCTGCTTTGACATCTATTGAGTCATTCTTGAGGTGGATCTTTTTTTTTCCTTAAATTTCATATATAAGATGTTGGCAACAGAAAAATGGACATATCACTTTTAGCTACTTCATGAAGCCTGAAGTAGTTAAAAGTGGAAAAAAATGGAACAAGTGCTTTTGACATTTTGGTGAATTGGTCAATACTTTTTTTTGGGGGGGTGTTTAGCACTTTTTCAGGTAGAACCCGCCTTAAAGGGTTATTCCCACCTCCAAGATCCTATCCCAATATGTAGTAGATGTAATAATAATAATACACTATGAAGAAAAAGACATGGATCGCACATCCCAAAAATACAATGATCTAAAGCCGCTAGGCAAAAAATTAAATAGAACATGAGGTTCTTTTGTTACCATTCTGATCAGATTGTATTAAGCCCACTGCCACGTCACGGCAAACCTCTTGAGTGGGTCCCTAACGTGACCTTTTTGTGCGGCACTGTGCACTGACCACCGCCGCAGCGACAAAGCACCAGCAGGGCGGGCGACCTGGTGCCTCACAGCACCCATGCTGCAAGGCAAAGCCCCCAAGGCTCCAGGCCGCGCCGCCCCACCGACACGACACCACCACAACAGCAGCCACCACGCAGGAGACTGCAAGAGGGGTCAGCCTTCTTTTTGCTCCCAGTCCACATATGGGAGTCAGTGGGAGGTGAGTGCACAGCTCCTCTCACTGTGTGCTGGTGCTGTGTGGTGGCTGCTGTTGTGGTGGTGTCGTGTCGGTGGGGCGGCGCGGCCTGGAGCCTTGGGGGCTTCGCCTTGCAGCATGGGTGCTGTGAGGCACCAGGTCGCCCGCCCTGCTGGTGCTTTGTCGCTGCGGCGGTGGTCAGTGCACGGTGCCGCACAAAAAGGTCAGGTTAGGGACCCACTCAAGAGGTTTGCCGTGACGTGGCAGTGGGCTTAATACAATCTGATCAGAATGGTAACAAAAGAACCTCATGTTCTATTTAATTTTTTGCCTAGCGGCTTTAGATCATTGTATTTTTGGGATGTGCGATCCATGTCTTTTTCTTCATAGTGTGTAATAATAATAATGTTTGCAAATACCTCCAATTAGAAATTTAGTATAGTTCTCCTCATAGAGCCATGTCTCTTACCTCTTGTGCAGGGCATTGCAGCTTAGTTGATTGTGAACCTAACTAACAGAGGACGTAATCATGGATACCTAAGCTGCAATGCCCTGCATATAAGGTAAGATACATGGCTATATCAGGAGAACTATACTACATGTCTAATTGGAGGTATGTGAAAATATTATTATTATTACATTTACTACATATTGGAGATGGGAATAACCCTTTAAAAAGATGTTGTGTGTATATACCCTTTTCTATCATCTTCAGTGAGGGAGCGAGCGTTGTAAAATCCTCTAACGCTCACCCTGGCACTGTAGACGATAACTATGAGTGACCATCATGACGGTGCTTAGTTTAGTGTAGCCATTTTATTTTGAAAGTGGAGGTAAGCTGTAAGAAACAGACGAAGAGCCGATCAGAACCTAAGGTAGAAGGATGAGGCAGTTTATGATATAATATCATGAGTATCATTTCACAAAAACATGGAAATATAATACTTTAAAAGTAAAGCAGTGGAGCAAACAGGGAGATGAAGCTAGAACAAGGAAAAGTAAGACACACACGGTTACTTACCAATAATAAGTATATTAGATTTGTCAAATTCATTAAGGAGTGTGTGCATCTTAATGAATTTAGTGCATTGTACTCCAGTGAGCTCTTCATTTAGGGTACCTTCACACTTTAGCGATGCAGCAGCGATCCGACCTGGTCAGGATCGCTGCTGCATCGCTACATGGTCGCTGGTGAGCTGTCAAACAGGCAGATCTCACCAGCGACCAGTGAACAGCCCCCAGCCAGCAGCGACGTGCAAGCGACGCTGCGCTTGCACGGAGCCGGCGTCTGGAAGCTGCGGACACTGGTAACTAAGGTAAACATCGGGTATGGTTACCCGATGTTTACATTAGTTACCAGCGCACACCGCTTAGCTGTGTGTGCAGGGAGCAGGGAGCCGCGCACACTGAGCGCTGGCTCCTTGCTCATCTAGCTACAGTACACATCGGGTTAATTAACCCGATGTGTACAGCAGCTACATGTGCAGAGAGCCGGAGCCGGCAGCACAGGCAGCGTGAGAGCTGCGGAGGGTGGTAACTAAGGTAAATATCGGGTAACCACCTTGGTTACCCGATGTTTATCTTAGATACCAGCCTCCGCAGCTGCCAGACGCAGGCTCCTGCTCCCTGCTCGCTTCATTTGTCGCTCTCTCGCTGTCACACACAGCGATCTGTGTGTCACAGCGGGAGAGCGCCTTTGAAGAAAACGAACCAGGGCTGTGTGTAACGAGCAGCGATCTCGCAGCAGGGGCCAGATCGCTGCTCAGTGTCACACACAGCGAGATCGCTAATGAGGTCACTGCTGCGTCACAAAAAGCGTGACTCAGCAGCGATCTCGGCAGCAAGCTCGCTGTGTGTGAAGCACCCCTAAGACTGGAGTGCACAATGCCACACTTAAGTAATCAGCCACACAGACTATAGAGATAAATCAATTCACAAGACCCTCATCCAGCGGCAATGTCGGTAGTCCATGGCCACCGGACAAGAGCCTTGTGAACTACCTCCTACCTACTGGGATCCCTGGTGCGGCTTCCGATATGTAGACCTAGCATGACATCTTCATTGTTTCAACTTGCATATGACAATGATCATCATTATCCTGTTTGGTATAACTGGTGAGTCATTCACCTATTAGGCCATGTGCTCACGGGAAAACGTACCTGCGGACTTTTCTGCAGGTACTTCCGCAGGTTCACGCAGGAGCTCCCCGGAATCCGCAGCTATCCATTGCTGCGGTATTTCTGCAGAATTATTGCGGTAAACCTGTGGAAACAGTGTGACTTTGTGCGGAATTCCTGCACAATTCCCACCCTGTATCTCCATAGTGGAAAGGCAGGAATTCCGCAGATATTTCCGCCTGAATAATTGACATGCCGTTACGTGCGGCTGCAGGAAATCTGCAGCATTTTCCGCAGCCACAAATTCCGAAGCATTGATACAGCACTCCCCAAATCCCATAGGATAACATGGGGAGTGTCTGTACTTGCGTAAACCCGCAGATATATCTGGAAAATATTGAAAATCCGCGGGTTTTCAGCGGCAATATCCACAGTTACTTTCTCCCGTGGGCACATGGCCTTATGCTACAAAATCGCTGACTCTGTGTGACTCTTCCCTGGAGAAGTTATGCTATTTAAAGGCAGAATAACCACATCAAATTTTCATTTGATTCAGATTTCTCTTTTGTTCATTCACTTTCCATTTTGTTGATAAAAATAAACTATTAACACTTCTATTTATGAAAGCATTGTTATTTTGCAATATTTTTTCCACATCTGCCTAAAACTTCTGTTGTGTACTGTATATACATATATACACTTTAATGAATAGGTGAATAATTTACAATGATGTGTACACTTATATATCATAGCAGAAGCTTCACAGCAAATCATGCAGCAGCAGTTCCTACACCCATTCAGCCTTTCAACATTGGTTACAACTAGTGATGAGAGAGCACTACCATGCTCGGGTGCACGGTAGTGTTAGCGAGCATTCAGACGCTCCAATGGGTTTGACTCAAGCACAATGCACGTCAATAACGAACTCAAGAATTTATCACTAAGATCTTGCAGAAAATACTCAAGTTCTCCATTGACTTCCATTATACTCGGGTGCTCAAGTCGAGCCTGTCTGAGCGTCCGACTGTTCGTTACAACCACCGAGCACCTGATCATGCTAGTACGCACTCATCAGTATTTACAACAGAACATTGATCAACACAGGAAAAGTGCGTTATTTCAGATGCACGTACGTCTTTTTATTACAGTGTCAGAATACAACCAATTTCACATATATGTTTTGCTGCTAGAAAATCCTTTTAACTGTTCAGAGCATATGCTTAAAGGAAATCTGTGAGCAGATTTTTGCTACCTCATCTAACAGCAGCATGATTTAGGCAAAGAGATTCTGAATGTAATGATGCATCCCTTAGATCAGGGTTCCCCAACTCCAGCCCTCAAGGCCCACCAACAGTGCATGTTTTCAGGATTTCCTTAGCATTGCACTGCTGTTGGAACCAGCACCTGTGCAATACTAAGGAAATCCCAAAAACCTGCACTGTTGGTGGGCCTTGAGGACTGGAGTTCAGGACCTCTGCCTTAGATTACTGTGTGCAACCATTCTGATACAGTGAAAGTTTTCATTTTTTCTATGTAGCACAGCTATGAAAAGCCCACACTAGGCTTTCAGTGTACATTTCCATAGATAGAAGTGTGTCGCCCTGGACAAGCCAGGCGCCACAGGTAACAACACACACACACACACCCCCACCAGTTCACAACAAACATCCCCAGTGAGACCTGATTTCTTCCTCGGGCTCAGACAGACACACCAGGTGGGCGGAGTCAGGAGATGGAGACGCCCACCCAGGAGTTTAGCTGGCCTGAGGCAGGAAACAAGCCCAGACAAGTCCAGGCAGAGAAGGAGAGAGGAGGTCTGGAGAAAGGCAGACACAGACTGGGGCCTAGGTTGGAGCCTAGGGCCCTCGTGTAGAGAGTGAGGCAGACGGTAGTGGCCGTCTGCAGGGAGCCGGACAGACAGTTGGTGGAACTGTAGGTAGCCGGGGCTGGGTGGTGGCCCACCGGTACTGAACTGGGGAGCCAGCTGGAAACCGCAGCGCAGGAGGAGCTTGCACGGAGGTAAAAGAAAGCACTTACTCTACCAACCAGGGTCAGGGGAAAAACTGCCGCAGCCGTCTGTGGGACCCGTCCATCCAGCCGTGTGTTTTACCGAGAACTGTGTCCTCATCATTGGCTGAGTGAGTACCACCGTGCCGTGCGGCACAGCGTTGACCCTGCACCTCACCAGGCCCCGTACCCGCCTGCCATCCATCCCTACCCCATCACCGGGCCCCGGGACAACCAAACCCCCTACCCACGGAGGGGAGAACTAACAACAAAGCTACTCCCAGTCACCGCTCCCGGGATCCCCGTCTAGAGCAGCGGTGGTGTCACCAAAATCACCACAACTGTGGGTGGCATCACGGACAATATCCATAATCAAAACCCCCACAACCAATCACCCCCCTTTTCACTCACGGGCGAGGAGCGCCGCTCGAGTCCCCGGGATCCGGCCTACCGCTCGAGCCACCACCGAGCAGCCGTAGCAGCAGTGGCAGCCGGACCCGAGCAGTGGGAGAGCGCAGCGTCCCCTCCTCCGCCCGCGACAACTTGGCGTCACGAACAGGATCCTACCGTTTTACCGATTGGTGGAAGTGCACCTTGTGTGACCGCCGGAGGTGTCCGGCCGGAAAATTTGAAAAGCCGCCATCTTGGGCGCGAAGAGTTCCCGCTCGAGCGTCTCCTCGAGTAGTGGAGGCACGAAGGCCTAAACCCCGCCCAGATAGAGGAGGAGCCAGAAAGAGGCTAAGGGGGACGAAATGGCGGCTGGTCGCATGTGAGCGCGGCTATAAAAGCAGGGACGCCAGGACCCTGCGGCCAGCTTGTTGTTCCTGGAAGAGGCCGCCGCAGCAATGCACTGACCCGTTACCCCTGTTACCGGTAGCGGAGCCCGCAGCGTCTGTGGGGGAGGGCCCAAACCTGGGATCCCCAGGCCTCACCTTTGTCACCGCCCTGCCACCGGCCCCGGCAGTCCGTCCGGCCTCAATGGAGATGACGACGGCCCCGGCAGTCCGCCCGGCCGCAACGGCAGCGAAGTACCGGTCCCGTTAACCATTCTGGGCCCGTTCCTGGACTAGGGTCAAGGGGTGCTGCCCGTTTCTTAAGGTGGTGTCACACACAGCGACGACAACGACGTCGCTGCTACGTCACCATTTTCTATGACGTTGCAGCGACGTCCCGTCGCTGTCGCTGTGTGTGACATCCAGCAACGAGCTGGCCCCTGCTGTGAGGTCGTTGCTCGTTGCTGAATGTCCTGCTTCATTTTTTCGTCGTCGCTCTCCCGCTGTGACGCACACATCGCTGTGTGTGACAGCGAGAGAGCGACGAAATGAAGCGAGCAGGGAGCAGGAGCCGGCGTCTGGCAGCTGCGGAAAGCTGTAACCACTGTAAACATCGGGTAACCAAGGGAAGACCTTTCCCTGGTTACCCGATATTTACCTTCGTTACCAGCCTCCGCCGCTCTTGCTGCTAGTGCCAGCTCCTGCTCTGTGCACATGTAGCTGCAGTACACAATCGGGTTAATTAACCGGATGTGTACTGTAGCTAGGAGAGCAAGGAGCCAGCGCTAAGCAGTGTGCGCGGCTCCCTGCTCTCTGCACATGTAGCGACGTTATGATCGCTGCTGCGTCGCTGTGTTTGACAGCTAAGCAGGGATCATAACAGCGACTTACAAGGTCGCTGTTACGTCACAGAAAATGGTGACGTAACAGCGATGTCGTTGTCGTTATGTGTGACACCAGCTTTAGGGGCAGCACCAAGGCTAGGTTTGTTTGGGTGGGTGACTGAAGGACATGTTCCATTGTTATTATTAAAAGTGTTTTAATATTTGATATGCCTCCCGTTGTGGGAAGTTTGCAAAGTAATGCTTGTGTTTAATGTTTTAATCTTTTACAGTTAAAAGAAAAAAATAAAACCGGTGATGGACGGGCAGCCTGCGGACGGTCTGCATTTAACTAAGGGGGAATGTGTCGCCCTGGACAAGCCAGGGGCCACAGGTAACAACACACATACACACCCCCACCCCCAGCAGTTCACAACTAACATCCCCAGTGAGACCTGATTTCTTCCTCGGGCTCAGACAGACACACCAGGTGGGCGGAGTCAGGAGATGGAGATGCCCACCCAGGAGTTTAGCTGGCCTGAGGCAGGAAACAAGCCCAGACAAGTCCAGGCAGAGAAGGAGAGAGGAGGTCTGGAGAAAGGCAGACACAGACTGGGGCCTAGGTTGGAGCCTAGGGCCCTCGTGTAGAGAGTGAGGCAGACGGTAGTGGCAGTCTGCAGGGAGCCGGGCAGACAGTTGGTGGAACCGTAGGTAGCCGGGGCTGGGCGGTGGCCCACCGGTACTGAACCGGGGAGCCAGCTGAAAACCGGAGCGCAGGAGGAGCTTGCACGGAGGTGAAAGAAAGGACTTACTCTACCAACCAGGGTCAGGGGAAAAACTGCCGCAGCCGTCTGTGGGACCCGTCTATCCAGCCGTGTGTTTTACCGAGAACTGTGTCCTCATCATTGGCTGAGTGAGTACCACCGTGCCGTGCGGCACAGCGCTGCCCCTGCACCTCACCAGGCCCCGTAACCCGCCTGCCATCCATCCCTACCCCATCACCGGGCCCCGGGACAACCAAACCCCCTACCCACGGAGGGGAGAACTAACAACAAAGCTGCTCCCAGTCACCGCTCCCGGGATCCCCGTCTAGAGCAGCGGTGGTGTCACCAAAATCACCACAACCGTGGGTGGCGTCACGGACAATATCCATAATCAAAACCCCCACAACCAATCACCCCCCTTTTCACTCACGGGCGAGGAGCGCCGCTCGAGTCCCCGGGATCCGGCCCACCGCTCGAGCCACCACCGAGCAGCAGCAGCAGCAGCAGCCGCAGCAGCAGCCGGACCCGAGCAGTGGGAGAGCGCAACGTCCCCTCCTCCACCCGCGACAGAAGCTTATAATCACAGAAGGGGACTGAGTTGGACAACAGCTCAGACTGCTCTCTTCAGACCCACTAATGAGAAAGCTAAGTGGCTTAATATAATATTGCAGGTAAACAAAAATTGCAGACTATGAGATAAGAGATGACTGTAAATTTCATGTTAACTCTTAGGGGTGCTTCACACACAGCGAGCTCGCTGCCGAGATCGCTGCTGAGTCACGCTTTTTGTGACGCAGCAGTGACCTCATTAGCGATCTCGCTGTGTGTGACACTGAGCAGCGATCTGGCCCCTGCTGCGAGATCGCTGCTCGTTACACACAGCCCTGGTTCGTTTTCTTCAAAGGCGCTCTCCCACTGTGACACACAGATCGCTGTGTGTGACAGCGAGAGAGCGACAAATGAAGCGAGCAGGGAGCAGGAGCCGGCGTCTGGCAGTTGCGGTAAGCTGTATCCAAGATAAACATCGGGTAACCAAGGTGGTTACCCGATATTTACCTTAGTTACCAGCCTCCGCAGCTCTCACGCTGCCTGTGCTGCCAGCTCCGGCTCTCTGCACATGTAGCTGCAGTACACATCAGGTTAATTAACCCGATGTGTACTGTAGCTAGGAGAGCAAGGAGCCAGCGCTAAACAGTGTGCGCGGCTCCCTGCTCTCTGCACATGTAGCTGCATTACACATCGGGTTAATTAACCCGATGTGTACTGTAGCTAGGAGAGCAAAGCTAAGCGGTGTGCGCTGGTAACTAATGTAAACATCGGGTAACCATACCCGATGTTTACCTTAGTTACCAGTGTCCGCAGCTTCCAGACGCCGGCTCCGTGCAAGCGCAGCGTCGCTTGCACGTCGCTGCTGGCTGGGGGCTGGTCACTGGTGAGATCTGCCTGTTTGACAGCTCACCAGCGACCATGTAGCGATGCAGCAGCGATCCTGACCAGGTCAGATCGCTGGTCGGATCGCTGCTGCATCGCTAAAGTGTGAAGGCACCCTTACACCATGCTGGTTTCAGATTACATAGCAAACACGTCCTGACAGAGTCCCTTTAATTGTAATGCCTAATCTTCAAAATAGCTACAAGCAGCAATAGGATATCACCCTGGATCCAGAGAGAACAATATCTGCACCTTTGTACAAGTTGAATGCTATTTGAACAAGAACAAAGATACATCCTTGCTCCTATTTTGGTAGTGCAGATTCAGGCTGAAAACGTTTTCCCAAAGGTCAGGATGGTTTTAGAGGCCAGAATTGGACCTCTCAAATTATTGTAGAACAAACTCCGGGCCATTTTCCAAATTTCTAGGCCTCAATGAAAAATTATCAGAGTCTCCTCTCACATTTCTTCTTCCAGATTTTTAATAATTTCTTTCACATGTATTACAACGGTAGTATAGGTGATATGATCCTTCTTAGGATCTCAACCTTAATGATATATGCTGCATCATTCCAGACACACATTTTGAATCCTTACTAAACTCAGCCACAAGAGGTCACTCTACAGCAACATAAACCATATAGTCAAGTCTCTATCAATACATTTAATCCATAGTATGTAAATATAAACCTTTTAATGATTTTGACCTTGGTTTTTCAGTTCTCCCTTCTCAACCAGGTGATTTATCAGTTTTTTTTTTCTCTTCTTCCAAGAGTCATAACTTTTTTATTTTTTCGGTCAATATAGCCAAGTGAGGGCTTGTTGTTTTGTGGGAAGAGTTGAAATGTTAAATTACATTATTTATTGAATCATGTACTGCATGGAAAGCAAGGGAAACATTTCAGCAAAATAGCAAAAACAAAAAAAGCAATTCAGCATTTCTTTTTTTATTCACACTGTTTTACAGTGAAGATGACCTAGAAGTATGATGCTTCAGATCCGTACAATCACAACAATACCAACTATGCAGTTTTTTTTGTTTGTTTGTTTGTTTTTTTATTTTAATGGTGAAAAAAAAAATTCTGAAGAAAAAAAAAAATATTTGCTTATGCCCTGTTCCAAGAGCTGTAACATTTTCAAATTTCGTGACGAGTGGTGTGAGGGCTTATTTTTTCTGCCTGAGCTGACATTTGTATTAACCAGTTTTTGGAGCATTAAGGATTGAGCCAGTTGCTTCGAATTTGTCACGAATGCGGTAAATGGTTTGTCTCTTTGGGGCTTGAGTACCAAATGTTTCAATCCAATTTGCTCTAACGGTTTCAGCATTTTGAAATTTCCAATACTCTTTTAAAATCCATTTTTTTTATCTGTATTTAAATTATTTGCCATTATGGAGCATCTGAATTACATGAAAAGAAAACAAATTGATCTGTGAAAACTGGATCTGTGAAACCAATCAGATTCCACCATTCATTTTCCAAAGAATTTGTGAAGAATGAAAATTGGAATCTGATTGGTTGCTAAGGGCAACTGAGTCAGTTTCACTTTACCATGTTTGATAAATCTCCCTTCATAACCCTATTACACATCCTGTCCACCTACTTTTGGACCACCCTGTATATATACACACACACACCACCTGTATCATTACTATGTGCGATTTTAGTCCTGATAAAGGTGAGAGATTTTTCCGAAAAAGCCTTGATAAATAAAATTATTTAAACCAATCCTTGGATCGAGTGTCCGCATAAGGCAACGCGGCTCATTCCCCATTCGTCTTCAGCTGGTATATTCCTTCCAGGGGTACTGCAGCAGCTGTTCTGATGCTTTCAAAGTAGTTGTGGCTCTATACAACCACCGCAGATGAGCCTGGTATCTCTCTCCCAGACCTCTCCTTTAATCACTGTTAAGAACCTATTTGTGTTCCTGTTTTCTTTCCAGAATTTCATCCATCATATGCTTCCTATAAAAACATACATTAAATTGTAATCAATATATATATAATTTGCAAAAGTGAAAAAAAATGTAAATAGTATTTTTGCAGCTCTGAGGTGCCATTTCTTTTCTGGAGTTTAACACTAGAACTACTGGACTCGTGACACCTATATAGAAATACATAGTGCAAAGTAGTCAAAATGACTACCTCAGTAGTTCTAGTGTTAAAGCGTGCGCATACAACCAATTAAGGAAGTTGGGGTTTTTTTGGCACTGACTGTGAAGGACTAAAAATCTAGTCCATTTCTTCAATATTTTCATAAAGTTCTGTGACACACCTGTGGTATCAATATGATCACTACAGACCTAGATGAATTAATTTAGGGTTGTAGTTTGTAAAATAGGGTCACTTATGCAGGCTTCTGCTGTTCTGGCACCTCAGGGGCTCCGCTAATGTGACATGGCACCCGCCAACCACAACAGCAAAATATGCACTACAATACGGTACTCTGTACCTTTCTTGTATTGAGCTTGAAAAGTAGTTCACGATTACAAATAGGAGTATTGGCAGGAGAAATTGCACAACAAATTGTACAGTCCATTTTCTCCTGTTAACCCTTGTGAAAATGAACATTTTGGCGCTAAAGCACCATTCTTCTGGGGAAAAAAAATATATTTTTTTTATTTTCACAGCTCAACTTTAAAAATTATGTGAAGCACCTGCAGAATCACGGTGCCCACCACACCTCTAGATAAATTCCTTGAGGGGTGTAGTTTCCAAAATGGGGTCACTTGTGAGGGATATTCACAGTTTCTACACATCTGAGGCTCTGCAAACACGACATGGCGTGACATTTCTATCCCGGACAAATCTGTGCTCCAAAAATGAAATAGCGCTGCTTCCCTTTCAAGCCCTGCCGTACACCCAGATAGTAGTTTTACACCACATATGGGAGTATCGGCAAGCTCAGGAGAAATTACTCAAATTGTACGGTACAATTTTTCCAGTTACCCTTGTGAAAATGAAAAATTTGGGACTAAAAGATACATATTAATGGGAAAAAAATTAAAATTGTAGTTTTTTCCTTCCACATTGCTTTAATTCCTGGGAAGCACCTCATGGGTTAATACACTTCTTGGATGTGGTTTGGGGAACTTTGAGGGGTGTAGTTTAGAATGGTGTCACTTTTGGGTATTTTCTGGCACCTAGGCCTCTCAAAGTCACTTCAAATGTGATGCGGTCCCTATAAAAAGAATGGACTTGTAAATTGTTTGAAAAATTAAAAATTGCTTATAAAATTATAATCCTTCTAACTTCCTAGCGAAAAATGTAGACATGTGGGAAATTGTTAGTGAATAAGAATTTTGTGTGATATAACTCTGGTTTAAGGGCCTAAAAAATAAAAAAAAGATTGTACCGTATTTTTCGGATTATAAGACGCACTTTTCCTCCCAAAACTTTGGGAGGAAAAAGAGGGGTGCGTCTTAAAATCCGAATGTAGCTTACCGGGGGGTTGTGCAGAGGGGTCAAAGGAGGCAGGGAGATGCTCCGAGCAGTGCACTGTGCTAACGGCGCTGCTAGTCTGTGCGATGCTGTGCTGGATCGGGCCGCGCCGCTCTGTTGTGTTTGGAGCCGCTCCGTCCAGCTCGGCTGCTGTCCTGCTTGGCTGCTCTGTGCACGGCTGCTCCGTCCTGCTCGGCTGCTCTGTGCACGGCTGCTCCGTTCTGCTTGGCTGCTTCATCACCAGCCCCGCACAGAGCAGACCGGCGTCGCCGGCCCCGCACAGAGCAGCAACCGCGTGTCTCTGGCCCCGCACAGAGCAGCACCCGCGTCTCCGGCCCTGCACAGAGCAGAGCGACACTGGCCTCCGCACAGAGCAGCACCCGCAGTGAGTATCTAGGCCTCCCCTCTATACTACTTGCAGTACTCCAGTACCGCCCCTGCCTCCTATGACCCCCGCTCCTGTGCAGGCCCCCCTCCCTAGTAAGAGACCACCAGATTATAAACGGACCCCATATTTTTTTTTTTTACCTTTTTTTCCCTCCAAATTTGGGGTGCGTCTTATAATCCGGTGCGTCTTATAAAACGAAAAATACGGTAAATTGAGAAGTTTTCCCATTATATATATATATTTTTTTTTTTTAAATATTATCGACATTTTCATAACCACAAATCATATAGCCCAAAATTTACTATGAACATGAAGTACAATATGCTGGGATCTGTTGAAGTGTATCAGAGTTATTACATCATAAAGTGACACTGGTCAGAATTGAAGAAAAAAAAAAATTGGCCTGGTCAGGAAGGTGAAAAACAGACTTGGTTGTGAAGGGGTTAATCACAGTCTCAGGCAATATTCTAGCAGAACATATTAAAAGACACTGCACCCTCATCAAGTGTTCCTGCACATGTTAAATTAAAAACAGTAATAAGAGGCCTAACTGGGAAGATGTGGAACCCCTGGCTTGCAGTGGACTTGGCTTAGGCTGGAGATACACTTGCGAGTGGCTCACTCTTTCATCGAATCACCCGGCACGGCCGCAACTCTCCTGACAGGAGCGGCAATGCAGGTGAGACACTCCTGTCCGGAGAGCATCAGGCCGCGCCGGGTGATGCGATGCGATATTCTCGTGAGTCACTCGCAAGTGTGACTCCGGCCTTAGGGCTAAACTGAGAAGCATATTTTCTCCCCTAAAAAAGCATTCAAATTATTTTTTTTAGTAGCTAAATCTATACAGATGTGCATAACACATGTATGAGTTAATATACTTACCCATCAGTCTCTTCACTGGTTTCCAGTCATGTGATTTCTCTTCAGACTTAATTACACTAGGGTCTATGTGTGAACTGGAGGGCATTTTTACAATATAAGCCGCACTTTGATGAAGAGCTTAGTGTGATCAGTGAGGTTGAAGCAGAAGTAGCATGAATACGTCATTCGATAAGTATATGAACACATTTACATAGGCTTAGCTAAGAAAAAAACAAAACAAAAAACACAATAATGGGAGTGCTTCTCCACATCTCCAAGGGATCAGGACTTGGAAGCTATGGAAGTCATGTTGTGCCTTATGGACATGAGAATCCTCCATCTATATACTGTAGTTATTATGTATAATGGTAGACTTTTTCCAGAATATAAAAGTAGCTGCAAGAGTATAATAAGTGGGGAAAAAACAAGTGGAGAGGAGAGTAAATGAGGCCCGTGCAGCTGTGACAATTTACTATAATGTGGATAATGGGGGGCGGGGAGGGGGTGTTCATCATTGTCAAAGTCCGATGACCAGCAGGTTTCAGAAAATAGGAATTACTACCTACCGGTAATGATGTTTCCAGGATCCATCATGACAGCACCACAGGAGTTGCTTCCTCCGCCCTCTACAGGGACAGGAACACAAGAGGTTAAAAACCCCTCGCCCTCCCAACCTCTCCAGTGGCTTTTCAAGTACCACACCAGGATGGGTATAACACCAAGTTTATTTATGCTTAAGCTACATACAATGTAAATGACACGCAGTAGAAACAAAGGGAGGGAAATAAGGGTGCTGTCATGATGGATCCTGGAAACATCATTACCGGTAGGTAGTAATTCCTATTTTCCAGGACCACATGACAGCACCACAGGAGAATACCAAATTAATTCATCCTTGGGGGGGGGGGGGGGGGGGACTACTGCCTGGAGCACCTTCCTACCGAACGAGGTCTGGTGGGAGGACAGAATATCCAACTTGTAGTGTCTACAAAAAGTGTTGGGACCTGACCAAGTGGCAGTTTTGCAAATCTGGTCTAAAGAAGCTCCCACCTTTTCTGCCCATGTGGTAGATATTGATCTAGTGGAGTGGTCTCTAAGGTGATCTGGCAGGGTCTTACCTGCCAATTGATAGGTTGAGGATATTGTGGCCCGAACCTATCGAAACAGGACGGCCTTAGATGCAGATTTGCCTCGATATTTTCCCCTAAACTGAAGGAATAAGGTGGAGTCCAATCTCCAGTTCCGGGTGGCCTCCAAATAGCTCAGTACTGTCCGCCTCACATCCAAGGAATGCAGCCGCTGTTCCTTTTGGTTCGTGTAGTTGTGGCAAAAGGATGGCAAAACAACTTCTTGTTCTAGGGTAGCAGAGGAGACCACCTTGGGGCGAAACGTCGGATCAAGTTTCAACACAATCCTGTCATCCAGGACCTGAAGATACGGCTCCCTGATAGACAAAGCCTGTAATTCACCAATCCGCTTAGCCGTGGTGATGGTCACTAAAAACATTGTCTTGAAGGACAAATGTTCCATCGCACAACGTTTAATTTTAGCGGTACATTTCTTTTTGGGGATGGTGCCAGAACCCACAGAAGAATCTCCACCCTGCAAAAAAGAACAAGGCTCAGACAAGTCTTCTGGCTACAGGGCAATGAAACCCTGAAGGGCTGACACTTACAGAGACCTGGACATCCTTAGGGCTTTTAGTGTCTGATTCCTTTTCAGCCATCACAGGCAGTGCTGGCAGCCGAATGAAAAACAACGTACCACCCCCCTACCCTTCCAGGTTTTTATTACCTGAGTGAAGGGTCCAGGTCGCAGTCCTGCCGTCCAAGTCCCGTGTTCAAATTTCGCGCCAATTTTTCGGAGCCGTACTGACCCGGAAACCGGAAGTGCGGCGTCCGCGCATGCGCCGGCGTTCTCCATGCTGTGCCCGGAAGCATTGCGTGGCTGGAGGCAGGAAGCAGAGAGCCCTCCCCTCGGAGGGAAGCGGCAGGCGCCGGGAGCTGCAACTCGACCGGCGTGGCTGAGGGACCCCGGACAGTGAGGTGAGGTGTCGGCCTGGGGCGTCTTGACAGACCGGAGGGAGAGAGAGCGGAGCCCCCCCCTCGATCCACTTGGACCCCGTACATCCCGGTAAGTTCCTACGTCCGTCCCCTGTACAGGGACAGGAAAAACACTGGGGAGATTGGGAGGGGGAGGGGTTTTTAACCTCTTGTGTTCCTGTCCCTGTAGAGGGCGGAGGAAGCAACTCCTGTGGTGCTGTCATGTGGTCCTGGAAAATTCTTCTCGAATTTGATGTGTATCAATTCATGCATCTCTACCAAAGCACAAGGATACAGATGATTGGCTAAGGAGAAAGGCCTGCATGCACACTAGAGAGGTGTTGGCTGACACCCATCTTTTCCCATAAACAAGAATGTTCAGCTTGGTTGAGTGTTCCTGTGTTTTCGATTGGGAGAACCACTAAATTCCTCTGGCAGTGGGTTATCTCACTGAGAACAAAAGAATCGCCAGTTAGAAATCCAATGTGCAGAACTTTCTCTTTACCAACATCATCTGTTGAGGGAAGAGTCAGGATGACCCAATACACATTAGACAGTTTAACTGCACAGATTGTCATGGAGTGGACCACCGCTCTGTTTAGGAGCTTTTTGAGTCGGGGCTTACACAAGCTAAAGACAGCACCAAAGGCCACAGCAAGAGGACGGCAGCTGCAAGCAGGACACCAAGAAGAAAGGCTAAGGGGAGCAGAAGTGCCAAGTATGCAAATACCACTGCAAGATGTTGTCCACACTATGCATTGGGTTGCCTTTTTGTCTTCTACTGCAACTTCAAAAATTTGTGGCAAAAAATATAACAAGAACATTAGAGACAAGCGAACCTGAAGTTTGTTACGACAAAGTTCAGGTGCTTTATGTATGTAAACCACTTGCTCGAGCAGTGCAGTGCTCAGCCCAGTGTGAGCCACTTGCAGTGCTTGAACAGCTTACAATGGGGGTAACCGTACAATCAGATTAAGTGTGAGCCAAACACACTAATATAAAAAAATAAAAAGCAGCCCGCCTACTCTATCCTAGAAGTGATCCGTTTATGGCTGGCTTCATGTGGGCAGAGAACCAAACTGCCAATCAGTGACTTTAAATGAAGTTCAGGTCAAGTCCAGGTCCAGAACCAAGCCAAAAAAGTTTGTCTGGATATGCAGAACAAGAAACTTCCCCAGGTCCGCTCTAGTGAGCACGTACCTTAAAATAAAGCTAAAAAAAAAAAAAAACCCTCAGCACCATAGTATACCTTTATATGACCCAAATGCTCTTGCTTCTTGCTTTCAGTGGATACGGATGTGCAATTGAAACAACTCTATGAATATAACACAATATATTTCAAGTACAGTAAAAACTTTGCTAGCTACTCTACAGAACGTGCATTTCTTTATATTAAAAAAAAAAAAAAAAAAGGTTTACATGAGGCTTCAAACTACATAGATTAGAATATTTCTCAAAGACATGCATAAAGGTTTATGCAATTGAATGTTCACATATCTTTAAAGACAATGGATCACAGAAAAAAACCCAAAACCTGTCAAATCCACTGGATTACGAGATGGTCATTTAAAAATAGAAGGAAAAGAAAGCATTAACAGAAAATGGATTGGTTCTGTGAGTTCATTCAGCTTCTGGTCTTGTGAAGTCCTTCAGCTCTGAGCTGAATATCGGACTTTCTGGATTATCCAATGACTGGTATACCGGGTACCTTTTTTTACCCAGGTAGTTTAATTTCTGCGTCGGCGGTAGAACATTGCGAAGTCTCCCTTTTTAAAATGCTTAAATCTTTAAAAAAAAAACAAAAACACGTGTTATTTTATTTTGTAGCAATAGTACAAATAGCAAAAAGTTACACCTCATTTTATAAATGCTGTATACCGAGCTTTACCAAATCATGTAAAATGCAACAATGGGAGGTCTAAGCACAAACTAAGGTCAGAGTGTTGCCATTTGAGGGGTATTGTGAGGCTGAAGGGTCTGCCCCCCCCTCTATTGGACAGCCTTTTGCATTTTACATTTACCACAGCAGGACGTAACTATTGGTCCTAGTGACTGTTTTGAGCACTGTATATTGAAGTGTGGTATATCTCGGTGTGCATATTAGGGTGACAATTCTGTCTGGTCACCTTATTTTTACGGTTACGGTGGGCAACTTTCCTACCGTGCCTGTGTCCTAATTTGGTAATAGTAGGAGCCTGTTTCGGGCCCTAGTCATTTAGGCTGGTTTTACAAACTTTTATGTTGTGTGGTCAAAAATTTCTTTTATTATAAACTATTAAAAGTTACATTTTAAATTGTTACCACGTTACGTTTGATACCATATCTTGCTTTGCTAATTGCAGCAGGTAAAATGCAACAAAGCCTTATATTCTACAATGCGACTTCTCTGGGACAGTGATCTGGCTCAAATACCCCCCATAGTTCTCTTTGGTTATAAAGTACAGGTGAAGAGACCCGAGGTGGTATCAGAGCTGATTTGTGGTTCCTGTAGATGGGTCAGTGTGTAGTCCTCATTATGAGATCTCTGAAAGTTAGTTGCTGGTCACTGCACTGTTTTCACACTTTGAGCTGTTCGCGTCCTTGTCAGTTCATCTCCATCTTTATCAGACTCTAAATCTATATGGAAATCTAAGTCCTCTTCTACATCACAATCATCATTTTCAGTAGGCGTAGATATGTCCATCTGTTGATCTTTTCCATCTCTAGAATAAAAGAAAAGGTTTAATAAGCGAATATATTTCAAATCATAATGCTATTCATTAAACCAGCAGGCTCAACTGGACACTTTCCATAAGTGTAGCCACCCATTCAACCAGCAAATATGGTAAATAGCGTTTCCTCACTTCAACAGCTCCACTAGTAAGTGAAAATCTTAGCATTCCTTGTGAACAACTTGTAAAATGTTTCATTAGGTCCATGATAAATATACTGCTGCTTGTTTACATAGCTGATAAAGGTGAAAATTTGTGCTTATAGCTCTTCCCGGAGTGTTCAATCTGTGGACAATTTTACATCATTTTTTTATCGTTCCAAATCGTTAAACTCCTCTTCGTCAAATCCGTTAAAGACCAAGAGATCTTACATTTCAAAATCTTCATTATTGTTGTCACTGTTATACACCATAATGCTGTTCTTGAAATGAGGGGAGTTAAAGGGAGCATGTCACCTGTTGTAAGAATCGATTTATTTTTAAAGTTTTTTTTTTTCTCCAAGGCAAAAAAGTAAGTTAAAAACAGTGGAGTTTCCAAACCAATGGGGGTCTAAAAGAACAGAGATTATAAAGTTAAGGGAATAACTCTTCAAGTGTCTTTCCATGAAATTAGCCTCAGCATGTGTCCAAGACTCAGAATAGAAAGTTACTGGGGACAGTAAATGTTAGTGATTGTAATTTGTGCTCTGTATTGCCCACACCATATGAAGTATATACTATATACAGTGGGTACGGAAAGTATTCAGACCCTTTGCTCAGACACTCATATTTAAGTCACATGCTGTCCATTTCCTTGTGATCCTCCTTGAGATGGTTCTACTCCTTCTTTGGAACCCAGCTGTGTTTAATTAAACTGATAGGACTTGATTTGGAAAGGCACACACTGTCTATACAGGACCTCACCGCTCACAGTGCATATCAGACCAAATGAGAATCATGAGGTCAAAAGGAACTGCCCAAAAAGCTCAGAAACCGAATTATCGAAGGCATAGATCTGGCCAAGGTTACAAAATAATTTCTGCAGTACTGAAGGTTCCTAAGAGCACAGTGGCCTCCATAATCCTTAAATGGAAGACGTTTGGGACTACCAGAACTCTCCCTAGACCTGGCCGTCCAGCCAAACTGAGCAATTGTTGGAGAAGAGCCTTGGTGAGAGGTAAAAAAGAACCCCAAGATCACTGTGGCTGAGCTCCAAATATGTAGTAGGGAGATGGTAGAAAATTCGACCAGTCGGGCCTTTATGGCAGAGTGGCCCGACAGAAACCTCTCCTCAGTGCAAGACATATGAAAGCCCGCATAGAGTTTGCAAAAAAAAACACAAGAAGGACTCCCAGACTATGAGAAATAAGATTCTCTGGTCTGATGAGATGACGATAGAACTTTTTGGTGATAATTCTAAGCGGTATGTGTGAAGAAAAATAGACACTGCTCATCACCTGCCCAAAACAATACCAACATTGAAACATGGTGGTGGCAGCATCATGCTATGGTAGTGTTTTTCAGCTGCAGGGACAGGACGACTGGTTGCAACTGAAGGAAAGATGAATGCGGCCAAGTAGAGCGAGAACCTGGAAGAAAACCTGTTCCAGAATACTCTGGACCTCACACTTGGCCGAAGCTTCACCTTCCAACAAGACAAGGACCCGAAGCACACAGCTAAAATAACAAAGGTATGGCTTCAGAACAACTCTGTGACCATTCTTGACTTGCCCAGACAGGGCCCTGATCTAAACCCAATTGAGCATCTCTGGAGAGACCTAAATACTGCTGTCCACTAACATTCACCATCCAACCTGACGGAACTGGAGAGGATCTACAAGGAAAAATGGCAGAGGATCCCCAAATTCAGGTGTGAAAAATCATTCCCAAGACGACTCATGGCTGTACGAGCACAAAAGGGTGCTTCTACTCCATACTGAGCAAAGGGTCTGAATACTTATGACCATGTGATATTTCAGATTAGCAAACATTTCTACATTTGTTTTTTTTTTTCTGTCAAGATGAGGTGCAGAGTGTACATTAATTAGAAAAAAAAATTGAACTTTTTTGAATTTACAAAATGGCTGCAATGAAACAAAGAGTGAAAAATATAAAGGGGGGTCTGAATACTTTCCATACCCACTGTATGTAAGGGAGTTACATACTCCAAGAAGCAATCCTCTGATTATTAGGAACCTGTGTCCTGAACATGCCATACTGTTCTAAGCCTCAGCTACGTCTAGATGTTTCCTGCATACACCACTGCAGGGGAAACTTAACCTGTAAATAAATGGCCGTCCATGCAATACATTTATGGACTGGGTTATCCTGAGTGGGAGTCCAACTTCCAGAACTGCTCTAGTCTTTATGACTAAATAGTAAAGCAGATAAAACATTCAGGAACAGTTATGGACCTCAGGTCACTTGAAATCAAAACTTTAACAGGAAACCCAGAGCTCTTAAAATGAAGTATATGCTGGTATTTATTCCAAAGCCGGGGCAAGAATTAACAAGAAGGCTTTATTCTAGGCTGAATAATAGTATAAAATACCTGGAAAGGCTTCCATTACAATCTGCCATTGAGTGTTTGCACAGGCTGTGCCATACATCTATATACAATCATGGATACAGGAGCTGGGCCAAGTAATAGCACAGTGCACACAATGCGGGATATAGCTTTTACTTAGAAATGATATAATTATGTGACTATAGCAGAATTAGGCCTTCTCTTTGTGTCCCTTTTCTATAGATGTTCAGTTTTGGTTTAACCTGCTCCGTCTCATTTTTGTTTGAGTGATTATTTTTTTTCATTGCTTAAAAAAATATTAGAAAAGAAGCCACTCTACATGGCCACTGAGATTACCCCACAGACACCAATGCCATGCTGTGGGCACAAGATCTCAAATGGATCATCTTACTAGGTTGCCTCAATACTCCCGAAAACTAACATTTGGCTGCAGCTTTAAAAGCACTGAATGGCAGAGACTAATTAAGTAGTAACGATACTCACGTTACGTCCCCCTCTTCGCTCACAATCCCTGCAGCATTTCACATAGTGTTATATCAGCGGGTCCAAGGCAGTCAGCCTCTGTATATAGCCAGTAATCCCTTCATCACTTGCAATACTTATTTTCATAGTGAAGGTTTATAGTGGGGTGATAATCCAATGCACATAAACAGCTATGCCCCCCTACATGTGTGTGACTGGAGAGAGGCTGCAGAAAAGGGTATCTTCCATATTGTAATATGGCTGGCTGCAGCAATCCGCTTCCTGCAGATGGTAGTCACAAGAAATGTGAGAATACATACTCCGTAATGAGGAGCAAGCACTACCATGCTCAAGCAAGTTGGACGCTCTGACGGGCTAGACTCAAGTAATGAGTGTAATGGAAGTCAATTATTGGGCAGTCGGGCTCTCTGCCAACATACAGCCAGCCAGAAACAGAGCATTTCCAGGGAAGGGTGGGCTTTTTTTTTTTTTTTTTTTTTTTTTACACATATCATCCAAAACAAATTTTATACCCCCGGTGAGAGCCATTCAGAAACTGCAAGTGGCTCTCACAGGGGTGCCGATTTCCATCATTCGACACATCAGAGCACCTGCGATACTTGGCCGAGCACTGAGCGTACCCGAGCAATAGGATGCGTTATTAACTACCGAGTAGTGGCGAACACGCTCGCTCATCATTAATGCTCAATAGTGGATATAGCTAATCACATGGTTACATGAGGTTTACAGGTAGTCACTCTAGTCTGACACCATAGTTAATAATAGCAGTAGGAGAGACATAATCGTAGAGGACCAGGGTCATTAAGATCCATCTATTAGTTCCACATTTCACCTAAATCAATATAAAAAGGTGCTAAATATTGGCGAATCCATAAAAAATGGCAAGAGACCAATGCCTAAAATATCAGTACAGGTTATACACATCCTGAATTTATTACTACATTTTGCATATGTATACGGGCTTGTCTCTAGGTTACTCTGTGGTCGAAGCTGCAATGAATGTTGAGAAGCGTATTCTTTTTCAGATTTTCAATAAAGTTTTGAAGAATTACTTTTAATAAATTTACTATAAAAAAAAAAAAAAAAAGTGTTGGGAAACAAGTCAACGTCCTTAACTATTTATAGGATGAAGGATCAGAGATAAGTATGGGACAGACTGTCAGGCCATACTTCCATCTCTAGGCTGAGCAGATACAGTGGAACCTTGGTTTACGAGAACAATCCGTTCTGGGAGTGTGCTTGTAAACCAAGTTACTTGTCTAGCAAAGCAAAATTTCCCATGGGAAATAATGCAAGCTCAGACAATTCGTTCCACAACTTGTTCAATGTCCCATCCTGGTCCCTTATTGTGCCGTGCCATTCCCCCCACACACACACACACACATTATGCTCACCTTACCTTCTGTTCCCTCGCCGGCCTCCTGGTTCTTGTAGTTTGCCAGTACAGGATGTGTATCAGGTAACCATCGCGACCGATGCCAAAGCTTCCACTGCCTTTGAGAAGCTCCTAACAGCGGAAGTTCCTCCATCGTCGCGATGGTTACCCGATACACATTGTGTACCGGCGAACTACAAGAACCAGGAGGCCGTCGAGGGAACGGAAGGTAAGGTGAGCATATGTGTGCGTACGTGTGTGTTTGTATGGACTGCAAGAATGGGTCAGTGCGGTCAAAATACAAAACCGGAAGTGTGTGCGGCGAGTATACAGCAAAGATGGCTCGTAAACAGTTACAAATACACAGCAAGCTTTGCTCGTATAGCGAAATACTCGCACACAAAGTTACTCGTAAACCGAGGTTCCACTGTATAAGCAAAGGCAGTAATTGTAATCAATTGGTATCTACTACTTACAACACAAGGTCTTCTTTTTTTCCACACTTGGCACAAAGTTCCAGCTGAAGGGCACATAGTTTGCACATAATATGATATGCATCCTTAACTGTCTTCTGCAGGCACTTCACACTGAAAACACATAAAAACAAAGTGTTTACATCACAATATATATAACAAAAATGATAAAACATTTGGGTGTTCCTCCTTACGGTCAGCTTTTGGCAATTGCTAGTTTAAAAAGTACCGGTAGTTATTTACTAGTCTTTACTAGTTTTAGAAAATACTCAATAGCAGCAAAGGAAACAGATGGAAGCAGGACCCTGAGCAAAGAACAATATACTGTCTCTCTGCAGTCCAAGAGCTGTTCATAATGCGCAATTCCACCTGCTTTGGAGGTAGAAATGAGCCCCCTTACCTCTTGGCCCGGTGTGTGACTGCATAGGTTGTATGTCCTTCCCATGCCCCTCAGTAACCCGAGCAGTTAAGATGGACTCCCATGCACATTTGGAGCACAAGTCGCTTCTATAGTAAATCATGTATTACAAAAGTATCTTGATAAGATGTCTAAATGTTCAAATACATGGCAGATGAGGTTTAATGTTGACAAATGCAGAACAGGCCAGAGTAATCATACTGCTGAATATACATTAAATGGAAGTAAACTCGGGACTGCAGAATAGGAGAAAGACTTTGATATTTTGGTTACAAGTAGAGATGGGCAAACTTGCAGATGTTCGGGTATGGCGGGTCCAGATGGACTTAAAAAAAAAAAATCTACTTTGGGATCGGACATCAAGCCCCATATAAGTCTAAATCTATGTGGACCAGAGCATTGTGATGTAAAATGGTGGTAAAAAGGGCTATGGGGATTACAGCAGGACAGTTATACTTACCGAGTCTCCAGCACGGCTGTAACACTGCTTCCAGGTCCGCTTATTAACCCTCATACATATTCACAACAAGCCTACAACCTACAATAGCCCTCAGTCCAGTAGACCACTGCACAACCAGCTCTGTCCTCACCTATTGTACCATCACCCATTCCCTGTAGACTGTGAGCCCTCGTGGGCAGGGTCCTCTCTCCTCCTATACCAGTCTGTCTTGTACTGTTAATGATTGTTGTACGTATACCCTCTTTCACTTGTAAAGCGCCATGGAATAAATGGCGCTATAATAATAAATAATAATAATAATAATAATAATAATAATAATAATAATAATAATAATTCACTGCCTCCTTTTCCCACCGTCAGTCCCGGCGTCTGTGATTGGTTGCAGTCAGCCCACGGCCCCCACCCTGGGTGACAGGCTCTGTGATTGGTTGGAATCACACAAGGTGTCTGCATCACTAATAACTAAGTTGGCGTAGGATGCCCCATATTGTGATACCAAGCGCAGAAAAAGCATACAGCTACAGGCTGCAGCCCCCAGCCATGTGCTCTTCTTGGCTGTGTATCAAAATAAGAGGGACCCTATATGGCTGATTTTTGTTATTTAAATAAAATAATTTAAAAAAAAAAAAAAACCCACAAAAAAACGTCATGCGGTCCCGACTAATTTTGATACTCAGCCATGGAAAATCAGACAGCAAACTGTTATTTGGCCCCCAGCCTAAAAATAGCAGCCTGCAGCTGTCCAGATTTGTTGCATCTATTAGCACACAGTTTTTTAAAATTATTTATTTAAAATAAAAAAGCCAAATAGTCCCTCTTATTTTGATATGCAGACAAGATAAGCACACGACTGACGGCTGCAGCCGTATGCTTTATCTGAGCTGGCTATCAAAATATCGGGGGACCCTACACAATTTATTTTTACCACTATTGGGGCACAGACAGCATGTGTGATTCTAACCAATCACAGACGCTGTCACAAAGGGTGGGGGTAAGGTTTGACTGCAACTAATCACAGAAACTGTGACTGATAGTGGGTGGGGGAGGCAGAGAATATGTATGAGGGTTAATAAGAGAACCTGGAAGCAGTGTTACAGTAACGCGGAAAAAACCCTAAAGATAACGCTCCTGCTTTATTTCTATTTTCTTTTGGTGGCCAAATCCGAACAGTAACCCGGAGTTCCCTGAGCACTTCATGTTCGGGATCCGTGCAAAGACTCTAGGTATATGGTACGGAACCCAAACTTTACAGTTCGGGTTCGCCCATCACTAGTTACAAGTAAGCTGAGCAGCAGTACTCAATGTCAGGTAGCAGCTGCAAAAGCAAACAAGATTTTACAATGCATAAAAGAGATAAAATCCTGAAATGCAAATGTATTGTTACTGCTCTATAAAGTCCTCGAAAGGTGACGTCTAGAATATGATATTCAGTTTTGAGCTCCACATTTAAAAAAAAGAAGAACATTTGAAAGCTAGAGTTCAAAGGCAGGCAACTACATTACTGAAAGGAATGGAAGGTTTTCCCTATTGATGAAAGGTTGGAAAAGTTGGGCTTGTTTAGCTAAAAAAAGAAAAAAGATGTCTCAGAAGGGATCTTATTTATATGTATAAATACATGTGGAGTCAAAACAAAAAAGACTGGCACATGACGTATTCCTTCCAAAGACCATACTAAAGACCAGGGGACAGTCAATGTGAGTGGAAGAAAGGTGATTGCAGCAGCTAAATAGGAAAGGGTTCTTTAGGCGGGCTTTGCACGTTGCGACATCGCAAGCCGATGCTGCGATGTCGCACGCGATAGTCCCCGCCCCAGTCACAGCAGCGATATCTTGTGATTCCTGGTGTAGCGAACATTATCGCTACGCCAGCTTCACATGCACTTACCTGTCTTGCAACGTCGCTCTGGCCGGCGTCCTGCCTCCTTCCTAAGGGGGCGGGTCGTACAACGTCAGAGCGACGTCACACGGCAGGCGGCCAATCAAAGCGGAGGGGAGGAGATGAGCAGGATGTAAACATCCAGCCCACCTTCTTCCTTCCGTATAGCCGCCGGCGGCAGGTAAGGGGATGTCCCTCGCTCCTGCGGCTTCAAACACAGCGATGTGTGCTGCCGCAGGAACGAGGAACAACATCGTACCTGTCGCGGCAGCGTAATTTTGAAAAAGTCGGAGCCTACACAGATGATACGATAAAGACGCTTTTGCGCTCGTTAATCGTATCATCTAGGATTTACACACCAAGATGTCGAAAGTGACGCCGATGATACGATAACTATGCTTTTGCGCTCATTCATCGTATCATCTAGGCTTTACACACTACGACATTGCAAGTGACGCCGGATGTGCGTCACTTTCGATTTGACCCCCCCGACATCGCACGTGCGATGTTGCAACGTGCTAAGCCGCCCTTACAGTTACAGTAGTCAGATTGTGGAATGCCCTACCACAACAGGTAGTAGGGCTGGATCCTTTTATAGTAGGTTGATGCTGATGGACCTGTTTTTTGCTTTTATATCTATATAGCTATGCATTTGAGCATACTTATTTACAAAATATTCAAAACTATATATTACCCGACCTAATTGATGATTGATCATTTATCAAACTGGTGAAAAGGAAATGTGGGAGTAGTGAAGGAGAGCAACCAATTAAGTTTCTGGTCCTCAGCAAGTTATGCTATAATCAAATGCAGCACTGGTGCAAGTATCAAGATTATAAAATAAATTATAGAAAGAACTGTCATTGTCTCTCAGAGTTAATTCATAGAAGAAAGAACTGAAGTAAAACCACAAGATACAGAAATAATTGCTCTAAAGGCCAGCACTTAATCTCAAAGTACCATATGACATCTTATTACAGAACGCACAGAGAAAAAGATGGTAAAGAGCACAGCCAACGTGAACATTGAAAATGAAAGCTGACACTAGTGCGCTACACAACACAAGAAAAGTACAGACATTAGATAACTTGTAACGACATCTTAATTTAGAGAACGTGTTACCAGACAGAATTACTATGAACTATGGGCATCGTGTATATATATATATATTATATATATATATATATATATATATATATATATATATATATATATATATATATATACTGCTTTCCACCAGTCTTTTCCTACTGCTTTTGGGTGACCTTATGCCACTCCTGGTGCAAAAATGTAAGCAGTTTTTTCTTTGTTTGATGGCTTGTGACTATCCATCTTCCTCTTGATTACATTCCAGAGGTTTTCAATGAGGTTCAGGTCTGGAGATTGGGCTGGCCATGACAGGGTTTTGATGTGGTGGTCCTTCATCCACACATTGATTGACCTAGCTGTGTGGCATGGTGCATTATCCTGCTGGAAAAAAAAAAGAAAAAACAGTCATCAGAGTTGGGGAACATTGCTTGAGAGATGGAAGCAACTGTTTTTCCAGGATAACCTTGTATGCGGATTGATTCATACATCCTTCGCAAAATTGAATCTGCCCGATTCCATCCTTGCTGAAGCATCCCTGATTCTCCACCAAATTTCACAGTGGGTGCTACAAGACACTGTGGCTTGTACGCCTCTCCAGGTCTCCGTCTAACCATTACACCACCAGGTGTTGAGCAAAGCTGAAAATTAGACTCATCAGAGAAGATTACCTTACTCCAGAAATTGGGCAGATTAAACTTTGCAAAGGCCATATGAATCAAGCTGCAAAGAAGGTTATCCTGGAAAAACAGTGGCTTCCTCCTGCTCAGGCAATGTTCCCCAACTCTGAGGACTGGTTTTTCCAGCAGGACAATGCGCCATGCCACACAGCAAGGTCAATCAATGTATGGATAAAGGACCACCACATCAAAACCCTGTCATGGCCAGCCCAATCTCCAGACCTGAACCCCAGTGAAAACCTCTGGAATATATTCAAGAGGAAGATGCATAGTCACAAGCCATCAAACAAAGAACTGCTTACATTTTTGCACCAGGAGTGGCATAAGGTCACCCAAAAGCAGTGTGAAAAATGGTGGAAAGCATGCCAGGCCACATGAAAAATGTGCTTAAAAATCATGGTTATTCTACAAAATATTGATTTCTGAACGCTTCCAGAGTTAAAACATTGTTAGTATTGCTATTTCTAAATGATTATGAACTTGTTTTCTTTGCATTATTTGAGGTCTGAAAGCAATGCATTTTTTTGTTATTTTGACCATTTCTCATTTTCAGAAAATAAATACAAAATGCATTGCTTGGAAATTCGGAGACATGTTGTCAGTAGTTTATAGAATAAAAGAACAATTTACAGTAAATATATATACATATATATACACATTATATATATATATATATATATTATATATATATATATATTATATTATATATATATATATTCATAATGTGTATTACACACACACACATACACACACTTTATTGACCCATTCATGACTAGGCAAATTTTAGAGGTTTTTTCCCCTTCTTTCCCACATCTTTTATGCAGCCAGAAGCCGAATTGTTGTTGGCAGCAGAACTCAACAAGCAAGCAGTGAATGTGCTGCTGACAATATACAAAAATTGTAAGGGGGGGGGCTGAACGATTGTATTACCGTTTGTTCCCCTGCAGGTTGCGTGTAAGCAAAAGCTAGCTGATTGACTTGTTATATTGTCGATTAGTGCTTGTTATGGGCAGAAATCGACTGAAGTAAAAAGAAGCTTTAAGGCCACTTTACACACAGAGATAAATCTTTGGCAGATCTGTGGTTGCAGTGAAATCATGGACATATTGTTCCATTTGTACACAGCCACAAACCTGGCACTGATTGTCCACAATTTCACTGCAACCACAGATCTGCTGTAGATTTATCTCTGTGTGTAAAGTGGCCTTTACACTTTGATACATGATCCCCAGGGGGTACAAGATTTGTCTAGATTACATGTTTGTATTGTCCAAATGATGTATTTCGCATAGGTAATTGCTCACGGCCTTTTTTTTTTTTAAGGATGTACAAGTGCATCGCAATAAATTAGATCAAAAAGTTAATTTATTTCAGTAATTCAATACAAAAAGGGAAACGCATATATTATATAGCGTCATTACACACAGAGTGATCTATTTCAAGTGTTTATTTCTGTTATTGTTGATAATTATGGCTTACAGCAAATGAGAACCCCAACAGTCATTATCTCAGAAAATTAGAATATGATATAAGACCAACTGAAAAAAATATTTTAAACTCAGAAATGTTGGCGCCTACTGAAAAGTATGTACAGTAAATGCACTCAATACTTGGTTGGGGCTCCTTTTGCATAAATTACTGCATCAATGCGGCGTGGCATGGAGGCAATCAGCCTGTGGCACTGCTGAGGTGTTATGGAAGCCCAAGTTGCTTTGATAGCAGCCTTCAGGTCATCTGCATTGTTGGGTCTGGTGTCCGTCATCTTCCTCTTGACAAAACCCCAGAGATTCTCTATGCGGTTTAGGTCAGGCGACTTTGCTGGCGAATCAAGCACAGGGATACTGTGGCAATTACTCTAGGTATTGGTACTTTTGGCAGTGTGGACAGGTGCCAAGCATTGCTAGAAAATGAAATCTCCATCTCCAAAAAGCTTGTCGGCAGAGGGAAGCATGAAGTGCTCTAAAATTTCCTGGTAGACAGTTGAGCCGACTTTGGTCTTGATAACACACAGTGGACCTACACCAGCAGATGACATGGCATCCCAAACCATCACTGATTGTGGAAACTTCACACTAGACCTCAAGCAGCTTGGATTGTGGCCTCTCCGCTCTTCCTCCAGACTCTGTGACCTTGATTTTCAAATGACACGCAAAATGAGCATAGCTGGGCATGGGGACCTTTGCTTGTTAAATTCATGACAAGTGCTGGCGTACCTTACCACAAATCTTACTCCATTTGCGGACTGCAGTAAGATTTGTGATGTGAGGTGCACATTGAGGCGCATGCCACTTCCCGCTTTGCCAGCTTCACTACGAAAAGTGTCCCGCTTAATGTATCACTTGCCTCACACTCAATCTTGCCTCATCAAGACAAGTGTGAAAAAAGCTGATCTTTATGAATTAGGGCCTGATTTTTTGGAGCAGACACTGAGCTGAAACCCTCAAATTCCTCCCAAAAAAGGCTCAATTTCACCTAAAAAAAAAAAAAAAAAAAACCATCAGCAAAAAATCTTTGTGTATACATACCTTAAGAATACTAGATCAGGTGCACAACTACTTGGCACTACAATTCCCATAGCTCCTCCGTGCACTCCTTGTCTCACAGTATAACCAACATTTAGGTGCTCACTTTCATTTTACTATGGAGCATGTGCTGGATGAGCTGCACTATAGTATAATGCAGAGAAGGGACAGATTAAGGATTAATCACAAATACTGGCCCACTCGCAATATCATACATGGAAGCACAAAGTGGGTCTAGAAATGAAATGGGGTGCAATCATTGGAATAAAAGGTGAACATCTTTAAAAATAGGGAAAATTAGTATAGATGTAAACTGACAAACTTAATACAATATGCTGATCTAAAAAAAGTGAAGGTGGCCATAAACTGATAGAAACGCTAACTAGGCAATAAATATCTTCCTTAACCCTTATCGCCAAAAGGTGATGGCTCCAAAAATATATGGTCAACCTCAAGTCACACAAAAGGTGTCGAGGCAGGAAATTTTCTAGAGATCTAGGCTACCTCAAGCGCTAAAATATTCACCAGAACTTGCCACATCGATGAAGACACAAAACTAGTGAGTGCTTTTGCAGGCTGCAGATGACAGTTATGGAGCTGGAAAATAACTTGTCACATATCCCCTCATTGATGTAAACCTTGAAAGCCAGTAACCACAGCAGGAATCTATAGTCTTACTCAATGCTAACCATTTCCACCACCTGATATAGACTGTCGAGCACAAGGGTAACAATGTTTTGACTTTTGACTTTCCGGCTCCATATCTCACCATTCACTAGAGCTTTAAACGTGAGACTACCATCATTTTATAGGCAATCATCTTGGCTATCTCATACATAAATTTGACTTTTAACTATTTAGCATATGATTAGTTATGCAGATTTTTGTCCTGTCACTGCATTGTTACTGTTTTGCTATCAAAAATCTCAATTTTAACTTTTATTACTTTATTAGTATTTTGTAAACCCACCTTTGGCTTTAAAACACTGCCAAAACTCTTTTGGGCTGGAGACTATGGGGCAAAATTCAGCACCTCTATTTTATAGTTATTGAACTATTTCTTCACCAATGTCGATAAATGCTTTGGGTCATTGTCCTGCTGGAACACGGTCATTCTTTTCATACCCATAGTACTCAAGTGTACAAAGTAACTTGCATTGTAGGATACTCACATACGGCTCAGCATTGATTTTGGTCAAGTATCCAATAAAGTTTCCTGTGAAAACCCCATATCATCAGGCTTCCTCCACTGAACTTGACTGTACCTTCAATTTCTCGATCCACTAGCCTCTTTTTTCTTCTTTATTCCAAACTCACTTGTACCAATCAGAACTAGTATATAGTATATTGACTTCTGTCTCATCGCTCCAAATCACCAGTTTCCAATGTTTTACTGTCCACCTTTTATACTTTTTTTGTTTCTTATGATCAAATTCAAGTTGATGCTTCAAATTTTTTTTGGACCATCATCCCAGAAGGTTGTAAAATGCGTTGCATGGATGTCTGTGATTTCACTATTGGGAAGCATACGAGCCACCTCAACTGCAGTGGTTGTCGTGTCAGAACTGATACAGCATGTGATGATGACCTGACTCATTGACTCGGCTTCTGAATGCAGTTTGGCATATTTCTTGGCTAAGAGACCACGATCGACGAGCTGGCTGATGCAATTGCTCTCTTCTTGGGAATGTCCTTCATGGTTGCTGCGCTATCTGAACCAGTGATCTTTGCTTAGGAATCAAGGTAATAGAACACACTGAGCTATTAGGAAAGGTGAGAACAAGTTTTAATCAATAGTATACAAGAAGAAAAATATTTTTCCCACCATCAGGAGCAAAAACAGTAACAATGCAGTGACATGACAAGAATCTGCATAACTAATCATATGATAAATAGTTACAAGTCAAACTTAGATAGGAGATAGTGAAGATGATTGTCTAGAAAATGTAGGTTAAGGTACTGTCACACATAACGAGATCGCTAACTAGATCGCAGCTGAGTCACCGTTTTGGTGACGCAGTAGCGATCCCGTTATGTGTGACACTTACCAGCGATCAGGCCCCTGCTGTGAGCTCTCTAGTCGTTGCAGAATGGTCCAGGTCATTTTCTTCAAAGGCGAAGTCCTGCTGGGCAGGACCCATCGCTGTGTTTGACACTGTGTGACAGGGTCACAGTGACTGCTGAGATCGTTATACAGGACGCTACTGCGACCTGTATTGTTCCTGCATCGCTGGTAAGATCTGACTGTGTGACATCTCACCTGCGACCTCCCAGCGACTTACCTGCGATCCCTATCAGGTCGCATCGTTTTCGGGATCGCTGGTAAGTCGTTGTGTGTGACTGGGCCTTTAGTCTCACGTTCGAAGCTGTAGTGGATGGTCAGATATGGAAAGTCAAATAGTCAAAAGTCCACAACATTATTATCCTTTTGCTTCTCAGTGTATAAAACAGTGCTTAGATAGCCTTATATAGAGAAGCCCTGTCAAGGTGACTGGTTTCCTTTGACGTAATTGACAAACCATGTAAAATATGTATAACTCAACAGTATTTGCAAAACCAAAAGATAAGGCTAGAAAATAAATAACTTTTAGGAACAAACTAAAAAGCATGCAGCTAATGTGGTAGTGGCAGGTTACTCACCTGAGACGTATGAAGACATATTAGCACAATGACTCATTGTGACATCACAAACATATGAACTGAAAGGGAGACTACACCCATAAGCTCACAACTGGAGTTTCTCTAGATACTGGACCAGTAAAAGTCTTCTAGCCTTCAGGGATATAGTTTTCTCAGGTGTGACTTACATTGTGGGACCTTTCAACACTGCTGCGCTTACCACAAAGCAAATAGCACTCAACATTTACATTATAACACCTTATTTATCCAGAAGATCTCCTTGTATTAAATAATCAACTAGTATTCATCTAAAAGGCTAGAATTCCCATACACCCAATAAACATCATACTGTAGAAGCTGATCCAGAGATGGCTGTAAGCATTAGAGAGACGATGGCACATTGACAGCACATAGTGGATCTGAGCAAGTATCGGACTGATGATTAATGTAATCTTATATTAGCCAATCTAATGAGAATGTGCACAATTATCAGAGCTGATTAACAAAAAGAATACCAAGATAAAGGTTTGCATTGATTTAATATAAAGAGAACTTTTCGCCCAGGTCAAAAGTGCCCATTTTGTTAATATTATATTGCTGCTGCTCATCTGTGTGTACCTTTTATTTTTTCTTAAATCTGCCAAAAGGTTCCAGAAATAAAGGGACTTTATATTTAGTACTAATTTTATGGTGGGGGAACATTGCTAACAGGGAGCATTGCTTGTTGCGAGACTGGGCAAAGTGCCGCCCGTGGGCCACCTACGGACTTCTGGCTTTTCCAGTCTGGCCTGCAGACCGAGACAGTCAAAGGGTTGAAATTAGTAAACCTCGGACCGTCCCATGCCTTTCCCCAATGCCCGATGTCACTGTTATTTGCATCCTCAAGATGCAGACAGCGGTGAACACATTGGTGAATGAGGCCACTGGCTCAGTCTTCCACTAATCAGCGTGAGGTACAGCAAATGCGATGACGTCACATCATCATGTATCCAATTCTAACTACTAACACTGACCTACAAAGCTGTCCATAATCTGTCTCCTCCGTATATCTCAGAACTAATCTTCCACTATACTCCAACACGTAACCTCGGTTCCTCCCAAGATCTCCTTCTCTCCTCCTCTCTCATTCTCTCCTCATGCAACCACCTCAAAAACTTCTGGAATTCGCTGCCTCAACACACTAGATTATCTGCTACACTTGCAAGCTTCAAACGGAACCTGAAAACTCATCTGTTCAGAAATGCCTATAATCTCCAATGACCCCACTGCTTCACCACCACCACAGCTGCCGCCCCACCGTGCCGACACTGCCGCCCGACCAACACTCCACCTACTGTCTCCTCCCCAAAATCCTATGGAATGCAAGAACGCAAGGGCAGGGCCCTCTTCCCTCTGTACCAGTCTGTCTATTGTAACTTGTACATGTATTCTGTATGTAACGCCTTCTCATGTACAGCTCCATGGAATCAATGGTGCTCTGTAAATAAATAATAATAATAATAATAATATGCTGTGCGGAGCGTCAGTGCACCGGAGGCCAGAGCAGAGCCCCAGGAGAATGGGAATACGTCGATTATAGCGTGTATATATACACTGTATATTTATTTTTTTCAGGTTTATGGATGTTTGCATGTATGTAGGCAGCTGTGTGTATGTGAGGGGCTACGTGGGGCCTCAGAAATTATATTACACCAATTATATATATTACACACACACACACACACACACACACACTGTGTGCAGAATTTTGAGTTGTATTTTTTTTATTATTGATTAACAACTATGTTCTCAATCAACCCAAAAGACTCAAATATCAAAGCTTAATATTTTTGGAAGTTGGAGTGGTTTTTTTTTAGATTTGGCCATCTTCGGAGGATATCTGTTTGTGCAGGTAACTATTACTGTGCAGAATTATTAGGCAACTTAATAAAAACCAAATATTCCCATCTCACTTGTTTATTTTCACCAGGTAAACCAATATAACTGCACAAAATTTAGAAATAAACATTTCTGACATGCAAAAACAAAACCCCCAAAATTAGTGACCAATATAGCCACCTTTCTTTATGATGACACTCAACAGCCTACCATCTATAGATTCTGCAAGTTGCTTGATCTGTTTACAATCAACATTGCGTGCAGCAGCCACCATAACCTCCCAGACACTGTTCTCAGAGATGTACTGTTTTCCCTCCCTGTAGATCTTACATTTTATGAGGGACCACAGGTTCTCTATGGGGTTCAGATCACGAGAACAAGGGGGCCATGTTATTATGTTTTCATCTTTGAGACCTTTAGGCTATGTGCGCACGTTGCGTACTGGCCCTGCAGAAATTTCTGCAGCAATTTAAAGAGCACACGTACACTTCAAATCGCTGCAGAAACAAAAGCCGATTTCATGCGCTCTGCATGCAGCCCCTCCCATAGACAGAGCGGGGACTTCATGCACAGCGCATGAAAGAAGTGACATGTCACTTCTTAGAACGAACGCTTCTGGCAGCAGCCGAAGCACTGTGCTCTAATACGCCACGTGCGCACGGCTCCTGCACAATCTCCATAGATTGTGCTGGGGACGCAGGACGCATGCAGTTATGCTGCGGTGCAGAGCGCAGCGTAACTGCATGCAATTACGCAACGTGCGCACATAGCCTTACTGGCACACTTTGTGCTGTTTGATACTCCAGTAATGTTGCAGCTCTGAAATATGGCCAAACTGGTGGCAAATGGCATCTTGGCAGCTTCACGCTTGATTTTCCTCAATTCATGGGCAGTTATTTTGCGCCTTTTTTGCCTAACACGCTTTTTGCGACCCTATTGGCTATTTGCCATGAAACACTTGATTATTCGGTGATTACGCTTCAAAAGTTTGGCAATATCAAGACTGCTGCATCCCTCTGCAAGACATCTCACAATTTTGGACTTTTCAGAGCCCGTCAAATCTCTCTTCTGACTCATTTTGCCAAAGGAAAGGAAGTTCCCTAATAATTAAGCACACCTAATATAGGGTGTTGATGTCATTACACCACACCCCTTCTCATTACAGAGATGCACATTGGTAGTTGGCTCTCAAGCCTATACAGCTTGGAGTAGGACAACATGTATAAAAATGATCATGTGATCAAAATACTCATTTGCCTACACACACACACCACAGTGACCAAGACCATACAGCGGTTGAACAAGAGGTTCCACTCAGAACAAGCATTGCCATGATTGACCAAAGAAGTTGAGTAGTGCATGTGCACAGCTTTGTATCCAGAAGTTGTCTTTTCAAAATAGATGTATGAGTGCTGCCAGCATTGCTGCATCAATTAAAGGGTAAGGGGGCAGCCTGTCAGTTCCCAGATCATATGCCATATACTGCAACAAACTGGTCTGCATGGCTGTCATCCCAAAAGGAAGCCTCTTCTAAAGATGATACACAAGAATGCCTGCAAACAGTTTTCTGAAGACAAGCAGACTAAGGACATGGATTATTGGACCTATGTCTGATGAGACCCAGATAAACTTATTTGGTTCAGATAGTGTACAGAGTGTGCAGCAGCCAGGTGAGGAGTATAATTACAAGTGTGTCTTGCCTACAGTCAAGTATGGTGTTGGAAGTGTCATGGTTTGGGGCTGCATGAGTGCTGCCAGGTATGGGAAACTACAGTTCATGAAGTGTACCATAAATGCCAACATGTACTGTGACTTACTGAAGCAGAGCATGATCCCTTCCCTTTGGAAACTGGGCCACAGTGCAGTATTCCAACATGACAACGATCTCACACACACCTCCATGTGAACCACTGCTTTGCTAAAGAAACCGAGGGTAAAGATGCTGAACTGGCCAATCATGTTTCCTGATCTAAACCCTATTGAGCATCTCTCGGGCATCCTCAAGTGGAAGGTGGAGGAAAGCAAGGTTTCCAACATCCATCATCTGCAAGACTATTCCAGAGCCTCCTGTGAAGCTCTAGTGAACTCCATGCCCAAGAGAGTTAAAGAGAACCAGTCAGGCCCCCTATGCTCTCCAACGCAGCAGCATTCATACCAGTTTCCCCAAATTCCATACCTAACCAGACCTGTATAATGCTATTCACAAATATGAAAGTTAAGCTAATTAGTGCCTTTACTAGTTGATGGGGCAGTTTCCCCAGACTAGTCGGCCCTCTTTCCGGGTTATCACGCCCCTGCGGTGTCATAGTCAGCGCCTAGATATCAGGCCCATGGCTCACTTCGGTCACGTCAGTGCGCCTTTGAAGCCGGATGTACGCTTCCCAGATTCATTAGTCGCACTACACATGACCAGAAGTTCAGAAGACAACTCACGTCTTTTGACATCTGACATAGAATTCTAGTGAGAGTCCATTTGGGCCCAGCCCTTTGCCGGAAGTCATGTCACTAATGGCTGTAATAATTTCTTCTAAAGTTATGTCAGCATCTAAAAACATTTGCTTACACTCACTCAACTGTAAATTTCGCCAAGTAGGAGACAATCATCTATATAAACAGAACATTTAGATTTGTATTGTGTCATAACAGCTTTGAAAACAATGAGTAATGTCCTCTGCAGATGCTTCTATGGAGCCAACTGGAGCTCTGATCTGCAAGAAACGACCTAGGAGGGACTCCTGGTGGTGCGGGCTTAACAGACAGACACTCTATCGGCCCTCTCCACCACGAAGATAGCAATTTCAGGCAAGCCAATAGTCAGTATTATGGCGTAGTCGATTTTCAAGGTCATCCGCTTTTTGACGCTATGCATCAACTGATCCAGCCACCTTGTTTAATTTAGTCGCTATGGTGAGAGGAAGGGGGGGGGTTTATCCTGCAGATATGATAATCTGGATACCACTTCGGAGATACAGCCACTTAAAGCCTGAATATCTTGACATAAAAGTCTCAAATCCCATTGTACCTCCTCTATTATTCCAGTCAATGAACTGTAAGGGTGGTGTCACACACAGCGACGACGACAACAACGTCGCTGCTACAGCACCATTTTCTGTGACGTTGCAGCGACGTCCCGTCGCTGTCGCTGTGTGTGACATCCAGCAGCGACCTGGCCCCTGCTGTGAGGTCGCCGGTCGTTGCTGAATGTCCAGCTTAATTTTTTGGTCGTCGCTCTCCCGCTGTGACGCACACATCGCTGTGTGTGACAGCGAGAGAGCGACGAAATGAAGCGAGCAGAGGGAGCAGGAGCCGGCGTCTGGCAGCTGCGGTAAGCTGTAACCAGGGTAAACATCGGGTAACCAAGGGAAGACCTTTCCCTGGTTACCCAATATTTACCTTCGTTACCAGCGTCCGCCGCTTTTGCTGCCAGTGCCGGCTCCCTGCTCTGTGCACATGTAGCTGCACTACACATCGGGTAATTAACCTGATGTGTACTGTAGCTGGGAGTGCAGGGAGCCAGTGCTAAGCAGTGTGCGTGGCTCCCTGCACATGTAGCTGCAGTACACATCGGGTAATTAACCCGATGTGTACTGTAGCTAGGAGTGCAGGGAGCCAGCGCTAAGCAGTGTGCGCTGCTCCCTGCTCTCTGCACATATAGCACAGCGACGCGTGTCGTTATGAGCGCTGCTGCGTCTGCTGTGTTTGACAGCTAAGCAGCGATCATAACAGCGACTTACAAGGTCGCTGTTGCTGAGTAGAGAGCTGTGGAGAAGAAGCGCAATAGGGTCTTATCCCAATAACACACGGAGTAGGGACAGGGAGCAATAATACTCACCAGATGAAGTTGTGAAAGTCACAACTACTGTAAAGGCATGGACACTTAGATCAAGGCAGCAACAACCCAAACGGCAGATAACAGCGAGCAAAAGAAGAAAATAGGGTTTTCATATGCCGCGCCAATGATCACTTCATAGGTATTCAGATTAATGGATCTTTGTTTTGCACAGGTCTACGCGTTTCTGGAGTCTCAGCTCCCTTCCTCAGGACCGTCAGGCACAAGAACACATCAAATCTGCCCAGGTCACAGAAACTAATGCACTAACAGGATGCAGCAGCTCCTGTTAGCTGGAGGAGCTGCTGCATCCTGTTAGTGCATTCGTTTCTGTGACCTGGGCAGATTTGATGTGTTCTTGTGCCTGATGGTCCTGAGGAAGGGAGCTGAGACTCCAGAAACGCGTAGACCTGTGCAAAATAAAGATCCATTAATCTGAATACCTGTGAAGTGATCATTGGCGCGGCATATGAAGGTAGCTGTTGCGTCAGAAAATGGTGACATAACAGCGACGTCGTTGTCGCTATGTGTGAACCCAGCTTTACAACCTGAAATAACAGCTGCAGCACTGTGGCAATCAATATGAGAATGAGGAGGCCGATGGCACTCTTTGGTGGTATGTAAAATTTACTGAGTAGTCCTGATGGCACCATACATACAAGATAAATGACCGATCCAACACATTTTGGAACACTAATTTGGCTGATATAAATGTAGTCATGTTGAAAAATGTTCATTTTTATTTATTTCCTTTTTTTTTTTATTTTCCCACAAAAATGTTGCTTTAGCACCAACATTTTTCACTTTTACAAGAGGAAAACACCAAAGAGTGGACCACACAGTTTGTTACCCACTTTCTTATGAGCGCAGGGATACCCCACAAGTAGTCTAAAAGTTCTGTTTGGACAAACGGGAGGTCTCACAACGGAAGGAGCAATATATGAATTTTGGATAGCAAATTCGGCTGAAATAGAATGAAGGCACCATGTTGCATTTGCAGAGCCCCTGAAGTATCAAACATCAGAAAACCCCAACAAGTGACCCAGTTTTCAGCATTTTGAACAAATAGGTGCTTCCTAGAACTTTTTTAAAATGTGGATATGAAAATGATGGTAACATTTTAGCGGAAAAAAGGGTAATTTTTGCATAAGATTTATAATTTTGACAATAGATAAGAAAATGGACTGCATAATTTGTTACAAAATTACTCCCAAACACAGTGATACCCAATACATGGTCAAAAATTAATTTAGGCACATGGCATGGCTCGGCAAGTGAACAGCACTATTTGATTTTAGGAACACAAATTTGGACAAATGTGTTGCATTTGCAGAGCCCCTGAGGTGCCAAAAATACATTAACACCCACTTGATCCAATTTAATTCATTATATCGGTGTGGGGAGTATTTTTATTCCACAAACTACACAGCATTTTATTAGATTTGGTCGTGAAAACGAAAATCGTAGGTTTTCAGCTAAAATTTTATTTTAGCCTCAAATTTTTCATTCAACAAAAAGTTAACAGGAGAAAATGGGCAGGACCATTTGTTATGCAATTTTTACTGAATGTGGCAATATCCCATATGTGCTTGTACATTACTATTTGAGTACACAACAGGGCTCCGATGCGAAGGAGCACGACTTGGTACGTTGAACGAAGATTCTGTTTGAATACATTGTGGCCTCCTTTATCCGAGCCCCTGAACAGCCAGATCAGCAGAAACCCCACAAGTTACCCCAAACTGGAAATGTCATTGCGTATAAGGAATTCATCTAGGGGTGTAGTAACTATTTTGAACCCACAGATGCCTCACAGAATTTTATAACATTGAGATGTGGAAATAATTTTAGTGGTAAAAATGCAAATTTTATTACCTGCAAATTTGTCAGTTACAGAAGGGTTAGAAAAAAAAAAAAAATGTACCTCACAACTTATTGCACAACTTTTCCTGAATGCGGCGATACCCTACGTATCGTCAGAAACACGGCAGGGCTTGTTTTTGGAACACAGATTTTGTTAAATAGGGTCTCTGCAAATGTTACCGCAAACTATGGTTCCAGAAAAGTAGAAGGGGGGGGAGGGAGTGTTGACCCCCATTGTAGAAATTGCACATCTCAATAATTTATCTATGGCTGCAGTGACTATTTTGTAGCATCTACGCCACGCTCTTTCTGGAGAATTACAAATATGCAAGTTTAGTGCCCATACACTGCCCAATTTGTGCTTCCTGAGACATCTACCCCGTAAATTGTTAAGTGCGCTCTCCCCATTACAATAATGCCACACACATGGCCGTTTACAGAGGTAACAGGGGGGCTCAGAAGGAAGGGGGTATTTAGATTTGGGAGCGCAGACGTCACTGGATTTTATTGGAGGGTGGGAGCTATATCGCTTTTCCAAAGACTTTGTCACGAGAAATATAGGGGGAGGGGGGGGTCCCACGTTACTGGTAGAACAGATAACGAATCTAAGTGGGGGCTGAGTTTGTGTGGGATGCTAGGAGGTTTATTAGTAAAATTTTGTATGGGTTTCACTTTCTGTATGGCTAGGATAACATTCTTGTGTTCTAGGCTGAGCACTTACGTCAGGATTTCCATGTAAATCCAACAAAAATCTAATTCTGACGAAACCCCAGACAGAACCACTCACTATAATGAGGCAGATGTAGATTCTTCGGACACCGTTTCGCATTTTTTTTGGTGGTGTCCATTTTAGGCGTGCACAGAACCATGGTCGTCCACATTTGTGCGCTAAAAAGATGCCTAAAATGATGGGACAGCACCAAAGACAAGACTGAGCCGAAAGTGGCTCCATCTGCCTCATAGTGAATGATTCCAAAGAGGGTTTTGTCTGAATTGTGTTTTTTTAAGAATTTACATGGAAACTCCGACATAAGTGCTCAGCGGAGAGCGCAGGATAAATGTCAGCTGAGCCTTATTCTGATTTTTGAGAGCTAGAGTGAACAAAGGGACAGCAGCACTGGAATAGTTCTTTTTGCGCGGTTCACCATACGGAATTAGTGACGGATTCATTCTACGGGTCGGTGCGATTGCAGCAATACCAGAATTATATCGTTTTTACTTCTATCACACAATAAAAATGCTTTGCAATATTGTGAGAGCTGCTTTTTTTGTTTGCAGACAGGGCTGTATAAGGGGTACCATTTTGGAGATTTTTTTTGGGTACCATAAAACATTTTTTGATCACTTTTTATTCTCAGTAGTTCATTTTTTTTTTTTTTTAGCTCCGCTAAACTGTGCGGTAAACGTGATAAGACAGATTTATTCTTCAGGTTAGTACGATTACAGCGAAAATATTTATAAACACTTTATGCTTTGCTACTTTTATACACAAAAAACAATGTTTTACAAAACTGTATTCGTTTTTGTATTGCCAGATTCTGACAGCTGTAACTTTTTATAATTTTTTTTTCTAAAAAAAAAAAAGCCATATTCAAGCTCCAAAGCGTTACGGTTTGGAGTTTTCACTTTTATCATGGTTTTTTTTTACATGTGACTTTTTAGCACTTTTCATTCACTTTGTGTGTCAGTACGACATGGTTTTCGTTTGTTTTTTTTTACGGTAATCGCCACACATAATAAGAATCGTGATAGTTTTATGGATCAGGTCGTTACAAAAGCATCAATACCAATTATATGTATGCTTCTTTGTTTACTATTGCTTTAACGCAATGCTGCATTTTTAGTGGCAAAACAGGTTTTTGTCATTTGTGGGCGTTTCTTTAAAAAACACATTAACTTTTTTCATTTAGCCACATTGTGAGACATGCATATTTTTAAGTTTGATCACTGGTGTCCCGCACTGCTGTACTTGTGTGCAAATACCGGTCAGAGAATCACTGATTGTGCCTGCAAGGCCAGGCTTATAGCAGGATCTTATCAGGCCACCGTACCTTGGGGTCACCAGATGACCAATCAGCAAGCGCGATTACCATCGCGGGGGCTGATCCTGCCAAAGGGTGCTTTTTAACAACTGCTTAACCTCTTAGATACCATTGTCGCTATTGACAGCAGTATTTAAAGGGGTTAATCGGCCCTGATGGTTTCCAAATGATGGTTTCCAAGTCTGTCAGCTGTCACCTGTGGGAATTCCACCTGCAGGGCGGCGCTATTCACTTTTTCCTCAGTGCCGTTAATAAGTAGGTCGGAGGAACAGTACCATGAGCAAACGCTGTTAAACGCACCTAAACTATATAAAATATACATTTACATAGGCAATACAATTGTTAGGAATGCTTCTTCAAGGAACATCCCAGCCTGTTTTAAGAATGGATGCCTTTCAAGAACGATTTTTTTTTTTATGCAGTGCTAATGTGGCAGCCACACGATATACGGAAGTTTCAGATTTCAGATAAAAGCTTTATTGTTTTCTAAACTCATTCCCGTTTTCCCCAAAGGCATTAGCAGGAAGCTTGCGGAGACTGTATGAATCCCCTAGTACTGGAGCGGCAGCAGATAGGTAGCACACCACGGTCACCTACCACTTCCTAGGCTGAGACAACGGCTTGTACTTGTTGAATTTCACACGCCATTCCAGCACGTCTTTGCAGTGCTGGCATACTCCGTCATGTTGTTTGGAGTTTATCTGCTGAAACAGAAAAATGAAAAAGTAAGTATACATAAGGAAAAGCAACACATTAATAGGAAAAAATATAGGAGCTTTCAGCTGTAAATCAAACACTCAGGTCAAGAGCTGGCACAGGCACTGTTTACTGATCCGGATAAGCAAATGCGGACCATACTACTGCATAATACAAATGAAATGTCAAGCACAATATCTATCGTAAGGTCAGAAAGACATTCTTAGGCTCTGTTCACATGTACAGTAACCCGCCGTTGAAAGAGAATCCAGTAATAGATTAAAGGGAACCTGTCAGGTGCAATATGACCCCTGAACCAAGGGCAATTCTGGGTGCATATTGCTAATCGCTGCCTAAAGGTGGTGTCACACACAGTGACGGCGCCAACGACGTCGCTGCTAAGTCACCATTTTCTGTGACGTAGCAGCGACGTCCCGTCGCTGTCGCTGTGTGTGCCATCCAGCAACGAGCTGGCCCCTGCTGTGAGGTCGCCGGTCGTTGCTGAATGTCCTGCTTCATTTTTTGCTCGTCGCTCTCCCACTGTGAAGCACACATCGCTGTGTGTGACAGCGAGAGAGCGACGAACTGAAGCGAGCAGGGAGCCGGCTTCTGGCAGCCTGCGGTAAGCTGTAACCAAGGTAAACATCGGGTAACCAAGGGAAGACCTTTCCTTGGTTACCCGATATTTACATTAGTTACTAGCACCGCCGCTCTCAGGCTGCCAGTGCCGGCTCCCTGCACACGTAGCCGGACTACACATCGGGTAAATAAGCAAAGGTTTGCTTATTAACCAGATGTGTACTCTGGCTAGGAGTGCAGGGAGCCAGCGCTAAGCGGTGTGCGCTGGTAACCAAGGTAAATATCGGGTAATGGTTACCCGATATTTACCTTAGTTACCAAGCGCAGCATCGCTTCCACGCGTCGCTGCTGGCTGGGGGCTGGTCACTGGTGAGATCTGCCTGTTTGACAGCTCACCAGCGACCATATAATGACGCAGCAGCGATCCGGATAAGGTCAGGTCACCCGTCGTGATCACTGCTGCGTCGCTATATGTGAAAGGGGCTTAACCGTCCCTGTATACACTAGCATAGATAAAGAAATCTTTAGAAAAAGTATTTCTAAAGATTTTTTTTCTTATGCTAATGAGCACGGGGACCAGTCCCAAGGGTGTTTCTGCCCTTAGCTAGTCAGCCCACATAGCATGTTAGCAGCCCCTGTGGGTGTACTAACATGCTATGAATGCGCAGCGACGCTGCACATGCCTCACTGTACATGGCGGCCGGCGGAGGATGGATGCGCACTGGGCATGATCCAGAGTCCGCAGCACTTCCGGACATGCGCACTATACCTCACTGAAGCTGGGAAGCTTACACCCGGCATCAGTTTAGCGCACATGATCGGAAGCCTCGGGAACTCCGGATCATGCCCAGTGTGCATCCATCCACCGCCCGCCATCAAGAGTGAGGTATGTGCAGCGTCACTGCGTATTCATTAGCATGTTAGTACACCCACAGGGGTTGGCAAGCAAGCTATGTGGGCCGACTAGCTAAGGGTAGAAACGCGCTTGTGACTAGTCCCCTCGCTCATTAGTATGCAATAAGATCTTTATAAATACTTTTCTGAAGATCCCTTTATCTATGCTGGTGTATACAGAAACGGTTAGGCAGGGATTAGAAATATGCACCCAGAACTGCTTGTGGTCCTGTGTGCATATAGCACCTGACAGGTTCCCTTTAAGGTGGATCTGTTAAATATGGACCACAAACGAATAGAGTTTTTAACAAAGCCGTTAGAATTTTTAAACGGATACTTTATTAAAAAAGAAGGGAATTTTGTTTACTTACCGTAAATTCCTTTTCTTCTAGCTCCTATTGGGAGACCCAGACAATTGGGGTGTATAGCTTCTGCCTCCGGAGGCCACACAAAGTATTACACTTTAAAAAGTGTAACCCCTCCCCTCTGCCTATACACCCTCCCGTGCATCACGGGCTCCTCAGTTTTGGTGCAAAAGCAGGAAGGAGGAAACTTATAAATTGGTCTAAGGTAAATTCAATCCGAAGGATGTTCGGAGAACTGAAAACCATGAACCAAAAGAAACGATTCAACATGAACAACATGTGTACACAAAAGAACAAACAGCCCGAAGGGAACAGGGGCGGGTGCTGGGTCTCCCAATAGGAGCTAGAAGAAAAGGAATTTACGGTAAGTAAACAAAATTCCCTTCTTCTTTGTCGCTCCATTGGGAGACCCAGACAATTGGGACGTCCAAAAGCAGTCCCTGGGTGGGTAAAAAAATACCTCAATAAAAAGAGCCGAAACGGCCCCCTCTTACAGGTGGGCAACCGCCGCCTGAAGGACTCGCCTACCTAGACTGGCGTCTGCCGAAGCATAGGTATGCACCTGATAGTGTTTCGTGAAAGTGTGCAGACTAGACCAGGTAGCTGCCTGACACACCTGCTGAGCCGTAGCCCGGTGCCGCAATGCCCAGGACGCACCCACGGCTCTGGTAGAATGGGCTTTCAGCCCCAAAGGAAGCGGAAGCCCAGAAGAACGGTAGGCTTCAAGAATCGGTTCCTTGATCCACCGAGCCAAGGTTGACTTGGAAGCCTGCGAACCCTTACGCTGGCCAGCGACAAGGACAAAGAGCGCATCAGAACGGCGCAGGGGCGCCGTGCGAGACACGTAGAACCTGAGTGCTCTCACCAGATCTAATGAGTGCAAATCCTTTTCACATTGGTGAACTGGATTAGGGCAAAATGAAGGTAAGGAGATATCCTGATTGAGATGAAAAGGAGATACCACCTTGGGGAGAAATTCCGGAACAGGACGCAGAACCACCTTATCCTGGTGAAAAACCAGGAAGGGGGCTTTGCATGACAGCGCAGCCAGCTCCGACACTCTACGGAGCGATGTAACTGCCACTAGAAATGCCACCTTCTGCGAAAGACGTGATAAAGAGACATCCCGCAGCGGCTCGAAAGGTGGTTTCTGAAGAGCCGTTAGCACCCTTTTAAGGTCCCAGGGTTCCAGCGGACGCTTGTAAGGTGGGACTATGTGGCAAACTCCCTGCAGGAACGTGCGGACCTGCGGAAGCCTGGCTAGACGCTTTTGAAAAAATACGGATAGCGCCGATACTTGTCCCTTGAGAGAGCCGAGAGACAAACCCTTGTCCATTCCGGATTGAAGGAATGAAAGAAAAGTGGGTAAGGCAAAAGGCCAGGGAGCAAAACCATTATCAGAGCACCAGGATAAGAAGATCCTCCAAGACCTGTGATAGATCTTGGCGGACGTTGGTTTCCTGGCCTGTCTCATGGTGGCAATGACATCTTGAGATAACCCTGAGGATGCTAGGAGCCAGGACTCAATGGCCACACAGTCAGGTTGAGGGCCACAGAATTCAGATGGAAAAACGGCCCTTGTGACAGCAAGTCTGGGCGGTCTGGGAGCGCCCACGGTTGACCCACCGTGAGATGCCACAGATCCGGGTACCACGACCGCCTCGGCCAATCTGGAGCGACGAGAATGGCGCGACGACAGTCGGACCTGATCTTGCGCAGCACTCTGGGCAGCATCGCCAGAGGGGGAAATACATAAGGCAGTCGAAACTGCGACCAATCCTGAACTAATGCGTCCGCCGCCAGAGCTCTGTGATCTTGAGACCGTGCCATGAATGCCGGGACTTTGTTGTTGTGCCGTGACGCCATGAGATCGACGTCCGGCGTTCCCCAGCGGCGACAGATCTCTCGAAACACGTCTGGGTGAAGAGACCATTCCCCCGCATCCATGCCCTGACGACTGAGAAAGTCTGCTTCCCAGTTTTCTACGCCCGGGATGTGAACTGCGGAGATGGTGGAGGCTGTGGCCTCCGCCCACAGCAGAATCCGCCGGACTTCCTGGAAGGCTTGACGGCTGACCGTGCCGCCCTGGTGGTTGATGTACGCGACCGCCGTGGCGTTGTCCGACTGTATGCGGATCTGCCTGCCCTCCAGCCACCGATGGAACGCCTTTAGGGCTAGATACACTGCCCTTATCGCCAGAACATTGATCTGAAGGGAGGACTCTGTCGGAGTCCAGGTTCCCTGAGCCCTGTGGTGGAGAAAAACCGCTGCCCACCCTGACAGACTCGCGTCCGTCGTGACCACAGCCCAGGATGGGGGCAGGAAGAATTTTCCCTGCGACAGAGAAGTGGGAAGCAGCCACCACTGAAGAGAGGTTTTGGCTGCAAGGGAAAGAGAGACGTTCCTGTCGAGGGACGTCGACCTCCTGTCCCATTTGCGGAGAATGTCCCATTGGAGTGGGCGCAGATGAAACTGCGCGAAGGGGACTGCCTCCATTGCTGCCACCATCTTCCCCAGGAAGTGCATGAGGCGCCTCAAGGGGTGTGACTGGCCCCGAAGAAGAGATTGCACCCCTGTCTGCAGCGAAAGCTGTTTGTCCAGCTGTAGCTTGACTATCGCTGAGAGAGTATGAAACTCCATCCCGAGGTAAGTCAGAGATTGGGTCGGTGTCAACTTGGACTTTGGGAAATTGATGATCCATCCGAACCGCTGGAGAGTCTCCAGAGCGACGGTCAGGCTGTGTTGACACGCCACCCGGGAGGGTGCCCTGACTAGGAGATCGTCTAAGTAAGGGATCACCGAGTGGCCCTGAGTGTAGGACCGCCACAACGGATGCCATGACCTTGGTGAAGACCCGTGGGGCTGTCGCCAGGCCGAAAGGCAGTGCCACGAACTGAAGGTGTTCGTCCCCGATGGCGAAACGCAGGAAGCGTTGATGCTCGGGTGCGATCGGCACATGGAGATAAGCATCCTTGATGTCGATTGATGCTAGGAAGTCTCCTTGTGACATCGAAGCGATGACCGAGCGGAGAGATTCCATCCGAAACCTTCTGGTGCTCACATGCCTGTTGAGCAGTTTGAGGTCCAGAACGGGACGGAATGATCCGTCCTTCTTTGGCACCACGAACAAGCTGGAGTAGAAACCGTGACCATGTTCCTGAGGGGGGAACGGGAATCACCACTCCTTCTGACTTCAGGACGCCCACAGCCTGAAGAAGTGTGCCGGCCCGAGATGGGGGCGGAGATGTTCTGAAGAAACGAGTCGGAGGACGAGAG